>NC_139566.1:37154514-37808347 GCF_965112155.1 Podarcis liolepis | reverse complement strand
GGGTTAAGTACTTAATTTGTTCCGGAGGTCCATTCTTAACCTGAAACTGTTCTTAACCTCAGGTACTACTTTAGTTAATGGGGCCTCCCGCTGCCGCCGCGCCACCGGAGCACAATTTCTGTTCCCATCCTGAAGCAAAGTTCTTAACCCGAGGTGATATTTCTGGGTTAGCAGAGTCTGTAACCTGAAGCTTATGTAACCCGAAGTACCACTGTATATACAAAGAATACATAAAATTATAGATGCTTGGAGAGATAGATATGAACTCATAGAATCATAGAGCTGGAAGGGACTGTGAGGGTCAGCTAGTCCAACTCCCTGCAATGAAGGAATCTTTTGCCCAACATGGGGCTTAAACCCACAAACATATATATCAGTATATAAATTAGGATATTCAAATTAATGACAACGATATACAAATATCTATACTTCTCAGTCAATCGAAGCAGGGATCAACACAGAATGCACAAACTGATACAGAATTCAACATACAGTGGTACCTCAGGTTAAGTACTTAATTTGTTCTGGAGGTCCGTTCTTAAGCTTAAACTGTTCTTAACCTGAAGCACCACTTCAGCTAATGGGGCCTCCCACTGCGCCGCGCCGCCACTGCGTGATTTCTGTTCTCATCCTGAAGCAAAGTTCTTAACTCGAGATACTATTTCTGGGTTAGCGGAGTCTGTAACCTGAAGCGTCTGTAACCTGAAACATCTGTAACCCGAGGTATCACTGTATATGTATAGTAAGCACTATCTGAAACATTAAAAAAGCTTAAAACACAGTTAGTCACTGGGTGGTACATTACAGTGATTGTAGTGATGATCATAACCCTTCGGGTTGACGGGAGGAATACAAAGAGTGGCATTCAGTGTTAGCCCTACTCAGGAGTAGTCCCATTAAAAACAACAGCCCATTAATGTCACTCAGCGGCTTCATTCTGAGTAAAACATAATTGGCCACGACCGTCATAGTCAATGAATAAACTATCTCTAAATTTGGTTGGGAATCCATAAATGTATCCTAATCACTAGCTTAGGGACAATTCTTCCCACTGTAATTCTTTTCACAAGTCAAGAGGAGGAAACATTTGGTGACCTATTACACACCTGTCCTCCGCTGAAAAGGAAAAATAAATAAATAGCCCCATCGCAAATCAGTGAGAGATGATCTCTTCCGCCTCTGTCCAAACAGTTCTAGCAAAGTCCTCTCTGAGGCACAAACAGCTGGAAGTTACACAATGTAGACACAATGGGCTAGAGCATTCAAATGCC
This sequence comes from Podarcis liolepis, assembly GCF_965112155.1. Classification (NCBI taxonomy): domain Eukaryota; kingdom Metazoa; phylum Chordata; class Lepidosauria; order Squamata; family Lacertidae; genus Podarcis; species Podarcis liolepis. The sequence goes on along the minus strand of NC_139566.1, from coordinate 37,807,076 downwards.
CCAGGTATCTGTGGCTTTTTTCTTTTTCTTTTTTTTATGGCTATGTAAATCATACTGTCAAAAACCAGAAGAGGCAGGGAGAACCCTCAGAGGCTCCTGAAACTTCCCATTTTTTTATTGCCTGCCTGGAACTGCTGCAAAAGGAGGTGTCTGTGAGGGGGGGGTAAGCATCTAGCAATCCTATATATATACCTCGGGTTACAGACGCTTCAGGTTGCACTTTTTCGGGTTGCGCACCGCCGAAACCCGGAAGTACTGAAACAGGTTACTTCCGGATTTCAGCGGTCACGCGTGCACAGAAGCGCTAAATCGCGCTTTGCGCATGTGCAGAAGTGCCAAATCTCAACCCACACATGCGCAGATGCGCCACTGCGGGTTGCAAACACTGCGGGTTACGAACGTACGTCCTGCACGGATCACGTTTGCAACCCGAGCGTCCGCTGCATTATTAGACGTCCCTATTTTCATTGGAGAAATGTTGGAGGTTATCCTATACATGGGCAGTGGGTGGTATTCATTTTAGTGGCTGTGTGCTTGTTAATAAAAGTCAGTGTCCGCAAGATCACATCTATAGCCTATCTAATGCAGCAGACTTCCCCGCTACCCCACATATGTAGCCATCTAGATTTCTCCAGGAAGCACACCATTTTGTTATTTTTTTATTAATTTCTTGCTCAAGGTGGCGTGTACATGGTTCTCGGCTCCCGGTTTTATCCTCACAAGAACCCTGCGAAGTAGATTTGCAGGAAGAGGCGGCAGCTGGTCACCTAGTGAGCTTTGTGGCTGAGTGGAGATTCGAACACTGGCCTCCCAGGTCATAGTCCGACACTCTTAACCATTACACCAGACTGGGAGGCATGCATACAACAGTTCCCTCTTGATACTGGTTTTCCTGTACTGGTGTATGCTCCCCACACCTGAATCTTTCATCATTCAGCTTCATTGGATATCCCCAGGTGTCTTGTGAAAGAGACATCCTTTTGCCTGGGGAGCCTGGCCAGTCTTTTGTAACGATAAATACTTAGTCCCTGAGCCAGATCACAGGCTCACACCCTATTCATATCTTAAATGTGCCCTTAAGACAGGATTTGTGAGGAAAGAGACAATGGGGAGGTTTCCCACTTTGACCTTGCAGAGAAATATTTGAGGTCAATCTGTTCAGGACTTTTTTCTGTGGGGTTTCAGACATGTGGTTTATATATTTATGTACGTGTTTGCTTGGTACATTTATGAACATCTATTACATATCTAAGACCTTAAAATTCTTATAACAGCTTCAGCAATAAATAAAATAAAATACATAATTTCAAACATATTGTTACAAGCTACACCAATCTTTGCAAGATTCCAAAGGGTCTTGACACTAAATCAAGATTTGTGTTTCCTTTGGAAAAATAAGGCACGGTGCAGCAGAGACTGTAGTGTCTTTAAGATGCATGGTTTTATTTACATATACAGTGGTACCTCGAGTTACAGATGCTTCAGGTTACTGACTCCGCTAACCCAGAAATAGTACCTCAGCTTATTAACTTTGCTTCAGGATGAGAACAGAAATTGCACGGCGGCGGCTGGAGGCTCCATTAGCTAAAGTGGTGCTTCAGGTTAAGAACAGTTTCAGGTTAAGTATAGACCTCCCGAACGAATTAAGTTCTTAATCCGAGGTACCACTGTATATACACCTGAGCCTTGATAGGGGGAGTGCAGAATATTTCACCTCAAGAGCAGAAGCCAGCCATGCTCTGGGTATAGCCTCTCCCATTCAGCCTGCATGCAGTTCTGCCTCACCTTTCTTTTTAGTCTTGCCAAAAACCTTCTGAAAATGACACTTTTTCCTGTGATGACATCATACCCCCTGCAACCTCCCAGGGGAAGGATAGTATTTGCCTTGTCAATCGCCCTTAATGGCCCAGAACTCTGCTCTCTTTGTTTCTTAATGTCACCTGTATCGGCTGATTTCCTGAACACGGAAAACCAGTATAGTCTGTATTTTTACACTGCTAATTTCAGTATCTGGCACCTTTCCTTAATACTCCAAATATTAGCTAAATTCTAACACTTACTACATTTAAGAGTTTGGGGGAATCTGCCCCACCTCACAAACTGATAGCCTCACTTTTTGAAAGACACATCTGCTTCCGGATGTACTATTAACAAAAATACTTCTCCTATAGAAAAATAGCAGAATGTTAATAAAGACATTTCGTAAAGCACAACTACACATTTCTCCCAACCCAGCATGGTGCTGATTCCTTTTACTATTTCTATCTATTTCCTTAGGGATCTTCCAGCCTCTTCCTTCCTTCTGGGCACACACTCCAGACACATCTGCATTTCAAAGACAACTTTTACACACAATGATTATCTGAGCAATTTTAATAAAATATTAATAATTAACCAGTTCTGACCATGAGAAACATGTAAAAAGTACAATTTGGCAGCATTACAATACCACTGCTAACTTGCAGGAAAAGCAAAGAGCCCCCATAGACCAAACCCCTCACCCACTCCTCCAGGCAGCTGCCTGAGTGGTCCATTGGCTTGGGGTTTCCACAGAGTTTTTTGTTTAAGTAGTTTAACACAGAATTCCTCTTTCGTTGGATCTTCACACTGTTCACAGTGGAAGCAAATTAAGAAGCAGGCTGCGCCCAGTCCCTGTTGGAGGGAAACTTCTTCCAAACAGATTGATCCAGACCACCCCCAACACCCCTGTCCTTGGAGGCCAGAAATTTCTCTCTCTGCCTACTCCCAACTTCTCTGAACCCTTCAGGGGGCCCAACCAGGGCCAGATTTAGGTTTGATGAGGCCCTAAGCTACTGTAGGTAATGGGGCCCTTTATATGTCCAGCTAGGGACATGGGTGGCGCTGTGGGTAAAACCTCAGCACCTAGGACTTGCCGATCGCATGGTCGGCGGTTCGAATCCCCGCAGTGGGGTGTGCTCCCGTCGTTCGGTCCCAGCGCCTGCCAACCTAGCAGTTCGAAAGCACCCCTGGGTGCAAGTAAATAGGGACCGCTTACTAGTGGGAAGGTAAACGGCGTTCCGTGTGCTGCGCTGGCTCACCAGATGCAAGCTTGTCACGCTGGCCACGTGACCCGGAAGTGTCTGCGGACAGCGCTGGCTCCCGGCCTATAGAGTGAGATGAGCACACAACCCTAGAGTCTGTCAAGACTGGCCCGTACGGGCAGGGGTACCTTTACCTTTTTATATGTCCAGCTGTCCTTTGTCAACAACAAATTCTCACTGTTTTTTGTGTTGAATATATGCTATATGGTAATTTATGGACCCCATAGATCCATACACAACACAAAACACTGTGCTGTTGTTGCTGTTTAGTCGTGTCCGACTCTTCGTGACCCCATGGATTAGAGCACACCAGGCACTCCTGTCTTCCACGGCCTCCCGCAGTTTGGTCAAACTCATGCTGGTAGCTTCGAGAACACTGTCCAACCATCTCGTCCTCTGTTGTCCCCTTCTCCTTGTGCCCTCAATCTTTCCCAGCATCAGGGTCTTTTCCAGGGAGTCTTCTCTTCTCATGAGGTGGCCAAAGTATTGGAGCCTCAGCTTCACAATCTGTCCTTCCAGTGAGCACTCAGGGCTGATTTCCTTAAGGATGGATAGGTTTGATCTTCTTGCAGTCCATGGGACTCTCAAGAGTCTCCTCCAGCACCATAATTCAAAAGCATCAATTCTTCAGCAATCAGCCTTCAGCTCTCACTTCTATACATCACTACTGGGAAAATCATGGCTTTAACTATACGGACCTTTGTTGGCAAGGTGATGTCTCTACTTTTTAAGATGCTGTCTAGGTTTGTCATTGCTTTTCTCCCAAGAAGCAGGCGTCTTTTTAATTTAGTGACTGCTGTCACCATCTGCAGTGATCATGGAGCCCACGTAAAATCTCTCACTGCCTCCATTTCTTCCCCTTCTATTTGCCAGGAGGTGATGGGACCAGTGGCCATGATCTTAGTTTTTTTGATGTTGAGTTTCGAAACATATTTTGTGCTCTCCTCTTTCACCCCAGGGGTAGACCCATCGAAACCCATGCGCCTAAATTGCCACCGGCCATCCATTTCTTCTGCAAGCCCCGCCCCTCTTTCTTTCCTGCTGACCTTGCGAACTTCAAGAGGCAGGGAATACCACCGATCGTTTTCTCATCGCCACACAAAGCGTGGGTTAAAACAAGAATCTCCTTGGGCTGGGGAGGGGGGAGGGACTTGGGACACCCTCCCTCTTCCAGCTCCGGCATGTGGTGTCTCAGGTGATGCTCGAAGCTGAGCGATCCCTGACTCGTTGCAGAATGCCCAACTGCAACCACTTGCGCGCGCGCGCGTGTGCCTGCGCGCTTCGCTCTGCGTGACTCACGACATCTTTGCTGTGCCTTTAAAAGCCGCCCGGCTTATCCCTCCTTTTTGCCTTTAGGTGGCTGCTGCTGCTGCTGCTGCTGTCTCCATTTATTTAGTCTCTCTCCGGTCGCAACGGCGCCTGCGCTCCCAGGGAAATAAATAAATAAGGCGGAGAGGCAGAGCTCAGCTCTCCTGCGCCCTGAGCCTCGCAGGTCTTTTGTCTGAAGCTGGAAACAGCAGCGGCTGCTCCGCGGATCCTCTCCTCCGCCAGCCAAGCCAGAAGGGAGCCTCTGCTTGGACCCCCCCACACACTTAATTCTTCTCCTTCTCCTGCGAGAGACAACAAAAAAGGGATTTCCCCCCTCCGCAAGAATCCCAGAAGAAGAAGAAGGAAAGAAGGAAGGGCATCCCCGGCGCGCATCTGGGCAGCTGTTTGTAGAAACAAAAAACTGGTTGGAAGAGGAAGGGGGGGCAGAGAGAGGGTGAAAAAACACAACAACAACTCTTAAGGTGGACTTGGTCTTAAGGTGGATGGTGGTCTTTTTGCTGGGTCTTTCTTTTTAAGGTGGATTGGACGTCAAGGTTGGAGAGGCTGGTGTGTTTTTTTGGTGTGGATTTACGCGTCTTGCATCAGCTTGCGTTTTTGAGCTCCGGATGGCCGGAGATGGGTCGTTCTTCGTAGCCGGGCGGCCCAACGGAACGAGCTCTTTCTAGTGCTGGGGCTCATTCACAAGGTCTTTATTTTGGAGACTTGATACCTATTCTATCTGCACATTATATACGCGTTTTAAATATTGGTTTTAATTCTCTCCCCCCCACCCCACTTTCCTGGCTGCAATAAAAATGGGGAAAGTTTGGTAGCCGGGACTCGAACTCCCTCCCCTCCCGTCCCTTCGTAACAATGACTAAATCCCGGCCTTTTTACAGAAAAAGACAGCCGATGGCCGAAGAAGAGGTGGGAGTCCAAAGCCAGAAATTTAACTGCCGAGAGCTGGACAGGAGAGAAGTTTTGCTTTTTCAAGTTTCTAGTTCCTCTTGATTGTCCTTGAAAGAGAGGGCTTCGGTGTCTTTCAAAACTTTATTATTATTTTTATTGTGTGTGCTTAGGGTCCCACCCCTGCTTTAATAAAGAGGGTTTGGGGGAGGCCTTCGACTCGCCTTCCCACCCCCACCCCCTTTTCAACTATACATATATTGTTGCTGTTGCTACCAAGCTCCTTCTCGCCATTCACACTTGAGGCCCAAACGTGGAAAGGCATGGAGACGGTTGGGAAATTTGAGTTCAGCAGGAAGGATTTGATCGGGCATGGAGCTTTCGCCGTCGTTTTCAAAGGGAGGCACAAAGAGGTAAATACAATGTTTATTCTTCTTTCCAAACTTTTTTTTTAGTGGCTCTACTCATCTGTACTTGGGAGATAAGTAGCAGTTTAACACACACACACACACACACACAGCCCTCTCCCCCTCTCGGGGTTTTATATTAAAACTATTTTGTTCCTTTTTGTAATATGTATGCCACACACACACCTTCCCTACTGCTCTCTTAGGCAATACACGTATCTACTTTTGGAAGAGCCTAAATAAACACACAGCTGAACTAGATCACTTTGCTTGCTCGTCCTGTGGGTCCAGGCAACACTCTGTTGTAATAAACAGGACTCTTGGCCATGCAAATCGGGTCAGGATGAGACCAGTTCTAAACTAGTCAACTCAGAAGACAGACTCACTTGACTTCAAGGGATGCACTTCCAAGAAAAGGAGCTTAGAAACTCCCAAGTTGTTGCTGTTGCTGTTGTTATTTTATTTGTTATTATTATAACAATTTGGATCTATTGCTACTATGCTGCAAGTTAACTTTCGCAGGGAGTTGATCAGCTTTAGGTTCGATGCAATTTATTCTCAACATGCCAAGAAGAAATCCGAGACTTTGGATAGGCAAAATGAAAACAGGCCTTATCGGCTTGGCAACCCTGCCTATCTAAAGCGGCCACAAGCTAACAAACACATTTCAGTACTGGAGGAACTATAAATACTCGGCTATGTGGCTCTGCAGCTTTGTATTTAAGGCACACTAGCCTGGTAGTCCATAGGCGACAGAATAACTGCATTCAGGCTGGAATCCAAACAGGGTGGCGGAGGAGGGAAGGCTCTCGGACCGGTAACCTTGTCGGCTTTCTTTACCAGGCCATTGTACTGTCTTGTTGAACAAGGGGGTGAAAGTTCCTGGGAAGCTGGACTGACTTCTGTAGCATGGTTGCTGTCTGGCTTCCTTATCCCTAAAGATTAGCCCATGTCTCCAAAATGTCCTTGGCATTGTTAAATATGTCTCCTACATCACTTAATGATTAAACGAAAGAAACACACAGTCCATTGGTGGGCACCTTTTTTCACATCATCCGTAAAGCTGGGGATAAACTTCTACAATCCAAATATTTGTATTGCTTAAATTAAGAGGATAATGGCAGTGTAAAGAGCCATTTGAAATGAATATCTCTTCCCCCTCTTCCCGGTGCCGGACAAATGCAAATTCAATAAAGGGCAAGCCTGGGCATGTGCTCTATATGGTTTGGGATAGTGAAACAGGGTTTTCTGAACACTTCTCTTGTGGTTTAAAGCATATGGACTCATTAGAGAGACGCGCATGTGTGTTTCTGAGCATGTGAAAATAAAATGCGAGCTTCGCCACTTCCAACTTACATTCTGCATCTGTTTTATTATTATTATTATTATTAACTTTCAGAAACCTGAAGTGGAGGTAGCAATAAAATGCATCAACAAGAAAAACTTGGCAAAATCCCAGACTCTCTTGGGAAAGGAAATCAAAATACTCAAGGTAAGGGGCGGAAAATGTTTTTGCTGCTATTGACATTTCGATTTAAGGCGACTGTTTGCGATTTTATAAATGCTTATACCACCATCTCCTCTCTCTTTCCTTCTAGGAACTGAAGCATGAAAATATCGTTGCCTTGTATGACTTCCAGGTATTAGTTTACTTCTATCTTGGAAGGATGTTGTAGGGAGGGGGAGGGGTTAAGGTGTGATACTTTAAAACTTTGCTGAGAGCTGTGGATTATTGGAGGTTTTGGAGAGTGACGGGAGAAAAGTCTGTACACTTTGTAAAAACTATATATAACCCAATATAAGCAAGGGAGCACACAGGCTTAACTGCGGGGCAGAAAGCTTTAACTGTAGGCCAGGATCTCATCAGTGGGGCAGTACCTTGAAATGAAGGAGGGTTCTTCATCTTCAAAATATGGACATTGCAATGGAGTGTGCGTCCAGTAGATGTGCTTAACCTAAAGTCATCTTGTTAGGCTGGCTGTTTGCTTTTGCTCCCTTTGGCATGTTCTGCTACACAGTTGGATTGTATTTTGAATGTACAGTATATGCAGACAAAAGTTAGGAAGGCTTGGCTGAATCTCACTTTTGATCCATTTGGCCTTGTTGCTGTCAGTCTGCGATGTACTATGCAAATACTCATATGCCGGATTCTTTTCTGTCTTTGGGGTTTAACTTTTCCTCTTGTGATGCTTCCCAGACTGAGAACTAGCTCACTCTACAAAATCTGTAGGGACATTTGTCACTTTACTGCTGAAATTAGTTAGCCCTCCTTTCCTATCCCCCCATCATGAAATCTCCCTTTGATTTTTTTAAGCAGGTTTTATTTATCTATTTACATGACAATGGCACCACTAAGTTGTGGCAGACCAAGGTGTGTGCCCAGAAATCCTGTTTTGAACTGGATCACAATTTCCACCTTGGAGTCCTCTTGTTGTTTGGGTACGAACAGCCTTCAGTTGCTTTTATAGCCACAGGAGGAGGAGTTCCAGCTCTGAACCCTGGTTCTCCCTGTTGCTTATCTGAGCTTTGTTGCTGTCTGGTGTCATGTGGCCTCCAGACCTCCTTGTTTGTTGACATTCCTCCTGCGCTCTGGGATTGGTTGAGTCAGGGCTTTGCATCATCAGTGCAACCAAATTCCTGCCTGTGTGTTTGGCGCAGGCTGCGTGCAATGCTTTCTGGGAGCCGTAGTCTCTAGTTCTGGCTTCTGTTTCCTTTCGGTTCTGGGTTTCTCCGGTGCAAGGACTCTTTTTCCCAGTGTACCTCTGCAGTCTCAAAAATAGGGGCTGGATGTTGCTGGGGGTGGGGTTATCTCAGGTCAAATAATCAGGAAGCAGATCGGTTTTGCACAAAGCAGCATGTTTTCCCCCACCCCACCCCCAGTCTTTAATTCTCTCTCCTCCCCTCCCGCCCTCCAGTTGCCCTAAGGAAATGCAGCAAGGCCTTTTCTCTTGCAGAATCAAAGGATAAATATTCTGATTTTGTTCCCTCGAAAGCCTTGCGAAAGTCAACACCCTTGCTTTTGTTACCTTGGTGTGGCAAAACACCATGCTATGCATGCAAATTCCAGAGGCCAGCTCTTGTGTGTAAAAATCTGCACATGAGCTACTTTTCTTTCTGCTTAGTGTTAAGGAAACCTCGGTCACCCATCTGCAGTCCAGAATTTACACTTTGTAGTAAGACCCCGTTTATTATTATTATTACAGTGGTACCTCAGGTTAAGTACTTAATTCGTTCCGGAGGTCCGTTCTTAACCTGAAACTGTTCTTAACCTGAAGCACCACTTTAGCTAATGGGGCCTGCCACTGCGCCGCCGGAGCGTGATTTCTGTTCTCATCCTGAAGCAAAGTTCTTAACCCGAGGTAATATTTCTGGCTTAGCGGAGTCTGTAACCTGAAGTGTATGTAACCTGAAGCCTATGTAACCTGAGGTACCACTGTATTATTCATTCCCTTTTGATAGATGCACCCATGTGGATTAGGCAGATGGAATAGGTGGGAACATAGGAATATGATTTATACAAGGGTCCATGCAGCTCAGTATCGTCAACACTGACTGGCAGCAGCTCTCTAGGGCAGGCTTCCTCAACCTCAACCCTCCAGCTGTTTTGGGACTACAATTCCCATCCCAAACCACTGGTCCTGCTAGCTAGGGATCATGGGAGTTGTAGTAATAATAATAATAATAATAATAATAATAATAATTTTTATTCATACCCCGCCCTCCCCAGCCAAGGCCGGGCTCAGGATGGCTAAAAAGCAATAATAAAAACAAGTTGAATGAATACAACTTAAAAACAAGATTAAAATACAACAGTTAAAATATTGAAACATTACAATATTAAAATGCAGCCTCATCACAGGAGGAGAAAGGAAAAAGAAAGAGGGGGAGGGAATCAAATTGGCTCCAAGCCAAAGGCCAGGCGGAACAACTCTGCCTTATAGGCCCTGCGGAAAGAAATCAGATCCTGCAGGGCCCTGGTCTCATGAGGCAGAGCATTCCACCAGGCCGGAGCCAGAGTTGAAAAGGCCCTGGCTCTGGTTGAAGCTAATCTAACTTCCTTAGGGCCCGGGACCACTAGGGTGTTGCTACTTATGGACCTTGAGGCTCTCCGTGGGGCATACCAGGAGAGGTGGTCCTGCAGGTACGAGGGTCCTAAGCCTCGTAGGAGGGCCGAGGTTGAGGAAGCCTACTCTAGGGTTTCAGGTGAAGTCTCTCTCAGCCCTACCTGGAGATGATGATGATGATGATAATTTATTCCTTATACCCCACCCATCCACTCAGGGTGTTTTCCAGAAACAGTACCTTGTGTGATGCATCAGTTTGGCTATTTGTGAGTTATCTACACCTGATGTGGGATGCTGCCAAAATCTGCCTCCAGGGGAGAACCTGACTAGTGCCTCCAGCATTTAATCTGAATCTTAATTGAGCCCCATTGGGTGGTGTTCAGTTAAATTTTACTCAGACCAGAACCACTGAAATTAATGAACTACAGTTAGTCATGTTTGTTGATTTCAGTGGGCCTACTCTGTGAGTAGAGCTATGAGTTAATAAACATGTGTCTCTGGAAGGAACGGACACGTTGGTTCTTTCGCACCAACAGTTAATCCTTGCATGTAGAAAATGAGCATGTCAGGGATGGTTCCAGCCCAGCTTATTTTTCTCCCTGCCATGTTAGTTCTCTAGTTTTGGGGATATCCTGTATCTTAACTGGCATGAAGGAGCATTCCATCATGCGAACTCTGGAGCGGCACAGCCAAGACTCGTGCTTTTGTTGGCAGGAGCTAAGCCCAAGTCTGTAGACTTGGTTCAAGGACCTTGGAGGTGGACAGCAGTTTCTGTATCTTACCCCACTGACAGATAGGTAGCCGTGTTGGTCTGCCATAGTCAAAATAAAAAAATTCCTTCCAGTAGCACCTTAAAGACCAACTAAGTTAGTTCTTGGTATGAGCTTTCGTGTGCATGCACACTTCTTCAGATACACTGAAACAGAAGTTGCCAGATCCTTCTATATAGTGAGAAGGTGGGGAGGGGTATTACTCAGAAGGGTGGTGGGAATGGGAGATTGGCAGATAGCTGAGATGAACCTGTTGACAACTCTTATTCTTATCTCATTATACATGACTAAGCCATTTTTCACCTTCTCACCCCTTGCCTTTTCCTGTAAGACCTATTGCAGTCGTTAAGAGTCGTCAACAGGCTCATCTCAGCTATCTGCCTATCTCCCATTCCCACCACCCTTCTGAGTAACACCCCTCCCCACCTTCTCACTATATAGAAGGATCTGGCAACTTCTGTTTCAGTGTATCTGAAGAAGTGTGCAAGCACACGAAAGCTCATACCAAGAACTAACTTGGTTGGTCTTTAAGGTGCTACTGGAAGGATTTTTTTTATTTTTACCCCACTGAGTCCTGCTTAGCTAGTATCTTTCCACACCAACTATGTTGTTTTACTAGATGAGGTGGCGGTCATATTTCTCTGTGTGCATCTGTGTGCATGAATGTCAAATCACAAGATGCATGGATCTGCAACATCATGAGATTCTCGGTTTTCATTTTGGGGTGGGTCTCAGTGGCACTTGGGCTTGGATTCCTTGGAAGCCACAGTTTTGGAGGGCCTTTCACGTAGCAGGTGTTGTTATGTAATTCAAGACTCTGGTCTTACAGCACACCAGCTGAACGTGGTAACGAATATTACTTCAGAATGCAATAAGTATTTGTTTGTTTGTTTGTTTCACAAGTTTTCCAAGCTGCTTGATTGCAACAAAACCTCAAAGCTGGCTTGCAAAAAGAGCAGAGCAAGAAAATGATCAGTCAAAAACAGTTTAAATCCACCATTTTTAGTTCAAAAAATAATAATTAAAATCAACAGAAAGCTAAAAGCCAGACTAAAATACACGTTGACGTTCCACATGTCTTCAGAGTCACGTCCGAACAAAAATGTTCTTAGCAGGTGCTGAGAAGAATACCGTGAAGGTGCCTGTTTGATTTCACTAGGCAGGGAGTTTCAAAGTATAGCTTTGCTGTGTATCATACTTTATAGAGGACAGTCCTTTATTTCAGGGGTGCAAAACCTTTTGGGGAGGGGTGAAGGGCCTTATTATGGACAAACATACCAGGGCCAGAGGCAAAAAGTAGGTGAAAGGATGGATATAGCTCTCGCCTTTGCACACCGGGCTGTATTTCAGTAATGGAAAAGCCAGAGGTCTCTTCATTCTACATGCAGTCAAACAAAAGGCATTATCAGAATTCCAGTATATGTCCCAGCTAAGCCAGAGCACATGAGTGACCATGGGTAGGGTGGTCTTGGGAGCAGGTGAGGCCTTGGAGAAAGCGACAGAGGTGAGGCAGAAGGCCTGGAAAGGCCATGTTGGACCCTTGAGCAAGTAGTTCCCCATCTCTGCTCTATTTGCAGGGCTGCCTGGTCAACAAAACCAGAAAGAGAAAGATTTAGAACCCATGAATTTTGCTTTCATATTTATGAAGAGGATTTTGAAGGGTCTTTGTGACCTGTTTTGGCTGGGCGAGATCTGCCAGACCTGCATTTTATTTGTGGAAATGAAATTGTTTGTTTGTTTATTTTAAAAAAGGCTTTTATGGGTTGTGTTTATTGTAGTTGGTTTCAGTGTTTCGGTTTGTGAGTTGCTTCGAGCCATTTTTTTAAAAAATAAGTAAAGCAAGTAATAAATATTAAGAGTAATATTTTTGATATTGTGGTGAAACCTCACAAAGGCTTTAAAAAACATTTTCAACGTTTATATAGCACGATCAATGTGCATGGCTCTGTACAGAATTAAAGTGAAAGGGACTACCCTGAAGGGTGCAGAGTCTAAAAAATTAACAAGTGTTTGAATTCCATAATAATCCAGAACAGGATTAAGTGGGCTGTGTACACCCCCACCCCCACCCTTGCCTTGAGCCTGAGGCCCTGCTGGGCCTCTTTCTGACACACACACAACACACAACATGTGAGCACTCCCACAAACCACACAAAGCCTGCATCAGTTGTGTTTTAGCATCTGAATGGGACCTTTCTGCTGTTGCTTCCTACTGGGGTCTTTCAAGAGCTGCTGCTGGTGAGCTATCAAATGGCTTTTGTGGGTTGCCTCTTGGCCAAGACTGCCTTGCAGCCATTGCCCAGTGAGGACAAACCAGTTTGAGGGAATCCTAATTCCTTTCCTGAAGCCAGATCTGCCAGGGTGCTAAATGTGTCACCGGGTCTCCGTTCTGCATCATAAAGCATCTGCCTGGGTGTGTCTATGTGACAAAACGTAAATCACTTTAATGGTTCTTGGCTTCCTTGTTGTTTGGAATTCCGGGAACTATATCTCAGGAAGCTGATGGAATTATCCCTTTCGATTTCTCTTATAGTTTCCTGTGATGTAGTCTTCTCTAGAGCACCGCTTTTGAAATGCATAGTATTGCAAAATAACTTAGGTAGTCAAGTCTATTAATCTCAGTGGGCCTACTCGCCTCACATTTCGTACGACCCTTGTGCTTTTATTGTTTTGTTGCTGCGTTGTGATTTTTAAACATAAAGCTGCAGTCCCATGCACGTTGAACTTGAAAGTAAGTTGCATTATATTTGGTGAGGTTTGAATTGCAGCATTAAATCTGTCTCTGATACACAGAGCTCTTACGGAGAAAATGATAAATAAACCTGTTAGGCTGTGGTCTGCAGAGGTTCATCTTATGGCAGTTTGAAGGGCCCTTTCCGTGGTGGCCCCCGGTCTGTGGCCTGAGCTAGGCATCTGCCAGGGTGAGCTTCCATCAGCTTTTAAAAGCATATCTATGTACTCAAGCTTTCCCTTGGCCTCAGATACCAGTGGAGTGATTCGAGGCTGCTATATTTGTGATACGTTCTTTTTTTATTAGATTGGGGTTTATCATATTTGGGATTCTTTTGTCTTGAATTGTGTTATTGTACACAGCCTTGGTATTTTAAGAGGCAGTATATAAATTGGAGATGTTTTGAGCGCCCTCGCAGGACTGAAATTCAGGCTAGTTTGTGGGCTTGTTTGTGTCTGCTTGTATGTGCATAGTAGCTGCAGCAGTGTCAGCCCTGGTACTTAAATCGAAAGTGAACCAGTTGTAAACCGTAGGCCAGGGATGGACACTGTGTGTCGGGACAGATGTTGTCAGTCCACAGCTCCCATGATCCCTGACATTCAGTGCCCCCAAATCTTGTTCTCCCACAGAGATGCCGGGATGGTAGTAATTCAGCTGGTTCAGAAAGCTGTTTGGTTTTTTTAAGTGGCAAGCTCCTTGTTTACCTTTTTCTTTGTTCAAATGCAAAAGAGAACCCCTTGCAGGTCTTATTGTTTTGCCTTTGAAAGCTGTTGCATACACTTTGCTGTTAACGAGATCCTTTTAAGTACAATTTGGTGCGACTCCCCCGCTCCCAATCTTTTAAGATTGATTGTCGCCTAAACTCTCCCACCTCCCAACTGGATAAGCAGATACCACCTTAAAATATTTTGCTTTTTCTGTGGTGCTGAATGCTTTTAATCTGCTGCAGCAGATACAACACAGCTGCCACCCTGGAAGCTGTAAACATCATAGCTTCTTTTGGAGGGCTGATGCTGCTACCTGTTTTGTGGTTTCTTCCCTCCCTCCCCCTCCAAATCTTTCTGTTTCTGGCTTTATTGGGAATCTCTCTGTAACTCTCCCTGCCCCCCACCACACAAAGGAAATGGTTGATGAAACCACAGTGACTGTAGACTGGTGTGTGCAAGCCTTCAGGCTTGTTGTGTTTATGACCTTAACCAATAGAATTAGACTGGGGTACATCTCAGCACATTCTGATCCTTGGAATTTGTTTTCAGTGTCCAAATGGAGCTGAGCTTGCAGTCCTTTTACACACCAGCCAAGCTAACCCGGTTAGCTTTCTTCCCCAGCTTAAGTGGGGAAAGTAGTTTTGCTGTTGTCCATTAGGAAGTCAGCCTTGCAGATCTACCTCATATCAGTCAGCAGTTATCTCCATAGGTTCAGGGGTGTACTTCTTAACCTCCCATGCTTGTAGACCAGTCTCAAGACCACCCTTGACTTCCAGCTTGCGTCATGGGGAGAGAGACCCGTGAGTTGACCCAAACCTGTTTCAGGTTAAAAGAAGTGAGGTGATCCTGATGTGGAATTCCTGCTCCCTCTGAGCGCTCTCACTGCCATCGCTAATCCCAGGACCCTCATTGCTGCCCTGGTGGGCAACCAAGCTAATCCTAACTAACCCACCGCAGCTGAAATTTCCGCATGCCAGTCCCCTCTGCAAAATTCCATTTAAGGAGAAGCCTGGAAAACGATAGACATAGACTCAAAAGTGAACAGAATGCCCCTGCTCCAGAGAGAGCCCCCTCCCTACAAGCCTAGCTATAGGAAAGAGGGGCATATGATTAATTAGAAATATGTATCCTATTGAAAAGGGCTCGTGCCTTTTCCCTGCCAAGTTGCAGCGCTCATGGAAATAGACAAAAGGAGTGTCTCATCGGAAGAATGCTTCTCAGCCCAGTAATGGCATATGCTGCTCCTTTGGTTCAGTAAGCCTTAGCTAGAGAGCCATATGGTGGCAATAACTTGGCTGCAACCCACCTGGAATGGCCACTCGCTGAGGACCTATGCTGTAGACCACCACACAGCCACTACTTGCCTTGCATTTAATTTCTAAACGGGGAGTTTTTTATTTGTTCGTATGATTTATTTATTTTTTAAACAAGCCATGAACTGACATAATACTAGATTTAATTTGGTAATAGAACATCGGAAGATGCAATACCCAGTCTGCCATTCTGTTGAAATGTTGCTGTTCTGTGCCGCAAGAAGTTGCTTCCTCTTCCATTCCCAGGAACATCAACAACAACAAAAGTTTTGTATGCGTTCTTCCACTGTGTTGTAGTTTCTCTCTGTCTTATGCAAGTCAGACTCAGGCCATTGGTCCATCTAGCTCTTTATCATCTGCCAAAGATGGAGAAGCTATAGGCTTCTGTAGTCTGGCCCAGCCAGAATGGCCAATGCCCAGGGATGATGGGAGTCCAACAGCTTCTGAATGGGTAAAGGTAAAGGGACCCCTGACCATTAGGTCCAGTCGTGACCGACTCTGGGGTTGCGGCGCTCATCTCGCTTTATTGGCCGAGGGAGCCGGCATACAGCTTTCGGGTCATGTCGCCAGCATGACTAAGCCGCTTCTGGCAAACCAGAGCAGTGCACGGAAACGCCGTTTACCTTCCTGCCGAAGCGGTACCTATTTATCTACTTGCACTTTGACGTGCTTTCAAACTGCTAGGTGGGCAGGAGCAGGGACCGAGCAACGGGAGGTCACCCCGTCGCGGGGATTCAAACCGATGACCTTTTGATCGGCAAGCCCTAGGCTCTGTGGTTTAACCCACAGCGCCACCCGTGTCCCTTCTGAATGGGTACATGTTGCCCAATCCTGGCCTGCATAGAAGCAGTTCATGCTCTCAGGGGTGGGAGTCTTTCCCAGCCCTATCTAAAGAAGTGAGGGTCAAAACCCAGCAACTTTTCCATGCACAGGGTGTGCCCCTCCCCATTCCACCTGTCCACACAGCTTTGTAAAAATTGCAGAACTAGACCTGCAGCTTGACTTGTGGGCGGAGGGAGAAGGGGGTGTGTCATGTGCTTTGCCCACTCCTGTTAACCCTGTGCTGCCCAGGTGTCCATATTATGTGCAGTAAATACAATTTAATAATTGGCAAGCTTTTATGCAAATGCATTTGCCTGATTTGCAGCGATAAAGTGCCCTTACATGTCAAAGGTATTATTAATCCAAACTTGTATTTAAGCACAGGCTTGGTAGCCATAGGCAATAAGGAATTAACATGTGGGTGAGTGTACCCAGTGTAAAAAGCAGAGCAGGCTGTTGTTGAACGGATATGGTTCACTATCAGGCTAGTAACTTTTGTGGGCTTATTTGCAAGGCTGCAATACTCTGAGCACAATCTGCGCATGTGAGTGAGCACTCCTTTTAAAGGATTTCTTAGAGCAGGGATGGGGAACCCTTGTCAGATGTTGCCAAACTGCAATTCCCATCATCATCATCCCTTGTCCACGGCCATGCTGGTTGGGGCTGATGGGAGTTTGTTGTCCAACAGCATCTCGAGTGGCACATGTTGCTACCTGAGAGGAGTGAATGATTTCATAGCAGGAAGCTATGTTTGAATTTCGTGAGAGTTTACAAAATCTAAATAGTGTTGAAACCAGGATGGCATGAACTAGCTGTCCGCTCACCACAAATGACAGCAACAACTTTACCGCAGCCAGAGATTGAAATAATCTTGAAACCAGAGAGCAATGCTATCGCAAGATCTCAAAGGAACTCTTTCCCTAATGACCTGCCTGCTTCTACACTGTAAATTCTGTAACTTCCATGTCTACCTCAGTTCATTAACTTACAAGACCCTTTCTACAGTTTCTTGCTTTCTTTCCCATCAGAAGTATTCATCCCTTTTTTGTCCTTGAGGACATTTGCAAAGTGGCTCTCTCGTTTTAAGTTGACCTTTCCCTTTCCTCACAGTTGCAGTTCTGTTTGTCAACATTCCATGGCCATTACCTTCGGCAGCTTGAGGGCTTGTCCACACTTCTTCTGGTCTGCTGCTCTACCCAGGGGAAAACTGCTCTTTAGTGCTCAATCAGAGCAAATGACAATTCTGGTTTTCTCCAGATTGAAATTTGCTCCCGTTTAGAGCTTCAATGGTGGGGTTTCCTTGGGAAAGATGCTGGGCAAGGGGAGAACCACTAGGGCAGGCATAGGCAAACTCGGCCCTCCATATGTTTTGGGACTACAACTCCCATCATCCCTGACCACTGGACCTGTTAGCTAGGGATTATGGGAGTTGTAGTCCCAAAAGATCTGGAGGGCCGAGTTTGCCTATGCCTGCTTTCTAGGCATGAGAGAGGCAGAGTGTGGATTGAGCCCTGAGCATCCAAACAGTCCCTTGACATCAGAGATTTTAAGCAAGCGACTCTAGGATAGCTGGTTGCCAGTGTTAGAAACTCAGCTAACAGCTAAATGGTACCTTAAACCAAGGTTATGGTCACCACAATGGAATGTCTAGGTTTCTGTTCCCCCCAATGGAAAGAAATAATAATAATAATAATAATAATAATAATAATAATAATAATAATATCTATACCACTTTACATTTTAAAGAACAATTCTCAAAGCTGTTTACAGCACATTAAAACATCAAATAAGACAAGCCCAGAATAAAATAAATCCTAGCTTCAAAAAAAATATTTCAGATCTTTTTAACCGGCTTTTTGCTTTCCTCAATCTCCCAGCCCTGCTTAGGGATGGCGGCAGATGGAATCTGGGACCTTCTGCATGAGAAACAGGTGTTCTCCCACTTCGCTGGGGCATGTTAAAGTTGTGTTAAGGGGATGAGATACAAGAGCCAGCCCACCCGTGTCTTGTTTCCTATTACAGTGGTACCGCCGGTTTTGGCTTTAACATGAGGCACGCTTTCGCTAATGGCGCCTCCTGCTGCTGCTGCTCGTCTTCCACTTGCATCCCAGGGCAAAGTTCATAACAAGGGGCATCTACTTCCGGGTTAGCAGAGCTCATAACCCAAAGCGTTCTCAAGGAGGACGTACAGTGGTACCTCGGGTTACATACGCTTCAGGTTACAGACTCCGCTAACCCAGAAATAGTACCTCGGGTTAAGAACTTTGCTTCAGGATGAGAACAGAAATCGTGCTCCGGCGGCGTGACAGCAGCAGGAGGCCCCATTAGCTAAAGTGGTCTTCAGGTTAAGAACAGTTTCAGGTTAAGAACGGACCTCCAGAACAAATTAAGTACTTAACCCGAGGTACCACTGTACGTAACACGAGGATCCACTGTAACAAGTCTTCTACATGATCTTTAATGGTGTTTCAAAAGCTTTGGAAATCTACCGTGTCCCAGTTAGTTTGTAGCTATGTATTATTGAGTAGTGCTAATGGGGCCAGCAGTGCGCAGAAGACCTAGTGAGATTGACCCCGATGAGGGTGGAATCGAGTATTTTTAGAAACTGTTTTCAAGCTTGCTGTGAATGAGTTTGTGCTGCAAACCTGCATCAAGGGCAAGGCGGGAAAGAGAAATGTTGAAGGTAAAAGGCTGTAACTCGGCAGTAGAGCACCTGCTTTGAACTAGGAACGTCTTAGATCAACCTAAGGCCCAGGGGCCGGATGCAGCCCAATCACCTTCTAAATCTGGCCCGTGAATGGTCCAGGACTCAGCGTGTTTTTACATGAGTAGAATGTGTCCTTTTATTTAAAATGCGTCTCTGGGTTATTTGTGGGTCCTGCCTGGTGTTTTTACATGAGTAGAATGTGTGCTTTTATTTAAAATGCATCTCTGGGTTATTTGTGGGGCATTGGAATTCGTTCTCCCCCCCCCCCAAAAAAATAGTCTGGCCCACCACAAGGTCTGAGGGACGGTGGACCGTCCCACGGCTGAAAAAGGTTGCTGACCCGATCCAATCTCTGCCGTCGCCAGATAGGGCTGGGAGAAACCTTGAAAAGCAGCTGCCAGCCATGGCAGGCAGTACTGAGATAGATGGACCATGGATGCGACTCTGTATAAGGCAGCTTCCTGTTTTCCTAAGGCTGCCATTGTAAGCATAATTTCCAGGGCTCAGGCTCCCACTTAATTCAGTGGGACGTGACTTCTCAGTAGAAACTGTAACTAACTTTGGTCTAAACCATTTCAAACACTGTTGATGCAAGGTTGTCTTCCAATAGGGCTAGCGAACTGTGGTGGTCTGATGTAGTCCCTGAAAGCCATGTACCGTATACAGTGGTACCTCGGGTTAAGTACTTAATTCGTTCCAGAGGTCCGTACTTAACCTGAAACTGTTCTTAACCTGCAGCACCATTTTAGCTCATGGGGCCTCCTGCTGCCGCCGTGCCACTGGAGCACAATTTCTGTACTCATCCTGAAGCAAAGTTCTTAACCTGAAGCACTGTTTCTGGGTTAGCGGTTTCTGTAACCTGAAATGTATGTAACCTGAAGTGTATGTAACCCGAGGTACCACTGTACCTGGTCTCTGTGCACCCGCCCCAACAACCCAACCAGCTTTTTTCATTGAGACATGCTTTTAAAAGCTGGCTGGGTTTCTCCTGCTATAAAGAAAAGAGAACTGTTTTGTCAGTCTGTAAAAAGGAGGGAGGAAGCAATTTGGGTTTCCTGTGCAATGCACTGTTTACAGGAAGGGCTGTAACTCTGTTGCGGAACATGTGCATGGCATCCAGAAGGGTCCCTTCTTAGTTCCCAAGTATCTACAGGTAGGGCTTGGAAAGACCTCCGCCTCAAATTTTTGGCGAGCTGCTTAAGGTTCCACACTAGATCTAGAAAGAGTTCAGACTTGGTTTACTTAACTGAATTGGGGTGGGGAGAACAACTTACACTCAGGGGTCAGCAAACTTTTTCAGCAGGGGGCTGGTCCACTGTCCCTCAGACCTTGTGGGGGGCTGGACTATATTTTGAAAAAATAATAAATGAATGAATTCCTATGTCCTACAAATAACCCAGGACGCGGGTGGCGCTGTGGGTTAAACCACAGAGCCTAGGACTTGCCGATCAGAAGGTCGGCGGTTCAAATCCCCATGACGGGGTGAGCTCCCGTTGCTCGGTCCCTGCTCCTGCCAACCTAGCAGTTCGAAAGCACGTCATGTGCAAATAGATAAATAGGGACCGCTCTGGTGGGAAGGTAAACGGCGTTTCCGTGTGCTGCTCTGGTTCGCCAGAAGCGGCTTAGTCATGTTGGCCACATGACCCGGAAGCTGTCTGCGGACGAACGCTGGCTCCCTCGGCTTATAGAGCGAGATGAGCGCGCAACCCCTGAGTCGGTCACGACTGGACCTAATGGTCAGGGGTCCCTTTTTACCTTTACCTTTACAAATAATCCAGAGATGTATTTTAAATAAAAACACACATTCTACTGATGTAAAAACACAAGGCAGGCCCCACAAATAACCCAGAGATGCATTTTACATAAAAGATGCATTTTACATAAAAACACACTGATTCCTGGAACGTCCGCGGGCCGGATTTAGAAGGCGATTGGGCCAGATCTGGCCCCCGGGCCTTAGCTTGCCTACCCATGACTTACACTGCTTCTGCAAAGCAGCGGTGATTTTGATGAACTCCTAATAGTGGCTGCTTTCACACACAACATAAAACCGTGGCTTAGCACTAATGCGCGAATGTGCTGGCTCTTGGAGATGAGATTGCTGGCTGCTTTGCTCCCCCCTGGTTTTTTTAGGTTGGTGTGGTGCAGCAGGTAAACTCTGTTTCGGCTTAGGGTGTTACCCAAACAGTTAAAGCTTTTTCTTTCTTGACCACAATCTGAGCTTAAAGGTTGGAGAAGGAAGAAAGTTGGTTTAACTCCTCCCTCTCTTTGTGAGCTAGCATGTTCTTGTGGTCCCAGTAATCCAGATTTTTGGCTTACTGTTTACATTGAACCACGCCATAGTCTAAGAGAGGTTTGTTTGATGCAGTCTTAGGCTTCCTTTATTCACCAGGTGGCAGAATGGATATGTCACCATTTTAAGACTTCAAGTGGGAGGGCAGTTTTTAAAAATGTTTTTCTTGTGCCATGAATGGGCAAACTTTGGCTCTGCCAGATGGTGTTGGACTCCAGCTCCCATCAGCCCCAGCCAGAATGGCCAATGATCAAGAATGCTTGGAGTAAGAGTCCAGCAACATCTGGAGGGCCACTTTTAGCTCACCAAGGAGCGGGTGGTTTGAGCCCAGGCTTGTCCTTGTTTGCTGGTTTTCTCCTTGCGGGGAGAGGATGTTGGTGGGTTTGTGTTCCTGCAAAGGAGAGCACTATGCGTTCTCATGAATGAGTTGGGAGAGCCATACTCAAATATTCACTCTACCTAACCTCCCTCACAGCTTTGTTGTAAAGATAAATCGTGTGTATGGGAAGAACCATGTAAGCGAGTTTGAATCCTTTGAGGAAACAAATAGCATAAGCAAAACTTATGGGATTATTAAATCAATTCTGTGGGGGTTTTTTTAATGTGATTACCCTATAGTCTGAAGTGCAATGCCTTATTCCACCCCGTCTTTAAAAAATGTTTTAAAATACATTGAAAATGAATGTCAAAACGTTGAGCGAGGGAAGAATTTAACATCAGCTAAAGTCTCATTGAGTGAGCACATCCTTCTAAAATCTAAATTATCTCACGAGGGCAACGTGACGTGATGATTTTGGAGGGTGTGTCCATTTTGTCATTTTCAAAATGGTGATTGTGCTCTTAGTCAGGGTTGTGGATTTGTCATGTTTGCCTTAGCAGGCCTCATATTTCTCTCCTCGTCACCTGATGGTACATTGGAGAAGGGGGTGGTGACATGGGCTATTTACCATCCTCTAAAACTTCCTTCTGGAGCCGAGGGCAGCATTACTCAGAGCTCTTAGTAAGGTGGCTTCGTGGCTGTTTCCCAAGAGTAATTGGAGACTGGCATGTGGTTGTGCTTCTCTGAATGCAACGGTGGATCATCTCCAGTTACTCGTGTGTTGTTCACACGGCTGTTTTCTCCAGGCCCTGTCAACATCTCCATTATGAAAGTACCCACTTCAGAAGCTATTTTATGACTTGCTTCTTGTCTCTCTCTTTCTCTCTCTGCCCAAAGCTGGTCTGCGTGGGGTTTTGAGGGATGACATTTGCCCATGGTGTAAGGTTTCTGGGCTGGGAATAAAAAAAAGAAGAAAAGTGGGGGGGGGGAAGAGTTCACCCTTATTGAGAGAGCCGTGAACTCATGTGCAGTCAGTCTCTCGGTGTCTTTAATAGCATTTACGGTAACTCCTGCTTTCGTTGTGTCTGAATAGTATTTCCTCACCCCTCTATGCTATGGTCATGCAACTTTTGGTTGGTTCACATCTAACATGAAAATCATGGTTTGGCATTTGCGTAAATAAACCCAGTCCTCACATATTCCTGGCCTTCAGCCTCAGATGCTTGCTTCCTTAATGAGTTTCTTATGCTTTTCGCCGGAAAATATGGATTTGCTGTTACGTGCAAACTTGCAAACTCTGGTTTTGCAAGCTTGTTATGCTAGTCGTTGTTCAGTGCTTCAGATATTATAGGATGACCACGTAAGCATTGGACACTCAAGAGAAGAAGTACAAATGGGGGTACCAGGTTGCACAATATCAGTATATGGTGATTTCAGTGTAGAAGAGGAAAAGCAAAATTGCTATGTTTTAAACAGAAATGCATTAAATTTCACTGTATAGTTAGCCGTAGTGTGTCTTGTGTGCCTGCTCACTTTGCTTTTTACAACCCCCACCTGCTGTCCCTTCCTAGGGTTCCCCCCCTTTAAATTGGACTTGGACTGGACAGACCTTCCAAGCAGAAGACTCTTAGAAACAGGAGACTGTCCTCAGGAAAACCGGACAGATGCCCTGCCCCCCCCCCCGCAGACTTTGGTCGCTTCTGTAACAGTGGAAGCAAATCACAACAGTGAAAGAGGCTTGCTCACCTGTGACTTTTGTGTTGCCCATGAATTCACTGTTTGTGTTTGTGCGTATAAACTTGAGTTGGCAATGGCAAATGGTCAGGGATGATGGGGAATTTTAGTTCTGACCGCATCTGTAGTGCCGCAGGTTTGCAATCTCTGTGCTGCCCTATAGTTTAAGCCAGGGGTGGGGAACATCGGGTCCAGGGGACAAATGTGGCCCCGCAACCAGACTGGCCCCTGGGGGCTTTCCCTGTGCCAGGGCGTCCCAAACCGTGGTCCATGGACCACCAGTGGTCTGCGAACTTTATTTAGCATGGCCACGTTAACCGTTCATATTGATTTCTAATTGTATTTCAACTGTATGGAGTGCGGATTGTAATGCAGTAAAATAAAATGAAAGAAATGAAAGAAGCCATAGAGATGCATGACTGAAAACCATGCAGTGTCTATTGCAGTTGCTGTAACCTGTGGAAAAATACATTGGTCCACTAAGAGCACCAGCAATTTTCAAATGGGGAGAGAATATTTGGGAACCACTTCCCAAACTGTTCTGCTCACTGGTCCAGCTCCATGTTGTCCTCAAGCGCTTTTTGTCTGCTTGAAATGTGTCTTGGAATGGTGAATGCCTTTTCTTTCCTGAATGGATATCTGTCTGTCTAATTTTCTCTGTGCACATGGAAACCCAACTTATTTTTGCATGGCTGGAATGTAGCCTACTGTGCAAAGGTAGGCTACCCATTGTGCCACCCACTTTTGCCTTTACTCTGCCCATCTCTGGGATGTGGCCCCCTGGAAGACCCCTCCCAAGGGAATTTATTTGGCTCTCAGATGGAAAATTGGTTCCCCTCGTTTAAACTGATGTTCAAACACAGCCTGTGTTTCTCTGCCCTGTCCTTTCTCCTTTCCCAGGCACTCCAATCTTGCTGCAGTCCTTGTGTGTGGCAGGTATAGATTAGATTAGCTGAGAAATCCTGGACACCTTTCATGCAAACAGCTAGATATTCCATATCTTGGAATATTGGGTTCTTTTCAGTCTGGTGTAATATGGCGCCTTTGTACCTTATTTGGCTCGATGTAAAGCTAATCCACGGAATGCAGAATGTCTTGTGAGCCTAATCTAGGTCTTGCAAAGCAGGCAAGGTCATTCTGCCGCTGCTCTAAAAATATTTTTCTTTCTCCTCCTCTCATAAGATTAATTTTGACCTGCTTCCAGGCTTCATAATTGTGCAAAGAGCCTTCATTGTGTGGTCTACTGAAGGTTAAATATCCCTGTTTCTTTTTCCCCCCTTTGCTTTTACTAGAACCGCTTATGGTTTTAAAAATAGCAGCAGCCGTTTGTTTGTATTTCCCTGTGATCCCCGAACAAACGCTGTGTTTGCAAAAGCCAAGCGGATGAAACGAAAGCACACAGACACAGAAAGCAGTCACCTCTGCTTCGGAACAGTTTTTTTGGTTCCCTAGACAGAGCGGCAGGCGAGTTAGCATCAGGACAACAGGCAGAATTAGGTCATCGGAGCTGGCAATCCCTTGATCGACCAGACGTTAAATATCACGCATAAATAGTGAGGGGAGCTGAATTTAATGCCTCCTGGGATCCAATTAGCAAAGCGTCTTATAACTCCCAAGAAAGGAAGACCTTTGCAAATCCACCTTGGTCTGTCTCTGTTGCTGTGAGATGCTGACGCCGTTTTTGCTGCAGGTGTTGCGGAGAGACACACCATAGCTGCATTTTCATGGGCAAGGGAATATGGCCTAAGAAGTTGGCTTGTGCCTTCGCACGGCCGGTGGTTTGTTTCCAACAAAACAGGCACGTGCCATCTTGTGCAGCAAGCTTGTCAAATATGCCACAGTTGTGTTTTCTTCATTATTTAAAATCTTAATAAATAAATTAAAGTAGGGAAGCTGCCTTATTATGCCAGTTGACTATTTCAGTCTAGCCCCAATATTGTCCGTTCTGACTGGCAGCAGCACCCCAGGGCGTTGGGCATGGTTCAGTCTGTCCCTTTGCCTATCTGATTCCTTCGAAAAAGGAAAAGAAACGAAACATGAAAATCTGTTTGCCTCTCACTTTGGGACACAGCTGGAGATTGGAGCCCAACAGATTTAAGTGTCATCAACAACAACCTGTGCTAAAAACTATATTTCAATTACAGTATTGTTTATTATGGTTGTATACCTCCCTGTTAATTGCAGTGTGTTCAGTGAGGCTAACTTCCTGCAAATCAAAAGGCCTTTCCAATTAATTGGGTAGCACATTATTTAGTACGAAATGTTAATTTTTAAATATGATTATTTATAAAGAAAATTACAGGCAGGAGGCAGCGTCTGAGAAAAAGCATTCCGCCTTCGCTGTCACATAGGAGGTCATGGTTTTCCAAGCTTTGGGGCCTGCCATGACATCAGTAAACAGGAAGTGTTGAAATTAAAGCAACAGAAGTATCTGCTCTTCGCTTCCGGTATTATTTCTAAGCTTATGCTGAGTTGATCAAACAGGCTGATTTAATATGCCTTATTTCATTGGGTGGCGTTGGAAAGGCAAGCTTAAGAAACCCAACGTGGTATCCAACACCCAACTTCTGTGACAACTGCTTTTCTTGGTTTACAGCATGCATGGCCAAACTTGGCCCTCCAGATGTTTTGGGACTACAGTTCCCAGCATTCCTGACCACTGGTCCTGTTAGCTAGGGTTGATGGGAGGTGTAGTTCCAAAACAGCTGGAGGGCCAAGTTTGGCCATGCATGGTTTACAGTATTAGGGCAGGGGTAGCCAGCTTGGTGATCTCCAGATAGCGTTGATCTTCCAATTCCCATCCAGCGGTCAGGAATGATGAGAGTTGTTTTACGATGACATTTGGAGAGCACCACATGGGCAGTGCTGTCAAGTGTGTTCAAAAAGCGCTTTGTATACATTACCGAGTTGGAATTCCTAGCTGCTCTCCTTTATGGGATATCAGGATTATTATCCCACACATTGCAGTAGGGTTGTGAACAGAGGCTGAAAGACTGGTTTGCTTAAGCCCACCCAATGAGTTTGTGGTAGAGCCAAGATACTGGGTTCTTCCTGATTTTCTCCAGCCCATCTCTTAGCCACTGTGTTTATTTGTTGTTGTTGTTTAGTCGTTCAGTCATGTTCAACTCTTCATGACTCCATGGACCAGAGCATGCCAGGCACTCCTGGTTATGAACCTCTCACCTTGCCCACGTACCCTGAACTCTGTTTGTGCTTTCACTATGTTTTATATATGCTGTAAGCATCCCAGAGTGGCTGGGGAAACACAGACAAGATGTTGTTGTTGTTGTTTAGTCGTGTTCGACTCTTCGTGACCCCCAGGACCAGAGCACACCAGGCACTCCTGTCTTCCACTACCTCCCGCAGTTTGGTCAAACTCATGCTGGTAGCTTCGAGAACACTGTCCAACCATCTCATCCTCCATCGTCCCCTTCTCCTTGTGCCCTCCATCTTTCCCAACATCAGGGTCTTTTCCAGGGAGTCTTCTCTTCTCATGAGGTGGCCAAAGTATTGGAGCCTCAGCTGCAGGATCTGTCCTTCCAGTGAGCACTCAGGGCTGATTTCCTTCAGAAAGGATAGGTTTGATCTTCTTGCAGTCCATGGGACTCTCAAGAGTCTCCTCCAGCAACTGTGTTTATACCAGTTCTCAATAAATAATGGTGTCTGCCTTGCAGTGGCTGTAAGCCCAATCCCTAGCATTTCCGAAGTAGTGCCTAGCAAGAACCCTCTCTGAAATCCTGCCAGTCAGTGTAGACAGTACTGAAGTAGATGGACCCATGGCTTGACTCCACATAAGGCAGCTTTGTATGTTCCTACTTCAGTGGCGTCAACCCATGCTGCCATTTGAATCCCACCCCTCTCCCCATTTGTTGGTAGAGTCAGTGGTTGTCCTAGATCCATTCTATAGCCACAGGTGTTGAAAAACCTGGTTCCTGTTTGGCTTCAGTACATTTTTCCCACCCCCTCCACCCATCCTATTTACGTGGGTAGCAGAAGGCCTGAACGAGCAGTCAGGAATCAGGATGGCAACAATCATCTTGTTATAGGGAGCCCAGACAGGAAATGTTGCTTTGGTGTTGGAGGGGGGGGGGAGAAAAAGAAAAACAGGTTGGACCACCTTTTCTTATCATAGCAGTCATAGCTCAGCAGCTAAGCACCTGCCTAGCAGCCAGATTGGTCACCACAGGCTTACTCACTGTCTAAAGTATTGGTGATGGGGAAAGAGCTCTGTCCCAAGAGCAAAGAGAGTTATTTCCAATTGAATACTGGGTTAGATGGGTGAATAGTCTGTCCTGGTCACAGCCACTGAGCCTCTTGGGCTTGCTGATCGGAAGGTCAGCGGTTCAAATCCCTGCGATGGCGTAAGCTCCCGTTGCTCTGTCCCAGCTTCTGCCAACCTAGCAGTTCGAAAGCACACCAGCGCAAGTAGATAAATAGGTACCGCTGTGGCGGGAAGGTAAATGGCGTTTCTGTGCGCTCAGGCACTTGTCACGGTGTCCCATTGCGCCAGAAGCGGTTTAGTCATGACCCGGAAAGCTGTTTGTGGACAAACACCAGCTCCCTCAGCCTGAAAAGCGAGATGAGCGCTGCAACCCCATAGTCACCTTTGACTGGACTTAACCGTCCAGGGGTCCTTTACTTTTACCTTACCTGTTCATAAGGCAGCTTCCGATGGTCTCATAAGAAGAGCCCTGCTGGATTAGGCCAAAGGCCTATCTAGTCCAGCATCCTGTTCTCACAGAGGCCAGCCAGATACCGTATTTTTCGCTCTATAGGACGGGGAAGAACAGAAAAAAAAATTCTCCCCCTCTCTGCTCAGTGCCCCTTCAGCGAAGTGGCAGGAGAAGCGGAGTCCCTTCCATTTCTCCTCCCGCTTCGCTGAAGGGGCACGGCGCAGAGAGGGAAAACTGTGAAGCGCCTCTCCAGCAAAGCGAAGCCTGGAGAGCAAGAGGGATTGGTGTGCAACGACCCCTCTTGCTCTCCAGGTTTCAGGCGGCTATCCGCAAGCCTTCGGAGTGCAGCGGGAACTCCTGCTGTGCTCCGAAGGCTTGCGGATAGCTGCCTGAAGCCTCCAGAGTGCAGTGGGAGTTCCCACTGCGCTCCGGGGGCTTCAGGCGGCTTCAGCGAAAGCAATGCGAAGCCTCTGGAGCACTTGCCTCCGGCAAGGCTTGGGGACAGAGGAAGGGGGGCTGTTTTTGTGGGGAGGTGGGAGAGGGTGTCTTTGCCTCTTCCCGGCAACAGATCCTCCAGGCTGGGGAAACTCCTCCTGCTGGGGAGCGACCCGCTTTGTGCTTTGCCCGCTATCCCATTATAATACAGTACCAGGGTGCATCCGTGCTTCGCAAGATGAAAAAATCCGCAAGACGAAGAAACTCGCAGAACGGATTAATTTCATCTTGCGAGGCACCACTGTACTTAGATAGGTGAAACTGATACTTTTCAGCCGCTACAGACAGTTCTATCGGCTCAAGGGTTTTTGCTTTAAATACCTGACCATTGCCACTGTTGTCTCCCAAAGAACCCTGGCGCTAGCTGTGCTTTTGGGAGAAAGGAAGACTTATTATTATTTTTGCAAACTTCTCCCAATCTCTGCAGAAGAGGCAGGAAAAACATATAAAGCCTCTTTCGCAGAGAGTGGAGATTTTCATGCATAAAATAAAATAAAGTAGGATTTGGCAATGACCCCTGCTGAGAAAGCACATTTGCCCTGCTTTGTCTAGATTCATAGAATATTATCTTCAGAAATTGGGAGAAAACTGATTGTGTGTGTTTGCGGCAGAAGCTCTGTGCTCAGCAATGAGTGGTTAAAAACAGTGACGTTACTAACCCACTTTCTGCCTCCTCATCGAAACAGGGTTACAGTAGTTTTAGAACCTTGATTCTGTCTTTCTTTTTTTTTAATGACTGGGGTGGGGGGTTGCTGGGAAGTTGGCGTGGTGGGGGTGAGTAGGGCAAGCCACGGTCCATTTGTCAGAGGAAAAACAAAACCCCAAACTGTATGGATGTTTTGGATACACGCAAATTCCTTTCCTAGTCTCCTTCCCTATGAAACAGCAGCTGCAACAGCTAAGCTGGCCAACAAACCATTTATTCACCTGATTATCAGCTCATCTTCCTCCTGTTTCTTTCTACCCCTCACCCACAATGTTTTCTAGAAGAATAGAGGAGAAAGCCTCTTCTAATTCTGTGCAGTAGACACCCTGGCTGATTAATTTTCAGTTAGTAAATGCAATTCAGATTTGTCTGACTCACCCATCCTTCTGCACTTTAGCCCCATCTCGGGTTCCCTTGCCACAACCAAACAGAACTACAGTGATTGCCAATATCCCATAACCCACATTTCTCCTTCAGCATCCCGGTTGCTTGAACTTTCTGTGCAATCACAACAGCTTGGCTAATGGCTGGTGGAGGGTCTCTGGCTGCTAGCTGGCAAGTAGTCCATTATCCGCCTCCATCACCTGAGGTTCTTATTATATTTAATGGTCCATAAAAGAACTGTGTTAATCTTTATGCAACATTCACTTCCTGAGAGATGCCCTGGCAACTTGGGGGAAGATATAAGGAGCCATAGAACTTAACGGCATGCAATTTTGGATTTGTGTCAGAATCCGTTGTATGCAAAGCAGTTGGCTTCCACATTTGCATAGTACTTTGACTGCATGCTGACAGTGTGACTTTAGCTGGTCGGTGTCGAATGTGATATTTCAGGGATATACACAATTCCTGCTCTGTGATGACGGCCACTCTATCAATAAATATTGAGCAATCACCTGCAAGCTACCTGCAGTTAGTTAAGGCATAATGTGATAGGCGCTTAAGCCTAAATGCAATTTTCTATTATGTTTTTTTCTGCCCAAATGCAGACTAAGTAACTTTAAAAAAAAAGAGTAAAAATGAAGCAGAATGAGAATTGGTAAAAGGAAAGACAGCACACACGGACACACACCTTGCAAAATTTTAACAGGAAATAGCGCTACCCCTCCAGAGAATTCAGGATGGGGGTCTAAGGTCTCTCCAACCTGCTTCCCTCCCCCTTCCTACAATTATAACAACCCTGTGAGTTTTTTTCTGCTAAAAGATGGTTATTGACACATGCTTATATATACCATAGGAACAGGGAATTGTTGGCGATCTAGATGTTTCTGGCCTCTGGCTCCCATCGCCTCTGACCATTGGAGGTGCTGGCAAGGGGTGATGGGAGTTCGACAACATCTGGGGGTGGGGCACAGGCCCCGTCTCTCCCGAATATTAGGGGTCAGCCTTGTGTAAGGTGCAAAATTCATGTGTGTTTATTTTTCGTTGAAAGCAACTACTAAACTAGTCCTGTTATAGATTCACTTTTATAAATTGTAACTGAATTGCGCCCCCCCTGCAAAAAAATAATAATGTGGAGGTTTAGAAGTTTTCCAGTTTCTAGTCCTAGTGGTTTGGTTTTTCTGTCTCTCCCAATAATCCATGGTTTATTTCTTAAAAATCTCCCACCCTCAGTTTCCAGCGCACACGTTACTTTTACAGGAATTGTAGTTATGAAGCCTCAGAAGGCTGTGTTAAATTGGAAACGGCAAAGGCTTTTGATACTGCACTCGAGCAAGTGTGTTTGTTAAATGTGCAGCTAGGAGTACCCAGGAGCCTCCAAGGAATATGGAAGGGGGCCTAAATGATTTAGATTTATTAAAAGGGAAAGGCATGTAGAATTGAACGCCTTGGTAAACTCTGCATTAAATTCTCTGGCACCCACAGTGTATTCTGCTTTGTTGACTGGATCCAAACCTTTTTTTAAAAAATAATAATAACTGATTCTCCCCCATCCCCTTTCTTTTCTTTTAGGAAATGGCCAACTCTGTTTACTTGGTTATGGAGGTGAGTAATTCTGAACTCTTATCAAAGGTGAAGGTTATTCTTAGGTCTCATCTGCACTAGACACTAGACATCAGCATTCCACTTTAAACTATAACGACTTCGTCCAAGGAATCCTGGGTGCTGAGAGTTGCCAAGTGAATCATGTTCTGCTCAGAGAGTCCCCTGGGAAATGGGATTGAGTGCAAAACCATTCTGGGAATTTTAGCTCTGTCTGCGAGGGGTATAGGGGTCTCCGAACAACTCACAGCACCCTCAACAAACTATGGTCCCCAGGATTCTTTGGGGGAAGCCATGACTGTTTGCAACAAGATGTCAGAAGCAACTGATGGAGAGCACTCCAGAGTGCAAGAGCAAAGAAGGGAAATATTACTATTTTTTGGTGACCAGCGTGATACTCTGTAGGGTATGGTTCTGTAAGTAAAAAATTCTCAAAGTGATCTATGTCATCTCAGATGTCCATACAGTGTCCTGAGTTGTCCAAGCATCTTGGGAGTACAATAATACATGAAGAGTCACAGTTTCCCATGCCTGTATGTAAATAATTAGTCAATGACCTATATTTTAAGTGTAAGAGTAAAATATGCCTCTGGTTTTAATTCAGAAAAAAGGATGCACTCACATTAAAAAATCATCATGTTGCCTGCAAGGCTATTGTATTAAAAACCACTATTTGGGAAGGGAGAACAGGAAGCCAACCTATTGCCTGGGTTCAGCGGCGTAGCGTGGGTTGTCAGCACCTGGGGCAAGGCAAGTAATTTGCGCCCCCTAACCCGGGGCAAGGCAAGTAATTTGCGCCCCCTAACCCCGAACCTGCCGCCGCTGCTTCTTCTTGCTGCTGCCTGGGCTGGTGTGGTTCTCTCCCGCGCTCAGCGCTGTGCTGGGCGGCCGCTGCACTATCCCTCCCCCAGATAGCCCCTCGCTCTCTCTCCGCACCGCACGCCTGGCACCCACCCCCTCCACAGTGGGCGGCGACCCAGCGGCTCGGATCGGATTCGCACAGCCAGCACTGCAGTGAGAGAGAGTGAGTGAGCCAGGTAGGGGCAGAGAGGTGCGAGCGCGCACCCCCCCCCGATGTTGCGCCCGGTGCGGCCGGGCCCCCCCCCCTGCACCCCCCACACTACGCCACTGCCTGGGTTACTATCTTGGTGCCAGCATAGACCTTCTAAAATGAAATGCTTGGCTCTTGTTGGAAGGCTTCTGCTGTTTTGGTCTCAAGGGTCACTAAATTAGCCATGGA
The DNA here is from genome assembly GCF_965112155.1 of Podarcis liolepis. Taxonomy (NCBI): domain Eukaryota; kingdom Metazoa; phylum Chordata; class Lepidosauria; order Squamata; family Lacertidae; genus Podarcis; species Podarcis liolepis. The sequence continues at coordinate 37,774,836 of NC_139566.1, read as the reverse complement.
CATCCTCTTGAAAGCAACATTGGAGAAGGAACAGGATTGGCTCATATTAGCTGGACTATGTCAGTGCGGCAGAACTTGGGATAATATATTTGCAGTAGAAGGAGGCTTTTTACTCGAAGGTAGGGAGAGAGGGATTGTGGTGGTGCCTGCTGGGTCCACCCCAATCTCTGTGAATGCATAGGCATGCAGACTTTCTGTTCAGGCCCCAGAAGCAGAGGGTGGGCTGGGGGAAGGGATCGAGTGGAAACAGTGATCCACACTCACATGTGTCCAGAAAGCCCTAACCTGAGACCCCAAACTCCCTCTATCTCTGACCATTGCTTATGCTGGCTAGAGCTGGTGGGATTTGGAGCCCAACAAGATCTGGAGGGCACTGGCTGATTACCCCTGCCCGAATGTCTCCCGCATTTCAAGAATCAATACTTGTAAGATGAATAAATGAAGGAAACAAATCTACACTGCACTTACCAGATCCTAAGCTCTGGCATTTTGCAATTAGAAAAGGCCAGTCTCCTTCGTTTATGAAGTGGCCAGAGTTCTGTGAATTGCCGCTGGAGGCAGGAAACAACTAGAGGATTGTTTCTGTGCTTTATTGTAGAGCCTTGGTGAGACAGAATTTTTAACTAAACTCTTGCTTACAGACTTCTCTTTATCTCCTTTCCCTGATCTAGTACTGCAATGGTGGAGACCTGGCAGATTACTTGCACAGTAAGTATCATCCCTGATGTCTCTTCTCTTTTTGGCAGAACCTAAATAGCATGTTGAAATGTTTGCCGCTCCAATGTGGCGCCTGGAATATGTAAGTGGCTCACTGTTTGTTTGTTTTTTTATTCTGCAAAACTTGTGCTTAGGGTTTTTGTGCTGTTGTCCCTGTTTTGGGGGAGTTCTGATCAGCTTTCAGCTCTTCTAGGGGTTTAGGGAATTTGGAAGTGTTGCTGTGATGTGCCAAGGTTGGCTTGGACCTTGCCCTGCCCCCTCACGAGGGGCGTGGCAAGATAAGCTCCTCCTACCACTTTGCCTGGTATATGGAGAAGTTCCATGCAACTGTGCTGACTCAAGCGGTAGGCTCAATGATAACAACAACTTGGAAGCTGCTGAACGCTCCTTCATTGGGTGTTTTAAAACAGAGGTTGGATGGCCGTCTGTCAGGGATTATTTACCTGTGATTCCTACATTGCAGGGGGCTTGATGAGCCTTAGGGTCCCTTCCAACTGTGCAATTCTATGACTCCATGATCCCATCCACATGCCAGAAGTACTTTTCTATGGCTTTCATGTGGAGGCATGTAATGTTATGAAGTACTCAGAGGCCCTGAAGGTTGAGACCAAATATTTGCCCAACTTTCTCCATTGATGGACCATGCTTTGGCAACGTCACTGGACTGTGACTTAGGACTGACCCCAGATACCGTGGAGATTCTGCAGAAGCAGGGACCTGACCTTGCAGATCTTGACTTTGGACCTTGCTCATTGTGTTGGACCTGGACTGGTATTTGACCATTTGCACTTTCTGACCACTCTTGGGACCGTGTGTACTATTAGGACTTTGCTTCGGGTATGCTGTGGTTCAGTATAATTAGAAGCCCAGCCTGTCACTAACAATGACCTCAAGGGAGGAGGTGGTCCTGCTTGGACATCTTTAACCTGATGACAACCCACCACAAATCAAAACCTAGTGGTGCCCCCCACCCTCCCACCCAAACACACAACTGTATGCAATGGTGAATGTGTTTAGGAGGAGTGGGTGGGTGACTTGGTGGGGGGACATAGGAAGCTGACATCTAAGGAGTTGTTGTTGGTCCGTCTAGCTCCAGGTTGTCTCCACGGACTGGTGGCCACTTTCCAGGATTTCAGACGGTTCTCTTGCAAGTTTATCTGAAGTTGTCAGAGATTGAAACTTCTGCATGCAAGGCAGATGTTCTGACTCTGAGCTATGGCTTTTGCTTACAAAGGAGGTCCACTAAAGTCTGACATGGACCCTGAAAAGTGCAGCATTTGTTGTCTTCTATTGTGAAAGCAAAGTCTGGAGTAACACTACTTATGCTAATGACTAGTTTGCAGCCTGTCATCTCTGCTCCTTTGGACATTACTTCCTCATTGATAATCTCCAAGCCCTGAGCCCTCTTTTACCGGCTGTATATAATCTAGGTCAGTAATGACTGGTTTTGTTTGGACTACTTTTCAACAGTTGGTTTTCTGTTTACAAGACCATTGCAATTAAGTCCCGCCCCCCTCCTTTTGCTGATTTGGTTGTTTGTTTTTAAATACTGCAAATGATTTGCCTGAAGCAAGGTTTAGCAATCCAGGCTCATTGAATGAAAGAAATTAGGAAATGTTTGTCTGCTCAACAACCACATCTTGCCCTTTAATCTCATGTTTTAACCTTGGAAAACCCCAAAACAAAACCCAGTTTTAATACCTCTTCCCCTACCCAATTTGGGGGGAAGGAGATAGGACTCTAGGGGTTTTTTCCCCTCCTTGCAACAAATATTCCTCTTTTATTTTTATTTTTTAAAAAACCTCTAGTATTAGCTAAAAGTCGCAGTAAGTTACATGAACCCCTGCTGTTTGACCCTAAAATAAGCCCGCAAAGTGACGTATAATAACATTGAACAAATACAGAATTAATATCCAGTTAAAGAACATTTTGAGGGACACGGGTGGCACTGTGGGTTAAGCCACAGAGCCTAGGGCTTGCCAATCAGAAGGTTGGCGGTTCGAATCCCTGCGACGAGGTGAGCTCCCGTTGCTCGGTCCCTGCTCCTGCCAACCTAGCAGTTCGAAAGCGTGCAGCACAAGTAGATAAATAGGTACCGCTCCAGTGGAAAGGTAAATGGTGTTTCCGTGCGCTGCTCTGGTTCGCCAGAAGCGGATTAGTCATGCTAGCCACATAACCGGGACTGTACACCGGCTCCCTTGGCCAATAAAGTGAGATGAGCACTGCAACGCCAGAGTCGTCTGTGACTGGACCTAACGGTCAGGGGTCCCTTTACCTTTACCTTTAAAAGAACATTTAAGAAGAGCTGTGCTGGATCACGTCAAAGGCCCATCTAGTCCAGCATCCTGTTCTCACAGTGGTCAACAAGATCCCTTTGGGAAACCTGCAGGCAAGACCTTTGGGGCAATAGCACTCTACCTGCTTGCGATTCCCAGGAACTAGCAAAACAAAGCCACATCATTGAGTTCTCCCACACCATCCAGGAGGCCCTGTCCACATCTGCTTCCTCTGCAGCAAAGCTTCATGTTATGGGCAGTACGATGATATAACCCAGGGGTAGTCAACCTTTTTATACCTATTGCCCACTAATGCATCTTTCTTGATGGTAAGATTTCCTTCCCGCCCACCAGTGCTTGATGGAAGGAGGATTCATCTTGTGCCATAGAGCCCCCTACCGCCCACCTAGAATCCTGAAACACCCACTAGTGGGCAGTAGGGACCAGGTTGGCAACCCCTGATATAACCTTTACTCAGAGGGCTGGTGGCCTCTTCCTTGTTGGAAGTCCTCAAGAGGAGTGCAGGCAGCCAAATGTCGGGGCTCCTCTGCATTTCCTGTGCAGCAACTTAGGAAGCTACCTTCTACTGGTCAGCCTGAGACCTTCTACATGCAAAGCAGGTGCTCTCCTGCTGAGAAACAGCGCTTCCCAACCCCACCTGCATGGAGAACCTTCATGCGTAGGAAGCCACCTTGTACCAAGTCAGACCACGGGCTCATCTAACTCAGTATGGTCCTCATGATGACAGGTTTCCAGTCCTACCTGGAGATGCTAGGGAGAGAACCGGGGACCTTCTGCTTTCAAAGCAGTTGTCCCACCACTGAGCTGCAGCCCTTTCTCCTCCATTTTGTGGGGAGTTGCACTAGCTCATCTGCAAGGCTCCCTCCATCTCTGATACCAGGGAGATAGTTCCTATAAAACGCCTCCAAAAACTAGCTGTCCCAGTTACCCCAAACAAGAAATGGACCTATCTCCTGCTGTTCTCCTTCATCCCAGTAAGTCTTCCTTTAGCAGTAAAAGTTTAAAAACACACGCTAACTCCAGATCTGCAAATGTTTGTGATGTCTTCCAAATGGAGACAGCCTTCTATATTTCTGGATTTTAAAGTAGCCACTCTTCTGAATGCACAGTGAATTTAGAATGTGTTTCCCTTCACTTCTTCCTCCTGCGGCTAAACACTCTTCCTTTTTAAAAGCCTTTAGTCTCCCGTGCTAACTTAAAAGATTAAAGCTGTCTCTCCATGTTTAATCATCTCTCAGAATGTTTTTTTCGGCCATGTTTAAACAAAACAATATTAATCAAGGCTGTCATCCTCCTTTTTGTTAATTTGGTGCTAAGTTGGTTCATGAGCAAGGGGAAAAAAAGATGAATTCTCCTATCCCAGCCCCACTGATCATGGCCGCTTAAACCTCTTTCATGTTGAGCTGCTGGAACGGAAATATTAAAAAAACTGGATTCTTATTTCCCCTCCGGAGCTAGCGTTGTAAATGTTTTATGAATGATGAGTTCAGATCATTTATTTGGCTTTTAGCAGCCGGAATGCAGAGGAGTCTTGACAGCAGAAGTGTGCATACCACGTGGCTTTTAAAAATATAGATAAAATTATTACTTTTAAGATCGGGCCATTATGCTCCAAAATGTCTCAGCTGTGGCAAAAAAACAAACAAAGGGAACAACACCTGTCAGACAGGGCCTTCTATATAGATCTGCACAAACCATAAGAATATTAGTCTCAGATGCCTTGCAATCTGGCATGTCCCCACTGCAAATACAGGGTCTCTCTGGTGGTGGTGCCCAAACTTTGGAATGCTTTCCCTATGGACATCAAAATAAAAAATTCCTTCCAGTAGCACCTTAAAGACCAACTAAGTTAGTTCTTGGTATGAGCTTTCGTGTGCATGCACACTTCTTCAGATATCTACTACCTATGGACATCAGTCAGGCAAGTTTCCAAAGCTCAGGTTAAGTAGAGGAAGCCTCTTTAGCTAGGGACTGAATTGTGTCTACGATTTCAAATATCAGAATGGGATTACACGAGTCCCAGACAAGATGTATAGAGGTCCTGCAAAGTGAATTAACTATTGACTTCCTTCTTCTCCACAAATTTGCCTATTCCTCTTTTAAAGTGAGTAGATCTGGTTGGTTGGGCGCCTACTACATTGAGTCCATGCCAGGGGTCAACAAACTTTTTCAGCAGGGGGCTGGCCACTGTCCTCAGACCTTGTGGGAGGCCGGACTATATATATATATATTTAAAAATGAACGAATTCCTATGGCCCACAAATAACCCAGAGATGCATTTTAAATAAAAGCACACATTCTACTCATGTAAAAACATCAGGCAGACCCCACAAATAACCCAGAGATGCATTTTAAATAAAAGCACACATTCTACTCATGTAAAAACACGCTGATTCCTGGACTGTCCGCAGGCCGGATTTAGAAGGTGATTGGGCCACATCCGGCCCCCAGGCTTTAGTTTGCCTACCCATGGTCTATGCTCTTACCTCGAGCATGCATGCATCTAAACTCCTATATGTGAACACTAAGGCACCTAGCAGTGCGCAACCTGCCTCTTCCCACACTGTAGCTGTTGAGTTATTGCTGGTCCCCCCAGTAAATGACAGCAACAGACAGAATTGAGCGTCCAGTGGGGGTGAAGGAAGGACCTTGGGTAATGATCCTTGCGGGTGAGAATAGGGGTCTTAATGTTCCCATTCCCATCTGTGGAAATGGGAGGGTTAGCTTCTGCAAGGTGATTATTTGCTGCCACTTGATGGTGTAGTTATTTTGCTTCCTGTTTCACCTGGTTACTCTGGCACGCTACATCTGGCCCCAGATCTTTGTACCAAGAATGCCCAAATACAGTGACCTGGATAAATTATGTAAATTTGCTTACATTATTCAGCTTTTGCTTGTCAATAGGGGGAGGGGGGAAATGCCTCCCTTTGAAGGTTGGAATTCTTATTTTGGCTTTCTCTCTGGGTTCTGAAATCTCCACCTTTAGACTTCTCTTTCAAGTTTATCCTTACACCAACAGGACTAGAAACTTCCTTTAAATTTAAAAAGAAAAGATGGGGGACTGGGAAGCTGTGGTTTTTCAAAAGACAGTTGTTCAGCCGAGTACCATATTTTATGTGTTTTATTCATGGACATAGTCACAGGGACACCATTCTGCAAGATTTTTGAAAAATGTCACTGATAGAGGAATTTTGACAATTGTTTTTTTAAAAGTGGTTCCTAATTTGCTTACTGTTTTGTAATGCTCTTTTGTCTGCCCCCTCACTTTCTCCATTAGTTGGTAGCTAATCTTTGGTCTTAATGGAGTTATGTTTCCTAGAGCAGGAGCCAGCCAATCTGAATAATTGGTTCTGTTCTTAGAAAACTTTCTTCTTCTTCTTAACAACAGAGACCTTTTAAAGATTAGCTACGCTTCTTCGGTGTGGCATTTAAAATGACAGCTACTACCATCCAGATTGTGTTCCCTGAGGCTGAGTGTGATAGAACAAGGTACAAAGGACTGCATTCACAATACCAATGTTAGGGGCTGGGATGCCACCTCTTTGAACATTTTTAAAGCCTGCAGTTAGAAAGTTAGCATATGAGAATGGTAAAATATGCAGGAATGATAAGTAAATTGAACCATAGAAGGAAAAGAAGGGAAGTCAATGGATATATGGCATTGTGCAAAATGTTCATTTTGAAACGTATAATTTGAAAATTTAATTAAAATTACAATAAAAAGGTTATAACAATAGCAATAATAAGAAATTATTATTTATACGCCGTCCATCTGGCTGGGTTTCCCCAGCCACTCTGGGCTGCTCTCAACAGAATATTAAAAAGACAATAAAACATCAAACCTCCCTAAACAGGGCTGCCTTGGAGCATATGAGGAATAGTTTAGGCCAGGGAGAGGGAGTGCTTTTTGTGGAAGAACAGTAAGTCTGAAATTGTTCAATTCCATAACCTACAACATTTCTCTGATGAAATTAGGGAGGTCCCCTCCTCCTCCTTCTTCTTCCCCACCCATCTGACTGGGTTGCCCCAGCTACTCTGGGTGCCCTCCAACATATATAAAAACATAATTAAACATTAAAAAACCTTCCCTATACAGGACTGCCTCAATACCCTCCAACATTTCTCTGCTGAAAATAGGGACGTCCTAAGGTAAAGTGGCACGTTCTGGGATAAAATCAGAAACCGGGGCGGCTTCTGTAAATCCGGGATTGTCCCTGGAAAATAGGGACACTTGGAGGGTCTGCAATTCCAACACCTCAATCTGTAAAAAAGATAGATCAGCTGGGAATGATAAGAACATTACATACTTGTGTATAAGAAATAGAACAGACACTCCTTGATGTTATTAGAAGGCAGGAAAAATAGGAATGAGCTGGAAAGCTGTGAGCCACACTGAAGCTTCCTTCCACTTCCCCAAATTTGCCAATAGCTCTGCCACATAGAATCCTTCATCTTCATTTCCCAGCTTTCTCTCCATAATGTTTGCTCTCTACCTGTTTTGAAGCCTTTTCTGAATCAACGAGGACTAGAAACGTGTTTCGTTTTGTTTTACAATGACACCAACACAGTGCAGTGAGGACCAGATTTTGAGCAAGCATGCTGCAAAACAACTGCAAATGTGGGATGGCATTGCTGCAGTGTATGTAACCTTGGTGCCCAGCAACCGTTTTGCCTCTGGATTTATTGGGCAGGGAGAAAACAGGAGGAGCAAGTTGAGCTAAGAAAGCTTGATTGTAATTTTCTCTCAAGTTCAAATTGATTATTTTGAACTGATTTCGCAGGGCCCCTAAAAGGTGTGGGGCCCATTGTCCGATGCCTACTCTGCCTGTTTGGTAATCCGGCATTGAGCCTGTTCTTCAGGCCCTCCGTCCTTGAAATGGCAGCAATTCGGCGCTTGTAACTTTGCCCCGATTCCTAGATTCCACTCCTGTTCTGGACTCCCTTTATCCCTCAACTGCAAGGCAATGGCAGGTTTTGAATTGTGCTGCCCCCCCCCCAGCCCAGGCACCTGTGTGTTTACTCCCTGACCCAAATGTTGAGGATGAGCTCAGCTTGTCCCTCCACGTGGCGGAAGAGGAGAAGGGTTTGCTTCTTGCCAAAACGTTGTCACGGCATTAGTCAGCATGCCTTGGCATTGAATGCCTTGGCAAGCCCTTGCAAGAAGCACCCAGGGCTGGCATTGGCTCTGTGAACAGGTGAAGGGGTTGGTGATATGCTACTGACTAAGCTTGGTTTTGGATGGCCTCTGCCCGCTCCCCTTCCTCCTCCCGTGTTTAAAACCTCTCTCTCTCTCTCTCTCTCTCTCTCTCTCTCTCTCTCTGTGTGTAATATATATATATATATATCCCAATTTCCTCAGCAAAAGGGCCTAGTCCTGTGTGTTTTACCCAGTGGGACGTGTGTTTGTTTGTGTGATGGGAAGTCCAAAAGCAGAACCAAAGTCCATCTGCAGCTCCCAGCAAGTGGTATTGAGAGGAGTTCTGCCTCCAGCAAAATGTAGTAGCCAAAATGGCAAGTCGCCATGATGAACCCGGTAGCCCTCCATATGTTGTTGGACTCCGACTCCCATCAGCCCCTGCCAGCTTGGCTGGGAGTCGGGGATGATGGGCATTGCAGTCCAGAGACATTGGTGCTTGTGTGTGTGTGTGTGTGTGTGTGTGTGTGACCCACTCAATCCTGTTCTGGATTATTGTATTGTGCTTACTGTATTTTATGCCGCTTTATGAGGCCTTTGCCTCCAAAAGTCAGCCCTAAGGAGTACATTAAAACAGGGGTGAGCCACCTTTTTCAGCCATCCCTCAGACCATGTGGTGGGGCCGGGCTATATTTGGCGGGGGGGGGGGCGGAGAACGAATTCCTATGCATAGCTGTCAACTTTTCCCTTTTCTAAAGGGAAATTCCCTTATTCCGAATAGGATTCCTCTCAAGAAAAGGGAAAAGTTGACAGCTATGAATCCTACGCCCCACAAATAACCCACAGATTTGTTTTAAATAAAAGCACACATTAAAAACACGCTGATTCCCGGACCATCCGTGGGCCACATTGAGAAGGCAGTTAGGCCGGATCCGGGCCTTAGGATGCCTACACCTGCGTTAAAGCAAAGAAAACTAAATCCTCTTAGGAGTCCTAGAGAACCGAGTTATTAGGCGGCAGGCCGGCCATTAGGCTGAGTAAGGTGTCTCCCTCGGGGATCACATCTTGAATGGTGTGAAAATAAGGCAAATCGTTGGTTAATTTATTATTATTAATAATAATAATTTTTATTAAATTTTCCTTTTACAAATTTGCCATCCCTAACAATATTCACAAATTTCAACTTTTTGGTCTTCCACTAGCTTTTCCACCAATCATCCATATTTTCTATTTTGATGCATTTTCTAATATTATATTGCCATTTAATATATCCTTTTCAGATCTACTTCTTTTTTACAATACATCTTTTACTCTCACAAAGCCTCTTTAAATCCTACTAGCGTTGTCTGTTCATCACATATGCTTTTCAGATAATCTGTAAACTTTACAATCTGTAAAGTTTACAAATCGTTGGTTAATTTGACTTTTACTGAGTGCAAGAGGGAACGTTGTCTACCGTCCGCCTGAGGGGATGGCGAGAGGGTGACTTGTGTCCGAGGAAGTGGCTAAATCCCCCATGATGTATTATGTGTGTGTGTGAGCCTCATCTCGCTCAGCTGCTCTGAGGTAAACGCAGCAAAAGCATGGCGTGCACACACACGCACACAGCTCTTTAATAGCTCTTGAGGTATTTTCTAACGCGTCATGTCTCGTAACTCGTGCCCATTTCCCCGAGGGCTTTGGGAAACGGGGCTCTGCTCACTTCTGTCACTTGACCTGAACTTGCGGCTCACAGGCTAGGACTGACCAAATGATAACAGATTCGTAGTTGATTTGTCACCTGCATTTAAGACAGTTACAAAAATAATAATGTAAATGTTCATTATGGAGCCGAGGTGGCAGGAGTGTTGGATGGTGACTAGGAGACCCCGGTCCAAATCTTTACTCAGTCATGAAGCATGGGCTAATCTCCACCTTAAGCCTACTTTTCAGGGTTGTTGTAAGGATAAAATGAAGGGATAGAAGTGTTCACTCTTCTGAACTCTGAGCCTTTTTTGGGGATGGGGGGGACATAATATGGAAACTTATGTGTTTTTATTGCTACTGCTGTTTGGGAGGGGGCTATGATACAGTGGTGCCTCTCAAGACGAAAAGAATCCGTTCTGTGATTCTCTTCGTCTAGCGGTTTTTTCGTCTTGCGAAGCAAGCCCATTGACAGATTAGCACTATTAGCGGCTTTTATCGGCTTATCGGATCAGCTGATAAGCGGCTTAGCGGCTTAGAAAAAGGGGGGGAGGGAAAAAACCCGCAGGAACTCGCAAGACGTCTTGCGAAGCAAGCCCATAGGAAATTCGTTTTGCGAAGCACCTCCAAAACGGAAAACTCTTTCGTCTAGCGAGTTTTCCGTCTTGCGAGGCATTCGTTTTGGGGGCACCACTGTATTATGCCGCAATGGCTTTTGTAAATTGCATTGACTTTGGGAGAAGCAACAATTTTAAATAAATTGTACCATGCTTATCCCTATTGGCCCTTGTGCCTCGTATGTATTCCTTGCAACGCTAGATATTTATGGGTGATATTCGCTCCTTATCATAGATGGTTATCAGTTACTATAATAGCTGGTTTTGCAGCTATTAATCTCCCCCCACCTTTCGCCCTCTCTAGGTATGAGGACCCTCAGCGAAGATACGATCAGACTCTTTCTGCAGCAAATTGCCGGCGCCATGAAGGTGCTACACAGCAAAGGGATAATCCACCGGGATCTGAAACCTCAAAACATCCTCCTTTCTTTTGTGGGGGGCAAAAAATCGAACCCCAATAACATTCGCATTAAGATTGGTAAGCCCCTGGAGCTGTCCATTGATTTCTTTAAAAAAAATTAAAAATGTTTGCTGGTAATGTGTAACAGATATTGTAGTTGAAACTGGTTTTCCAAATATTACAACTGGAATTCCAAACCAGGCCAAGTAATTAGCTTTTTTTAAAAAGTAAAAAAAGTCATGCATTTTTATTTATTTTTGTCCGCTTCACTCAGTGGATTGTTATATTGCAGTTCTGTGTGAATTTACACAGAAGTATTCAGCTTACTCTATAGTAAGTGTGTTTGACAGCTGAGTGCAACTATTTCCTCTGTTAAAATATATTCTGTGTTTTGGGGTGGTACAAAAACTATTGTCTGCGCTCAACGACAATTGTTTTGGCACATGCAAGTGCGCCTTTGTCGTCACCAAGTGGTGGTCACTCACGTACGTGTACTGTGTTTGTGAGCTGTCATTTATTTTAACCTTGCTCTTTTTCCCTTTCTTTTTGGCTTGTTTTGGTTCTGCGTGTAGCTGATTTTGGATTTGCACGATACCTGCAGAGCAATATGATGGCTGCGACTCTCTGTGGCTCCCCCATGTACATGGTAAGTCCATTCTGGTTATCATTTTGCCCGCAGTAGGAACTATTCTTTATCACTGCGGAATGTGGGGAGTTAAAAACAACCATCCGTTAATGAAGCTTATTGAACGTGAATGTAAGGCTCTGTTCCAATTGTGTCTCCTCTCACTTCCTGCTGTATGATGTTCCCTGCCATGTCCTGTTTTGTATCTCTGCTGCCATGTGCCTTTAAATGCCTGATTAAAACAAATCAACCCTGCATTTTCCTGTCAAACCACCACAGTGGTGATGAGCGGGGCAAAGAACAGTTCTTGTATTACAGCTCCCCGTTAAAGGTGTGGTGTCTCTCTGTTACTTTGCTTCTGGCAATCTCCCATTTTGTGGGATCGCGAGGAGGTAGGACATAGGGTCTGACCACTTGGCCATCTGCCGCACTGTTGTGTAGGTGGCAATGGTTCTCTAGAGTTTCAGACAAGAATCTTCCCCATCTCTCTCCCAGGGATTGAACCCAGGACTCCCCTCCCCAGTCTTGCCTGTGCTTTGTACCATAGAACTTAATGGAAGCCACTGAGAATCTAACCTGTGCTGCTCTGCATTGCCCTGTTCCACCCTGTGATTCTTTGCCCTCATTGAGTGTGATGAACTGTGCATGTGTGAGTGATTGATATTTACTGTAAGAATTCTGCACTCTCTGGGCAGCTCCCATTCAAAAGTGGGTCGTGTTGGTGAGGGGCCTTTGCACACTCCTTTGGCCCTCCGCCAATGCTCAACTGAACTGATAGCTGGCTCTGGGCCTGCGGTCTGTGCCAGTTGAGTGTGGATTGATGTATTGATTTTAGAATCCTGATTGCAAACGATGTATCTCCCCATAACTTACTATGCAAAGGGATGCTGTTCGGGGTCATAAACCAATCTTCATTGTTGCTGCTGCTTTGTGTGAACACAGGTGGTCTTCTGTTGCTCTGGCCTATTGTGTTTTCTGCTGTAGTGCAGGCAAAAAGCCATAGAGTAGTCTCATTCAGAGGTTAGCTTAGCCAGGGCTCAGCTCCAGGGCCTGTACTCCATGATGAAGCTTGGCTCTGAAATTATCAGTTGGGCGACGATTGTATTTATTTACCTAGACCTGCCTCTCTTTTGTTGTGGAACTCAAGGTGACATGAACCGATTTCGGGGGGGGGGGCGTCTCCCATCTAGGCACCAGATGCAGGCCTGTTTAGCTTCAGCAATATTACAGTATAGTGTGCCTTCAGACAGTGCTTTGTATTTGTGAAAGGGTTTTTCTTCCTGCTTTTAGGGTTTATATGCAGCAGCAGAAATTAACTTCAGTTAAATGAATCCTTGCTTGGAGCACACCTTTAATTGAAAGGTATAAAATAAGTATAAAATATATACTTGGTAGGGACGCGGGTGGCGCTGTGGGTTAAACCACAGAGCCTAGGACTTGTCGATCAGAAGGTCGGCGGTTCGAATCCCCGTGACGGGGTGAGCTCCCATTGCTCAGTCCCTCCTCCTGCGAACCTAGCAGTTCGAAAGCACGTCAAAGCGCAAGTAGATAAATAGGTACCGCTCCTGCGGGAAGGTAAACGGTGTTTCTGTGCGCTGCTCTGGTTCATGGCTTGGTCATGCTGTACGCCGGCTCCCTCGGCCAATAAAGCGAGATGAGCACCGTAACCCCAGAGTCTGTCACGACTGGACCTAATGGTCAGGGGTCCCTTTACCTTTTATATACTTGGTGTAAAATAAGAAAGCTTATGTTAAAGGAAGTATATTCTTGATAGGAAAGCATTCTGTAGTCCTAGCTAACAAAGAAGCCATGCTTGCCTCTTAGTACTCAGGAGAGGACAGGAGTGATTGAAATCTGCAGGCACAACAGCCCCTCCAGAGTAGAGAGAGCCTACCACTTTACGGACAAATAGGTTTAGGGGCTTTTCTGCTGGGCCCCATTTGAAGTTGATTTGGGGTGAGACGATCTGAAAGGGAATCACTTTCTGACTAAAAGCATTCCTTCTGATTCACTCATGAAGGAGCTCCCCCTCTCTACTCTGGACCCTGCCATGTTTTCAGCTGGAGACGGAAGTTTTGATTTTTGTAAAACTGCCCCCTCTCCTTTGGGACTCAGCTGGATTCTTTGCAAAATAATAAATAAAAAATAGCAGTCTAGGAGAACAGGCAATGAAGTCTGAGATTGAAAGCAATCACAATAAGTCTGTCTCCTTGCTCTCTTTACTTTCCATTTGATGGTAGTGTTTTGCTATGAGACAGAAATAGAGCATCCATTTGGTAATGCCTCCAGTTCTATCTCCTGTCATTAATATATAATCCTGTTCCACAGTAATAGTGCTGCATCTTCTAATGGAAAGAAGAGGAAAGAGAGAGACTTGTCTGGTTTGAACAGGATGAATTTGCGGGGTGGGGTGGGGTGGGGTGGAATCTTTCCTCATTGCCATGAGATTGGCTACCAAGCTTATGTTGGAAAAGACAGTTTGTGTATGGATGTTGGGCACTTGATTCCCACCTGAAGAGTCTGCCTTAGGACCTTTACATGTTAAGTAACAGCAAGCCTGGTCTACTTCTGAAAGTGCACTTGACAGTCCCAGCTTTACAGTTACTGTGACATGGTTCACAAGTTCTTGTGTTTCAGTTGGCAGTGAAGTGATGAATTGCATGTGTGAATAGCCTACATCAGGTGCCATGGACTTATCATGACTTGGTTTGTTTGGACTATGCCTTGGTCTTGAATGCTTCCTCCTTCCTCCTTCCACTCTCCCATCTCCCTCCTTTTTCTTTTCCTGGCTCACAAGAGCTACAGTTGATTTCTCTGTGTATATGAATCGGGCAAACTAAACAGTGGTGTCCAGTTCTGACTTGGTTTGCAGCGCTCATGGTTTGTGTGAATCGGACATAATGACAAGCCGTGGTTACGGTGGACCTGGAAGTGAGGAAGAATGTGAGTGACTCAAACCATGGCTTGGTCATGACATCCGAACCTGGACCTGCTTTTTCATAAATCCAATTTGCACATCAAGCTGCAAATCACCAGGTGTACATTAATAAAATTACAAACACACTGAGCATCATATATGTGCATGATGTGTGTGTAAATCCAGCCTCTGTGTATGATGAACACATTCTCAAAACTTCAAGTTTGTCCTCATGTGTAACTGCTAAAGACGTGCTAACAAAATGCTAACTTTACCCCCCCCCCCGCCCCCACATATCCATGCCTAGCTTGCTACCCTGTGGTGTGATCTTTAGCTCAGCCCTGGGGAGAGATGAATTCTTGTTCCATTATGCACTGCCTCAGAAAGGGAGAAGTTCCTTGAGGTCTGTTGCTGCTGCTTCTGCCAAGGCCTCATTTTCAAAGGATAGCCTTTGATGGCATCTAATTCTTCTCTCTGGCCTCTTTGTTGTTATGACTAGGTTGCCTGCAGAGTGTTTGCTAAGATTGCAAAGATCAGCAGGGGGAGGAAGTCCTGGCGAAGGACCAGGCTTAGGGGATGCAGCCAATGGCTTGTTTGTATGAGGTTAGCAAACATGCAATAGCAGCTTGGTGCACAACCCAAATAAAGAATAACGGGAATCGAGTCATGGCGACTCTTTACGTGTGTGCTTTAGTTTCATGTGGCGGTTGAAAAGAAAACAGTTCACAATCTTCCCACGCAACTCTTGTCCCTCTGTTCCAGCTAATAAGAGACCATAGTTCAGTGGTGCAACTCCTGTTTCTTGTGCAAAAGATCCCAGGTTCACTTCTTACCATCTCCCAAGTTTTTGCTTGCTTGCTTTTATAGGATCAGGTAGTAGATGATGGGAGAGACTCCCTGTCTTAAACCCTAGAGAGATGCTGCCAGCATGAGCAGACAATACTGGACTACTTTAGGTGGTGTCGGCTGGGCTAGACCAGTTTGTTGTGTTTAATGCCTCCCCCTCCCCCTGCAAAAATCAAATCAAATCTGGTTTTCAGATTAGCCTTTCCCACAGCAGTGTTCTGCCAATGAACTTCTAATAAGGCAAATAAAAACCCGGCACAGCTGCACACAGGAGATACCTGCAGGTAACCTGGCAAATGAGCAGTTGCCTTTGACGTCTAATTCACCGAGGGCATTGGATAGACCTGTCATCATGGCTCCCAGTGTGAATCAAGACCTAATCACAGCATACATGGTAAAAGGCTGCCATGTTGGAATGGAGTGTTCCACTTTGCATTGCAGGTGGAGGCAGCAAACTCCCAAGTCTCTTCTTTAAGGCATTTAAACATCTCAGTCTTCTTCCAAGGAACTCCGAGCATGGCTTTGAAGATAAATTGGCACTATGAGGGATGCAAAGCTAAGGGAGGGAGAGAGGGAGAGAATGGCTGAAGGGCTCCTGGCTGATGACCAAACTAGATGTGCTGTGTAAAACAAAGGGTTAGATAGGCTCCAACATCATACACATTTCGTCTAATGCTAAAAACTTTTTATTTCTGCAGGCTTTCCCAGAAGGAAAGCGTTGGCATGCAGGCAATATCTGATTGCTTTTAAGAAAACTGTTTCTGTCCATTTTATTGTGTTGCAGGCTACTGAGCTTGCTATTGTTTTCCTATGGCCCTCCTGATGTTTCTGGGCCTTAGTTCCCATTTGCCTTGATTGTTGGCCAATGAGGGTTGAAGTCCTATGCAGATGTGCCCACAGGTTCCCCAACCTAGATTAGTGTCAATTGCAGAAATGTTGGAAATGGAAGCACTGGCTTATGGTGGAAATGAAATGGTGGACTTCTTGGAGCTCCTTGGGACAAGGGTGGAATAAAAGTGTAAGAAATACAGTGGCACCTCCGGTTGCGAACAGGATCCATTCTGGAGGTCCGGCCGCATCCCAAGGAATTCGCAACCGGAGGACCGCTTCTGCACATGCGTGCGGGGTGAAACCTGGAAAAATACTTCCGGGTTTGCCGCGTTCACATCCTGAAGCTTATGTATCCAGAGGGATACATCCAGACTCTATAAGGAAGGATACCACCCACCCACCCACACTTAGAAAAAAAACCCACTGCAGCTTTTGTTCCACTCTTTCTCACAGCCAAATTTGCTTGGATCTTGTTTGAAGTGGGGAATATGCATGGGAGGAATTGCAAAGAGATTATTCAGGGGGAGGTGGGGAGTTCTGTAATAAATATTGGGCCCCATCCCCCCCCCTGTTACTCTGTGTGATCAGGACAAGTCTAGGTTTATGCAGACTGGTCTGTTTGCCCTCATCTGGTGCAGCCCTAAAGCAGGGAGCTGACTGTGGGTTTTTCACTGCCAAGGCCTAGGGGTGGTTGCCAGACTTTGGGGAGCTTTCTCCGCCATCCCTGGAAGCTGTCCTCACACTCTCCTTTGTAGTAGGCCATATTCTTGGGAAGCTTGTTGTAGATTGTCATTCAGGCTGTGAAGTCTGGTGTTACCTGTCCTGGCTTGACTCTCTTGTTCACCTGGGTGGCAGGTGGTAAAAGATGTTGCTGTTTTTCAAACATGTGTGCAGATTGGTTTTAGTTTTTTAGGGGAGAACTTTGCTTAGTGTGGTGACTTATGTGTGTGTGCAATAGAACAGGGGTCAGCAACCCTTTTCAGCCGTGGGCTGGTCCACCGTCCCTCAGACCATGTGGTGGGCAGGACTATATTTTGAAAAAAGAAAAAAAAATGAACGAATTCCTATGCCCCACAAATAACCCGGATGTCAGGGAACTGCCATCAGAGCATCAGGTGGTGGAGGGACTCAGGCAGGATGAAAGAGACTCAACTGCTGAAGCAGGGACCAGCAGGGGGAGGAGTGGGTCTCTGAGGGAATGCGAGCAGGAGGGAGGGCTCAGGGAGGCTTCCAGCGAGAACAGTGGGGAGGTATCGGAGTCTCCCATAGGGAGACCCACACCTCGCAGGAAACTGTCACGCCGTGAGTCCAGGAGACGCGTTTCCGTTAAGGAACTTCTTTGCTGGAAACGCTTCCGCAGACAGCCACTGTCGGACTCTACTAGTGACTAGAGCAGACATGTCTGAGGAGCTCCGTCACACACGGAGGTTTGTGGGGTCGCACAAACTCTGAGGGAGCACGTTTTCACGCACAAGCAGCTAATCAAACCCTCACAGCAGTCCGACAGTCTTTGTACGCTGCCTGTGCAAGAGAAGGCATCATGAGCGAACCAACCGGAACCGGAGGAGCAGGGGCTGGAGCTGGTCCAAGCTTGGAAGATAGATACCGAGCGTTGGAGGTTCAACTGGCCCTGCAGACGGCGAGGTTGGAGGAGAGAAGGGCTCAGGATGCAGACAAGAAGGGGAGAGCCACGCAATTCCCCAGAAAGGTACCAGGATTGGTGCAGAAATTTGGGGGGGACCCCAAGGACTACCATGCTTTTAGGACAGAGATGCAATATGCCCTTAATGTGCAGTTCGATGAGTTCCCTGATGAGGAATCGCGAGTTGCTTTTGTAATTGGGCATCTTGAGAAAGGGGCTAGAGACTGGGTTCGACCCCTAATGGCAACGCACAATGACATACTAAAGGACACAATGAAGTTCTTTCGTGCAATGGATATCATGTTTTCCAGCGATATTGAGGAAGGGGTGGTGCGCAGACAGCTAATGGCTTGTAAGCAGGGAAGTCGATCTGTCCGTGAATATTGGACTGAGTTTACCATGCTGATTCACAGACTGAGTTGGGATTTATCGGCGGCACCCGTTCAAATGCTATTTGAAGAAGGTCTTTCTTCGGGGGTGAAAGACGAGCTGGCACGGAGCCCCAGGGCGGAGTCTATGGATCAGCTGACCAAATCTGCGCTGACCATAGGAGCGCGGCAGGAGGCAAGAGCCTTGGAGAGGCGGGAAGGGAGAGGGGAACGTTGGAAGGAGTTCCGCATTCCAGACATTCCTGAGCCAGCTTTCCCGCCGGCAGAGCCGATGGAAATCGGAACAGCGCGCGCGCGCGCATTTTCAAAAACCAGCGAGGGAGCTAAGAAGGAGGGAAAGGGCCCCCGGAAATGCTATCTCTGCCAACAGCCAGGCCACTTTGCCAGAGTCTGCCCCCAGAGGAAGGAATGGCAAGGGATGGTGGGAGCTGTTGAGGGGGGAGAAGAAGGGGGAGCGGAGCAGGTAAAAGCCAACGCCTGGTTGCCACAATTGGGGCACTGCAGCCAGGCCAAAGAGCAGTGAAAGTGCCCGTGCCAGAAGCTCCTCGACCTGCTCTAGTGATTGAAGTGTCGCTAGAGCTGCAGAATGGGCACCCCCTAAAAATAAAGGCGCTATTGGACTCAGGCAGCTCCTGCAATTTTATGAGCAAGGAGTTTGCTGCTGAACACCAGATACAGACCATCCCTTTAAGCAACCCCCTGCAGGTGACCACGATTGATGGCAGGGAGTTGTTGGGAGGAGGAGTCCGCTTGCAGACTGTCCCAATGATAATGAGGGTGGCAAGGCACACAGAACTGATAGCGTTTAATGTGGCCACCCTGGGAGGCGCTCCCATTATTTTGGGAATGAGCTGGCTAGCTCTACATGATCCGCTGGTTGGCTGGCATCAAAGAGTGGTGTCCTTTGGTTCAGCACATTGCCTAGAACACTGCAAAGGGGAGAAGGGTTCAGCAGGGGCCCAAGCCACCCTAGCAGGGACTGAAGTAATGGGGAAGGTGAAGGTACCACCACAGTATGCAGATCTCAGCGACGTGTTCAGCGAGAAGGAAGCTGACCAACTACCACCTCATAGACCCTTTGATTGTCAGATCAATTTACTCCCAGGAGCACAGCTTCCCGTGGGCAAGTTGTATGCCATGTCAGACAGGGAAATGCAGGAGTTGCGAGGGTTCATTGACAAGAACCTGAAGAGAGGCTTCATCAGAGAGTCCAAAGCAGCAGGGGGGAGCCCAGTGTTCTTTGTGGACAAAAAAAATGCGGACAAGCCGAGACTTGTATGTGATTTTAGGCGGCTGAATGCAGTGACTGAACCGGTGGCGTTCCCTATGCCCAGAATTGATGATATTTTGACCAGGGTGAGGAAGGGAAAGATTTTCACAAAGCTGGATCTAAGGGGGGCGTACAACCTGATACGCATAAGGAAAGGGGATGAATGGAAAACCACCATGTTTACCCCTTTGGGGGCGTTTGAATACCTCGTTATGCCATTTGGATTACAAGCAGGCTCCGCGTGTTTTCAATCTTTTATGAACCACGTGCTGGGCCCTTTGCTCTACAAGAATTGCGTTGCCTTTCTAGATGATGTGTTGGTGTATTCTGAGAATGAGGAGCAACATGTGAGAGACGTCAGAGAAGTGTTGAGCAGACTGCAAGCCAACAGGCTGTGGGTCAAACTGGAGAAGTGTCGGTTCCATACCAAGGAGGTGGAATTCCTGGGGTACCGCCTGTCAGACAAGGGATTGGCCATGGATCCCGGCAAGGTACAGGCAGTGCTGGAATGGAAAACACCCAAAACCAAGAAGGATGTGCAGAGGTTCCTAGGGTTTGGAAACTTTTATCGTAAGTTCATCCGCAACTTCGCCCATCTGACGGCGCCCATCACTGACTGTCTCAGCAGTAAAAAGAAGTTTGTATGGACGGCGGAGGCGGAGCGAGCGTTTGAGGAACTGAAAAGGGCCTTCGCCTCTGAAGAACAACTTCTGCATGTGGATTTACGAAAGAAGCTAAGGGTTGAAACAGACGCATCTGACAGAGCCATAGGGGCGGTGCTTCTTCTGCAGCCGGGGAAGGAGGAGTCAGAGTGGCGTCCGTGTGCCTTCTTCTCGCAGAAGCTGAACAAATCCGAGAGGAACTACACGGTGTACGACCGAGAACTGCTTGCTATTCATGAGGCGTTCCGGAGATGGAGGCATCTGCTAGTTGGTGCACAACATAAAGTGCAAGTGTGCACGGACCATAAAAATCTAGAGTACTGGAGAACGGCGCGAGTGCTCAACCAAAGGCAGTTGAGATGGGCCCAAGAGTTCTCCAAATTTAACTTTGAGATTTGTTATGTGCCAGGCCCAGAGAATGTTAGGGCGGACGCTCTCTCACGCAAACCTGAATATTTGGAGGGGGAGGGAGCACCCGAAGAAACCCATATCATTCCAGAGGACCGCTGGGTGTGTGGGGCGACTTTGGTGGGGCAAAGGGAATTGGTAGAGGGTACGGTGCAGGATGCATACGCCCAGGGGAAACTCAGGGATCTCAGAGGGGAGGAAGACAAATCCGGTGGTTTTGAGGAGAGAAATGGGGCATTGTATTATAAGGGAGCGTTATATATACCTGAAGGGGAATTGAGGGAGAAGGTACTCAAGCAGCTGCACGATAGCCCCACAGCAGGGCACTTTGGGCAACACAAAACCATGTGGCTGGTTACCAGGGAATTTTGGTGGCCCAAGGTCAGGGAAGATGTGCGGGAGTATGTGAGAGGGTGTGAACAATGCCAAAGAGCCAAGGGGGAGAGGCGGGCGCCGGCTGGTTTATTAGAACCACTGCCCACACCTGAGAGACCGTGGGAAGCAGTGGCAATAGATTTCATGACTGATCTGCCAAGGTCTAGAGGGAAAACAGCCATCATGGTTGTAGTAGACCTGTTAACTAAAATGGCCCACTTCATAGCCTGCTCACATGCGGTTACAGCAGAAGAAACCGCCAAATTGTTTGTAGAGAATGTGTTTAGGTTGCATGGCGCC
Organism: Podarcis liolepis; assembly: GCF_965112155.1. Lineage (NCBI taxonomy): Eukaryota > Metazoa > Chordata > Lepidosauria > Squamata > Lacertidae > Podarcis > Podarcis liolepis. Next base: position 37,753,723 of record NC_139566.1, on the reverse strand, counting down.
CCCTTGAGGGTGGTTTCAGACCGAGGGAAACAATTTACTTCCAGGTTCTGGAGGAAGCTCATGAGCTTACTGCATGTAGAGGTTAATTTCTCGACGGCCCGTCATCCCGAAACCAACGGGCAGGCGGAAAGAGCAAACGGGGTTCTCCAACAATATTTGAGGTGTTATGTTAATGACAGAGAGAATGATTGGGTGGAGAAGTTGGCGTTGGCAGAATTTGCCTACAACAATGCAGAGAACGTGTCCACGGGGATGAGCCCCTTTTTGGCTAATCACGGGTGCCATCCCAGAGCCTTCCCAGGGGGGGAGGGGGAGAACTGGAGCGTTCCAGCTGCAGAACAGTTCGTGGAAGAAATGGAAGCGATCCATCGCCAGCTCCAACTCAATTTAAACAGGGCTAAGGAGGAATATAAGAGGCAGGCAGACAAAAACAGAAGGGAAGGTGAAAGCATCAGGGTGGGGGACCAGGTGTGGCTGTCAACCCAAGGGTTGCCATTCAAAGGAGGTTGTAAGAAATTAAGACCCAAAAGGCTGGGTCCGTTTGAAGTCATACAGCAGGTCAATCCAGTGGCTTTCAGGCTCCGGTTACCGAACCACATGAAGCTGCACCCAGTTTTTCACAGGTCGTTGCTGTCACCGTATAGAGGAGACAGTGAGGGGAGGGTCACTAGGGGACCAGCAATGGAGGAGAAGGAACACAGCTACCATGTAGCGGAGATCCTCGATTCCAGGTGGAAGGGAGATCAAGTAGAGTATTTGGTAATGTGGGAAGGGGAACCGGAGTCGGAAAACACTTGGGTTAGGGCAGAGGATGTCAATGACGAGGTTTTAATAGAGACTTTTCATCAGAGGTTCCCACGTAAACCTCAGCCGGTAGCGAGGTTCCGAAGGGAATACTTTGCCACCACCGACGAGGAAGAGGAGTTGGAGGGGTTCCCAGATTCTGAAGAGGAAGAGGATTCAGCGGGTCAGGACGACGATCGATGGAGAGAATTGTTCGAGACGTCAGAAGATGAGGAAGATTCGTTTCGGGGTTTTAGCCCTTCACCTCCCAGGGGGGAGGAATTGGGAGGGGGTGAGGGGGGCCCTGGAGGGGAGGTGGATGTCAGGGAACTGCCATCAGAGCATCAGGTGGTGGAGGGACTCAGGCAGGATGAAAGAGACTCAACTGCTGAAGCAGGGACCAGCAGGGGGAGGAGTGGGTCTCTGAGGGAATGCGAGCAGGAGGGAGGGCTCAGGGAGGCTTCCAGCGAGAACAGTGGGGAGGTATCGGAGTCTCCCATAGGGAGACCCACACCTCGCAGGAAACTGTCACGCCGTGAGTCCAGGAGACGCGTTTCCGTTAAGGAACTTCTTTGCTGGAAACGCTTCCGCAGACAGCCACTGTCGGACTCTACTAGTGACTAGAGCAGACATGTCTGAGGAGCTCCGTCACACACGGAGGTTTGTGGGGTCGCACAAACTCTGAGGGAGCACGTTTTCACGCACAAGCAGCTAATCAAACCCTCACACCAGAGATGCATTTTAAAGAAAAGCACACATTCTACTCATGTAAAAACACGCTGATTCCCGGACCGTTTGCGAGCTGGATTGAGAAGGCGATTGGGCCACATCTGGCCCCTCTGCCTTAGGTTGCCTACCCCTACAATAGAACATGGGTTAGCCCACATGATGACCTCCAAATGTTGTTGTTAAACTACAACTCCCATCAGCCCCAGCCCAATGGCCAGGGATGATGGGAGTTGTAGTCCAGCATCATCTGGAAAGCACTGTGTTGGCTACCCTTGTAATACAGAATGCAGATACATAATGGATGCAAGTACATATGATGAGTGAAAATAGGCTTTATTTCACCCAGGTCAAAGACCCAATTTGGCACCCACATTTGCGTACACACATACAGAGGCTGGGAACATCAGTAACGCCCCTTTGGAGGCTTCACCCGGGACAAAAACCCTGGTTAGCATCCCCAGCCCCCCCCCCCCCGCTATGGCTCTGTATATGCAAATGTGTATTATATATTTTCACAAACAGAAACATGCATGCATGAGAAGGGCATGGACCTCTCCCCCCCCCCCCATCTCCAGCAGGTCAGGAGATAAGGTGTTAGTTTCTTTATCTCATTAAAGCAAAATCATGCCTGAATTAACATGATTAGAGTTATGAAATAACCTTCTCCATGCCTGTATAACTACATCATTCTGAGCTGGGAACAAAATCTCTAATCTCTTTTGTGGAATCTTGGCCACTCTCTGTGTGTGTATATGCTTATGCATGCTGTTTGGAAAGGGACTCACTTTCTTTCACAGTTACCAAGAAAAAGGTTTTAAAAATAAAATAAAATAAAATAAATCAGAAGCTGAGGCATTAAAACAAAATGTAATGTTCCCTTTCTTCTCCTATTGCAGGCCCCAGAAGTCATTATGTCCCAACACTACGACGCCAAAGCTGACCTGTGGAGTATTGGCACCATCATTTACCAGTGTCTGACTGGAAAAGCCCCCTTCCAGGTGAGTTACTTTGTGGTTTAGTTTCATGGCTGCTCATTAGGCCTTCTGGATTGCTCACCTGCCTCTCCTTGGAGGTTGTTTTCGTTGAAAAAAAGAATTCCAGCCTCCAACTTGAGCATCATCCATGTCACATGGGGAGAAACTTTGGGTTTGGCCCAAAGGGACACAAGCCGTCTGTTACAAATGCCACAAGTCTCGGTGGATGGTAGCACTGTTTTTCTTCCTTCATTTCATTTACTCTGTTTATTGTATCTGTATGCCGCCCTTCATCCAAAGATCCCAGAGCGATTCTTCCCTTGCTGTACTTGGAGAAAAATGAAACCAAGTGTGAGGAGATTGGGGTCAAGTAGCTGCGATTAGTGCCTGTTTCCCAGTTTGCAACTGTCTGGGCAGGCCATTGGCCTGAGGGGAAGCTTCTTTGGGGATTAGCAACTGTATGGGGTAGAGCAGGGGTCAGCAAGGTTTACCTCGCCTGAGCTGGTTCACTCCCGCAGAGATCGCTTCGTGGGCCGGATCAATTTCTGGCATCTGCGCAGACGCGATTTCCGGCACCGTGGAAGCGAGTCTTTACTCCCCACTATGCCGGTTTAGCTCAGCATATGGGGACTCGCCAAGCGGGCAGCTTGGTTCGGAGGCAGCTTGTGGGCTGTTTAAACGACCCCCGTGGGCTGCTTGTGGCCCATGGGCTGCAGGTTGCCGACCCCTGGGGTAGACTATAGAACTTCCTGCCCAGGTAGGAGGCACCATCCGCTGTGCAAGGACTGAAACGGGACACTTTCTCTCTCCCACTCTTGACTTTTAATGCCATCCTCCTCCACACCGTTTTGGGAGAAAAGGTTTTAGAAAGCCTTTTCCCATTTAAAATACGTTCACATCTCCTCTGGATAATGCAGCTTTCCAGAGTGGCTTGCATCAGAATATAAAAATACAAAATGAAAACGAGCAAACCCTAAAATCAATACCAGCTCCTCCTCCACTCTCTGAGCCCAACCGCTTTCCCCTCAGATGTAGCAGCAGTGGAATGAATCAGTAGGTAAGAAAAGTAGAGGGGGAAACCCCAAATGCTGCCACAGTTAAAGCCTGTCTCTGGTAGCCACCCACCTGTTTCTGAAGACAGGCCTTTTGATGTCCTCAGCAGGTTCCTACAGGAGAAGGCAAGCCTTCCGATAACCTTGCCTTGGGCATTGGAGCTTTTGTAGGTCAACACCAACACTGCCCAGAAACAAACCAGAAGTACTGAGTAATATCTCTTTAAGTAGTTTAGTAATCTGTTCAATACAGAGGGCCAGCCCAACCATTAGGCAAAATGAGGCAGCTGCCTTAGGCAGTTGATTTTGGATGATCGTTGCTTGAATTTATTTTTACTGCCAGGAAGTGGGAGAGGCATTTGTGAATCTTCTGCCTCAGTTGCCAAAATAACTTGACTGGCTTTGACCCTTGTGTCTGTGTCTGTGTGTTCATGTGCCATTGGCTTTTCTGTCTCTGCAGCAAAAGGTTTTGGGCTGTTCCACCAAGGTCTGCCTAACAATCTGCCCACTGTGTTCTGGATGTTTTTGAAAGGCAATGCTTGATTTTGCAATCAGATTATGCTCGGCTTTATGCTTGCATACTGTAGCTGACTTTACCAGCTACCTCTTATCACCACGTGAGGGATAGTTAACCAGGAAGTGTTACCCATTCTGCTCTGAGAGACTTAAGAATGGGTGTAGAGAATAATCAAGGGAGTGCAAGTATTCTTTTGAGCATGGCAAGTTCAACCTCAGGGAGGATTGCTGTACTGCTGAGCATGGAGAAGAGCAGGAAATCTGCCTGATGGTGTCCTAAGCACTTGGAAAGAGCATCAAAACTACCTGTTGTGTTTTTTGAGACTCTGTGCAAGAGGGGTGAGCCATCTTTCCCCCTGCCTTCTAGTACCCCAGCTGAGGAGGGCAGGGGCTTCTTGCTCCCCATCGCTTCAAGCTTTGAGCATGGCGTAACATCGAGCACATCCTTTGCCCCTTTGTCTGCAGGCTGTGTGTGTGGCAAGCATACATTTTGGCTGGATCCCAAGGCCAGCTAAGATTTGTGGACCTCCCAAAGTTTCGGCTTCAGCGAGCAAGCGAGTGATACCAGCTGCCAGTATGATTGCCATAGACAGAAAGGACCTGGCTAGGAAGGATAAAACTGATTTGGCAAGCTTTCTAGAAAATCTAGCATGGCGGCAACCACGTTATAACATTCAGTACTTTTTTAAAAGCCGCTTCCTCTCTTAGATGATTTCCCCCCAATGCTCTTTTTTTTGTGGTGGGCAAAGCTCAAATAGTGATCACAAACAAGACTTAACTTTTCTAGTCTCCTTGTCTGTAAAACCCCAGGTTTTACAAAGATGCTTGGGGTGTACATATTTAAATGTGCTGCCTCCTACCATTCCTGGCTCCACCCTGCCCCGGGATTGCTCTTTATATCTTGATCGTGAGAGAGGTCATCGGGAGCAGGAGGGAGAGGAGGAAGTGGGATTTTGTGTGGTTTTTCTTCAATTGTTTTTGTTAATTAAGTAGTAAAATGAGTTGCAAGGGCCCCCTGGAGCATTCTAAAGATAACAGGAGATCTTCAAAGGTCTTCCTAAACAAATATTCTTTTAAAAAACATAATAAAGTAGTGCAGTCAGGTTTTAGCAGATCTTGAAGATGTTTTGACTTGCACAACAGCAGTTCTCTTCCAGCCTTGAGAAACTAGAATTGGAGTTTTCATGTGGGCGTGATTTTTAATAATAACCGAGAGGTGTCTGGGACTTTCGGGTCTGATATAATGATTAATTTGGGAGAACCAGATTAATTAGGCCCATGCTAAGTGGTGATGCAACTTCCAGCCAGACCACTTTTTGAGGTCTTTCCTTTCGTAGATCAGTGACTTCCTTTCTCTCCTTTCTAAGGCGAGATTTACACCTAGAGACTTCCTGGTTCGTACACTTAATCGCACTTGCTACACCAGCTCAGTATGTTCAGGTAATGGCGACTGGTGCCGATTGGGACGGAAAGCCAGGGAGACCAACCGTAGTTGAGGCCTGACCCAACTAACTCCAGCTTTGGCCTCATCCTTCTCCCTGCTGAGTTCTACAAGGACAATGCTGAAACTGAGCAAGAGGAAACTGATAAGCAGTCCTGTCCCCTTGAACTGCTTATAAGAAAAAGGGCAAGCAGGTGGGGGCTGGCTGAGGGTAGAATGAGGTTGATAGGTGAGTGGCCCCCACAGCCTCCACTGTACACCATCCTTGGTGAGCTCTTGGAAGAGCTCCGTGTGAATATAACACACGATGGTTCTTGTTATCACAGGTCATTTTTTCTACTGTTAAGCTGCTTTATGTTTACGCATCGCTGCATTGGTCCATCGCTGGCCTTCCTTTTTGCCCAGGGCATTTGGAGTAGGTGTAGGCCCCTGGGTTGATAATCCTTCAATCTGTGTCAACACAGTTGGTGTCTGGAGTTGTGCTGATTAGACAAAACAGAAAACAGAAAGGGTGCAGAGTTGGGCCAACTTTAGATTCTGTGCAAAGAAGCAGTGAGAGTGAAGTAAAGGGGGTAATGATAATGCAAAGCTGATAGGTTTGCATGCTCCTGAACGTCCTCAGTTTGCTTCTTCATATGGTTATATTTTATTACTTACTCTTATGCAAACATTCATACACAAAAATATTCTTTTTTTAAAAACAACAACAAGGAGACCCCACAATGGACACTGAAAAGCACAAAACACTCATTATTCTGAGAAGGGCACATCTGGATTCATCATCTTTATTTATCATTCCGGAATAATTTATTTATCATTCCAGAATAGTAATAATACATTGAGAGTCTGCCTTGGCTAAAAAAAAAGGGGGGGTAACTATTATGGGCATAAACTTCAGTTGTTTCCTTTATAAAGTTATTTTGTATATTATGCCTTTCCTGAGCTTTTATATAATGCTTGAGCTTTGTCATGTAGAAAGATCCCCGTCTTGTTCTTCTGTCCAGATCTTGCCCAGAACCTTGTCCATTTTTGGCAATCTCTCATCGCTTAATTAGCCACTCTTGATTATAGGAGTAATTGTTCTGACCCCACAGTGGAAAGCAGCGATCTTGGCAGCTAATAAAAGGGTTTGAAACAAGTTAATCCAGCAGCCCGTTGAAAATGGTTGTCTAAAAAGTTCAGCAACGATGGTCAGTTGATCACGGGAGCAAAGCAAAAAAAACCAACCAGATTGAGAGACTGTGTCCCTTCAGTTAACAGGTGTTGGGGGACAAACAGATGGTGGCAGTGGGGTGGAGGTTTACTAAAGCTTCTTGGAAACACTGCTTAGCCCACAAGTCACCAACCCAGCACCACGTTGTTCCTGGACCGGTGCCTCAGACTCTTGATCTTTCATTTTGACAAAAGTCTCTATCTCTCCTAGAAAGAAAGTTATGGAAGAAAATGTGCATTTACTTTCTAAGTAATTTCTGTGGCGCCTTGTATATTTTTCCTGGTGCTGAGGAATGCTTTCTGTTATGACAACAGTTTGTGTGATATCTCAGTAGCCAGGACCAGCTACATATAGCTGACTTTCCATGTTAAGCCTAAGGTTGTCAGGGGTGGCTATCCCTCTAATTTTTAAATTATGCCATGCTTCGCCATGGCAGCCATTTTGTGACTGGCACCCCCAGCTCACTCTCAAAATTCAAAATGGGCCCATAGTCCAAAATGGTTGGTGACTCCTGGCTTAGCCAAGATTTCCTTGAAATGGGAAGCTGCAGTAGATGTACTTTAAGACTGCGAGCAAGCAGGGCTTTCCTTAAGTTCTCGAGGGAGAACCTGCAAAAATCCCTTTTTGAAATTCTCCCCTCCCAATCTTAAGGATCAATATGGAAATGTATTTGTATCTCGTTACATCCAGCACCCTCTGTAACGAGATATAGATTCCTTGCTCTCAAATGGTCCTCCTTGCATTTGAGCTGGCACAAGGCTTCCTGGTGCCTTGCAGTGATGTCTGGCAGGTGCAATATGTGTGCACGAGGATCCAGTTATCGGGGATGTGGGAACGGCGGCAGCATGGCCTTTGCAAAACTATTGCAAGGGTGTGCCTGGCTTTTTGAAAGACTGTCCTGTAAGTTGTGCGGGGCGAGTTGCAGCTGTCTTTATACTTCCAAAGCATATGAAACCTGCTGGAAGTATTTTTCCATCTGAATGGATGTGAGCTGACAGTCCATCTCTCTTTAAGCCCAAATTTTAAATCAACTAAAATAAATGTGCCCCTTCCCTTGTCCCTTCTCTCTCCCAAGCAAGGCTCAGCCAACTGTGACATTTTAAGTACAGGAGAGGCTGTCACGACTGATAATCAACAGTTGAAAGAAGTACCTCACTTCTTTAACAACAACAACAACATTAAAAACTTCCCTAAACAGGGCTGCCTTCAGATGTCTTCTAAAAGTCAGATAGTTGCTTATTTCCTTGACATCTGATGAAAGGGCGTTCCACAGGGCGCCACTACCGAGAAGGCCCTCTGCCTGGTTCCCTGTAACCTTGCTTCTCGCAGGGAGGGAACCGCCAGAAGGCCATCGGAACTGGACCTCCGTGTCCGGGCAAGATGATGGGGCATACTGGGCCGAGGCCGTTTAGGGCTTTAAAGGAAAGAGCACCACCCAGCCCATGGCTGCTACTGAAAATGGTCTCCATGAGCCATATCCTACTGCTCTCCTGTAAAATCTGCATCCACCCAGTTACTCTTTATTTAATGTCATCAGGTTGGGTGTTGCCATGCTCTGTTGGCAGCTGACAATGTGAAGCGGTGACAGCAAAGGGCACACATAGATTCCACATTAATGGGAAGAGAGAAAAGAGCATAGTCTGCTACGTTATAATGTGTAGCATGGTTCCCCCTTTTTTTTAAATAAAGGAACACACTTCCATACTTGTGCTGCGTGACACCCAGCATGTTTACCTCCCCCACCCCCCACATCCTAAATAATAGCCAGATGTCTGACAGGTCATTTTATTTTAATTTTAAGGAGCTTTTTGTGCTCACCAGTGTCTCTAAATTAAAACAATGGACCCTAACAGAGGGATGAGATTAATGGGATCCATAATCCTTGTAAACAGATTGTATGACAGTTTATTGAGTTGTTAATTCAATTTCCGACCCTGCCCCCCCCAAAAAAAGCATGCCACTGAAGGGCTTTTTAATGACGATGAGGAACGGAAGCATAGTTAATATACTCATTCTAATACTTGTGTAAACATATAAGCCATGTTTCTTGTCTTACACACTGACTCCTTAATATCACTGGTTTTGCAGTTATGATTGGCCAACCCTGGCATATTAGGGTGCAGGAGTTGGAAATACTGGAGTATGTACAGAGAGACAGAAGAAATTAATCTGTCTTCCCTCTAAAGCTTGCCTTTCATTTTAAAATTTATTTAATTTATATCCCTCCCTCCAATAACCTCAGAAAAATGGAATCTATTTTTATTCTCTGAATAAACCTGTGAGGCAAGCTATGCTAAGACCTGTGGGTTCACCCAGGGCTACTTCTTGAATTTCAGGGCTGACTAGAGATGAATAATAATAATAATAATAATAATAATAATAATAATAATAATAATAGATAATTTATTATTTATACCCCGCCCATCTGGCTGGGTTTCCCCAGCCACTCTCAGAGGCTACCAACAGAATATTTAAAATATGATAAAACATTGAACATTAAAAACTTCCCTAAACAGGGCTACCTTAACTCTGCTATCCTCTGATATCCTCAGTACACAACTCAGGATCAGTTTGGAAAATCCTTCAAAGCAATGCCAGGATTTTTACACAGCCTGCCTCCTGCTCCCCTCTTGCAGATTTGTTCTTCTGTTTCTTGGTTGCAATAACCATAGTTTTTTGCAGTGACCATCTGAGTTGGGCAAACTTAAGATAGCGTTAACTTCCAAACTAGGGTTTGGAGCAGGGATGAGAAACCTGCACATGCTGTTGGGCTCCTAACTCCCATCAGCCCCAGTCATTATGGCCAATAGTCAGGGATGATGGGAGTTGTAGTCCAAAAGGTATCAGGATCTTCATCCCTAGTGCATGGACTGTCACAGCACAGTCCAGGTTTACTCCAGAAGCAAATTCCACTATACTGAATGGGGCTTACCCTCTAGTAAGTGTGCTTTAGGATTGTAGACTCAATGACTCTTGGCAGTGGTGATTGCCTCTGATTCCCAGCACTGGATTTGGGAGTTAGCACTAAGCATAAGTCGCCATATTTTGAACTTCGTGACAATGTGTGGTTTTTGCAACCTGGAGTTGGAGGAGAGAACCCACTTGTGAGAGGAGTGGAAGAGAGTGAGATCATGCAATTGAATTGACTGTCCCATTCTTCAGGCTTTCCTTAATTGAGCTTTAGCTTCTGTCTCACCCAGCCAAGCGGCTCAGGTCATGTTTTGTAATGGTGGGTGCTGTTCTGTGGTGTTGGGTGAACACTTTACAAGCATTTGCTGCTATTATTGTGGGGCCAGCTGCCCAGCCAGTCTCTGGCTTGGTTGCCGCAGCAACAGCTTCCACCTGTTTTCTTTCTCCCTCTGCCCCTCATTTTGTGTTTTGAACTCTCTCTCAATCTCCTTTTTGGTTTGTAAGCATTTTAGCTTCACTGAAGAGCATCTTGTTTTGAAAAAAGGTGGTGTTTGGGGTCCCTGGCTCAGGCTGCACTTGGCGATAGTGATACCTGCCAAGGGGGCAATATTCTGGGCATGGAGGAAGATTGTGTCCTGGTGAATTGTATTTTTAACATCAACTATTATCCCCTTTTCACATGTGGCTCTTGGTCAGTTAATCCTCTTGTCTTCTAGAGTTGGTATATTTATGTTTCCCCTTTTTTTGCTGTCATGTTTTTGTAAGAATGTGTTTGGGGCCTTTTGTAGTTTACTTTTGTTAAAAAAATGAAGCACTGTACGAGACTTATAGGATTTAGCTTACTTATTTTTATCTGTTTTTAATTTACCCATTTCCTTGACCCTGACCCCCTGTAGACCTTACTAAAGTTTTACTCACCACTGCCAAAGCTCCCCACTTCATTTTTTGTTGTTATATTGTAAACCACCCTGATATCCTCGGATGAAGGGCTGTATATAAATTTAACGAATAATAATAATGCATTTTTAATTGTAAAAATGAACAGGGACTCTAGCACGGCGGCAGCAGTGTAAAACAATGAATGTGCTTATTTTAAGTAATAACTGTAGACTAATTAATATACTACCTCTCAGTAAACTTCAAAGGGCGCTACAAAAATAACAATTAAAAATAAAAAGTATCACTAGAAGTATCTGGGATATGTATGTTTTGGAATTCACCCTGGGGAAATTTAGCTTTGGTTTCAGCATTTGGCATCCAAAGGATTCCTTTTTTTAAAGAACAGAAGCTTCTAGTCCTCAGGGCTGTAAAGTCCAAGTATGTGAATTATGTCTGTTGCAGGGTGTGAAGCCCGATGGGGATCAAAGTGGATTTCTAGTGGCTGGACTTCAGGGCTTTCCTTACTCTTTTCCTGCCCTCCTCCACACGCCATTAGCAGAATGTACACTAGAGGCCAAAATGGTGGAAACCTTTTGGAAAAAGCATATTTCTGAGGTTTGATGGCTCATAACACCACTTTTTTGGAGTACTACCATAAAATTATATATCAGTGGAAAGATAATTTAATGAAGAGTGTAATGCAACAAAGTTTCTTCAATTATCTGTTTTCTGTTAAAAGTTAGAGCCAAATAACCAGAAAAAGGAAGCACAACTTGCTTGGGTTGATTTGCAGTAGGTTTCCTTCATTTGAATGTAGTCAATGAGCATGAGTGTTTAGAGCAGGGGTCAGCAAACTTTTTCAGCAGGGGGGCGGTCCACTGTACCTCAGACCTTGTGGGGGGCTAGACTATATTTTTTTTGGGGGGGGGGGAGATGAATGAATTCCTATGCCCCACAAATAACCCAGAGATGCATTTTAAATAAATAAAATTTTCTCATGTAAAAACCGCTGGTTCCCGGGCCATCCGCTGGCTGGATTTAGAAGGTGATCTGGCCCCCGGGCATTAGTTTGCCTACCCATGGTTTAGAGAGCCAATCGTGTTATAAGCCATCAAACCTCGGAAATACACTTTTTTCAAAAGGTTTCCACAATTTTGGCCACTAGTGTACCTGGATGCAACTAAACATGCAAATATATTCTTGATTTTCATAATTTACACATCCTTCCAAGGTGCAGCTTCTTTTAGAGCACAGTTTTAACTTGAGGCAGCCCTCAGATGATAAAATTTGGGGGCTTATAATTTTTTAAAGGAAAGATTCAGTATAACAACAGAACGTTAATGTGCGAAGAGCCCGTTCTGGGCTGTAGCCCAGCTAATTCTCCTTTCATTTCCCCCTATCCCACTAGACACTCTGCATCCTTTGCCAAGTAATCATGTTAAGTCCTTACTGAGCACTTTATTCTTTGGTGGTAGGAGATTGCACCATTGAGGGCTTTTCGCTAAAAAAAATTTTTTTTAGCATGTGTGTGATTGTGCACCTCTGTAAACATCTGAGTTCCTCCCCAGTTGTGTTTGGAGATGGCACTGCTTTAGCCGCAGAAGAACCAGGCTTTTGGAGAATTGAGATCGGATATGATAAATAAAAGAGATATGTACAAAAATATACCAGAGGTTTTTCGTCTATGGCAGCATTTAATTGACCTTGGATAAAGAAATATATGAGAAAGAGCAACGGTACGAATTGCTGTAAAACTGTATTAGAGAATATATAAAGAATAGATTGATAATGGTAGGTACATTCACTATTAGAATAAAATCATACAATGGGAATTGACGAAGTCCAAAGTCTTTATGATATTTTTGTTAATATTTTTTGTTAATAATCGCATAAAAAGTAGCATAAATACAGCTGAAGCTTAAGGTTCATAATTATGTAAGAAAAGATAAGTATATGGGTTTTTTTCTCTTTTTTGTGTGTACATGATTGAAATTTCAATTTACTTTAAGAGATGTACTATATATATGTAATGTATTGGAAGACTATTAATAAAGCTTGTTACATGTTTTTTAAAAAAAGAGATTGCTTGTGCGAAATAGATAGATAGATTGATAGATGATAGACAAATAGATGATAGATAGATGATGGATAGATAGATAGGGTTCCAGATGGCTGTATGAATTTGCTGATCACCCTTCTCCTCTTTCTCCCACTCCTTCACAGGCAAGCAGCCCTCAAGACCTTCGGCTCTTCTATGAGAAAAACAAGATGCTCATGCCCAAGTAAGCATTCTTTCGGTGCTGCTATTCTCTGCTTTCTCTCTCCCTCGAACTTCACTGCCACTTGCTCTACTCTTCTCAACACCTGTCCCCTTGTGCTCTCAGCTGGGCATGTTTAGAAATAACTTGGCAACCTGATTCCTCCGTCTGTTAGCCTGGAATGACAGAGCCCAGAGGCTGGCAAGCTGAAACTTGGTTACCTCGGTTGACCCCGTCCAGGAGCGCAAAAACAATCCAAGCAGATTCTTTTTCGCAATTGCTTCATTCTTTTTGAGGGAGGGAGGAGGCTTGGACAGCTTTAACAGGCAAAAACATCCCCAGCTGAGCTTAGCAAAATACGTCCTTTTCACCCAAGTGCCATTCGCACCATCCCTGATGAAAACAGGTCCAAACCCTTATACCTATAATATAGCATTTTATAACCATTATCTCGGGGAGAACCCTGTGTGGTTGTGGGTTAGCATTCATCATTCCTAGACAGCAGAGGCTGAGAGGGGACACAGAAGAGGGAGCATGCTTGTTTTCTCCTGATCTGGAGGGTAGGACTCGAACCGGTGGCTTTCAGTTACAAGAAAGGAGATTCTGACTAGGCATACGGAAAAACTTTCTGACAGTAAGAGCTGTTCAACAGTGGAACTGTCTCCCTCAGGAGGTGGTGGACTCTCCTTCCTTGGAGGCTTTTAAGCAGAGGGTCGATGGCTGTCTCTCATGGATGCTTTAGCCGGGGCTCCTGCGTTGCTGGGGGTTGGACTGGATGACCCTTGGGGTCCCTTCCAACTCTAGAATTCTATGAGACCAACTGTCTCCTCACTGGGAATTCCAGGGTGGGAACTGGGGCTGCCAACATTATTAGTAGTATTACTATTCACTCATTAATTCACTCATTATATGCCTATAGCACCTAAACTGTTCTAATTGATGGCTATCTGACAGGGATTCTTTAGCTGCAATTCCTTCATTGCAGGGGTCAGACTACTTTTTGAAACAGCTGAGCTTCATTAATACTGCACAGGAGCTTTGAATTCCTTCTAGTGTGATGGCTTTTATCACTGGAGAGCTGGATTTCATTATATTCTAATTTTTTGGCCGGGGTTGGTGGTGGATCCACCTGCCATTTCCAGTAACTGGCTAAGAGAGTGTTATGAATGAATTAGTGTTTCTCAAACATGGTTCCTCCCAGCTGTTGTTGGGCTACAACTCCCATCATCCCTAGGTAGCAGGACCAGTGGTCAGGGATGATGGGAGCTGTAGTTGAACAACAGCTGGGGAACCAAGTTAGAGAAACGCTGAATTAAGTGTTTGACCGTTCTTGGAAACCAGACTGATTTCTGGTTCGTTTCACATGGAATGGTGATCTGAGGAATCTGTTGGCTTTCATGGTTGTAGGAGAAAGACAACTCTGCAGGATGTGCTTCAAGTAAGCAAGGATTTCCCAGCTATGTTGAAACCCCCCAACGCATTGCTATTCAAACTGTGTTTGTGAATCCTGGGGGGTTACACAGCTCTCTGAAACCATGGTAGTAGTGAAGAAGTTTCCTTTTGCTATCATCTTCCTGGATGTACACTCATACCTCTTGTGAAGGTGACTGCCCAGTCTGTTTGGGCCTAGTCATTGTGTGTGAACCAGGGTTCACTGTAGGATACTTGCCAGAATCCTCTGCAAAGCTTAGGTGTTCCACAGTGGGCGAACCACTGACAGTGTTTGGGTGTCACAGTAAACCATGGGTTGTTGTGACACGAATGAGCCTTGGTGAGCTTTTTGTTCTCCTCCTAGACCGCAGGCTCAAGGAAGAATGTACAAGCTTTCAGTTCCATTTTTAATTAACCCTGTAGCTCATCATGTTGTCCATACTTAACAAACTGTGGCTATTTTTAACTTGGTTTCTTTGAACGAAGCCAGCTTCAAATGAAGCTAACCTGTTGGAGCAAGACATAGTTACAGTTAGCCACAGTTTGAAGTTTGGATGCAGTACTAAAGTGTGGTTAGTTGAAATTGGAAGCAAAAACTCACGGGCATGTTAGGAGAGTGACCGGGGAAGAGTGCAGAGATGTGAGACTTGCCTAGATTCACTTCCGTTACAACATAGCTCACCGCAATGCCAGAATTCAGGCAGTTCGCGGCTTGAACCTCCTTCAACCCATCCGATCCCTAGATTTGATTCCTAGGTGTCCCTTGTGAGGGGTGCAGGCCATGCTCCTTGCAGGATTCAATATACTTATGAAGCCTAAAGGTTGGGAGAAGGAGCTTCTCTTAGTTTTAGCCACTTTAGTGCCGAGAAAATATATTGTGTGTGTGAAACACAGGGATGCCGCTGGCAAATTGCATCCCTGGGTTTGAGATATCCTCCTATGCCGCCCCACTGTTGTGCCATCATCATGCTGCAAGTTTCATTTTCTTCACACAATTTCTGGTCTTAAACAGAGATAACCAAGCTTTTAATTTCACTGTGGGCGTTTGATTCAGCTTCTCAGTGCAGTGCCAGGCCAGGATGTTTGTGTTAACGTCAACATCGCTTTGTGAATGAGCCAGTGTGCTTATTTTACATACTATATTTATTTACATCCTGCATTTTTCCCAGACAGCGACTCAAGGCAGCTTACATATAAAATAGAAGCAGCCTAAAATGTAGAAAAAGCAGTCATTAAGAAGCAATTAAACAGTAATAGAATTAAAAGATATATATAAAACATGCAGATAATTACAATAAAATTTGCATCACCAGCCCTTTGCATGCATATAAGCTCTTTATATTCATTTAAGATTTAATGTAATTAGCACAATCTATACTTTTTATGCATCATTTCCTTCTGACCTCACAGCTTACAATTTCCTGCCCAGCAATTTCCATACGATTTCCATACAAACTTCTGCTTGTATGCCTGCATACCTGTTTGTATACCTGCATAACTGTGCGCACACAGATCATTCAGTAATCTTTCCTGCATTTGACTCTAGCCCATGGAAGCTGATGCCATTGTAGGTGCTTTAAGTTTTCAGGGTTGCAGCTAGTAGCTTGAAGCTTTATTGCTGCAATACTGTGTTTGAAGCTTAACATCTGTCTCACATGATTAAATCTCTCTATACACTTTATTTACTGGCCCAGTTTGCACATAGCAGTAAAACAAAGTTAATAGTTTCCTGCAAAATAAAAAAAATCCTTCCAGTAGCACCTTAAAGACCAACTAAGTTAGTTCTTGGTATGAGCTTTCGTGTGCATGCACACTTCTTCAGATACACTGAAACAGAAGTTGCCAGATCCTTCTATATAGTGAGAAGGTGGGGAGGGGTATTACTCAGAAGGGTGGTGGGATGAGATGAGCCTGTTGACGACTCTTAACGACTGCAATAGGTCTTACAGGAAAAGGCAAGGGGTGAGAAGGTGAAAAATGGCTAAGTCATGTATAATGAGATAAGAATCCAATGTCTCTGTTCAGACCAGGTCTCTCCATGGTTTTAAGTTTGGTAATGAGTTGCAATTCAGCAGCTTCTCTTTCCAGTCTATTTCTGAAATTCCTTTGTAGTAAAACAGCTACTTTGAGATCTTGTATAGAATGTCCTGGGAGATTGAAGTGTTCTCCTACTGGTTTCTCTGTTTTGTGATTTTTGATGTCTGATTTATGTCCTGCAAGCATGCCAGTCTTGGTCCCTCTGTTCCTCCCTGCTTGTACACTGAGCAAGCCAGCCACTATCCCCTAGGTTGGTGTTACTGGGGTGGGGGGCCTTGCCTCAAGACCCTGTGCTTTTTTCCTCCCCCAGCCCCACCCCAGGACCCTCATTTACATCACCATTCCCCTACAAGTGATGCAAACCTGCGTGGAGAAGGAGGGAGCCTCAACCTGGGGACGCTATTTTGGTGGCACCCCCTTGTCTCACGTAGCATGCCATTTCAAGCCTAAGATTTGCTGACACAGGTGAATGCCATTCTGAGGCGGGGAAGCCCGTGCTCTTGGCTTTGACCCAAAAGGGCGTGCTATTTTAATCAGATGGTGTGAAATAGCTCGTGCTCGCCTTCTCCCTTTGAATAAGCTGGCTTGCCTACCCATAACGCTTTGGGCGGCATGCTTTTGTTTTTAAACAAGGTGACTAGGAAACAACACTGTTCAGCAGAGACTGGAAATGTCAGATGAACTGGGTGTGGAACGGAGACAGCCTGTTTGTCAGCTCTTTTTGAGGGCTTCGACGTGACCCCTGGGTTTGCTGTGGGCTCTCCCTGTTTCTTGGCTGTGTAATACGCCTAGAAGCTGTATGAAGGAAGGGGTGGGGTAGGAGGGTGGGGAGCAGCAGATAAACAAAGCTATTTATGTCCTCTGCAGTGAGGATAATTAAATTAGGGTTGCAAGTAGGAGCTGAATACATATCACACAACCCAGAATGTGACGTCCAAGATCTATTTCAGATGTGTGTGGACAGGAATAAATTTCCTTGCACTTTAAGTCACTGGCCCAGTAAATCAGTTCTGACCACTTTGCTCCTTCCTGCTAGTACTTAGCCTGTTATCCAAACTGTTTAGAGCCAGTAAGCCATGAGCAGTCAATTAAGAACAAACCATGGTTTGTTGGGAGCCAAACCAAACCATGATCAAGTGGATTGGGATTAGTTTCTTGTGTGTGCTAGTAAAGAGGAGCAAAGTGGATAGCAAACTCAATATCAGCCGTTACCTATGTGCCTAGTGTTAATTTCATTTATAAATGCTTTTTAAATGAGAACTCCCAAAATGAATTACAATATAATAAAACTGTTACATTATATGAATCAGTTAAAACATTTGCACATATAAAAACCAACACTGAACCATTTATACAATGCCCTATTGCAAAACATCAGGATGGTGTATAGCAGGGGTCAGGAAACTTTTTCAGCAGGGGCCCGGTCCACTGTCCCTTAGACCTTGTGGGGGGCCGGACTGTATTTTGGAAAAAAATATGAACAAATTTCTATGCCCCACAAATAACCCAGAGATGCATTTTAAATAAAAGGACACATTCTACTCATGTAAAAACCGCTGATTCCCGGACCATCTGCAGGCCAGATTTAGGAGGCGATTGGGTCAGATCCGGCCCCCAGGCCTTAGTTTCCCTACCCATGGTGCACTGTACAGCAACATTTAAAAAAAAAATGCAGTACAGAATTATCTTTAAAAGGACTGGCCTCTCAAGAAAATTTTAAATAGCTGCATAGGCCTGATGTCTGGTTTAGAAAGATGTCTGGAAGTCAAAAGCGATGAAGCTTGCCAAATCTTTGCTATAGAGGAGGTGCAGCACCTTTTAGGGCTGGGAACATTAAATGCATGATGTCTGGTTTACTTATTTCATAAAATTTATATACAAACAAGCTTCAAAGCAGTTTACGAAAAGAATAAAGAAATAAAATTATTTGTAACAACTGTTTAAAACGTTCAAAAAACTAAAAATGGCAATGAAATAACGACACATCAGGATTCTAGATATCTGGGTATCCGAACAAAAATGTTTTTAGCAGGCGCTGAAAATGGTACAGTGGAGCTGCATTCCTGATAGCTATAGGCGAGGCGGACTTCCATAACACAGGGAACAACCGGTATTCTGGTCTCAAGTTGCACAAGGCTTTCTACACCAACACAGTTTAAAACAGCATAGCGCACACAGAGTCCGTTCAAATCCTATGCATGTTCCAACTGGGGAAAGGACCTAGATTTTGGCAGGTGCCAAAAAATGTTTACCATCGTGTACGAACGTCGTGTGCGAACCTGCTTGGGCTCAGGTTCAGGCATTGGTTTCACTGCATGGATGAAAAGTCCAAGTCTTCCTGTTTGGAATCCCAAGGGCTCCTATTCATCCACATTGGAAACTGTTAGCGGGACAGGATGCACAACATGTCTTGTGTTCTCTTGGGAAGGAAAAACTGCATTTGTGCCTTTTCATTGTGAGCCATTGTGGCTAGGTTTTGCAGAGAAGATAACAATCCGTGAAGCTACCGTCTTACACCAGTGCAGACTATTCGTCCCTCTAGCCAGCCTTCCAAATGTTGGTGGATTCCCCATCAGCCCCAGCCAGCCAGCATGGGTGATGGTCAGAGATGATGGGAGTTGTAGTCCAACAACCCATGGTGCGCCCCACATGTTCCTCACCCCTGTCTTGCACCAGCCCTATAAGGCAGGCCAGGTATCCCTAAACTATTTATTGGTGGCTTGCATACAGCTACCAGAGAACTTGAGCAGGGGTAGAAATTTGAACTGAAGGCTTCCTGGTTTTGCATCTCGTGATCTTAATATATTTATGGTCTTGGAGAGGACAGGAGAGGGTGAGATTATTACCGGCTTTCAACTATTTTCACTGAAAGGAGCATCCTCATTCGGAGGCGGTGTGCTTCTGCAATACATAATGCTGGGGTTCCATGCCCTGTTTGTGAAAGCAAGTAATGCATCATCAACAAAAGGACCAGGCAGCTAGCGATGCAAAAGACCGTTTTTGTCTGCCACTCACAGTAAACCAGGGACTGGGGGCCTTTCATACATGCTTGGACTTCTACAAGCCCCAGCCAGTGTGGTCAGTGGTCAAGGATGATGGGAGCTGGGCTCTAGCAGCCTATGGAGGTTACTAGTTTTCCAATCCTGCAGTATTTGAGCTAGGTGGAGAAATAGCCTGAGTTGTGAAAAATGCAGCTTCTGTGTTCCTGCAATGTTGGGACTTGATGGGATTTTTTTACCTGATTTGGGAGACAGGTCTTAATCCCTCTGCCTTACCACCTGGGGTGTTTTGATGCAGCTGTCCTTAAGGAGGACCACACAGCATTCAAAGTGCCCAGCACTTCCTGTCCTGACATTCCACGTGCCTCCAGCACTGCTTCTCACGTGAACATCCCAGCCAGCCAAGCTGGAAAATTCCTGTTTGTTGACCCGCCCGGATCAGACGTTACTTGCAGCTGCTGTTGCTTTATGATTTCTAGGAAGTGACTGTAAGAGAGGGCTGTGGATTTCGTAGAAAACCTAGATCATTTTTCAGAAGGTGCCCCTGCACAACAGCTCCTGTTTTGCACTGGGCAAGAGAGCTCTAAGGAATGTCCTGTAGTTTTCCATACTAGCCCTTTTCTTTCTTTCTTTCTTTCTTTCTTTCTTTCTTTCTTTCTTTCTTTCTTTCTTTCTTTCTTTCTTTCTTTCTTTCTTTCTTCCTTCCTTCCTTCCTTCCTTCCTTCCTTCCTTCCCTCCCTCCCTCCCTCCCTCCCTCCCTCCCTCTCGCATGTGTGCCCCCACCTTCGGTTTTACTGTTTTCCCCAGCATTGGAATTCAGCAGAAAGTTGATAGAGAGAGAGAGAGCAGTTTGGAAATGCTTCCCAAATATTAGCCCCTAGCACACAGTTGTTTACTTAGACATTTCTGAGTAGGCATCGATGTGGGGAGAGAGGGCAAGCCTGCAAAGGTAGCGTTAGTTTTAAAGATCTGGGATGTTTGCCGTGAATATGCCATTACCTGACCTGACCTCTCCAAGCAAACCTGACAGGCGGCAGGCACCAAGTTGTGTACACAGCAAATGCCAAGACGGCCTGGTTTCGCCTGTGCAAGAATTTTAAAACTGCTCTGCCAGGTTTTTCCTTCCTCTGCCCCCTCCCTTCTCTCTTCTGAATGTGTCTCTGCCTGGTATATATTACCAGGATTGGCGGGTGTGTGTGTGTGTGTGTGTGTGTGTGATCATTTTTGCTTTTTTCAAATTGCTGCTTCAAGTGTTGTGAAAAAGAAAATGGGGGACACTTTGTGTTGAAATTGAACATGTTGGAAAGAAGGTTAGATGAAAACCTTCTCCTTGCAAAGCTAGTTTTTTGTGTGTGCAAGGAACAAGTTCTGTTCACTGCAGGGAAGCTTAAGGTAGTTTGGTACCTGAATTGGAAAAGTACCTGTGGTTTCCAGTAGGGAAGGGTTAGCCAATGTGGTGCCTCCAGATGATGTTGGATTCCATCTCCCATCTCCCCCAGCCAGCATAGCTAATGGAGTAAAAATGGCATTTTCCCTCAAGTTAGGTGACGGAGTAGCTTCTCTTCCATTTAGTTTCTCTACGGACAGCACTGAGCGAGATCCAGCCAACAAGGTTGTTGGATCCATCCCCACAGCAGGATAGAATATCAGGTTTTCTATGCCTTATGGATAGAGCCCAAGTGCTTTTTCTTGAGATTATTAAGCAGTTGTAAAAGCTAATGCTTCCATTAAGCTTTTGGCTAAACTGGTTTCTCCTCACCCCATCTGGTTGCCTTTGATTTTCCCGTTTTTAATTAGCATCTGTCATTTGTGTGTTGTTTTATGACCATTCATTGTACTGCGTTTGATCTTGTAAAATACTTTGAATCTCTAGTAGGAATAGTATAAAAGTAGCTTTTTTAAAAAAATAAAAACAACAACAACAACCACCACCTGTGTGGCACAATATAAGATTTCTTTCTTTTTTCTTTTTAAGCATTCCAAGGGAGACATCAGCCCACTTGAGGCAGCTGCTGCTAGGACTCTTGCAACGGAACCACAAGGACCGCATGGACTTTGGTAAGGAATTTTGCCTTCTGAGACACTTCGTAATCAAGCCAGACCAGAACCACACCAAAGAAAGAGATGCCCTTTAATAAAATTGACTCTGCCCTTACACTTCAGACACACCGACTTTCACACTTTGGCTGTGCCCCCAGAGGGTTGACAATAGCTCAGTGCACCCCTTTGCTTGAAGGAGGTTTGTGGACATTGTTTTAAGGTATCAGCATCTCGCATGGCAAAGTTTTGCTGATTGTTCTCTTCATTCAAGTTTGATTCAAGCCCCTCCCCTCCCCCAGCACCACTGATCCTTTGCAGACATCATGCTGTCAACCCCGGCTTAATCCTAATTGGTTTGCCGTCTGTTATTCTTTCCGATTATGTTTGTCAATGAAACTGGGCTTTAGAGAACATCCCCAAGCAGCTGGCCAAATCAAGGCCAGGGATTAACTGATCCCAGTTTTAATTGTACATTTATAGATGAAGCATGGCCGGATTTAGCAAAACCATTGTGATTTATTTATTTTTGAGGGGGGTGGGGTGGATATGGTCATTGTACTTTAAACTAATAGGGTGACCTAATAATGCCATTTTGTTGGGCGGTGGTAAGCTTCTGTCAACTAGCTGTCTGTGGTTTTTCCCAGGTGGCTGTAGGATGCCTCAAAGCAAGACACTCTGTGGTCTTGGAGGAGTAAAGACATGCCACTCCTGAATGTTGGTGCTGTCTTGCATTTAAGCCTTCCTTCGCCAACCTTGGGTCCACAGCTGAAGTTGGACTACAGCATCCACCATCCCTGACCATGGGCCATGCTTGCTGTGGCTGATGACAACTGTAGTCCAATCACATCCAGGGACCCAAGGCTGGGGGAGGCTGAATTAAGGTCTAGCCTGGTAGCCACAGGCAAGAAGGAACTGCATGCAGGCTAGAGGAGAAATACTGTGTTCAGTCCTCCCCAGATCAAGGTTGGAACCACAGTAAAGGGCAATAGGTTAAAAATCTCCTGTTCTCAAGGCCTCTGTCCTGTACCTGATAGCTTGGCTCTTGAAGAAGATTGCCAGGACTGTTTTAAATGCTCTCAAGCTAGACTTGGCACATTACCCAAGAGCTTTTTGAGGGCTCAAAAGCAGGATACAAATCCTGCTTAAACAAGTAAGATCATTAAACATTGTTTGGTTTATGTTTTTTTGTTTTTTTTTTTGCATGATTGAACTTGAACTTTGTAAAACATCGATATTGACATTTTCTTTCTCTTTCTTTCTTCAGATGAATTTTTCCACCACCCTTTCTTGGATGCAAGTGCCTCTATGAAAAAATGTAAGTTTGTTTCGTTATCTCATTCTCTTTTTTGTAATATATACACGGACCTGCGCTGTAGATTTCAGCTTGCACTGTGCAAGCTTAGAAGCACATTATTGGTGGTTCTCTCTTAGGCTCATTCAGGTGTGAGAAGATGTGGCAGAACTTCCACAGCCCGACCATTCCATTCTGTAGATGACTTGGCTTTCTCTGTGCTAGAAGGCTGCCTCTCTTGAGAAGCAAATTGCACCTCCCAAGTCAAGTTACTAATAAACTTGACTAGGTGCTGACAAAATCTCAGCCTTCTAAAAACTGTGGGAGTAGCTTAGTTTTTTGGAGGGTGGGGTTTTTGTTACACTTCAAGACCCTCTTTCGAGGGACAAAATTACATGTAAGTATCCTTTCAACTGTGATAGCCAGCGAGTCGGTGAGACTAAAGCATCTTTATAAATTGACACATATCATCTCTTGCAGTGCTTCAGAAACTGGCAGTTTTAATCATGTAGCTGAAATATGTAAATCCAATTCCCTTTGGCATTTTTAAAAGATATGTAATCACTGCATAGGAACAATGTTTTGGCATTGAGTTTGTCACATTAATTCTGTCTGGGGTTTTTTTACGATGATAAAGGGAGTCATGTCATCATGACTTTGTCTGGCCGCTTTAGATTTAATCTTTATAATGGTGGTTTCTGCTTTTTGTTGAGCTCATTTTTGTGCCTGAAGTAATGGGCTGTAGCATACACTGAAACAGGACAGCAATCCATTGACTTATGAGGTCTAAGGGATGGAGAATTTTGGAGGGGTGGAAAGTGGAACAGTTCCAGAACTGAAAGTAAATAGAGGCTTTCTTACATGTTGAGGACACATCTAAATGACACCTGAGAAGTTTCTTCTTAGGAGAGAGATGAAAAATTAAGAATTTACCAAAGAACACATGCTATGACTTTTGCGGTAGAATAGATGCTTTGTATGCAAAAGGTCAAGGTTGAGTTTCCCACATGTTATCACTGAAAGAATCTTAGGGCACAAATCTGGGAGTCCTTGGAAAGCCACTACCACTTTGAGAAGAAGCAGTATTTAGCTAGCCCCAACCAGATGTCCTCCAGTTGTCTCAGAACTATAACTGTTGGCAATCGTGGGTCTAGATGGGGCTCATGGGAGCTATATTCCAAAGCATGTGGAGGGTACCAGGTTGGGGAAGAGGGGCTTGATGAACCAGTAATCTGACTCTGTGTATAAAGTGGCTTTGTACAGTGAATTTCAGAACTTAAATCAGGCATGGGGTATGCTATAGCATAATCCATCTGCAACAGGATTAGTTCAAGGGTGGAGCTAGACATTATCTCGGCAAAAATGTGGGTTCTGACATAATAGGAATGTGTGGGGTGAGAACCACGTGCAAGACTGGGTCAATGGGGGCTGGGTGCTTTTACTTTTCCAATTCTCACCTGACAAAGTGCCCCTTCACTGGAGCGGGTTTACCAAATAGTGTTTTTGGAACTACGTAGTGATAGTTGTAGCCTGTGTGTGTGTGTGTGTATGTGTGTGAGAGAGAGAGAAAGAGAGAGAAAGAGTGTGAGTGCAATTATCATGGATCAATTCTCTTATCAAGTCAGCCAGTCAGCAAACGATGGGAGACACTGGGAACTTCTACATTCTGCTTTAAACCTGTCTTAAGCCTGCCACAAAGTGTCCTAACATTGGATGCCTGTAGGGAAACCTAAGCCTTGGGTCACCATTGCTTCAAAGCAGGAGAGTTATGATTTCATTCCCTGATCGTAATTTTAAATAATACAATCCCCCCTCCCTTAACTATACTTAGGTGTCACTCCCACGGGCAGAAAAATATTCTCCTGGTTTAGGGGCGCTTCCAAGCCCTCCCGGTCCTTACCTACAACCGCAGTGTCACCCTGGGGGGAAGGCCACCGTCGAAACCGGAAAGCGTTTTCCCGACTCAAGGGCACTTACAGACCTGCAGACTTCCCTGCTCCCACCACGGTGCCCCAGTGGAGAAACATTTCTACGAAATCTGAGCCCCTTGCCAACCAGGAAGGATCTTCTGCGCCCCAGGCAGCCTGGCAGCCACCGCGAACAGTACCGCCATCGGCTCCGGCATTATGGAAGCCGAGCTGCAGCCCGCGGGGATTCCCGCAGAAGCAAGAAAGGATTTTCTTGACTTGGCCTCCGTTTCCTTCACTGCCAGCCTCCTCACAACCGCTGCGTGGGGTGACCCCGCCAAAACGGCCAAGCCAAGAGAGGCAGAGAAGAGCTCCCATCTTCCGGCCACTGTCTCCTGCATCGTCCAGCCCACTGCCTTGGGACACTGGTCCCATGAGACGCCCATGCCAACAGGCGCTTGCACGCCCCGGGTCACGGCACAGCTACATCTGGGTGTGAATCGGGAAGAAAGCTCATCAGGTCACAGCCTTCAGCCAGAAAAGAAAACTATGCTGCACAACCAAACTGAGAAGAGAAGCTCGAGTTTTTCATCTTTTGGTGCTTGGTATACGAGAGGGCTTTTGTCCAGAGGCTTGTAATCATGTACTTCAGTCCTAATACTTGTCTGTAGGGGCCCCAGGCCCAGTTCATAAAGAATAGTAATATGGTAGTCAGTCGAATAACAGAAGGCAGCTGATCATGTGACTCCAGCAGTTGTGTCCAAGTTATTCATGCTTAGGGTAGACATGACTAACTTAAGGTCCATTAATTTCAGTGGGTCCACTCTAAAAGTTAGTTGGATGTAACCCACATTCCCCCATTCCCTCATCATCACACCTGGACAGGCCCTCCAAAGATTTGTGGTGTTAGGTTTGAAAGGCTCCAGATCCATGTGGCGAGTGACTCTTGTGTGGTGAGTGGCTGCCAGGTTGATGCTTGTGTGTGTGCATTAATCAGGACTCTCGAGAGAAGAACCAGAAAGCTGAAGGTGCCTAGAGATCTCAGTGTTTAGGGGAACCATTTTGAGGAAAGAGGTGGCTTCTTCATCCTCTGATTTCTTGTTACCTGTGCTGTGATGGATAAATGACAGGAGCAGCTTGCTTGTGCTTCTTTTAAGAGTCTTATTCATACGATTCCCTGAGCACTTGCTTTATCTGTGGCTATTTGCCTGGTCTCCTGGTGATGTTATTGGAAGACACCGTAACTCAGTTAGTGCACAGTGCGGACAGCCCTCTAGTCAGAAGGGTGTCAGGACAGGAAAATATCTCTGTGAGACCTTGGAGAGATATTTGTCAGGATAGATGCAATGGAGCTGGGTGAAACCAATGAGCTTGGCAACAGAGAATGTATTGTGTTGATCATGGTACCTTCTACCAAGATATGGTCAGTAGTTTCTGCCTCATACAATTCTCTCTTTCCTTGATTTTTTTTTTAATCTTCCTTGGCCTGCCCAATAATGAAACTGGGCATGGTGCAAGTTCTTTATCTTTTCTCAGCACCACCGAGTCCTTTTGGATGCCTTCATTCTGTTAACTGGAAACTTGTTTTCTATATGTTCGTTCCAGTTTTATTTATTTATAGCCTATTTATATGCTTTGTTCCTATTTTTTTCTATTTATATATATATATCTGTAAAGTGAGACATCTGTATTTCTGAATTATGAAAAATAAATATTTTTCTAAAAACGAAACTGTATAACTTGGGCAGAAGTGTTTGTGTTTTGCCATAAAAGTTGCTTAGTGGATTTCCTCCCCCCCCCCCATTTAATGATAACTAATGATATTGCATGGCAACAATAACCTGTGTGGGGTCATATTGGTGGTACCGGCAGTGGTAAGGCTAGAGCTGCAGCTCAGTTAAAGAAGTGCCAGTTGCTAAATCATGACAGTTTTAATTCAGTTTTATCAGTTAATCTATTGGGCAAAAACAGTTTCTAAAGCTCTTGGCATGTTTCCTTTGTGTTCAGATGTATTGTAGCAGGCATCATCCTACAGCAAGGGTCGGGGATGCTACAGCCCTTTTTATGAATGCTGGACTACAACTCCCACCATCCTTGATCATTGACTATGCTGGCTGAGGCTGATGGGAGTTGGAGTCCCACAAACCTATGGAGGAACTCAGGTTCCCCGCCATTGTTGCTAGAAGTGTTCCCTACCATGTGTAAATAATGCCTCTTCTGTGATGATGCCTTCTATAAGTAGCGAGACTGCCTCTTTTAAGATAGTTCTTTCCACTTGCAGTTGTTTTTAAATAAACTCCTTTATATTAAAAAAAAAACAACCTGCACTGCTGATATAATATTTAGCACTGTGTTAGTGGATTTAAAAGTTCTTAAATCAAATAGAGTGGTACCTCGGGTTACATACGCTTCAGGTTACAGATGCTTCAGATTACAGACACTTCAGGTTACAGACTCTGCTAACCCAGAAATAGTACTTCGGGTTAAGAACTTTGCTTCAGGATGAGAACAGAAATTGTGCTCCGGCAGCGGGAGGCCCCATTAGCTAAAGTGGTACTTCAGGTTAAGAACAGATTCAGGTTAAGAATGGACCTTGGAATTGATTAGAACCCCTTTAAAATACCTCTGTGTGTGTGTGTCCCCCACAAATCCCACCCCACTATCACTTTATAAATTCACCAATGTAATTGTTGCTTAATGCAGAGCCCTTCACTAGGCAAGAACCACCGCAGCTCAACAATTCAGCTGTGGTGTTGTTCATCTAAGGAAGATTTCTCCCCCAAGTGAGCTGTGCTGCATTTTTAGAACAGACTGTGGTGGAGAGAGCTGGGACCTAATCTTTCTCAATTAAGCAAGGACTTGGAGACTCAGCAGGCCTCCTTTTGCGAGGAGAGGAATTATATAGGTAATCTGAAGATTTGTGGGTGGAGACACCTAATTCAAGTTTAATATCACTGTCTCTCCAGGCTCAAGGTGAAATAATCAGGTTGGTGGAGCTAGTTTCTTTTACAGGATGCCAGATCTTCACCTAGAGACCTTTTAAAGCGCTTTAAGGAATCAAGGCAGGAGACACCAGCTATCCCCTCTGTCTCATTGCTCCACCGATCCCTTTGCCCCTCTCTTCCCACACCTGCTTGGGGGCAAAAATAATAATCTTGTTCATCTCCTGTTCCACATGCTACTTCCTTTGATTCACCAGACTCATTCCTGTTCTGCCCAGACTCTTGCTTTTGCTGAGTCCTACTTTTTGCCTCTTGCTTGGCACTAAACGCCCTGGATTACTTTCTTCAGCCTGGCAGAGGATTTTCCTTTGTGATCATCTGCAGTGGTGCAGAGTCATATGCAACATGAATCCTCCAGTCCTAGGGAACCCTGGCAGGGGTCGAGTGTGTGTGAGCTCCTGCAGTTGTGCTTGTGAATGGCCCCTGCCCGGAGGAATATGTAACCCTGCTCATTTATACAAAAGCAGTTCCCTGGATGGTGCCCCATCTATATCCATATATACCTGCAGTGTAAATAGTTTGGCAGTTGTAATGAGCCATTTGTAAATGCTGTGTGGATTTGTGAGTCCTGGCTGAGATACCAGCAAGTCTATGCTGAATTCCCCTTAAGATTTGGGTGGGAATAGCAAGATCATTTTTGTATAGACGTGGTTCGTCATGCACTCTCAGTGCTGCAGTTTGTGTAGCAGAGTGCTTGGGCCTCCATTGCTCCATCATGTACACACAATGAGGCAAGCGCTCCGTATGCAATCATGCAAGTATGAAATCTTCAAACACTTGGTTCCCCACCACCACACATGGGTGTCACTGAAAGCAGAAGTTCTTTCCACCACATAGGAAGGAACTTACCCTATTAGCTATTTTGGCCATCTAGCCTTAAGACTGTCTGTTTGGTCCAGCAGTGACTTTGTAGAACCTCCAGAGGAGGCTGTTCTCATCACCCAGTACCTCATATTGTTTTAACTAGCGATTTCGGGGACTGGAGCATGAGCTCTACCTCTAAGCTCTGGCCCCCTCCCCTGTTCTCTTCTTTTAATTTTTTAAAAAATAATTTTCCATTTCAAATTTTCACATTCAAGCCAAAAGATAACCATACGATAGTCATTGACTTCCCTTCCCCGCCCCCCTTCCATGGTTCATTTTAGTTACCCATTGCTACTGCATATCCTGATTAATCCCTCTTTCCCTTTCTGAGCATATATCATCCAGGCTTGCATAGACAAAAATCCTGCTTTGTTTTCTCCTTCCCTTGCAGTGTACAAATAATTCCCTCCCTCTTTTTATTATTGGGTTATCCCATTGGTTTCCTCACACCAATCCAACCAGTGCCTTACCTCAGAATGGTGCTTGTCTGCCAAAATATGCTAAGCAAGCGCAGGCAGTCAAAACATGGTTTCACAGGGCAAGTGAACACCTGGCTGTTAAAACATCACCAATATGATGTCATTTTATGGTAGTCCCCAGGGATGTTTTCATTAATTAAATATGTTTTGACTTTACTGAGAACATTTTTCTTCTGTGTGCAACCACCATCGTCTTAGCCTTCTAGTTATCAGCTGGAGAAAAGTACATCATCTCATTCTTTTGGAGTAATAGAAGCGATAGCTGGACAGTAATTTTCCTGTTGCTGTTGTACAGAGAGAGAGAAAACAGCTGCAGCTGGGGTGTGTTAATTAATTACAGCTTTACACCCTTCAAAATTAATTATAGCCTTCCACCCTTCAAAACAAATAGCAATGCTTTAAAACGTTTTTCACACATGATGTGAAAATTCAGAATCAATCAGTTTCACTGTGCTCCAGCGCTCAGTTTTCTTTATATTTTCTCTCGCGCTTTATTTATTTAATTGAAAGTATTCCAGTTCTGTTTTTCTGCATCAATGTGAGCTACTCAAGGCAGCTCAGAAATTATTTTAAAAACAAACAAACAAACCATCATTGAATGCCTACAAAACCCAACCCAACCCAACACAAAACACAGAAACACAAAACAATAATAAATTCTTCAAATTGTGTGAAGAACCAGACACAGTGCTTGAGATACCTCTGAAATGTCTGATAATGGTAGGAAGCCTGCCAAACAATATCTGTCTATCTTTTCCCCACCCTCTCTTTTGCTTGGAATGTCATTCGAGGAAGCCATACCGATAGCTCTAGGGCAGGGATGGAGAACTTCACCACAGTTCTCCATGTGCTGGTAACTTCATGGGTGGATACCTGCAATGCTCTCCATGTGGATCTACCTTGGGGCTGACCCAGAGGGAGCAGGTGGGGCAGGACACCATAGCCAGGCTGCTTGTGAAGGCAAGCTGCCACCAGGATGCAGCACCTCAAAGGCTGCAGGATTTGGACTGTTTGCCCGTCCTCTACTGGGCCAAGTTCAAACATTTTGGCACTAAGACTCTAAACAGCTCAGGATCAGATTTCTTAAGAGACCAGCTTATCCACCACTGCAGTTTATGGAAGAGCTTCTCCTCCAACTTCCAAAAAAATTGGAAGCTCGCTCTGCAGTAACTTGGAGAAGTGCTTTTATTGTTGCTGCCCTTGTTCTGTGGAACAGCATTCCTGCTGAGATACAACAGATGCCCATTATCTGCCCTTTCTGGAAGCTACCGAAGGCATTTTTTATTCCAACAGCTTTCCCAACAGCATGACTAGGTTTCTGCCATTGGTATATTTGGTGTTGTTCAGAAATTTATCTGCTGCTGTTTATTTATTTTTTGGTGGTGTTTAACTGTTTTCAGCTGGTTCTGCTGCATTTGGTACATTGCCTTGAGGCATGAGTGTAAGGTGATCGATAAATTAGAATAAGTTGTGACCCTCTAGATATTGCTGGACTCCAGCTCCCAGTGGTTGGGAGCAATGGGGATTTGAGTCCCAACAAGATCTGGAGGACTCCAGATTATCTGGGTAAGGAATTCCAAAGGGCATTTAGGGAAGGCTCTGTCAAGTGTACTTGACCACTGTCTGCATTATTTTGGACCCTGCGCTTTGGCTCGGAGGACTTTCGGAGCGGCTTCCAATTAAAAACCGCCAACCACATCCTAAAAAATACTTAAAGCAACAACACCACAAGAATCTGCGCATGAGGACGGAGAAAGGACTCCTGGTTTTTTAAGAAATATATTAGACCTGAGTCATGCCACTGTTGTGGTGCTGCAACAAAAAAAGTTGTTTGCGTTCTAGAAGGCAGACAGCAGGTTGGGCCTATCTTGTGCCCTCCGAACGATGTTGGCCTGCACTCCCCCCCCCAACCATTGGCCATGCTAGCTGGGGCTGATGGGAGCTGGGAGTCCACCGTCTGCATTGACTACCCCGACAGAGACCAAAGGCATTTAGAAGCCAGAAAATGGCGCCTCAGACTTCAGAATCTGCTGCGGGGTGAAATAAACGACAGCTTCACAGACGGGGGGCAAGCGAAAGAGCACCTGCCACATTCAGTTGCACTGAATGCCAACTTGTTTCTCCCTCCCCCCTCCCCTGCCTCAGTTCAGTGACGTCGCCTGGCACCTGAGATAAATCCGTTAGCGTGAGGAAGCCAAGAAAGCTGTTCTAATCCCACTGTTGACAACCTAGAAAGCATGACCTTTCTTTCTTCTCTCCCCTCCCCCTGCCCTCTTCAGCTGCTTCTGTGCCAATGCCTTCTTATCCGAGCTCTGGGTCTGGGAGTTCGTCCAGCAGCTCTTCCACGTCCCATCTCGCATCTCCTCCCGTAAGTACAATGCACGCCTCTTAAGCGCTGTTGGTTTTCCTCCTCCCTCTTGTTTGCCACTGGGTCGTTCTGGTGGCTGCTGACTACGTCTTCCTCTGGGTGCCCACCACACCGCCAGTCCACCGTGCAGGGTGGCATTTTCAAGGGAGAGAACCACCTTAAGCTGTGTGTGGCAGATCCCAAGTCAGCCCACGTAAGAAGCACTCAGATCGAAGGCTCGTCTAGTCTAGCATCCTGCCTCCTCACAATGACCAGTCCACAAACAGGGTATGAGCACAGCAGCTTTCTGCCCACTTGGCGCCCCCAGCAGTCTGTATTCAGATGCAGGCTGCCTCTGGATCCTGGAGGCAGCATATGGGTAGCCTTATCCTCTATGAATGTGTCTAATCCCCTTTTAAAGCCACCTTAGTTCGTGGACTTTATCACATCTTATGGAAGTAGATTCCACAATATAACTGTGCGCTTGTGGGGGGAGGAGGAAGAGCCCGTCCTCTCTGTCTCTTTGGTCTGCCCTGAATCTTGCTCTATTCGGTTTCATTGGGTGAACCTGGGTTCTGGAGAGAGGAAAAACTAGTTCGCTTAATCCATTTTCTCTGTATTGTGCATCAGTTTCTAAACCTCTATCATGTCCTCCCTTGCTCACTTCAAAAACAAACCCAAAAACTCCTCCTAAGGGAGTTATTGCACCTCTTCTGTAGCTTTTCCAGCTCTACAGTATCCTTTGCTTGAGATACAGTGAGCAGAACCATGTGCACTATATTCTAATTGCGGTTGTACCATTGGTTTCATGGCACCCTCCACCCAAAGGGGCTTAGTGTGTAGGGAATAAAGGAACAATGAGTGACCCCAACTCAGAATATGGCTCTCATTTCCACCTGCAAATTTGAAGGTTTGTTCCTTCAACCCTCTAAATATCGTAAGAAAGCAGAGACTAAAAGCAAATTTGGTGGCAATTTTTGTATTGTCACAACATTGCTAGCCCCATAAGCGGGACTTCTGTAAGGTAACAATGGGATAACAGCCACCACATACTGGGGGACTTTCTGTGTCAAAGAACCGTCCCAATTCCCTGCCGACTGCACCACTCGATGGTTCTGGGGCCACTGAAATGGCATAGTTTTGTCTTGGGGCCTTTGGAGAACTGCCTTGAAAGAAGCAGCTGTTCCATAGACACCATGTGCTGGCAGAAACTCCTTTTCTGGGAGTGCTTTTTGGTGTGGAAGAGCCTGCAGAATGAGTTGCTTCCGAGGTTTGCGTTTTCACTCCTGTTTCTCCTTCCCCTTCCCTCGAACAGTCCCTTGGAGAGATGGCACATCTCCCTGAGAAGGTTTTAGCCTCTCCTACCCAGCCCGGCTTCCTTCATGGGTCGAAGGAGTCAGCTGGCGGCAGCAGCAAGAACTCCTCCTGCGACACCGATGACTTCGTCATGGTGCCAGCCCAGTTTGCAAGTAAGCAGTCTGGTTTCTTTTCGAAGCAGAGGCATGGCTGATGGTGTGGCGGAAGAGGTTGTGGGCATGCCTGAATGGCAGGAGACAGCAACCATAATCTCACGAGCCCTGCTGGTTGCCAGTTTGCATCTTGGCTGAAATCAATATGCTCACCTTAGTGTTTAAAGCCCTAAGAGACTTGGGCCCCAAATATCTGGAAAACCGCTCTCTGCTGTTGAGATCAGCAATGGCAGCCTTTTGAGTAGTTCCACCACTATCAGAAGCTCAGGGTGGCAGCAGCCCAGGAGAGGGCATTCTCTGTGGCAGCCACAAAGTTGGGGCATTCCCTCCCTACAGAGGGGCATCTGTGCCGTTTTTCTCATATGAGCCTTTACCCCGGTGTATGTTTTTAGGACCCGTCCTATTCTCGCGGTTGCGATTTGTTCTTAAGCTGTTTTTAATGTTGTATTTCAAATTGCTGTGACTTGCACTGGGACTTCGGGAGGTGAAGGGCGAGTAATATATCGTTATATTTAGGTACTCCTCTTCCGTGCTACAGCAGCGCATGAGAGACAGGAAGGAGCAGGGATGAGTGCAAGAGCTCTGCCCCTCCCCATGGGTCCTTCCTTCCATTGTTGTGCAGGGAGGGGTAACCCAAGCAGAGCAGGCAGCCTGGGACAGGCAGCTGCCCTCTAACTGCAGAAAGGGGGCAAACTAGCATGGTTAGCCCCACTCTCCCCTTTGCAAACAGATTTATTTGGGCAGATTAATGTCCAGATAGCGTTGCATGCTTTGAACAGGAGAAGGGGAACAGCTTCCCGGTTCACAAAGCTGCTGAGATTTGAAATTGGTTGTTCTTCAGCTTGGGGTTTTCTGTAGCGAGAAGCCATGGTGGGGAGATAGCTGAGCAGGCAGGCTTGTTGGGAACCAGTGTTTTAGGTCCGTGTTTGGGAGCTCCTGCCATCCAATTACATGTCCAGGAACTGGAAAAAGGCACACTGGCAGGACCCACTATTTGTAGGCAGGTGCTGGGGACCCAGCTAGTAGGGAGCACACTTCATGCTTGTCCAGCCCCCCACCCCAGTCCTTTTCCTTGTGGTGGGCCTCTATTTAAATTCCTCTCCTTGCCCCAGAGTGATGCCGTATTGGGGGTGTTTGGGGGAATGAAAATGGTGCCCCCCATGCCCACACTGATGATTCCCTGTCCCTCCTTGAAGTGCCACAGTTCTCCTCCATTCAATAAGTTCCCAAGAGGGACCAGAGATGCTGGAAGCCTTCCAGAGAACACTTTGCCCAGGGTCCCCTGAAACCAGTGTTACCGGGGAAAGAGGCACTGCAAGTTGGTCCCGTTTTTGATGTTTGAACCCTCAGTAATACTTATCCGCTGGGATGAGCTACAGGCACCAGGCAAAGGGTGCTGTGGTGTGCATATGTGTGTGTTTCAACCTTGATACATTTTCAAAGGGATGTGACACAAGCACACCATGATGCCACAGAGTGCTGGAAAATCTCCTGTCTTCTGCAAACAGAAATGAAATCACACATGTATTAAAAAAAAACAAAACAAAAAAACCCCGAGGATTTGCAAAACTGAAATTGTTTCTTTGAAAAAGACCCTACAGGCTTCCAATAGGAAGCTCATTCTCTGAATGCCAGTCTTTTATCTAGCCAAAATGAGACCCTCCACACACAAAAGCAAGGAGGTGGCAGTAGGCTTGGGGAAGTTCAAAATGTCATTGAGGGATTGTGCAGCCCACTGAGGGCTGTATATGCTCAGAGTCATAAGGAAAGGCTGTAGTATGCAAGAAAGGGGCTTGTTTGGTGCCTTGAGCAGGAGCCCTCTGCCCCTGCTGCAGGTCCAACTTTTCAGATATTACAAGCCTTGGGCCAGTGACACCTTTTGTGTTATTTGCGCAATCATGCCTCTTCGCATATGAGCAAAGTGTCTTCACTCCCATCCTATCATACAAGCTTGTACAGAAGGGCACACAAGACCTGGTTATTGCATGGCTAAGGTCTAGTCAGCCTCTCACTGTGTGAATAATGGGGTCGTCACAGGCATGAATGTCCGTACTGAATCTCTACTTGCAGCCTCCAGGTGTTGCCAAACTACAGGTCCCTTTTCCCCCCACCATTGGTCATGCTGGCTTAGGGCTGATGGGAGTTGGAGTCCAGCTATAACTGGAGAGCCACAGGTTCTCCACCCTTTCTTTTTAGCCTAATTGTGGGAAAGGTCACATTAGTGGTGTTGAGAAGAAGCCGTCGTTCCCAAAGAGAGGAAGCAAGAGAGGTCTCCGTGGCTTCAGTCTCTTTTCTAAAAAGAATTCTATAAAAGCTCACACAACATTTGAGGGCCTTCAAAGACCTCTCCTTTATGTGCAGTTCTCACATGTCCACAGACCTGGGGGGGGGGGGAATTAATAGTGCATGCACATGCTCTTTATGTATTACTGAAGCATGGGCCTGAAATTAATCTTTTCAGAACTTTTTAAAACTTAGGTGATATCGCTGTGGAGGCTGCAGGAGGAAAAACTATCCAGGACAGCCTGATGTGTAGTGGGTAAGGAACTTTAGTGTGTGTTTTCTTATTTTATTTATACTTTTTATTTAGTTATGTATTTAACTGATTTTACAATCATTTTAACATTTTAAAACTTGACTTTTCCTTCCCCCTCTTTCTGTGGTTGCTTGAATTTATTTTTAATATCTTCTGCATATCCAAATTAACTTAACTTACTCATTTATTTATCTTCTTTTAATATATACTCTTATGTAACTGCAGGTTATTACAATAATCCTGCCAGTGTTTTCATCGGTTTACAATTTATCTGTAAATATTCAATAAACCATTTCCATTCTTTTATAAAAAGTTTGTTAACTTGATTTCTTATTCTCCCAGTAAGTTTCGCCATTTCTGCATATTCCATAAGTTTTTGTATCCATTCTTCCTTTGCTGGGACTTCTTCTTTCCATTTTGGGGCAAGTAGCATTCTTGCCTCCTGTAATCACATACATGAATAAGTTTCTATACAATTTAGGTAGTTCTATCCTTATAATTCCCAAGAGAAAGGCTTCTGTTTTGTTTTGCTTTGACAAATGTTATTTTAAACATCCTTTTCATTTCATTGTATATCATTTCCCAGTAAGCCTTAACCTTACTACAAGACCACCAGATATGATAAAAAGAACTTCCTTTCTCTTTACATTTCCAACACTTATTTGATTTAGACTTGTACATTTTTGCCAGCTTACTTGGTATTAGATACCATCTTGAACAGTTTTATACTGAGGCCATTTAACACAGTATTGTCTGCTCCAGGGATGAAAACATGTGGCCTTCTAGATGTCTTTCCCCTTGTCCTTGGAACTCCCATTGGCCATGCTTGCTAGAAAGTTGAGAGTTCCTGTAACATGGTCCCTGACCTAGCAACAGCTCTCCAAAGTCTTTCCCCTTGTTGCTCTCTTGAGACCGCGGCTGGAGATACCAGCAACTGAACTCTGCAGCTTCCGTGTATAAATCATGCGCTCTTACCACTGACTTGTGGTCTTTCAGTAAAGAGCCCATGGATCCCTTGAGGTAGCCTCCATAGAGGCTCAGGAGAATCATGGGGCAAGCTGTGTACAGTGGATCCAGCCAATTCTGTTCCTGGCATGGAACAGTTGCGAATAAATCATTTGTTGCAAACAACAAATGTGACTAAGAAGCTTGCAACTTGAGAACACAAGAGCAGCCGTGCTGGATCGAGCCAATAGCCCATGTAGTCCAAAATTCTTCTCCCTCATTGGCCAATCAGGGGAAGCCCACATGAAAGATGTGAGTGCAAAAGCTCATGTTCCCCGGCAACTATGATTCAGCAGCATTGTGCATGACTAATCGCCATTGATAGTCTTACCCTCCACAATTTGTCTGATCATCCTTTCAGGCTGTCCAAGCTGGTAGCTCTCACTACAACTTGTAGTAGGCTTGGCAAGGTTCGCTGAAGTACTGGCATCTCCCTCTACTGCAAATAATGTTGCTGTTGTTTTTTCTTGCCTTTTTCCAGGAGTTCCCTGGTGGCTTCAGCAGGCTTGGAAAGCCAAGGACGAACCCCATCTCCTTCCCCTCCTTACAGCGGCTCTCCGAGCCCATCAGGGTAAGAGGAAAATCGGATGAGAGTGTTGGCACTCCTCATCCCCCTAAAAAAAGAGGAGTGTGTGACTCTGTGTGCAGATTTGATTTAACTCTCATGGAGTATCTCTGGGGCTTGGCTATATTTTCATGGAGCTTTTACTACTGGAGGAAAGGGAGAATTGAATTCCCCTACCAGCAGCAAAGAGCAACCAGAGTTGTTGAGCTTACTGCTGCTTCTGTACTCTTATAGGGGTGGAGAGAGGGCACTGAACAGAAATGAGCTGGAAAGCCAAATCTAGCAGAAGCCACATTTTTTTCCTAGGGTTGGGTGGAGGAGACCTCATATTTTGATTTGGGGGAACAGTGAGTTCCTTCAAAAAACGTTGGCAGTCCTAATGCACCACTTTCTACAACTTCCCTACCAAAATCCCTTCACTGGCACCACCACACCCTCCAGTTGCCAGCTTTCCTTCTCCCTCTCTGGGCCCAAACAGCAATCCCACTGTGTCAGTTACCATACTGTTCTCCAGTATAACTTCGTTCTCCCAGGTCCAGCATTGGGGTCAGTATTGGTGGGCATTTGACAAGGCCCACAACCCCCGGAGGTTAGGAACCTAGGAAGCTGCCTTATACAGAGTCAGACTGTTGATCTATTGAGCTCAATGGGACCTTCTTCTGCACACGGAGCAGGTGCTCTACCATTGAACTGCAGCCTGCAGGGCCACCACCCAGAGCCTCCTGGCTGCTGTTGCCTCCTTTGGTGCCCTCTCTGAGCATGCAAGCAGCGAGGCAACATTCTCCACTTGCATCAAGGAGAAGAGAGGGCAATTGGTGTCTGTATCAAGGAAGGAGTGGGAAGCCCACTGAATGTATCTTCCCTGTCCAAAACCTGCAGCCGGTGTTCTGTTTGCAAAAACAGTTCCCAGCTCCCCTGCCCCACAGCCGTAAACATTTCTGTGATCCAATTCTCCACTGCTCCCAGGCTCCTACCACCCATTTCCTAGTGTTTCCTCCTCTCAACAGACCCTTCCACTTTTCCAAGTACCCACCCTCCCCTAAAAGTGCTCTGTACTTTTTGTCCTGCAGCCGGCCTGGGCAGTTTTCATCAGGCAGCAAGCATGGGCAGTCGGTCCCCATCCCAGTCCCCACACAGATCCACAACTACCGGCGGATTGAGCAGAACCTTCAGTCTCCTAATCAATACACTTCCCCACGGTGAGTACTGAGGCTTTGATAGCACTGAGATGTCCGGAAGGCTGTATTCTTGTCTCGCTGCCAATGTTCTTTGGTATAATTGACTCGGCATCAATCAGTGTCGAAAGGTAGCAACCCTGAGGGTTGTTCATGAGCAATCTAGAGAACACCTGGGTGCAGTCTAGAGAATGTCTGGTATGCCCCATGGAAATGAAGGAGGAGCACCAGGCGGCAGGTTGCAGAATTGCATACTTGTCCAGTGGCATGCAATTAGCCTGTCTCCAACATCCTTTTCACAAGCTTGTCTGAAGGCTCATTATGATCTCACCAGGATTAAGAAATGGTCTTGCTCTGAAATAATTTACACGCAGATTAGGGATGCCTTGGGAACCTGTCTTGCCGTTTCCTCATCTGTGGGATCTCATTTTGGTGCTATGTCACAAAAGAACTTTTTAGTAAATGACTATAAACATGCTCTCAAGGCTACTCTCTCTCACTCCAGTGAAAGCTCTTAGGTTGGTGTGTACCAGGTCAGAGCCTTTTCTGTGGTGACCCAGGATCTCTGGAATACCTCCCTCCCCTAGAAATGAGTGTGGTTCATTCTTAGTTGGACTTCAGGAAAGCTTTGAAGATCTTTTTATATCAGCCTGCATTTGGGTGACTTTATGTTGGCTTTGTTTTTAAGAACTGTTTGTTTGGGATTTTCATATTATAGCATACTAATAGGTTGCGTCCTGCCTTCGGAGCATTGATGCACTAAAAGGCTAAAAATGTGTGCAATACAAACATGGGCATTTTGATAGGCTTTTTGTTCTAGTTGATTGAGGACATTTAGCCAGCTAATGGTCCGCTCTTGTAAATGACTCTGCACTTTGTTCATTGCTGTTCCTTGTGCTCAGAACTCCATCCCTGAACATCTATGCCTTTCCTTTTTTCAATCTGCATAACAAGTTAGATTAACAATAAATGGTCCTGCTGTGAGGAAACTGCTAACTAAAATTTGATACAGAGGAGACAACAGGGAGAGGAAAGGGGAGTCTAAAGGGGGGAAACTGTGTTCGTTTCACTTATTTCCCCCCTTGATGCTTCAAACTTTGTCTCTCAGTCCTCTTCCTCCTCATGTAAAATGAGCCTTACGGTGCAATCCTGCCAGGAGAGTTGCATACCAAAGGGGAGCCTTAAGTATTATACATCTCCATTTGTTCACATAATTCCTTTGTCTCTTCTATTCCTGCCGTCTCTGTTTCTGCTATCTTCACTCCTCTTTCTCCATTGTTGTCAAAGGAAGTTGCCTTATACCAAAGACAGACTTGGAGTCTGCTACAGACTGAATGGCAGTGGCTCTCCAGGGTTTTGCAAGCAGTGGTCTTTTTGAGCCCTAGCTAGAGATGCGAGAGATGGCATGCACAAGGTCCCTGGTTCAAAGCTTAGGCTGCTTAGCTACCTACCCTGTCAAAATTTGGACTGGGAGATCCTTGAGGCAGGGAATTCTTTTTAAAGCTGGTTTTACTCTGCGTTGCGCCGTTTAACATGGTTCTTTTATCAAAGTTGTTGAGCTTTTTTTCCCCGATTTTGACTTGCCTAAGATCCCACCGCCTTTCGGATATTCTGCCTTTGAAATCCCGGCAATGTCCAGGAAGATCCAGACGTATGGCAGCCCCTAGATATCATTCAGTGAACCATATCGGATTTGGGATACAATCCTAAGCAATCTTACTGCAGAGTAACAACCATGGAGCTGTGTAAGACAGTGCTTACTCAGAACAACTTGTTAGTTGATTTAATAGCAAAGTTAAATTCCTTGGAATTTGCATAATAATGTGGCAATATTTCTGAAGGAGAACAAAGCATACTTTCTTGGGGGATTTCAGGTGTTGAATACGTGTGTCACTGCAGGTGCATTCTTAAGAGAAGCCTTCCCTCCCGTGTGTGTGTGTGGTGGATAAAAGAGAGGTCGAAGTGAGGCACAAATACTTGTTTTCAGACTCTTGTTCGTCATTTGCATTTTTTAAAAATTTGCATCTGTGCATTGGAAAAGTTATAGATATGACTTCCTGATGGAACAGTGGCATTTTTCTAGTCAATCAAAAGGCTTTATGTTTATTTTAAACTCAGTCAGGGGTGAGGATCATCTGGCTTTCCCGATGTTACTGGACTCCAGCTTCCATCAACCCCAGCTTGCCTGGTCACAACCGGAAAGGATGCTGGGAGTTGTAGTCCAAATACACCTGGAGGGGCACCAACTTACCCACCCCCCCTGATCAAAGTGATTTGGCTCATCTTGCGTTTCTGTCCTGTTCGCCTTCTGCCAACAGTAGTCAAGTGAAACTTTCCGTAGGCTAGTAACGTTTATGAGCCTATTTACAAGGCTGGATTAGTTGCCTGAACGCTGCGGCTGTAATTATTGCGCGATATCGGCCCTGCCAGAGTGCTCCTTTCTTTAATGTATGTGTTTATTTACATTTGCTTATGTGCTTAGTAAGGCATCTCAGCCGTGCGTCTTAGGCCTCTCTGCCACAGTCACATGATCCAGTTGCCGCATGAGCAATCCATGCCTGTGGCTTGGAACTTCAGCTGGGGAGCAGTCAAGTTCCACCGGATGTATGGCCCCAGGCTGTGTGACTGACTCCTTCCATCCTGTGCGGGCGGATCTTCCTCCTCTATGAAATTGCTCGGCTCTCACACTCGCTGTTCTAGCGGCAGCGCTCCGGGATTCCAGGCTTCATTTCCTCCTCCATGGTTCTCCCGAAACACGAACAAGTGGGGATGGGGGAGTCATACGAGAAATACAGCCTCTCTAAAAGAGTGGAACTGAATTATTTGGGGGCCAAGTTCCCACTGATAAGTGGAAGCAAAGGAGAAAGCAAGGCTCCTCAAGGGTGCAGTCATTTGAAGAGGTGAGTTTCTCTTCAGACTTTCCGCAGCGTGTGCCTGCCCGCTAGTATCACGGTCAGCACTGGGTCTTTCTCAGGGGAGAGGAGGTGAAGCCAGGAATTAGGCCTTGGCACCAGCAGCCAGAACTGAAACATGCCCAGGCAGATTCCTAGAAGCCTTTATAGTTCTTCTAAGTCAGGGAAGCAATGGACCCCTTGAATAGGAAGAGTCACTGGTGTAGTCTCCTCCAACCTGTTGCCCTTCTGAATTCTTTTTATTTATTAGCCTCAGCCAGTACAGTCTGAAAATGTCTGTTCAGGTGTCTTTTTAAGAAACCTTGTTCTACAACATAGATCTTTTGATTGCCTAACCTGTCCTTTATTTCCTGTGTTGTTGTTTTTCCACACCTTTATTTATTTGGTTTTTCAGATTAAAGCTTTACAGTCACATATCGAACATACAACATAAAAAACAAGATTCCAAGGAATCTCTAGGACTTCCCTCCTGCCCTTTGTGGGTCCTATTGTTAATCATTTCCTCCTGCATCTTTTATGATAATCCCAATCTTTTACATCTCCATTGCGTCCAACTATAAGTGATATTCCAATCCTCCTAACGATTTTAACTGTTTACAATGGTTTTTAAGATAGGTTATAAAATTTCCCCATTCCTTATTAAAGTTTTGGTCTTCCTGATTTCTGATTCTTCCGGTCATTTTGGCATAATCCCATCAACTTGATCTGCCATTCTTCTCTGGTAGAGACTTTTATCATCTTACCATCTCTGTGTTTTCCATGTCAGCCCTCACATTCCACGCAGTCTTTGGCAGCTGTTGCATTACTGGTGTCGGGAAACCACTGGTCAGGGAAACCACTGCACACGTTCCTGTGCTGCAAGCCACCAGTGCCTGGCATCGATTGCCACCTGTGGTCAATCAACCTCCCCTTCATGCCCCTCTGCTTCTTGTGTACCTGTCTGTGCACTTCCTTGCTGTGTGGATTCCTCCCCCGCTTTCTGGTTCAGCCTCTGAGCTCTGGACAATGGTCTTCTCCTTAGAAGAGGTGTCAAGCAGTTAGACCCCAGTCCGTTGCCAGCCAACAGGCTCTTGATGGCCTCTGCTGGTGCAATGCTTCTATCCAAGTTGCCAGTGGAGTTGGGTGGACACAATGCACATCAGTCTGAGCCCGAATCGCCAAAGGGACCGCAGTGTGCTAGCTGCATTTGAACAGCAGCTTTCTGAGGCTGTGGTCTGCCTTCTCAGTGCAACCACAGAGGCTGCCAGCAGCGTGATGCTTTTCTTTTGCTGCGGTTGTGTTCCCGCTGCAGCTGTTAAAGAGTGAAGGACTTGGAAAAACAACTGAGGTTCGTGCTGTTCCCTGAAGGATCTAGAGCAAAAGCTGTCAAGAAGTGTAAACAAATAAACCAAAAGATAAACCTGTTGTGAAGAGCATCCTTTGGATTGTTCTTCCTGGTATCCTTTTCCGAGACATCAGCTCAGAGGGCTTTCGCCCTGATTCTTCTCCAGTCAGGCTGCTGCTGTTGCCACGGAACCCGTCCTGTCAGTTCCATCTTAGGTCTTCCACATTGGCCTTTATGAAAAGCATCTCATGCCGAGCAGCCGCAAAGTCTGGTGTCACATGAGTGTCACAATATTTCAGTGACTGTCTTTCATCTGGAAATAAAGAACTAAGATGGCATTTCTTGTGTCTGCTGCAAATGTCTCCCTGTCCCCCCCTTTAAAGCCTCTCTTGCACCTCTGTCATTGGTCGCGCCACTTTGTGGTGTTGCAGGTTCAATGGGTCTCAGGCCCATTTTTCCCATTGATTTGTGGATGTTATTGATATGATTCTGTAGGGGCAAGACTCAGAGGTAGAGCACATGCTTTGCATATTACTATTATTACTATTATTAATTATACCACCCTTCATCTGACAATCCCAAGGTGATTTACAGCATTAGAAAAGTTGCGTAGCAAGGTCCCACCCCACCCCCCTTAGTAGAATAAAGACACATGACTCAGATATTTAAGGTTAATGGGCTAAAAAGGCCACAACTTTATTGGTTACAGATGATGAGCGGTATTGGCTTAGGCATTAGATCTAACCAACTATATCTGACTCCAGCCCATCTGTAAGGAGTCCAGGAAGGGTTAACCACCAGTAGGGGAAGTCCTGCTGGTGCACATCAACTAGGAGCTCCCCTGGGGGTCACTGATAGGGGTCGTGCCTTAGGCCCTCACCTCCCTAGGCTTTGGACAGGGCCACACCCCCGAATCCTAATACCCTTCAATATGCGGGGGAGGTGACCGCCAAACCTTAAAAGTTGTGACAATTTGCTATGAGGTAGGCGAAAGCCAAGTGGAAAAATTCCTACCAGGCCCCTCAATGGCAACCAGCCGAAGTCCATAGCAAGCTCAAAAGAGATGAAAACCTTAAAGGGCGGGAGGGTGGGAAAACCAGAGCAGCTGGAAGCAGGAAAGAGAGAGATCTCCTGGCTGTATCCTACCTTTAATGGGCAGGCCACACCCCCAGACCAACCAGATTGGTTGGCCTGGCCAGTGATGCCAGCAAAAGCACCTCCTCCTTAAGGCAGAAGGAAGCTTTACTGTTTCTGGCCATGGAGGCATGCATTCAATCATGAAAAAGATCTCAGCTTCAGTCCCTGGCCTCTCCAGGTAATGTCCCCTGCCTGAAGCCCAGGAGAGCTGATGCCAGTCAGTACAGAAATGAGTAAGCTAGATGAGTGAACTATTGGCCTGACTCTGTACCTTCCTATGCTTCTGAGCTTGTTCACCATTTGCTTTTCTTAAAATCTTGTCTGCCTACTACGTTCCCCGTGGAATAATGAGAGATCAAATCCTTTCCCATTAGGTCTGGAACAGTCAGAAGATCAAGCAGCAGCAACAGCCCACTTGGTTTCATGAAGGCCAGCCCTTCCCCTCCTTTTGCTGCTGGGGAGCATGGAGCTGTCCCAACCTCCAGAAGGTTCTCCTTTGGGGGCGCGAAGCCTTACACGCCATCCCCACAAGGTAAATTATTGGGTTTGCTTATTCCAAATTCTAGAAACCTCAGCGATTGTGTTTGTGCGTGTGTGTGTGTGTTTGCGCACTTTCCTTAATTCCAACCAGCATTTTGTGGGTGAATGCAGATATAGTAGCATAATTAGAGCAGTGACTCTGGTTTGGAAGTGTCCTAACTATACTTGGTCCCGTATGTGCCTGTTCCTCCCCAGGACTGAGAGGGAACTGTTTGAAAATGACAATGGTTTAAGGGAGGGACTACCAGTGAGAGGTACCACAATGCTCTCCATGTTGAGGGTCCAAAATTCAATTCCTATCATCTCAGTTGAAAGGATCTCAGGAGGGGAGAGCTCAGGAAAAGAAGAAGCCATCACAGCAGACTATGCTGAGCTATTATATATGTTTATTTATCCCAGGGTTGTGGGGTGGGGGTGGGGTCTGTCACTCCTCTGTGTATTGCAGGACTCCATCTCCCATCGTCACTGACTGGGGCTGATGGGAGTTGGAGTCCAACACAAGTGGAAGGCCTCAGCTCCTATACTTTTGTTTTTACTAACACACACACGCAGAGAGAGAGAGAGGAAAAAAAACCTTTTCCAGTTACTGAGTTGTTTGCTGTGAAATATAAAGAGATAAAAATAACACAAAATGCAGCAATATCAAAGTTCCAAAAACAAACTAAACAGGTGTAAGAAGTCTTCAACTGAAACCTTGCTGGAAGAAATAAATCTTTCAT
This sequence comes from Podarcis liolepis, assembly GCF_965112155.1. Lineage (NCBI taxonomy): Eukaryota > Metazoa > Chordata > Lepidosauria > Squamata > Lacertidae > Podarcis > Podarcis liolepis. Next base: position 37,709,189 of record NC_139566.1, on the reverse strand, counting down.
TCCTTTCAAAAAGAAACCAAGAGTTGAGGTTTCTAATTAGATGTCCCAATGATTTGACTTGATATAAACCAGCTTTACTGTTTGCTTCGAACATCTGAAAGCACTCATAACCTAAGCGAGCTTATGAACCTTTGACTAATTGTGTCTTGACAAAACCTCATTGTTTCCTATGTAGGTTTTCAGAAGTTTGACTGGTATAACGGTGCCCCAATTTGATTTTAAAAACAACAGCAATATTGCTATAAGTAATCTAAACGAAATGTTTGCTATAGGGAGCATTCAATTTATTGCCTGTCAGTGCATTGATGTGCTTTTTAATTTTTCAGTTGGAACAATTCCAGAGCAGCCTGACCAGACCGTTCTCCCTTCTCCTCCCTTTGGAACAGAGATGAGAAGTCGGGTGCCCATACCTGGTAGGTTGCCCTTGGCACTATCTTGAGATTTTTGCCCTTCCCTTGCCATTCTTTCTTACTGATGCGTAACTCTGGGCATCCTACTTCCCCTTTCGTCCCTCCAGGTGCCTCAGTGCCTGACCCTTCCCCTCGAGGGATGGGCTCCCGTCTCCACAGTGCTCCCAACCTGTCAGATTTGCATTCCTGCCGGCAGAAGATTACAAAGCAGTACTCTGATCCTCTGGTTCCCCATTTCAACCAGGCCGCCGCAGGCCAGCCAGCACAGACACACGGCCTGCAACCTTGCCGCCCACTGAGGTCCTCGCCAAAGTTCTCTGAGTTTATGCAGAGGAGCCCCTTGCCAACCATAATGGGCTCTCCAACAAAGGTATTGTTTTCCCCCTGCCTTCAATGGGCTCTCGCTTGTGGTCTCCTAAAGCTGTAAATCTAGCACAGAGATTTGCAAATGAGCATCAGGTGCAGGCATATTAAGCAGTCACGTTTATGTTTAATAGCGCTTTTGTGTCCCATATTTATTGTATTGTGTTTTGTATTCTAAATGATATTCCATGGAATTCAAATTGCATTGCAATATAACGGAATATAAGAACTAAAAGACGCAATTAAAAATGCAGTTAAAAACCGTGTGTTATCTAGCGCAGCTCATGACAGTTGCCACAACAAGCAGGAAAATATATCCCCAAGTTTTAAAGTGTGTGAGGGGAGAGGTTTGGGTGCCCACTGATCTTAGGAGGTTGTGTAGAGGGCAATGTTATGAAATGGTGGGGGTCGCAGATGCAGCCCCTGTTTGTGGTTGCATTTACCGTATTTTTCGCTCTATAAGACGCACCAGACCACAAGACACACCTAGTTTTTGGAGGAGGAAAACAAGAAAAAAAATATTCTGAATCTCAGAAGCCAGAACAGCAAGAGGGATCGCTGTGCAGTGAAAGCAGCAATCCCTCTTGCTGTTCTGGCTTCTGGGATAGCTGAGCAGCCTACATTCGCTCCATAAGACGCACACACATTTCCCCTTACTTTTTAGGAGGGAAAAAGTGAGTCTTATAGAGCAAAAAATACGGTAATGCCTGTTTATGTGTGTATGGAGTGGGTGGGGGCTTTTATTAATAGCGGCACAGATAAGCCATGGTGCAAACAGTGACACTCTCTCACTGAACACTAGTGAACCACCTCTCTCCACTCCTCCCCCACTTTTTGTTTTTAATAAAAAAAAAAAATAGGTCATGCCTCCTTTTGAGTTCAACAAAACCCCAAGCTCCCAAAACCTGCTCGCCCTCCTGGCGCACCAGGGCGTCATGATCCCGACAAGGAACAAGACTCTGCCAGACTTGAAGGACATGGGTCATTTCCACTGCCAGCAGGCAGGCCTAGGATTGAGGCCTATGGAAGAAGCCAAGGGCAGGTACGAAGCTGACCAGAAAGGCATTCACAATGCACACAGGTTTTACTGTTATGATGGGCTGGGCTGGGGCGTGGGACGGATGCAGATTTGCCACTCTCCTTGCATCCACATAATTTTTAATTTCGCATCAAGGAATCTGCAAAGCGCTTCAAAATTTCCTACGTTGGTTATTTCTCAGGCTAAATAGGATTCCCAGCAAACCATATTCACAGTCCCTTTCTGGGAGTTCTGGTGGCTCCACGTGCCAGCAACCCTTTAATCTCCTCACTCCCAAGGTCAGGTATAGCAGGGGCAGGTAGAAAACTGAGTCAGCCCATTGGTTCGCCTAGCTTCATAATTGTGTGCATTGACCAGGCAGGGGACTCTCAGCCCTGCGTGGTGATGTTAAGCCTTGTACTTGGGACTTCCTGTGTGCCACTTAGTTACAGCCCTGCCACCTCCATGGCTATAGGCTCCTGTCTCCATGATTCACCTGCTTCAAACCGCCGCCTCCATCTCCATCCTTGTCTCCACCCTGGTCCCCTTTTCCTGTGCCTCATGGCTTTTGTGCAACACACCAGCTCCCACAACTGCCTCTGCTTTGCCCATGTGTCAAATAGGGTCCTGTGAAGCAACAGGATGAAGGCTCCTTTTATCAAATAATGGGGGGGGGGGAATGTCCTGTGCTGGACATGTGGGGCAAGGCAAGAGAGTGTGCTTCGGCCCACTGCCCTATATCCAGCAACTGTGGTTGGTGATGAGTAGCTTTGGCAGCAGAGGAAGCCCCTGGTATCGTCAGTTACCAAGGATAAGGTGAGGGGAAGGATCCTGATTCAGAGCCCAGAGATCTGCTGGCAATCAGAGTGGGCAATACTGAGCTAGCATGGCCGCTTTCCATATTCCTTAGGATGAGGAGCACAAGCTTAGCAGTTAGGCATGTGAGACACTCCTTGCGCAGCAAGTGCACACAAGAAGTGCTGTCTCAGGCAGGCTAAACAGGTGCATAGCTTAGTTTGCCAAAGAGATGCCACACTTTTCCTGCTTTAACTGCTGAGAGGTCCACACTAATGGCTAGCATCCAATGGAATGACTCCATAATTGCTCTCTTCCTCTCCTCCTCCTCCTCCTCCTCCTCCTCCTCCTCCTGTCATTTCCTCTGATGATATCCTGGATTGCCCAACATGGGGAGGCTTGGTCCAGCGCCAGATCTAATCTATTTATGATTCTATTCCTTGGTATTCATCTAGGCCAGGCATAGGCAAACTCAGCCCTCCAGATGTTTTGGGACTACAACTCCCACGATCCCTAGCTAACAGGACCAGTGGTCAGGGATGGTGGGAATTGTAGTCCCAAAACATCTGGAGGGCCGAGTTTGCCTATGCCTGATCTAGGCTCTCGATTCTCAGACATTTCAGGGGACGGAAATTCTTTCCTTGAAGCCATGGGAAGTAAAACAAACAAACATACATCATTTTAAAAAAATATTTTTAATAAGTTTTACATAACAAAAATTCAAACACATTATTCATCTCCTCATTTAGGATTCTCTGAATCCCTTGACTTCCCTCCGCCCTTCCGTGGTTACCATTATCAATCTTTCTTTTTCATCTGCTTATCTTATTTTCTATTTATTTATTTTTTTTAAAAAACAGCTCATTTTAAATAATTTCCCAGAATGCTTTAGTTATCTTGCACGTCCACCACATATTTCCAGCAAACATTGGAAGCAGTTCTATACATTTTTGCTAGTTTTACAGGTGTTAAATACCACCAATACATAATTTTCATGTAGTTTTCCTTCAATGCAAAGCACGCTGTAAATTTTAAGTCTTCCCTCCATTATTTTCCCCAAGATGAAAATTGAATATTGTGCCCAGTGTCTTGTGCCCACTGATTCAACTTATTCGTCCTTAGTATGCCACTTTAGCAACAATTTATACATTTTGGAAAGTAACTTCACATTATAATCCAATAATTCCTTTTCAAACCTTGAAATTTCTGTACTAAATCCATTTTTCTTATCTATTTTCAAGACATCATTTCCTTGGTGGTGTTGCAGCCAGTCTGTCACTAACTGTCTTACATCTTCAAAACTAGATACATCAATTTTGTTTACTGTTATCGAAAAACTAAGTGACGAGCTTTCTGCTTCCATTTGTTCTGAAACTACCCAGGAAAAATAGGTGGGGAGCAGTTTTTTTGAAGCCAGGAACAATAGAGAGGAAGGAAGGAACTCCGATGGGACAGGAGAATGGGATGGTTTCAGGAGGACTTTTTGGAGGTGGGCATTGCATAAAAGGAGGCTGCAGATTGCCCACCTGTGCTCTAAGAAACTGGCTTTTTTAAAAAAAACAATTGAGCAGTCTTTTCCAGGCTGGCATCCTTCAGATGTTTTGGACTACAGTTTCCATCAGGCTTAGGCTGATGGGTTACCTCATGAGTTGGAAACCCAGATCTGCTGCCTCATTGGCAGGTCTGAGGCAACCCTTGCAAATCTACCCTCTTGGGGGCTGAGGCTGAGCTCCATTTCAAACATTCAGTATAGCTCTCCCCAGCCAGCAAGCCAGCTTGCATCTGCTAGATAAGGTGGGCTCCATTTTGCCTTAAATAGAGCCCTCCCGGCCTGCAGGCTTGATGTTCTATAATAATAATAAAAATGATAATTTATTATTTATACCCCGCCACTCTAGGCGGCTTCCAACAAAATATTAAAATACCGTAACACATCAAACATTAAAAGCTTCCCTAAACAGGGCTGCCTTCAGATGTCTTCTAGAGCAGGCATCCCAAACTCTGCCCTCCAGCTGTTTTGGGACTACCAGTTCCCATCACCCCTGACCACTGGTCCTATTAGCTAGGGATGATGGGAGTTGTAGTCCCCAAACAGCTGGAGGGGCCAAGTTTAGGGATGCCTGTTCTAGAGAGGCCTTTTGTCCTTCTTTAAAGGCCACTGCGCTTTTCACTGCAATCAGCCGTTAGGGAGCAGAAATCCACAACAGCTGTGCGTCCGTCCGCCCCCTCACATTCACTTGTCTTGCTTCTCTCCTTCCTCCAGGTCGCTCAGCACCGGTCGCCTCACTGATCTCCTCCTCAAAGCTGCTTTTGGGGAAGCTGGAAGCAATGACAGTTTGAACAATGAGAAGCCCATGGAAATCACAGGTACGGGGAGATGGGAAACTCTGGGGTTCCTTTTTCATTGTGCTCCTTTTTTTAGTTACTCGAATTGGAGGAGCTATACATAGGGTTCTCTTACCTCACCCTCTCCCACAGATCCATAATATCCAGTTGGGGGATTTGAACCTTAGTCCCAGCCCAGCACTCTTAACTTCTAGGCTGACTGTGTTTCTATCTTGATATCTTTTATGGCTCTCATAAAATCTTAACTCATTCTTTCCTCGTAGCTCCTTCTGCTGTCTGTGGAGGAAACTTACACTCAGGGGCCAGGGATGGCGGCTCTGCAAGCCCTTCTCCAGTGGTCTTTACTGTTGGTTCCCCTCCCAGTGGGACAACCCCACCGCAGACCACCAGGACCAGAATGTTTTCAGGTAATGAGCGCTTCCTGCCATCTTGACACTGCTGTCCAGAAGGAAATTGGAGTTATCTTCATAGTTACTGTCCTGGCTTTGTGTCCTAATTCAGGGATGTGTGTATTCTAGGAACAAGGAATCTAGTGTCTCACATGCACATACACACACTGTGAGCCGCCTGACAGACTTGCTTCCCTGTTATGTCACAGATCTTGAGCTAGCAATTATACAGACACCTTCCTTTTTTAAAAAAAATAAATGTGAATTTTTGAGATCTAAGGAAGCTCAGGGGATTTGCCCCACCCCAAAGCTTCACTAAGTTCTGGGTACCCACTGGAGTACTGGTGCACACATGGAGACTATTTTTATTTTGGGAGAAGCACCATAAATGAGGAAGCTCCTGCTCACATGGAGCTTTGCTTACAAGCACTGCCGTTCTCATTGTCATTGGGATGATAGTCCTATGAAATAAGGCTGTGTTTGGACTTTGCTTGGTGGAAAGGGATTAATAAGGATAGCTGAGGATTAAAATGTCACAATTAAGGGCTCATCCACACTTACCTTTCACCCTGCTTTAAAGCTCCTTGTCTGAGTGCACCCCATCTAACTTTCCCCAGGAAAACCTGTTCTTTAATGCTGATTCAGAACAAGCAGAAATTCGGGTTTCCCCAAAATTCCTGAAATTCAGAAACATGGCACAAAAGGAAGCCTGGATGAGCCCTAAATTGGAGCTTAATCTGAATCAACAAATAAAACTGTCTGTCTGTTTTTCTCCTTTGGCCTGAAGAGTCATGTCTAGGTCAGTGTTTTTCAACCACTGTTCCGCGGCACACTAGTGTGCCGCAAGATGTTGCCTGGTGTGCTGTGGGGAAAATTGAAAAATTTGAAAGATTTTTTTAAAAAATAATGTCACATTTTCGCCCACTAGGCGGGCACCGGACTGTGTCCACCCTATTTTCCATCCGTCCTGGGTGGGGATCAGATCGGATGGGATCGGATGAGAGCGGACAGGTGGTCCGCTCTCATCCGATTCCCCATAGAGAGCAGCGGGGCTCTGACATCTCCCTCTCCGCACACAGTGCGGAGACGGAGCTGTCATCCGCCGGCTCAGCGGGGATCAGCGGATCGATCCCCGCTGAACAGAGAACAGTCCGCAACGTTTTTGTTTGCCATTAAAGAAAAAAATATTAAACCATGCTTGAATGTCGGAACTGGTTACTAAAATTTTTGAATCCCACCACTGATGTTAAGTGTTTGTGTTTATTTGATTTGTGTTTATTTGATTCCTATTCAAGAGAATTACTTTATATATAGTCAATATAGGCACAGAGTTAAATTTTTTAACATTTTCTAATGGTGGTGTGCCTCATGATTTTTTTCATGAAACAAGTGTGCCTTTGCCCAAAAAAGGTTGAAAAACACTGGTCTAGGTAACTTTTGCTTCTCTGTTTCAACCCTTTTAGTGGGATCTTCCAGCTCTCACAGTTCGGGAGGGTCTTTCAGCGGGCGGCACTTCATCATGAGCGCTGGCGGGGATGTGCTTGAAGCCCCATCAGGTGTCAGATACACTTTTGCCGACCCCATCACTGCCAACCTGGAGGGAGCAGTCACCTTTGAGGCACCCGAGCTACCGGAGGAGACGCTCATGGAAGTGAGTTGAAACCCACCTTCCCACCCACCCCAGAGACCCAAGATTAAAACATGAGGCTGAAATTCATTTGGTCCTCCACAGGTTCATCAGTGTTCCTCGCATTTCTCACCTTGTCAGACACAGACACAGTTTGGGTGCGGAAGTTCTTGGCCTCCCTGGGTTTTATTAAAAGCAAAATGCTGGTCCTTGTGACTGTTGGGAGGTAAAAGAACAAAAATACGTTGTCAGTGTCATGGGGGGTTCAGCAGCGCTGAGGTGGGGCTCCAGTCCCTTATGTAGCTCAACACAGCAGCTCCCCATCCTGTCCCTGTTTGCTACTTCTGCACAAATCATGAGATATGGAATCAATTGCTGGAAAAAGATTCTAGCTACCCCACTTTAAGGTGTTGTATTGTAAAGCTCTCCAGTGCCTCCGCCGCTATGTGGCTTTCCGGTGTTCCTGATCTAGGTGAATATTTAGCATCTTTGCCCTCTGAGGTCTTTGTTCAGGATTTACAACCCTATGAGATAGGTTAGGCTAAGGGAGTTATTTGCCACTTAAAAGACCTTCATGTCCGAATGGGGATTTGAACCAAGATCTCCATGGTTCTATTCCGGTATTTGATCTGCTATGGCACACTGTCATTTAGGGCATCGTTTTATGGCTGCCAGTTTGTTCTTTAACTTTTTATTATTATTAATTGACTTGTGCTTCCAGGGACTTGCAGGCAATACTTGTAGCTTAGAAATGTTAAATAAGGTCAAGTGGGAGGGAGTTCCAAAAGTCGTTTAGGCACCACATCTGGGGATAATACTCTCTCTCTCTCTCTCTCTCTCTCTCTCTCTCTCTCTCTCTCTCTCTGTGTGTGTGTGTGTGTGTGTGTGTGTGTGTAGAGCTGCAGTGTTAATTATCACTGAATACTATGTATTTGCGGTTTCTTTCCTTCCATTCATCTTTGTGATATATGCTGCTGCCACTTGACTCCCAGCTGCTTCCTTTTCCAAGCAAAAGAGGCCTTTTTAAAACTTCCCTCCTGTATTATTAGAAGGCTCTCCCTTGGCTCAATTTGGTTGCTATGGACAGTGAAGGAGAGGCAGCATCACATTGGGGCTTGTGTTCCCATGAATGGAGCGGAGGGTTGTTGTTGTTTGGCTACGGGAAGCCTCTCAACTAAGCCAGGATCTCGCTGAGGGATAAAGCCAGCCTCAGTTTTCCATCTGTATACAGGAAGAAGAGAATGTCTTTAGAGGAAGCCTGCGAATCTGGAAAGGGGAGTAGAATTGAAAGCTCTGAACCGTAAAAGTTGAGACCGTTGCTAGGTAATAAATACCTAGTGAAATGTTAGTGGAGTGTTGTCAGAATGCTGTCTCGTCAGTAGTGAAAGCTTGAATTACACCTGATATTTGGATCGCGCCGGTGCTTTCTGAAGGAGACTGAATGTCAGGCTCTTGGAGTCACAGCAGCCTGATTCCCACCCCCACCCCCAAGCGACCAGGGCATTGCATTCTTACCATTTCCAGTTCTTGAGTCAGATCTGCTCTTTCGCATTGTCTGCAAAGCTGCACGCGTGTTTAAAAATAACCAGTGATCCTGGCTGAAGACGTGGTTCTCCATGTTCCAAGCTGCTATCTCCTGAGTGTGCAAAGGAGTTGGGCTAGGGAGACAGATGAAAACAAAACCCATGTGGTTGGCTGTGTTGGTGCTCAGAGAGATGGGATTCCAACCCTTTAAATTTTTTTAAAAAACTCACTCGGTTCAGGTTGCTGTTGAGCTCAAAGACATCAAGCCCTCCCACCCACTCCTTTTGTATGTGAATTGAACAAAAACCTCTGGCAAATGTGCACCTAGATGAAAGCGATGGGAGGGAGAAGAGGGGGGAGGGGGCAGTGAAGGAAAGTAGGTCACTGTTTCATCTCTATTTATAGACTCTCAGCAGTTTCTATAGAGCTGTGCAAACACAGGCTATGCACAAGTCTCAATCCCAGCTTTTTAATTTTTAAAGTCATTAATTCCGTGAGTGGACAGGCCCGTAAAGGCGGCTGCTGATTTGGCACCGGCTCCCTCTGAATGAGAACCACAGTGGGAGCCATGGGAATGTTCCTCACCTGTGGCTCCCCTTGAACTACAGGTGAAACTCGAAAAATTAGAATATAATGGAAAAGTTCGTTTATTTCAGTAATTCAACTTAAAAGGTGAAACTAATATATGAGATGGACTCACGACATGCAAAGCGAGATATGTCAAGCCTTTATTTGTTATGATTGTGATGATGATGGTGTACTGAAATAAATGAACTTTTCCACGATATTCTAATTTTTCGAGTTTCACCTGTAGAGCTGCGTCGGGGGCCCTAGGAGCGTGCGTTCATGTTTTCCACCCATCCTGCCTCTTCCTTCCACTTTGCTTAACCGTGGCCAGGGAGAGTGTTGGTATAGGCCTTACCCCCACAGCCATTCCTTCTCGGAGCTCAGAGGGGCATTCCTAACTCTCTCTCCCTTCCCCCAGACTTATCTTCCCAATAACCAGTGCTTTTTTTAGGGTTTACTCAAGGTTATGCAGTACTGGCACCTCTTTTTTGTTTGTTAAAAAGGGTGACACTTACCATAACAACTTCATGAGTACCGGCACTTCTTTTTCTAGAAAAAGTGCACTTACAGTAACCCTATGAAGCAGCAGAAACAACAGATATGTTTCTGGCATCTTAAATGCAAACCAGTTTATTAAAAGAAGCCTGTGGACTGTATTGGATTCTGAGTGAGAGAGCAACTGGCTTGGTTAAAGGCCATAGAGCGTTGTTGTTTTTTAGAGCATTTGTATCCCTCTCTTCAGCCAAAAAGGCTCCCAGAGTGGCATGCTATCAGTTAAAGCAGGACAGTCGCTGCTCTCAGGAGTGCAATCCTCAAAACAAACAGAACTACACACAAAGGGAAATACACAGGCAGGGAAGAGGCAGGGGAAAACGGATTATTAAATAATGACCATCTGGCATAGGAACAGTTCAGGGGCAGAGGAAGTACCTGATGGAGCATGTCTTTCAGTGGTGCTGATGGAAGGAGGCCCGCTTCCCTGCTGTCCCAGTGAGGCAGCCTGATGCCAGGGGGAGGTTGAGGGAGAGAAGGCCTGCTGGAGGCCCCCTCCCCAGATGACTCCCAAGGGCATGCAGCCCTCGACAGGGGAAAGGTTGCCCACCTGTAGTGTAAAGCTCACAGCCTAAGACAAGACGTTGGTCTTTCCGTGAATCTGCTTCTTTCTGCATTCTAGAGCTGGCTTGCTAATGAAGCCTCGTCTCCCTTTGTTTCCCCCTCACAGCAAGAGCACACGGACATCCTTCGCAGCCTGCGGTTCACCCTGGCCTTTGTCCACTACGTGATGGAGATAGCGGCCATCAAAGGGAACACCAGCGAGATGAGCAGCTCGGTGGCCTCTGAGTACCAGCTCCAGGAAAGCGTCGTGGCTGACCAGATCAGCCTGCTCAGCAAAGAATGGAGGTAAAGGGTGATGTTTGGGGAGGTCCCCGAGAGAACTGCGATGGCCTGGCTTGGGCTCAAAGCAGCTTTGTGCGCCTTCCTTTGCAGCTGTGTGGATGGCAGCTCCATTCATCTGCTGGTGCTTTCTTTTTTCAGCTATGCAGAACAGTTGGTGCTGTACTTGAAAGTAGCAGAGTTGCTGTCCGCAGGCCTGCAGATGGCCATAGACCAGATCCGGGCAGGCAAGTTGTGCCTCTCCTCCACCGTCAAACAAAGTAAGCACTCTTCTTCAATGCACACACACAGGGAGATTCCTGATTGTGGGTTGTATCCCATGGTAGTCCTACTTAGGTTGGACCCACTAAAAATAGTAATAGATATGAGTCAACTCTGATTAAGACAACCATAGGCTGCAACCCACTTCTCTTTTAAAAAAAAATTATTTATGCACTTTCACAGACTTAGTATACACATCTTACGTTTTCATTCTTTAATCACACTTCTGTTAGCTTGCTATGCCCCTATATTTTTAGCATCTGTCTCCTGTGATGCTGATAGAATTGTCCGTTTCTCTCACCTTTGCAGTGAGCAATACCTGCTCAGAAAAATAATCCTTGCATCCAGTGATGGCATTGATCCATGTCCAGCCCCCCGCCCCCGCCCCCCCTCTCAGAGGTCTCGAGAGGCATTGGCCACTTCTGGCTTTTGAAACCCTGAGCCATCATACAAATACAAAATGGCAACTTGCCAAAACAAAATAAGGTATAAAACAGACAGACACCAAGAGAGAGAAAGTGGTTTGTTTATATTGAGAGAACGTGTTCATCACTGTCAACTCCTGTGCCATCAGAACTGATACATTTGGTACATATAATAAGACACAAGTGTGTTGTCATGCTGCAGTTTGCTTGGCCACAGACAGGTGGCGATGCCGACCACAGGGTGACAAGAGGTGGTGTTTAGGTGGTCCAGGCTGTGCGTGCCAAAGGTCCCCGGCACCTGAAATTAAAAGGATACAGTTGCAGAGGATGAGAGACCCTTGCCTGAGACCCCAGAGAGGTACTGCTGGTTTGAGCAGTATTCAGGCAATACTCAGAGAGGTCCTACTTCTTTTCTCCCCCGGCCCCCCTGCTATTACATTCCAGGGTGAAGTGAAAATTGAGTTAGCCAAGCATACAAGATCAATCTGTCCTGTGCGTACTTGTTTTTATCTTCCTCTATCTCTCTCAAATTAGGGACAGCACTGTTTTGCACTCTGTAAAATGTGATCGGTGCTACGGGTCTCCACATGTATTCCAGTTGCCCGTCTGGAAAACACGTTGCCTGATCTGAATGTTTCAGCTCTTAGCTATGTGCAAGGGCTTAACGATAATTGATGTGGGTGCAACTTAATAATTACATGTTGTGCCTCTGCTGTTAAATAACACACAGTCACTCAGCAGGCTGAATCATTTTGTTCCTTGGCACGGGATCCTCTGCGGGTACTGGAGGCAAAAGCAGAGTCCACAGAAAGGAATGATGTTTACATATACGTAAGCATCGTATTACAGCACCATCTAGGGCACAAGACCAGGGGTATTGGTGAGCTTGGGGAACTCAGTGCTTTGCATACGTATCAGAAGTCTTTGTGGAGCGCAGCCTTCAGCAGTAACCCTGAGTTGGCCCAATGAGGACAGGGCAAGCAAAGAATTTTGGCCACAGAATGCTGACTGGCTGTTGGGCGTGGGCAGAGGGACAAATCTTGGAAGAGTGTATGGCTGAAAAGGATTATTCCTTGCTGCAACTCTCTGGGTTCTGCTGTGGAAGAAGATTCTGCTTGAGCATGCAAATAAAATGATGATGTTGTTGTTGATGATATTTCAAGATTGCACAGCCCCATTCTCAGTTTTAAATTATGTTTCCAAAACTGCACACAAGAAAAGCTTCTGGGAGGGGGAGCTTAGCATTTTTATTTTTATTAGCAGCATTTTTAGCAGCTGCAGCAGAGGTAAGGTTTCAGATAATAAACCACAGCAAATAAAATGAACATCTGCTGTTAATCATCATCATCATCATCTTAGGCAAGTTGAAAGGTGCCTAAAATTTAAGAGAGGAGATACCCGATGGACCAACCTCTTTATGGAAGGCATCTCATAAATAGGGTATCATTATCATCATCATTGAAGTAGCCCTCTTCCCAGATGTTGCATGCTGTACCTGGGACAGTGAGGTCACTCAAAGAAGGGCCTCTAAGGATCTCAGGGCTCAGATAGGCTCAGGCACCTGGGAGTCCTTCGGATGCCCCAATTGGAAGCCATTCCCCCAATAAGCCAGTTCCCCAAACCTCCATCAAATGTTGGGCAAATGATGGGCAGTCGGATTTGCTGAATTAATAATTGGAAATTGGAATACAGAAAGGGGAGGTATGAGGAAGTCGGGGAAGTAAGTTACAAGAAAATAGGGGATTGAAACTATACTTGTTTTTGTTTTTTTGTCTGTTTGTATTATTGTTTTGTCTTGTTTTTATAAAATTTTTGAAACTTTAATAAAAACCTTTTTTTAAAAAAAACAAATGATGGGCAGTCGGTTGACAACGTTGGTCTTGGTCACCCTTTGCAAACACTGTGGCAAGAGACTGTTGATGTGGATAAGGAGTGGCCAGAAGCGGAGGCCGTCCTGTAAAGTAGTGTCATTCACCCCTTCTTCTTCTCCTTCTCCTAGTTGTGAGGAAGCTCAACGATCTGTATAAATCCAGTGTTTCCTCCTGCCATTGCCTGAACATGAGGTTGCAGAGGTGGTTATTGGACAAGCAGAAGCTCATGGATCGCATCAACAGCATCACGGCCGAGAAGCTCATCTTCAGCCACGCTGTGCAGATGGTAGGGCGAAATGCTTCTCATGTATACTGGGTTGCATGTGTGCAGTATTTGGGGGTTAGTATGGTGGCATTTGCTGAGCCCCAGGGATGGGCCTCACCTCTCTGCAGGATACGAAGGGGCCCTAATAAGAGTTTTAACACATAATCACCTTAAGTAGAAGTAGCAGCAAGGGCCGTGCAAACCGAAAGAGAACCCCACAGTTCTCTGGGAATGCGTTCTTTGCACCGAGCACAGCCCTTTTGTGGGCTGTGTGTATTCATGGTGGTAGAATGCATGTAGACAGATCAATCCTGGGCACCCACAGGGATAAAAGGGTCTCCAGTAACTTGGGGAAACCTTGGAATGGACGCAGTAGATCTAGAACTAGCCTAGATGTACCAGTGACCTGATGAGATATAAGGCAGCATCAGATGGTCACTTTGCATCCCTCTGGCGTATCTTTGGGGTTTTTGCACTCCCTCAAACCACAGAGTCCTCTTTGCACAGAGTACCCCAGAGAGATTGGAAGCAGAACTAGACGGAAAAGCTCCCTGGGTGCTCTGAGTGAAAATGGTCTTCAGGGAGGGATTTTTACCAGCCTCTGGGCTTTGGCAGGTGCTCAACTGTACCAATCCCTAGTGCCAGCCATGCCTCCCCAGTCACATCCCTCTGCTGTCTTCAGCATATTTTTAAGCATCCTTTCTGGGTGCCTCTTCTGAACGTACTGAATCCCGCTGCCCCCCCCCCCCCACGGCCAAAGCAAGAAGGAACTCCCTGCTATTATCAGTCTCCTGCTTTCTGCCTAGACCTTTTGACGATGCTCTCTGTCAGGGAACTGACATCGGAGCTAGAGGCGGAGGGAAGGCTCTCAAATGATGCTGGAGAAGGGCCCAGCAGGGAGAGAGGCAGCTCCGCAGATGGGGAAGCAAATCAGCGCAACACCAGGGATATAGAGGGGCTGATGGGGGAATCGGCGAGAGGGCTCCAGGACTCTTCACCGGACACCAGCGGGGAGAGCACGGGTCCTCCGCTACCCACGCCCACCCTGCGCAGAAGACTTCCGCGCAGAGAGAGTAGGAGGAGACTGGGTGTCAAACAACTTTTATGTTGGAAAAGATTTAAGAAACGCCCACTGACGGATTCTGCCAGTGACTGAGGCAGCCACCATGAGAAGGGGCTGTGCAGTCAGAAAGTTTTAACAAGGCAAATTAGCCGAGAAAGGCACCAGTTTACGCACGAGTAACTCATACCCATTACACTCTCCTTGGGCAACATCCACATGAGAGGCACATTCCTAGTTTGAAATAGTCAGGTGATGCTCCCCATGATGCGTCAGTGCACAGGATCTTCCTGCAGGAGTGCAGCAGAATCAGCCCCTTTTGCCCATCCCTGCTGGCAGCGAACTGGAGTCGGAAAGCCACAGCAGAGAGATGCGAGCTTATTAAGAGGGCAGTGTGAAAATGCATTCTACGCTTTTCAGCAGCCGTGCAATGCGGGGTGTGTGTGTGTGTGAATCTTTGCTTGTGTGCAGATCCAGTCTGTTGAGGCAGAGTTGCGCAAGCATTATATTCGTTGGCAGAATAACCACGGAAGGCATTCTCTCTCCAGGTTCAGGCAGCAGCGCTGGATGAGATGTTTCATCACAGAGAAGATTGTGCACAACGATACCACAAGGCACTGCTGCTCATGGAGGGGCTCCTGAACATCATCACTGAGCAAGGCGACATTGAGAACATTAATAAATGTAAGGGTCGGGGAATGCTTTTTTCCTTTTCTTTTTTTAAAGTAAAAAAGTGTAGATGTGATGGTACAATATGGCCGTGCCATCCGTATTCTTTTTGTGGGGCGTTCCCTGATGCTAATTGGTAAAGCACTGCTCAGAAATCACCTTGCTTCTTTTCCTGCATATGGGGTGTGTGTGTGTGTGTGTGTGTGTGTGTATGCAGTGCTTGTGCAGGTGCATCTATTACAGAGGGGAGACTCTGAGGAGCTGAAAAACTAAAAGGCACAGCAAACAATTCCATGTTAAATTCTCCTAGCTTAAAAGAGAATGCAGGTGGAGTGAGTGGATCATAGGCAGAGCAAATGGGAGGAACAATAAAAGAGCAGGACAGTAGAAAATCAAATGAACCGTAGCATTGTAGAGTTGGAAAGGGGCCCCAAGGCTCATCTAGTCCAACATTAAAAAAAACCCCAGCAGTTGGCCAGGCAGCCTCTGCCTAAAAACCACCAGTGAAGGAGAATCTGTAATTCCCCAGCTGGAGGCACATCAGAGTTCAGGATAGTGTAATGCAAGGAAATTTCATAACCTCGTAACACCTTTACAGTGCAGTCCTCTAGCTGCCTACTCAGAAGGCCCCTTGGACTTCATCCCAGGACAGGGTTATAAGAGTGCAGTCTTGGTTGTTACATTTCAGTTTCTACTAGATTCTAATCAACTCCGCACACCTTAGGGATTGATTTCTTATGTTCCAACTCAATCACTGAGATCTTCGGATGGAGCACTTCTAATGGTTCCCCGCATCCTTGAGGTTTTTTTGGCTATCACTAGGGACCAAGCCTTTAACGTGGCAGGTTGTGCCCCGTGAAACTCCCTGTCAGCAGTGATTCAGCAGGAACCAATCCCTGCTTTCATTGGAACATCTGTTTTTAGCCAATCAGTAATCAGTATCTGTTGGTGGTTTTATGCTGGTTTTTTTGTGTGTTGTACTCAATGTGTTAATGTTAGACACGGGTGGTGTTGTCTAAACCGCTGAGCCTTTTGGGCTTGTCAATATTAAGGTCGGCGGTTTGAATCCCCACGATGGGGTGAGCTCCCATTGCTCTATCCCAGCTTCTGCCAACCTAGCAGTTCGAAAGCATGCCAGCGTGAGTAGATAAATAGGTACTGCTGCAACAGGAAGGTAAACAGCATTTCCGTGCATTCTGGTTTCCGTCACTGTGTCCCGTTGTGCCAGAAGCGGTTTAGTTATGCTGGTCACATGACCCATAAAGCTGCCTGCGGACAAACGCCGGCTCCCTCAGCCTGAAAGCGAGAGGAGCGCCATACCCCCATAGTTGCCTTTGAATGGACTTAACCATCCAGGGATCATTTACCTTTACCTTTTCCTCTGTCTTGAAGTATGTTTATAAAAGTGTGGATTATACATCCATCCATCCATATGCATGCCTGGTTCACCAATAATGCTAAACTCCCCACCCCCAACATCTGTGCAGCTGAGACAAGGAATAAAGCCATCTTCTGTTTCACTTGTCTTGATTCCTGGCTTTATCATTAGATATGAACCAGGATTTCATGATTCCAAATGCATGCAGTTGCAAAAGAAGCTACCTTCGAGCTATGGGTTACAAAGCTGTCTAATTCAGCAAACTAGAGTTTACCTTAAACTACAAGTCTTGGTTTGCACATCACGGCAAACCAGTAACTGGGGAAAGTGAAACTGAGAGTGCTCAAGTCCAAACTTTTGCTCAGACTCCCAACAGCTCTTGCAGATGATGCTCAAACCAGCCTTCCTCAGTGTGGTGCCCTCCTGATGTTCTACTTCCAGCTCCCGTTGCCTCCAGCAAGCGTGGCTAATGGTCAAGGTAGATGGGGAGAGGACTCCATCCATGTCTGGGGGGCACAGAGTTGAGACAGCTGTGCCAAACCATGGTTTAGTGTTGTGTGTGAACAAGGACAATATTGATGTTGCTGCAAGGACAGCTGACCCCCCCAAAAAATCTCATTTTCCCCATTTGCTTTCTCTTTCCAGGTAAAATGTGTATTGAACGCCGGCTGTCGGCTCTACTATCCGGCATCTGTGCATGAGGAAAATAGCCCTTAACTCTGCAGGTGATCATTTTCCGTCTCTAAGCACCTGCTACCAAGATGGCAAAGCACGGTATGAGCAAGCCCGTCGGCAACGAATTTATCGGACGTCCATGGCGG
This sequence comes from Podarcis liolepis, assembly GCF_965112155.1. Lineage (NCBI taxonomy): Eukaryota > Metazoa > Chordata > Lepidosauria > Squamata > Lacertidae > Podarcis > Podarcis liolepis. Next base: position 37,692,005 of record NC_139566.1, on the reverse strand, counting down.
TTTCCCTGTTTTGGCATCCTTCAAGGAGAACTTCCCCTGGGTCGGACATGGAATTGCTACAATCTTTTTTTGTGTGTGTGTATGTGGCCACAATACAAACCAGGGAAAGATGATGATCCAGAAGGCTTGTTCCCCTTGCCGCAACTCACCATCTGGTGGGAAACAGCTGGGTAAAAAAAAAAAAAGAAGGATCAAGCCCTCCTTTCATGCCTGTTTTCGGAGAGCAAGGTTGGTGCTGAGTTGGCCTTGCCTGGAGCACTGAGGTCCACTGCTGGCGGTGAATGATCCAGACGTTTCTGCTCTTGGAATGAAAGAGGTTTCTCCGGAAGGGGGAATGTCTCTGTTGGCCAGTTCTGCAATCCAAACCCTCGTCTGCTGATAGCCAATCACTTGGGAGCACTGTTCCTACTACGCCTCTCATTGCTCGCCGTACGGGAAGAGCAACAGCGGTTATGTGGCAGGCGTGGAAGCCAGAAGCTCACCTTGCTCTGAGAAATCGTGGCTTCTTACGTTATTTTCCCCCTGCTGCAGTGCTGGAAATCTTGAGTTCAGAGTCCCTCACCTACATGACAGACAGAAGCAGGGTGGGTTGGGGTGGGAAGCCGTTCCTCATTTCCTACGTGGACATGGGCAGAGCTAAAGAGAGCTTGTCTGTCCAGGCTGGAGCACTGGGACTTGGACTCCACACTCTCTTGCTTTGGTCTCAAGCAGCCAAAATGTTTTTTCTTCGCCCAAAAGGGAGTCGTTCAATAGATGCATGCTTGCAGCCCTCTCCTCCCATGGCCTGCGTCTAAGCATGAGAAAGCATCTGTGCTGCTTTTGGCTGCTGCCCAGATAAGCAATCCCTCCTCCCAGAAGGGTGGGAAGCAATATAAGAAAAACACACCATAACACGCATACTAGCTTTGTGAATCAAAGGAGCACTTTACGGACAACATGAACCTGAGCTTTGGATACTTGGCAGCCCCGCAGTGATCCAAAAACGTCGCAACTTCTAGGAATGCTGTTCCTCTGCCTTTCGCCTGCCCTCCCATTGCCTCACGCGTTGTTGGTTGTTTGTCTGTTGGGTGGTTGTTGTGGTTGTTTTAAAAGAAATTGCACTACAAGTGTGTATGTGTTTTTGTGCGCGTGTATATACATATTCATATATATTACCACGTTAATATATATTAATATGTATATGGTATATAATATATAATGTCACTCTATGTGTTAACTGTACTGTATTTTATGCTTGTGAGGAGAAAAAGAAAATTAACAATCAAGCAGTCTATGTCCTTTTCATGACCAGCGGCGCTAGCGTGAAAAAAATTCAGTACTATTTTGTCTTTTCCTTTTTTAAAAAACGGATGTGCTGTTTGGAGGTCCAGGTTTTTTGAAAACTCAAGGATGAGATCTCGATATTGTGCATGCTTCATTCCTGCCCCCTCCATTGTTTATAAAAACAAATCCCCCCCCCTTTTTTGGCTGTTGTTGTTAACCTCTTCAAAGTTTTCTCTCTCTTCCCCACCTCGATTTAAGGCGACTAAGCAGCCAAAGAGAAAGAGGAGGCACACACTGTGTGTGTGTTTCATGTAAGGCTTTGCTTTGTGTGTGTGCATTTAGGCTTGGGGGTGTTGTGGCTGCAAGCAAATGCCTGATAGGCTACCTTTTTTGAGTGATGTCCTTCACGCCCCGCCCCCCGGCCCTTGTGCATGCTTTTAATGCAGCTGATCCAGTCTGCAGCTGTATTTTGTCTGTGCTGGGCAAGAAAGCATCCTTGGCAAACAAAGCCTGGATTTCAGGCTTTTGTTTGGTTTTGTTTTTCAAAGAGTGGGTCAAGTATATCTATTTGCACATGGTTTGCTTTTCATCACTTTTGTGTATCCCCCCGAAAATATGTAAGGAACAGCCGTACTGACTTTGGAAACCCTGTTTCAAAGCTCCTTGCAATAGGTGTCGCCCAGTGGGTGGGGAATCATTTCTCACACTCACCCCTCCATGTGTTCAATCAGCACATTTTGATGGAATCTGTCGCTTGCCCCAGCCCTTCTGCATGGCTTCTCTTATCTTCCGCTTCTATGGCAACTCAGCAGTGCCTAGCACAAAGGAAAGATCCTCTGTCCTTCTGATATGATGCCAATTTCATAAAGGCGTGTCACTTTATTGTTATGGATCAGGTGGTTGCTTGTGAAAGGGGTTCTAGGCTGGTACAATTCACCCTGTAGTATTCCACACACACACAACCCAAGATGGATTTGAAGTTCCTTAGGGTTTTACTGTGCACATACAAGTCTTTCCTTAGCTTGGTAATGCATGTAGTAGGAATACTACGCGAAGTATTCCTACGCGTCCTCCTTTGCAAGGACTGCCAGTGGCAGAAGGGAGATCAGAGGCCTCACAAGTTGTCTCCCAACAGCAAACGGGCCACTTGGGCACCATCTTCCCTCTTATTGTGAGACCCGTATTGTATTTCTATTTAAATTAATCATTTCTAGATTTGCATGTATATTACCCCATGCAAATGTTATGTCCTCTATTGCCCTATTGGGTTTGGTACGGTTGGCAGTGCATTTTATCTTTTTGGCAATGCCACAGTGATCACACACACACACATACCCCCCTCTTGGGCTCCATTCATTCTGACACCTGCCTGCCAAACAAAATATTAACAAAACTGGTCACGACGAGTGCCTGCAACAATGCCAGAGGCAGATTGGGGGAACAGAACCAGTAGATAAAAGCAGAGACTCAAATCACCCCCATGATGTGTTTCTTTCTTCCTTCGCTCCTACTTTTATCATTTGCATCCTTTCCCAGGTTCTCATGTTTCCCCACTGCCTGATAATTCTGCTTTTCCTCGCAAAAACATAGGCTGCTAATGCTGGGCATTTCAAGTCATCCCAAGCTGTTGCTTGATCAATTGAGTTTTAAACCATTCATCTGTTTGCATCTGTTTTCATATAAACAGGATGGCAGTTGTGCACGCGTGTGTGTGTGTGTTGCAATTAGCACCATCTTAGAAAATGCATGCTCTTCAATTTTTTAGAAGAACTTTTTAAATAATAATAATAATAATAATAATAATAATATCCCATGTTGCCCAGTGAATTTGAGGGTGCTTTTCCCCAGTCGATCAAGAGGTTTTCAAGCTGTTCATCTAGCTGCTTGACTAAACACTGCATCCCTAATCAGCCGTCCCTCTTACATACCTTGCGACGAGATCTCTGATAGCCTTGGAGTTGGTTCTGTAGAAAAAGGTCCACTGGACCCAGGTGAGAGCGAAACAGACAAGCGGAACCATAACAGCATGGCAGCCTTAAGAGAAAGAAATTGGTTCACACCACTGGAGATGCTTGTGAACTAAGCCCAGTGCCAGCATGGAGGATCCTTGAGATGCTGCTGTGGTCCTCGCCTGCTCAGGCCTGCTCCCATCTTTCCTCCAGTCAGTGCCAGGCACTCAGGCCCTTGTGGGGGCTGCCAAGCTTAATTCCATTGGGTTCACCCTCCTGCGTAGGGACCCACAGACCTAGGAGAGGGTCCCATCACCCCAGCCATCGCTTCTTGCTCTTCCGGATTCCCCAGTACTCAAGCCAGTAGCTTTGCTCCAAGGTTCGCTTCGCAAAGAAACTACCTGTTCCTTCCCAGCTGTTTCTGAAAGGCAGTTCTTTAGAAGCCAGCTTTCAAAAGCCGTGGGGTTTAACACAGCCACCTATTCTCTGCCAGCTCTGCATTTAACTTTCCAGCTGTATGTAGTTACTTGAATGTATCAAAAGTTGTCCACAACCATCCTAGTTGCTCTCCCCATGTCCTTCACATCACACACAAAAAAAGATTATGTGGTTTACAGAACTTAGATAGATAGATAGATAGATAGATAGATAGATAGATAGATATAGATATATTTTCCTCAATACTTGAAATTTAGCCACTGCGCTTGGATTGCAAATAGTAGAGGCAAGCTATCTCTTTTTGCCGCCATGTGGGTGATTTTAATTTTATTTTTCAATCTTAAAACTGCACGCAAGCATGAAATGTCAGGTGGGTGGGTTTGTGTGCTTTTCTTTTGCTTTCGGTGGGAAAACTAGTATTTATTGCTTTGTTTAAGGAATAGAAGAGAGGTTTGGGAAAGAGAGCAAGGAAACCAAGCAGAAGTGGCTAATCCAGTCTATTCACTCTCATTCATGGATTTGTTACTGTCTCAGCGTCCCGTTTGTAGCGTCCTCACTAGATTTCAAGGAACCTCAGCCCTGATAACGTGTATGTGAGAAAGTGTGCTGTATGGGGGTTTTTTCCCCACATGGTTATGCTTGATAACTTTTGTTGGTTGTTATTTTTTAAAATTTCATGTTGTGTGACTTTTTTTTTGTTCGTTCTTGCTTTAAATTGTACAATGCCGACTTAAGAAAATAAACTGATTTTTAATTGTTCGTTCTTTGTGCGAAGACCGCTACTGTATACCTTTCCATCAGTTCACAAAAAAGGGATGTTTTCTAAAACACGTATTCAGCTACACTGGCATGAGGACTTTGAGGTGCACAAGGACTTTGAGATGCCCAAAGGAACTAGCTAGCTCCCCTCTAAATCTGTTCTGGAAGGTTACACCAACACCCTGTCAAGCCTAGATCCAGGAAATGCTCATAAGCCATTGTTTCATTTTTATATGCAGTCTTGTATAACCCCCACCCCATCCCACCCCCATTAAAATTCTAAAGTGATCTTAGACATGGGTGTATTATGCCAATAGCTTATCAGCAATTGCCTCTTAATATGGGAGCACCTCTGGTTTAAATGATGCCAATCGGATAGCAGCTTTTTGGGTACTCTGGATGCAGCCTGTGTGTTTGTGTGTCGTCATTGTCTTCTTCTGTAAAAGTACTTTCCCTTGGCCAAAGCTGAATAAAACCAGTGAGAAATGTGTACAGTTCAACCGCACACATATCTGCAGACCGAAGCTGACGTACAATCTGACCTCTGGGGCAGCTTAGCTGCGATGGAGGAGGCCTGAGAAGTTTGCCGGGAATCCCAGTATGGGAGCCTGTTTGGCTTGAAAACCTAAGCAGACGTTTCCCCTTCAGAAGTGTGGGAAGAAATCTGGAGTAAAGGAGGGGCTTGTCTAAGGTTACCAGATTCCCCCCCCCCAATGAATCCAGGGACACTTTTCAACTTCAGTAGGAGTGATAGGATTTTGTATGGGGACTGATTTGTAAATCTGAGGACTGTCCCGGGAAACGGGGACACCTGGTAACCTTAGGCTTGTCGTTTTCGTGCGCTGCATCCCAGCAAAGAGTATTCCGTGGCAGACCAGTACTGGCAGCGGAGCCTTCATATAGAAGGAGTGCCAGTTGCCATAGGTAGGTCTCCTTCCCGTGAATTTGTCTGGCCCCCTTTCAAGGGGCATCTACATGAGCGGCCATTGCCACCACCTCTTCTTTTCCAGAGAATGCGACCCAATTGCCTTCTCAATCCAGATGTGTCCCAATTGCCTTCTCAGTCCGGCCTGCGGACGGTCCGGGAATCAGTGTGTTTTACATAAGTAGAATGCGTGCTTTTATTTAAAATGCACCTCTGGGTTATTTGTGGGGCCTGCCTGGTGTTTTCACATGAGTAGAAGAATGTGTGCTTTTATTTAAAATGCATCTCTGGGTTATTTGTGGGGCATAGGAATTCATTCCAGCCCCCCCACAAAATACAGTCTGGCCCACCACATGGTCTGAGGGACGGTGGACCGGCCCATGGCGGAAAAATGTTGCTGACCCCTGAACTATCCTACTGTACAAAAGTACATTTTGCAATCATTGCTTTACCCACGATTGCCCCTGGCGTGTGGCGGCTTGTGCAGAAGGGAAGGCACCCCTCAGGCTCAAAGAGGTACCCCAGCCCTGGTTCACAAAACAGGAAATGAGCATATCTCCCTCACCCACCTGCTTTCTGGGAACTGTGGCTTACCCAGAGCTACAGTTCCAGCACCCTTAAGCAAACTACAGCTCCTGGGATTCTTGGAAGAGAGTGGTATACACTACGCTTGGTACCCATGGCAGGCTTTGCAATCTCCCCTAAAAGCTTCCTCCTCCTGCAGTTCCACATGTCGGTTTGGAGGTGCAGGCTGCCCTCTGCTGCTCAGTCCTAGCACTTTGGGGAAAGAAGATAAGATTCTTGCAGTGGCAAAAGAAGCTCCATCTGCACCAGTCTCAAAAACGGCCTCTTTTTTCACTTGCTCCTTCAGTTTTTTCAGACAAACCATAGGATGTTTATACTGATCGGATTACATGCCGATTACATATGAAATCCGCCTTTCTACTAGCTGGCACAGTGAAGGTTACACAACCAATTAGAATAGGTGGCGATTTGCTTGGCCATATGGCTTTGGGGTTATCCAATTTTCCCCCTGTCTCTTAACTGCAGTTCTTTGCTGTTTCCTATGCCCCTTCCAGCTAATCTCTGCCCTGCTTTCTTTTCTGCCTCCTTTCTTTTATGTTGCTGCCGCCAATCATTTCTGGGTGCAACTTTCCTATCTGAGGGCAATTTACTTGGAAGAAAGTATTTTTGCACTTTGTGGGGTATGCTTCTGTGTTGGAGTGCCTGAAACTAAGGAACACAATCTGGAATATCCTTTATTATTCACTTGTAGGATCGCTGATCAGCGAAGCGCATTGCTAGCTGCATTCAGAGGTGAAGTTTAGCTGGAGTGCAGTAGCAATCTAACGATGCTCTGAAACCACAGGCATTTTCCTTATTTTCAACAAGAAACAATGATAGAAGGAAGCGTCAGCAGATTTTATGCAATGCTTAAACATTGAGCATGGGCTTTTAAAAAAAATGAGCAACATGACTCTAGATCTGAAAAACTAATAGGCAGAATATGTGGTCCTGGTCTAATGATAGGTGAGAACAGTGAACAGACCCTCCGTAGTTCTACGCTTCAGGGTTTCAGCAGGCAAAACAGATTTCGAAAATGTGTATTTTCAGCTGTGGTGCAGGTGTGCCTAAATTGACTGTGGACATTTCCTCCCACTTGTGGTGAGCCAGGGCGGCTCAGCAACGCAACTGCTTGTCTCCAGTGGAGGCAAGCTCCTCTCTCATGGGGTAAAATCTACCACAGCACTGACTGCGACATGGTCACTCCCTGGTGGTGAGCAAAGAGGACCTGTAGCCAATCTAAGGTTCAGGAAAAACCAGCTGCACCAATATAACATGAGGGACACCTGGTTTGCTCGTAGGGAAACCTAGGGATCTTAGTGGACCACAAGCTTAAGATGAGTAAACCTGAGAGTGATGCAGCAGCAAAAAATGCTAATTCTATTTCAGGCTGTAACAACAAAGGTGTCCCAATGAATGGAAGACAATAAGACAATGAAATTCAAGACAGTAACAATTTATTGTGCATTTATTCATAATCCATTAAAAATATTTACAGTGGTGCCCCGCAAGACGAATGCCTCGCAAGACGGAAAACTCGCTAGACGAAAGAGTTTTCCGTTTTGGAGGTGTTTCGCAAAACGAATCTCCTATGGGCTTGCTTCGCAAGACGAAAATGTATTGCGAGTTCCTGCGGGTTTTTTCCCCTCCCCCCTTTTTCTAAGCCGCTAAGCCGCTTATCAGCTGAGCCGATAAGCCGATAAGCCACTAATAGCACTAATAGCGCTAATCCACTAATCCGTCAATGGCCTTGCTTCGCAAGACGAAAAAACCGCTAGACGAAGAGAATCACAGAACGGATTCTTTTCGTCTTGCGAGGCACCACTGTATTTTTATTCCATTCTCTTCCAGTTCTTTTTCTTCTTGACACGTGGAGTTACACAGGGAGTAGATCATATATCCTAAGGAATGGAAAAACCTAAAATTCCGTGAGATCTTTTGAGGCAAAATAATGTTAATAATTTTCGGATCTCTCTCTGCCCCCTGCCCTGCCCTGTCTTTTGCAAAAGCAAAGGTGTCAGCCCTGTGCCCAGACAGCAAGACCCTCCCCCCTCGGCCTCCCTGAGGTGGTCCAGAGGAAAGAAGAGCAAGGCATAAGGCCCCAGCTGGGCTGCAGGAGTTGCCAGGAGGAGGCCTACAAAATGCCACCCAACCATCATAGGGACTCCACTCTGCATCTGTGTAGGGTTTACTCGGGAGCCTTGTCTTCCCCTGAAGCCATCCGATGGGATCCCTGTCAGTAATTGTAAAAAAAAGGAAAGGGTTCTGACCTCCCTTTGTCTCCTCAGACCCTTGTCGGCATAAGAGAGTCCACAAGAATATCCTTGCAGAGTGCTTTCTGCTTTTATTCTTAAAAGTCTTTGTGCAAAAGCGACTGGCCAACTGTACACACCTCAACACTACCAGCTTTCACTAACCAACCAACCAACCCAACACCAAACTAACATTTCTCTCTCTATATACAACCCGGTGCAGACCGCTGACTTATGCTGACCCAGCTTTTTTAAGCATTAAAGAAACAGCGGCCATTTTAGCCGTGACACCCCTTCTGTTTCTTAAATGCGAAAAACCCCAACAGGTCAAATACATACATACATACATACAGTACACTATATACATAAACCTAGTTTTGTCATCAATTAATTATGGCATGTTGCTGGCAAAGGCTTGGTAAACAAATCAGCAATGTTATCCTGTGATTGACAATACTCCAGTTTGATTACCCCATTCTGTACACAATCTTTAACATTTGCATGACGGATAGCAATATGTTTTGATGCGGATTTCATTATTTCCAAGCCTGCTAACACAATGCACGATTGGCTATCTTCATACACTTGGATAGGCAAATCTACTTTACAATCTAGATCTTTTAGTATCTGTATAAACCACATGATTTCATTGCATGCTAGCGACAGGCTCCCATATTCTGCCTCACAGGATGAGGTCACAACAAATCCTTGTTTCTTTGACCTGCATCCAATTATGGAATTGGCAAACATCATAACCATTCCACTTGTAGATTTTCTAGTAGCTACACAGCTTCCCCAGTCCGCATCAACAAATACTTCTAGTTTTCCGTCTTGTGTACTAGATATCTTCAAACATACATTTAATGTCCCCTTTAGCTATCCGATAAGCCTTCTCAAAGCACACCAATTGGCAGTACTGGGTTTAGATACACTTTGGCTCAGAACATTTGTAGCACATGCAATGTCTGGCCTTGACCACTGGCTTAAATACAGCAGTGATCCTATTTTTGAGTGATACAACTCAGGCTGATCAAATTCATCCTCACACACTGTCTTTGGGAAATCTGGTGTCATGGGAGTCTGAACTGGCTTGCAGTTTTCCATGCCAAACTGCTCTATCAAACGAAGAATTTTCTCTTTCTGGCTCAATAAGAAGCTTCCTAACTTAATTCTACTCCCAAGTAATTGCTTACAGGCCCTAAGGCTTTAAGCTTAAACTTCTTTCCAGTTGACTTGTGAGCTTCTGGATCTCATCTGTGGAACTCCCTGCTACAAGCAAATCATCAACAAAGACTAAGAGCATTAGATATTTGTTGCCTGTCCCCTTGGTGTACAGGCATGGATCAGCCACACTCCTTTTAAAACCAAGTTTTACAAGGGCTTCATTTAAACACTGGTTCCAACACCTTCCACTTTGTTTGAGACCGTAAACAGCCTTTTTTAAAGGCCAGACTGCACCATTCCCTCTTCAAACCCAGGGGGTTGTCTCATTAACACTTCATGGTCTAAATTTGCATGCAGATATGCAGCATCAACATCAAAATGGTGCACTGCTAATTGTCTTGCAGCAGCAATAGAGAGCAATAAACGAAAAGTTTCACTCTTTACAGTTGGAGAAAACACTTCATCATAACTCTCCCCTTTAATCTGAGTGAACCCTCTGGCTACTAATCTGGCTCAAAAACGTGGTTCCCCAGATGCAAGGGTTTTTCTTTTATAAACCCACTTGCATGACACCACTCCGCCACCAGGTGGCGGCATTATGACCTCAAACACTTTGTTACGTTTAAAAGAGTCCATTTCTTCTTTCATAGCTTGTTCCCACAAAGCACGTTCCCCAGGGGATAAGTCTAAGACTTCATCATAACTTTGTGGTTCCACACAACTCACACTGCATACTTTCATTCCTCCTAGGGTCAAACACTGAGGAGGTACACCTTTGTTTGAACGCTGGGAGTGCCTAGGCACAACTACTTCTTCTTCATCCTTCCTTATCTCTGGCCCTTCTTCCTCTTCCTCTAGAGAAGTATTATCTATTGCCACATCTTTTGGGGAAATCTGTGCCTCCTCCTCATCCTGCTCCTGTGTTGCCAATGGCTGAGAAGAAGCCTCTTCTCTTACTTGCAGAAGCAGTAGGCAATCTGGGTTGGCATGGATCGCAGTCCATCTGTCCTGGTCAGCAAAGTCTGCACTTCGTGACAGAACCACGCGTTCTGGGCGTAAATTGAAACGCCACCCTTTGCCATAGGGTTGATATCCCACAAACCGCAGTCTCTGCGCTCTAGCGCCCCCTTTCTGGCGCTGAGCTTTGGGGATATTTACATGTGCCCAAGAACCCCAGTTATGGAGCATTGTCCACTCTGGTTCTTTCCCAAACAACACACGATAAGGAATATCTTTTATAGAGCTAGACTAGGTTCTATTAATCAAAAAGTTTGTTGTAAGGAAAGCCTCACCCCACAGCCTATGGTTGTTACCCAATCCTGCATCCACTAGCAGGCAATCTTTTACTGACTGTATTACAGCCCCACGTCTTTCACACAGACCATTTTCAGCAGGGCTATAAGGGTTAGTCAAACGGTGAGTGATCCCCTTACGTCGCAACCATGCTCCAAATTGTTTGTTCAGAAAATCTCCACCCCTATCTGTTTGCAACTGCACAACAGGGCGAGCGAAGAGCTTTTCAGCTTGGGCAACCCATTCTCTGAATGTGGGGAAACACTCCGATTTCTGCTTTAACAAAAACAACCAACTAAAACGTGATTTATCATCTGTTACCAGAAAAACGTATCTGGCGCCCCCTTCAGTCTTCTGTGGAAAAGGGCCTATCACGTCACAATGGACAAGTTCTAAAACCTCTTTAGATACTCTGTCACTTTTAGAAGCCACAGGCTTCCTCTTAGATTTGGCCATTTTACATACATTGCAATCTAGGAAACACTTACAGCTATTTACTTTTAGGTTCTTGCACACCTTTTGCATCTCTGAAAGCACATGGAAATTGGCGTGACCCAGTTTTCTGTGCAGTTCATGCACACACCCCTTATGAACCGGCAAATTATCCTGAACCACCTGGGCTGCTTTAACAGGCTTGTCCTGCATTGCATATAACCCATTTTCCAACTTTGCATGGCCACATACCTGAGTTCCATTCTTTATCAGACAACCATCCTGCGTGAACTTAACACTATACCCTGCGTTAATCAAACAGCTTACAGACAGTAAACAATAGTCCAAACTGCTGACAAACAGAGTCTCTGGTAGAGTAGTGTTGAAGCACTGCAGGAAACATGTTCCCTGGCCATCAATCTTGCTTCTATGACCATCAGCAAGATAGATTGAGTCTTTTCCATCAGCTGGCTTCCCCAGGGTCTTAAAGTCCTCCCGACTGTTGCAGATAATCCTGCTGCTACCAGAGTCCAGCAACCATGTTCCTCGAGGTATCTTCCTCTCCTCTCGAGAAAATGCAGACACAAGATGAGCAGAACGCGTGTTCTTCTTCCCTGAAGAGAACCCCTTCTGCTTACATTTCTGCATCAATTGCTGTCTCTGCTCCATGTCGTCTCCTGGAGGTCTTGCCCTGCATTGACATTGGAGATGCCCGGCTTGGCTGCATCTATAGCATCTCCTCACCGCCATGGCCAAGTCCCAAACTTGGCGTTGCCCCATTGGCAGATTCTGCTGCTGGCCCCCTCGGCTGTAACTCCTCCGCTCTTGGAGTTCAGCCTGTCTGTCTGACCTTCTTTCTGCTTCTTCGGTCAATCTTCCAACCACATACTCAAGGGTCAGATCTCGGGGACGCATACTCTATGCTGTTAATCACAGGCAACCAGCTTTCAGGCAAACTTGAAAGGATAATGTAGGTTTGATCAGTTTCATCCTAACGCTTACCTCTCTGTTTCAGTGTTTGAAGATGAGTTGCCAAACTCTCACCTTCTTTCATAACAGTCCTGAACAGCCTTTTGGTCAGAGAAATTATAGTTCCAGCAGTTTCTCTGACATGCATTGCCCTTAATAAATTCCAGCACTCAAACGCTGTGCTGGCATTTGCTACATGCAATAACTGAGAGTTGCTCAAACACAGCATAATTTGGGCACGAGCCCTTTCATCCAGCCGTCTTTTCTCAGTAGAGTCCCGTCTCAAAACCTCAGTTTCAACACAGTCCCATAGTCCATCTCTCCTTAACAACTGCTGCATTTTTATTGACCAACTCAGCCAGTTGCTTTCTGAGAGAAGTTCAAAAGGGATGCCTCCCCCAATATTTACAACTTGGGAAGACTGGAAATCTGCCATCTCTGCTGGTGCTTGCTGAGCCCCTTCTGTGGGGTCTCCAGCAATCTCTCCTGACTCTCTCTTTAGAGTCCGACTGGACAGTCCTGGCTGGCACTCACCAGCTTCTAGCTGCTGCCTCTGTTGACCCTCAGGTCCCGCCTGGCTCTGCAACTGGTGTAGCCGCTCTGTGAGTCGCCTACTGTGGTCCTCTAGCAGTTCAAACTGTTCCAGTAGCCGACGCTGAGTGCTTTCCTGATCCTCAGATCCTGGCCGCTCCAGTGTCGCTGCAGACAGTTACGGCTATAAATCCTCAATGATGATGTCATCTGGATGGAAGAGAATGAGAAGAGAATGCAATTGCAAATGAAAATGAGATTTCCCCACAGGCCTCTAGTCAAAGGGCGCTGTCTCCAAGGTGTGGGGCTTACCTTCTTTTGGCTTCCGGCGGAAGCACGCCAGTTCCGGCCGAATGACTGTCATCTGCAGGGGAGAGAAAAACCGGGGTCAGATGGGAGCAAGAGAGCACAGAAGCAGCGCCAAGCCAGGAAGGACAGGTCTCCCTCTGTCTTGGGCCCAGTCCCTTGTTCCAGAGGACCTCCCTGGGCCCTGCAGCCTCCTGGGCAGAGGTGGAAGGGCAGCAGCAGGAAAGGGGGCAGTAAAAGCCTCTGGCCTCATCCTGACCCCCAGGGACACCCCCCGCAAATTCTGCACTAAAGATCACTTGGGGATGTGATCTTGGGGGGGATGGAAGTAACCAAAGAAATGAATAGAAGAAGGCAAGGTACTTACTCTGAGTTTGGGATATTTCCTGGCAATGGCCAGCAGCAAAGAGATGCTGCTGGCCGCAAGTTGTTGTGCCTCCCCACTTTCCCCCAGGGCGTATCCTCTGAGGTCCTGCAGGAGGAAAGAGCATTTCAGAGTCAGGGGCCAGTCTGGGCCAAAGCGGCCCCCACTGCCCCCACCACGGAGTCCCTGGCACTTCTGGACCATGAGGGGTTGCCAGCTTTGGTCTTGGACCAAATAGGGGGCCAAAGAGGCTCTGTGCCCCAGAAATGGGGCAGTCCATTGGGTAAGGGACGGGGGGGGGGGGACAACCCTAAAATCACCCCGGATGCCATAGGGACACTTACACTGAGGAGTTGGAGGAGGGTGCCAGGGTTGGGTGTTTCCATTAGAAGACTGCCCAGCAGAAGCCGGTAGTGCCTCTTCAGTTCCTGCGGGAAAAGAGAGAAGAGAGTTGGATTCTGCAAGGGTGTGACGAAGAGGAAGAAAGAGGCTGTGAAAATAAAGGACATACTTCTCTCTTCTCCTCCTCCTCCTCCTCCTTGGCCCCACACAACACAGCCTCCAACATCCTGTGCAGGATGGCACTAATAATGTCTGAGGTGAATCTGGGCCTCATCGTGCTGCAGAAATGAAAGGGAGAGGGTTAGAGTCTCCCTTGCCCCTTTCTCCCTCCCGCCTGCTCTTTCCCCCTAGAGTTCTCCCCCCCCCACAACCCCATCCACGCCAAAGACCCCACTCACCTTAGCTGGAGGAGGGCCTCCAAGGCAAGGGCCAAGGTCAGGGGCCGATCCCTGAAGTGCTCCAAGGGCCCCAAGATGTCCTGGAAGAGAACAGAGGAGGAAAATCAGCTCCCACCCCAAACACCAGGCTTGGCTTTGCAGGGGAATGGCAACCCCATGGCCTAAGCCGGCAGGGTCCTCCTCCCCACAGATGCACAACCCCTTTCCCCCACCACTCACCAGAATTTTATGGGCTGTCTCCTCCTTGGAGCACATCAGGGATCGGCGCCCCCTGAGCTCAGCTGCCTGGCAGCTGTTGATGACCCCCAGGATGTAAAGCTGTTCATCCTCTAGCAGCTGAAATGCAAAAGTCAGGCTGTCAGTTCCTTGTGAGGGGAGGGCTTCTCCGCATCTGAGAGTGCGGAGTGAGGGGCAAAGAGCCCGGGGGACAGCGGGGGGCAGGTCTGAGGGATCCAGTCCCTGCTCTTGTTTTCTCCAATACTCACCTCTGGGGCTGGGATACTGAACCGCAGCAGCACTGCAAACAGAAGGACATGGGAAGAGGTGAGTCCTCTTTTGCATCCTTGGACCAGTTGCCCCCCATGCCCATCCCTGCCCTCCTCTGTCCAAAAAAGGAGGGCCACTGGCTTACCTGGTGCCACGGGCTGCTCTGTGTCTGGCTGGGGGGCCACCCTGTGGCAGCGCCTGAAGAGGCGCCTTAAGCACCTGATCCTAGAAGAGATGAGCGGAAAGAGTGACTCAGATGCTGGCAGCCCCAATTCTTGGGGGGTGTTTGGGGGTGAGGAGGGGAGTCTGGAGAAAACAGTGAACCACTGCCGAATTGGCAGAACAGAAATACGTATGTGGAGCCTAATTGATCCTTGCCGGCCCACTCTGACCAATTCCTTCCATCTCTCTGCAGTTCAGTGACCTGAAGGGGCATCACCAGAGCCTGAAAGAGGCAGCCCAAAGCATGAAGGGCTGGCAGAGAGAGAAAGGAGGTCCCAAGTGCTCTGGGTTCAAGAGCTACCGCCATGTCAGGGCCCAGAGAGCCTGGCCCCCTCATTCATGCAGTCAAGCAGTGTATAAATTTCATGAAGCATTGTTACCAGAATTTTTGGAAAGGGTGGCGGGGGGTTTCGCCCTCCAGCAGGCACCATACCCCACTCCGACTGTACCCCAGATCAACACCTTCACGTCTGCAAATGTCCCCACAAAAGACATCCTGACACAGTCCTTTCCTTTTTCTATTCCAAAGGCTGCCATAAATAAGGGTAGAACATTTGCCCTAATGAAGGCTGAGCCTTTCGCTCACAAGGCGCTCAGCCAATCAGCTCAGACTACCCAAATATCCAATAGCAACCAATGAGCGCCACGAAACAGTGCCCTCCAGCACAAAGCACTGACAACAACAACAGAACAAAGCACACAGGCACTGCAGCTGCCGACCAGCCATGGCCTCTGCTCTACAAGTAGGAATTCCCACTGGGAAAAGGGGAAAGTCAGAACCAGCCATGAAAACCATTCTTGGTCCATTGAAACTAGTCTTTCAAGTTTCAGTCTAGGCTCTTGAACTACCAACCCAACTGTACGCTTGTGAAACATGGACCACTTATAAACGCCATCTCCAACTCCTTGAAAGATTCCATCAATGGTGTCTCCGAAAAATGTGACACACCACTTGGGAAGGCAGGCGAACTAACACCAGTGTCCTGGAAGAAGCAAAGATCACCAGTGTTGAAACAATGATTCTTCAACACCAACTTCGTTGGACTGGTCATGTGGTGCGGATGCCTGATGATTGTCTTCCAAAGCAACGACTCTATTCCAAACTTAAAAATGGAAGGTGTAATGCTGGTGGCCAACAAAAGAGGTTTAAAGACTATCGCAAGGCCAATCTAAAAACATGTTGTATAAACAAAACATGATACAAAAAAGAATAAGAGAGGCTAAAATCAAGCATTTACAAGAAGAAATAGGCAAACAAGAAAAATTATTAGCGAAAACACCAAAAAAGAGATTGCAAACCAAACCATTAAAATATTACAAACACAGCTCTCAACACCCTTAAATGATGAAACAGAAAGAAATTTAAAATGGATGAACAAAAATCATTTGAATTTGGAAACAGACCAGGTAAATTACTTGCGTGGCAGATAAAGAAAAGACAAAGAGAAAGACAAATAAAGTAGTATATGAAGGAAAAACAGTGGTGGCAGAAGAAGGAATAAATAAATGCTTTGTAAAATACTTCACCAATCTATATAAAAAAGGTGCAGAAACTCGACAACAAATTATAAAATATCTTCAAGGAAAACAAATCCCAAAAATAGGTGAAACCAAACGGAAGCAGCTAAACGCTGCCAGTAACAACAATGGAGATACAACAAGCCATTTCCAATCTTAAACTGGGGAAGGCTCCAGGTGCAGATGGACTATCCGCGATACACTACCAAAGGTTAGAAGATGCTATAACAATGCCTTTTAAAAAATTAATGAACGAGATCATGCAAGAAGGAAAAATACCAAAGTCATGGCAAGAAGCCAATATTGTATTAATTCACAAACAAAGCACAGCTAGAGAATTAGTTCACAATTACAGACCCATATCATTATTAAATAATGATTATAAATTGTTCGCGGGGATATTAGCAAATAGGCTGAAATCGGTCCTAAAGGATGTAATAGACCAAGACCAAGTAGGATTCCTCCCAAATAGGCATATAATGGCAAATAGGAGAATAGTATTTGATCTAATTGAATATTTGGAAATGAGACCCAACAAAAAAGCGGCGTTTATGTTAACAGATGCCGAGAAGGCTTTCGATAACCTATCAAGATCGTTCCTTCAGGAAGTAGCAGAAGCAGTAGGACTGCTGAAAACTACTGCAGAGCAATAAACACAATATATGAAAACCAGCAGGGATGTTTAATAAGAAATGGTGAAAAGACGGATCCTTGAAATCTAGAGAAAGGTACCAGGCAAGGATGCCCGCTTTCACCGTTCCTTTTTATACTAACTTTGGAAATCCTGATTTTAGAAAGAAAGAAAAAGAGATAAAGCGAATTACATGAGGCAAGGATGTTTTCAAAAGTAGAGCTTTTGCGTACAATATTATATTAGCACCTGAGGAGCCAGGAAACAGTCTAATGAAAGCACTGAGGATAATGAATGAGTTCGGGAAAGTAGCAGGCTTCAAGATAAATGTGTCAAAAACAAAACTTATGGCAAAAAACATACAGGAATTAGAAAAGAGCGAACTACAGGAGAAATTGGGTTTGGAAATTGTTACAAAAGCAAAATATTTTGGTATAGAATTGACGATGAAAAATATTAATCTATTTGGAAACAATTATGAAAAAGCCTGGAAGGAAAATAGAAGCGATCTAGAAACCAGGAGTAGATTAAAGCTGACGTTACTGGGGAGAATATCTATAATTAAGATGAATGTTTTACCCAAAAAGATATATTTGTTCCAAACAATACCAATAATAATGAAAGAAAATTGTTTTGATGAGTGGAGAAAAGATCTAACAAAATTCATATGGCAAACCAAAAAAACCACGCATAAGGTATAAACTATTAACAGCTAAAAGGGAGAGAGGAGGACTGGCATTACGAAATCTAAAATTATATTATGAAGCAGAATGTCTGGTGTGGTTAAAAGAATGGATTATATTGGAAAACACTAGTATTTTAAATCTAGAAAGTTTTGACAATAGGTATGGATGGCAGACCTACCTAGCATACGAGAAGGTTAAGGTACATAATGGCTTCAAAAAGCATATACTCAGAAATTCATTGTTTTAAGTTTAGAATAAACTTTAAAGTTTTAAAGTTTAGGAATAAACAGCTATTAAAGCCACAAATCCCTTTATGGATCTCTCCATTAGAAGCCCATGCAGTTAAAAAACACAATATGAATCCGAACTGGGCAACATATAGACAAATACTGGAAGAAGACCAAGGAAAGTTAAAATTAAAAACATACGAAGAATTAAAACAATATGGGATGGATAATTGGCAATATATACAATTAAAAAGTGTGTTTAAGCCAGATCAAAGGTTTTGCCAGAGAACAATTGCTATTTAGCACCATTATATTTCGAAACAATAGGAAATTATTATCAAAAATTTATACTATTATTGGACTATGATTTGATGAAGAGGTAAAAGAAATAATGGTCAAATGGGCACAAGATATCGGCCATACTATATATTTAGAACAATGGGAGAAAATCTGTCGTGAAGATATTCGCTTTGTCCACCAACCCGAACAGATAAGCTTCGGGATTTTTTTATCAAGGGTTTGTTTAGCATTTTCTTAAGTTCCTGATGTATTATTCCCCAAAACTTCTTTATTTCCTTGCAACCCCACCACATATGAATTATCATTCCAGGTTCTTTGTTACATTTCCAACAAAGGTTGGATTTGAATTTATAAATTTTGGCGAGTTTAACTGATGTTAAATACCACCTGTAAAACATTTTAACCAAATTTTCCTTTATCGTATAGCAGGTGGTAAAGCGAATATCCTCGCGACAGAGTTTCTCCCATTGTTCTAAATATATAGTATGGCCGATATCTTGTGCCCATTTGACCATTGTTTCTTTTACCTCTTCATCCATAGCGATTGTTCTTTGGCAAAACCTTTTCTTTGATCTGCCTTAAAACACTCTTTTCTGCTCAGAAGGAAGATGGCGACCAGAGGAGGCACTTGGGACATGGCTAGGGGCAGCCATCATCCCTGAAGCATGAGACCACGTACACAGCAACCCTTCTGCCGGGGTGATCATCACTGCCCTCCTGGTCTCTGAGTGCCAGACAGGTAGCCATCTCAAGGACCAGAGTGGATCCAACCTATCGTACATGGATTGGGGACTTGGCCAGTACAATAGGGGGTACTCAACTTGGCTGGGAAACAGGACCATGTATATATTTTTCTTTGTTTCACTGAATGGGTGTAAGGTGGAGGTCAAGGGAGGGACAGGGACAAACCTGATACTCAGGTGTCCGCCAGAAAAACCTCCCAGTTTGTGACACACACACCCCCCCGTAAATGAAGAGAAAGGGGTGCTACTTACAGTCTGCCCATGTCCACAAAAGCCCTAACTATACAGACTATGCACAAGTGTGCACAAAAAACAAAACAAAAAAATTAAAACAAAGAACAAAAAATAAATTAAAATAAATAAAGGTGTTAAAATAAAAGAATAAAAGAAAATCAAAATAAATCAAATCAAATAAATCAAATAAAAGTAATAAATGAAACCAAAATCAAAATAAGAAAACAAAAAAGAACAAATCACTAATCCTCTGCCACCACCAACTGCCGCCACCACCTCTCTCTAAGTTCTCCTCACTAACCCACAATGGCCGCCTGCAAGTCAGTGGCTTTTAAAGGAGAAGCAAGAGATGTCACAAAGGAGGGCGGAGCCTTGTCACCGTGGCAACCCCCCCCCCCAGGACCTGGCCCCACCTGGGCCTTCCTGAGTGGTGATGCTCCTCTGTCAGAACTCGGAGGCACCTGCTGTTCCGCCTGCAGAATGCTCTGATCCCAAACTCTCTAGCCCTACGACTGGCTCTGCCACGATAAATCCATTTGTTTCTAAGGTGCTTGGTGGCTCTCTTTTTCTACGTTTGCTGCGGGGGGCTTAATCATATCACTACCCTTCTGCACTCTGTGGATTAAGCAGGGCATGGATTTGAAAGCATTTGTAACTTCTGCCACATAATTTTCAGGTGGAACTCAAATCGGGAGAGAAAAGGGCAAATGCAGCCTGCTCTTTCCATGTGGGGGGCACATTTCGTGGTGCATGCAAGTTGAATGGTGGGCCATAACATTAAAGGCAGGCATGTTGCGGACCTGTCTGGCCTAAGTGGGGAAAGGAACCATCAAATTCGCTCATAAAACCTCTCTGGCATGGGAGCACATGAATTCCAGAGCCATGGGCACATGAATGCTTCACAGTCTGTTGTTTTTCTGCGGAATTCACATTTGGAAATATGCCCAGTCGCAAAGAGCACATACCTGCTTCTTTCCAAAGGAGTGCTAAAATCAATTAACAAGTCCCCAAAGAGGCAGGCCTGTTCCAGTCCCCACCTCAGATAGTCTCAAAGGGCGAGGAAGCCAGTGCAAATTTACCTGCAATTTCAGCAGAAGTTGTGTCTCAAGAGTGCAGAAGCTAACTTTTGGCTGACCAAAATTCTGTCACCTTGGCTGAATGTCCTGGAGCATGCACAGAAATCCTTAACCTCCAAGGGGGATGTAGCATTTCAAAGACCGCAGGGCAAATGTGCTCCTGAGCATATGCAGAATCCTTTTCCTCTGGTGAGGTGCGGGGAACCTTTGGCCACCCCAGCTCTTGCTAGACTGCAAGTAGACTCCTGTTAACTCCAGCAAGCAGGAGTTCAGCAACATCTGGAGGGCCAGAGGTTCCCCACACCTGAGCTGGACTGTGCAGGTATCTGTGGATTCTGGAGTCCCAGAATTCGCCTTAGGTATATATTTTTTATGTTAGTGACTTCACCTGCCTGATGCTGCATAGGAGGTGACCTAGGATGAGATGGCTGGCAGGTACTCATGCTATGGCCTGGCTGACTTGCTTGCACAGTAAACGGGAGACGAGTACTCAGTGTGTAATCTGATCACAGTGAAGAACGGTCACAAATTCCCCAAATCTCTTGCTAAGCAGCAGAACTCTGTATTGCTGCGTCTGCCTGCTGGCATTCGCAGCAGAAAGCCATTCGTACTTCTGCCTCTGTTCTGGTCTCTGAATGGAAGCATGGTTCGTATCCCACTACTGACACCAGTTTCTGTTGACCCTCAGCTGTGGATTCCAGAGTTTTGCAGGAATGGCTAACTTAGCAGCATTTTAAACAGCTCTTGTAAAGTTGGAAAGGACCACAAGGGTCATCTAGTCCAACCCTCTGAAATGCAAGAATCCTTTTGCCCAACATGGCACGGCTTCCACCCTGGGATTAAGAGTCTCATGCTCTACAAACTGAGGCGTATGTTCTGGTATAAAATAAAAATAAATTCAGCTGCTCTTAAGAAAGACCCTCAGCTGTGGATTGTTGGTTGACACTGCAGGGGTGTGTGTGAGACAGTACAGATCCTCCAAGCGTCATTCTGGTTTCTGATTTGATCCCGGAAAGTCCCGCTTTTCCTTGGGACACCCCTATTTTCATTGGAGAAATGTTGGAGGATGTGGTATGATGTCCCTGTTTTCATCAGAGAAACGTTGTGAGGGCATGGAGTCGTGCGATCCTGGAGCCAAGAAGATCAAGTAACTATGCAACCTTTAGAAGGCAGCTGAAGGCAGCCCTGTATAGGGAAGTGCGTAATGTTTTCTTATGTTTTTATGTATGTTGGAAGCCGCTCAGAGTGGCTCTGGCAGCCTTAGTCAGATGGGTGGGGTATAAATAAAATAATTATTATTATTATCATTATATTATATCATTAATATTATACTATTTTTATCATCCAATATTGTTGTTGTTTAGTCGTTTAGTCATGCCCAACTCTTCGTGACCCCCTGGACCAGAGCATGCCAGGCACTCCTGTCTTCCACTGCCTCCCGCAGTTTGGTCAGACTCATGTTTGTAGCTTCGAGAACACTGTCCAACCATCTTGTCTTCTGTCGGCCCCTTCTCCTTGTGCCCTCCATCTTTCCCAGCATCAGGATCTTTTCCAGGGAGTCTTCTCTTCTCATGAGGTGGCCAAAGTATTGGAGCCTCAGCTTCACGATCTGTCCTTCCAATGAGCACTCAGGGCTGATTTCCTTAAGAATGGAGAGGTTTGATCTTCTTGCAGTCCATGGGAATCTCAAGAGTCTCCTCCAGCACCATAATTCAAAAGCATCCATTCTTCAGCGATCAGCCTTCTTTATGGTCCAGCTCGCACTTCCATACATTACTACTGGGAAAACCATGGCTTTAACTATACGGACCTTTGTTGGCAAGGTGATGTCTCTGCTTTTTAAGATGCTGTCTAGGTTTGCCATCGCCTTTCTCCCAAGGAGCAGGCGTCTTTTAATTTCGTGACTGCTGTCACCATCTGCAGTGAT
The DNA here is from genome assembly GCF_965112155.1 of Podarcis liolepis. Classification (NCBI taxonomy): domain Eukaryota; kingdom Metazoa; phylum Chordata; class Lepidosauria; order Squamata; family Lacertidae; genus Podarcis; species Podarcis liolepis. The sequence continues at coordinate 37,670,006 of NC_139566.1, read as the reverse complement.
CCATCCAATATTATTATTGTTCTAAGGTCTTACATATATAAAATAAATGTTCATAAATGTACCAAGCACACCCCCCATATATATATACCACATGTCTGAAGCCCACAGAAAAAGTCCTGAAAGCATTTTAATATCAATTAATATTATATTATTATATTATTAATTAATATCATTAATATTATATTTTTATCATCAAATATTATTATTGTTATATGAATTTTAAGGTCTTACATATATAAAACAAATGTTCATAAATGTACCAAGCACACCCCCCATATATATATACCACAGTCCTGAAAGCATTTTGTCCCTTCCAAATTTACCTCAAATATTGTCTCCCCATTGTCTTTTTGCTCTCAAATCCTGTCTTAAGGGCACATTTAAGATTTCCGAAATTAAGTAGTTATCATCACAAAAGAATAGCCAGGCTCTCCAGGTAAACCCTTGCAGGGGTTTCCTGCTGGCCCCTTCTCTGATTTATGAGGTATTGGGGGTGGTCTTGGGTTACACCCCTTCTGTGTTATATGTATGGGGGTGGTCTTGAGCACCAGGGCGGGGAATTTCAAAAGTTAATACGTATAGGAGTTTGCCCACCATTGTTCTGGGTCCCTCTCCCCCTTTGTGTGTGTGTGGGGGGGGGCACCCTGTTGCAACAGCTTTAAGAAAGATCAGGCTTACGAGCTGCTTTGCTTCTCTTTTTTTTATAAAATATTTATTGAAATTATGCAAAAAATTACACATAAAAAGAAAAACAAACACTAACAAACACAAGCTAACGAGAAAGTTAACAAAAAAAAAACAACCTAGAAAGAAGACGAAAAGAAGAAAAAAAAAAGATAATGGTACAAAATACAAAAACCAGATAACTAAGAAATAAAAAAAAAGAAAAGGGAAAAAATATTTTAAAAAAGAATAAATCCATTTTTCAGTCTTTAAGCTCATTTGCTTATTTCCTTGACCTCCTCACACCTCCCCTTTTGTATTCCCGTCTTTTCAGCAAATCCTTACCCTCTTTCATTTATCTTTACTCTGTATCTTAACCTATTGTAACTATTTTCATCCGTATATCTATATTTACCTGTTCTTATTAACCTTATTACCAAAACCAATTCTTTTCAGTCCAACATCATTTTAACATTCATTAGTTTTACAGTATTTCTGCAAATAGTCTTTGAATTCCTTCCAATCTTCCTCCACCGTTTCTTCTCCCTGGTCTCGGATTTTGCCAGTCATTTCTGCCAATTCCATATAGTCCATCACGAGCTGCTTTGCTTCTCAACATTCTCTGCTTGGCCTCTGTTAGTTCCTCCTACCGATAGAGAACCTACCAAAGGACTCTAAGCAGGGAGAAGAGTTGGTGAAAGAAGACTGGAAGAAATCTAAAGACTATTTACAGAAATATTGTAAAATTAATGAATGTTAAAAGGATGTTGGATAGAAACTAAGGGGTTTCCAGCTGTAATGCTTTAGGAGATACAAAAAAAAAGGTTTATAAATGGGTAAAAGCTTAATGGTAAGGATTTGCTGAACTAACAAATTGAAATAAAAAATTCCTTCCAGTAGCACCTTAAAGACCAACTAAGTTAGTTCTTGGTATGAGCTTTCGTGTGCATGCACACTTCTTCTTTCTGAAGAAGTGTGCATGCACACGAAAGCTCATACCAAGAACTAACTTAGTTGGTCTTTAAGGTGCTACTGGAAGGAATTTTTTATTTTGACTATGGCAGACCAACACGGCTACCTATCTACTAACAAATTGAAGTGGAATACAAAGAAGGGAGGTATGAGGAGGTCTGGGGAAATAAGCGTAAGGAAGATATGTTATGGAAAATTATCTGTTTTTTAACTGTTTTTATGTTGTATTTTGTTTCTTTTTATTTTTTCATTGTTATATTTTAAAAAACTTTAATAAATATCTTTGGGGGGGGGGAAGAGAACCTACCAAAGGACTCTAGATGAGCTCTTGGGAGCCCCATAAGCGAAAAGGAGTTGTTCTTTTTCTTATAACAATATCACGGGATAGGACGTCCCTATTTTGCGTGGGAGAAACGCTGGAGAATATCTGAGCGCGCACCACCTTTGCCAACGCTGCTGGACGGGTCCCGCTCCCCCGCAGCTCCAGCCGCTTCGCCGGGGGGACGATGCCCGGGAGCGCGCATTCCCCCGCCCGCCCCGCGGCGCGCTCGCCCTCCCCTCCAGCTCCGGGCTCCTCCCCTTCGCGAAGCCGGCCCCGTTCCGCCCCTCCGCGGCTGCCGTAGTCGGGCGCCGCCGCTGCCGCTGTCCCTTCCCTTCCCTTGGCTCCCACGTGGTTGCCGGGCAGGAGCAGCTGCGGTGGCGGCGGCGGCGGCGGAGTAAGTGGCCGGAGCGGCTCTTGGCGGAGGGCAGGCGCGGGGAGCGAGGGGATCCCTTGGTGGAGGAAGGAAGGAGAGGGAGAGGGACCCCGGCTGCGCCCCGCTCGTATGCCCTTCCTAGCCTGGCTGCGGTCGGGGCGTCTGGCCGCTCATTCCCTCGGGAGACCAGCCGGTGGCTGGCGGCTGAACGGCATGGCTAGCGTAGGTATCGCCTCTTGATCTTCGTCCGGCAAAGCTTCCTTACAATATGACTTTGATCAGCTGGGGCTTCTTAAGAAAGGTGTTCACTTCAGGGCGCAGGAAACTGCCTTGATGCGGAGCTAACTCAGGGCTGCCGCCTCTTGAAGGGTTTGAGAGAGGGGACCTGGAGATGCCACCGGGGGGGCGTTCGGCATCATCGTCATCCTTGTTCTTACTATGAATTAAATTTCTATACCGCCCTTCATCCGAAGATGACTGGGCGGTTTAGGAAGACACAAAGTTTCATGCGGTAATAACAAACCCAATCCATACAGAAAAAGAGATTCAGTGCAGATAAAAAGATAAGATGCATGCCACTGGGCTACAGCCTTTCCCTATGCAACGTGGTGTTTCTGTTGGTTTATATTCCGTTCTTTTTAAAAAAGTGTAGTTTTACCTCTTTGTCCCCTGAATTGCAGGGATTCTTCTGTTGTTGATGCGTTACCTGATCTTAAGAGATGTGCCTTGTGAGCTGCGCCAAAGTTGCTCGTTTCAGCTCGGCGTATGGCCTTGCGTTGAATGATGATGTCTGTATACGTATCTATATGTGAAGCAGAATTAAAACGCCACCAAAACCCCCAGTAGCTCCTTTTGGACTTACTTGCTTAGTTGCCTTAAGAGAACTGTCTTTTGTCAGTTGATTTTGAGTGGCCGATTCAATATCTGTGTAAAGAAGGTTTCTATGGCTGACGTGCCCTTTAAATGAAGGACTTCATTAGCTTTCGGATGATCTCTTCTAGTGCTTTGCAATGGCCGAGGAGTTGAGAACCGTGGCCGGCAACCAAGCCAAAAGGCTGAAGAGTAGCTGCAGCAACATAGAGGAGGCAGCGGAAGAAGTTGGAAAGCAGGAGGAAAACGGGCATGAAACGAAACGGATCAAGACCAGTGGGGAAGAGGTGGAGGACGGGGTGAAGAGGTTCCCCAAAAGGAAGGTTGTGATGCTGATGGCATATTCAGGGAAAGGCTATCATGGGATGCAGGTGAGTGGTTCAGGTACTTATGCTTGGGGAGTGTGTGTGGAGTTGCCAGGCTAATTTGTCATTGGCCTTTGCGTAGGCATGTAGGTATGAGATGAGGATGGGGATTGGTGGTCTTGCTGCTGCTGCTCTGTTTTGTTCACCTATTTAAAGCGGTGGGGAACCACTGGCCCTCCAGATCTTTGAGGCTGGTGGGAATTGTAGTCCAATGACATTTGGAGGGCCAAAGGCCCCCACCCCTGGGCTATGATTCTCACAGGTGAATACCACTGCTTCCCCCTGTGCTATAGGGAGCCTTCACTGCCTTTGTGACAGTAGAATTTGAACACAAGGCTGCAGAGCGGAAGAAAAGCAGGGCGACTCCCGTCTTGCCTCCCTTGAAAGACCATGTGCCTTTGGGTCCCCTCTTAGCCACCACTTTTAAGACTTGATGTCTGAGTTTGCTTTCCTCCCTTCTGCCTCTCCATTACTTTTCCCCCACATGCCATGTCTTCTAGATTGCAAATCTGAGGGCAGGGACTCGCCCACTATTGATGTTTGCAAGTTCTTCCTTTTAGCTAAAGGGCAGGCTAAAGAAACCAGACCAGATACCACATTAACACCTTTCTTTGATCCATCCCAGGCGCTTGTACCTGGGCTGACTTCCTGATCCTTAGCTCATCCTTTGTAGCAGCCAGGCAGCTCCAGCTCTGGCGAGTGAGATGCATTCAATCTTTTCTTCTTTTTCATTCCAGCGCAATGTGGGGAATGCTCAGTTCAAGACGATTGAGGATGACTTGGTGACAGCCCTCATTCGATCAGGCTGCATCCCAGAGAACCACGGTGAAGACATGAAGAAGATGTCTTTCCAGAGATGCGCCCGGACAGACAAGGTGATGCGGTTTTGCGTGTGTGAATGGGAGTTTCAACAGCATGGAGTGTCGGTATTGTGGATTGCAGCCCTGGGGAGCTCCTGCCACACAGTTTAGAAAATACTGAGCTTGATGGGCCAATGGTCTGACTCTGTATAAGGCAGCTTCTTATGTTTCTATATGTGGCACCCTAACACATATGTAAGATACATGGTCCCCAGGTTATGGTTCGGCATAGAGACCCTTGCATTCTTCAACTCAGTTCCATTTTGTTTGCTTTCAGATTATACTAACTTCCTGAATCCATGCTTAGGACCCTCAGCCCATCACTGTCTGATGGAGACTTTTCTGTTTCCCTCCCCACTGTTGATTTTAATCCTTACCTGTTGATCCACGCAGGGTGTATCTGCAGCTGGGCAGATCGTGTCGCTGAAGGTCTGGTTGATAGACGATATCTTGGAAAAGATAAACCACCATCTTCCTCCTCATATACGAATTCTAGGTAAGGGAGTAAATAACAGGAGCTTTTGGTTGTGGGCCTTGATCTCGGTGATCTCACCTTTCAATCTTTCATAACCAGAGCAATAGGGATGAGCCCTTCTCGCCAGCTTGTAAATGCATAGGCGAGGTGGGCCTTGGTGTTGAGGGTGCTTTGAGTTAAGCTCTGTGACATCAGAAGACCCCTCCTGTCCCCCAGGTGCAGGAGTAGCCAACCTGGAGCCCTGCAGATGTTGGACTCCAGTGTCTATCAGCCCCAGCCAACATAATCAGGGGTTAGGGATGATGGGAGTTCTCATCCAACCACTTGACTACCCGGCTCTTCTGGATAGACTCCAGAAGGGACCTACAATTAATTAGGAACACCACGTTTCCTCATTGGTATCCACATGAGAACAGAGCATTTTAGAGCTCGTTAGATGACCAAAATCCTTGCCAGCTTTCTTAAGAAATGCCTTTACTGAGTTGCGTTTCCAAGTGATGCCGGCCGCAGTCTTGGATGGCCGCTATAACTAAGGTCCCATTCAAAGACAGACTTTGCATTTGTGGTCAACCACAGGTGAAAGACAACACTCATTATCTGTTAACCTGCCCCTTATATAGGTTTCTGAAACTTTGGTTCTCAGGGACAGCTCAGTCGGTAGAGCATGAGACTCTTAATGTCAGGGTCGTGCGTTTGAGCCCTCTGCTGGGCGAATAGTTCCTGCAATACAGCGGGTTGGACTAGATGATCTTCGTGATCTTTTCCAACTCTACAATTTTATGATTCTGTAAAAGCATCATAGCAGAAAGGGTTTGGTTTCTTTTGAGTGACAGTAATATCTTTGTAATGCACAAAGTAACCTTTTCTGCATTGTTTACAAAAAAAATCAGGAAAAGGGGGTTAGATAAAATCACTATACATTGTTTCCGTGATTCAGAGGTTTAATCTGAGATATAAGCCTCTCTTACATCATGGAAGTCCGCTTATATTATGTAGGTGTGTGTGTGTGTGTGTGTATTGCATTATTTTATTAATCCTATTGCTGCAAGTTTGTCATGGCCTTTGGCTAGAACAATAAACTTCTGAACTGGCTCCCCATGGCTCTGGAAGGTCAGGAGAGGCAGGGTCATAGAATCATAGAATCATAGAGTTGGAAGAGACCACAAGGGCCATCGAGTCCAACCCCCTGCCAAGCAGGAAACACCATCAGAGCACTCCTGACATATGGTTGTCAAGCCTCTGCTTAAAGACCTCCAAAGTAGGAGACTCCACCACACTCCTTGGCAGCAAATTCCACTGTCGAACAGCTCTTACTGTCAGGAAGTTCTTCCTAATGTTTAGGTGGAATCTTCTTTCTTGTAGTTTGGATCCATTGCTCCGTGTCCGCTTCTCTGGAGCAGCAGAAAACAACCTTTCTCCCTCCTCTATGTGACATCCTTTTATATATTTGAACATGGCTATCATATCACCCCTTAACCTCCTCTTCTCCAGGCTAAACATGCCCAGCTCCCTTAGCCGTTCCTCATAAGGCATCGTTTCCAGGCCTTTGACCATTTTGGTTGCCCTCCTCTGGACACGTTCCAGTTTGTCAGTGTCCTTCTTGAACTGGACACAGTACTCCAGGTGAGGTCTGACCAGAGCAGAATACAGTGGCACTATTACTTCCCTTGATCTAGATGCTATACTCCTATTGATGCAGCCCAGAATTGCATTGGCTTTTTTAGCTGCCGCGTCACACTGTTGGCTCATGTCAAGTTTGTGGTCAACCAAGACTCCTAGATCCTTTTCACATGTACTGCTCTCAAGCCAGGTGTCACCCATCTTGTATTTGTGCCTCTCATTTTTTTTGCCCAAGTGCAATACTTTACATTTCTCCCTGTTAAAATTCATCTTGTTTGTTTTTGCCCAGTTCTCTAATCTGTCAAGGTCGTTTTGAAGTGTGATCCTGTCCTCTGGGGTGTTAGCCACCCCTCCCAGTTTGGTGTCATCTGCAAATTTGATCAGGATGCCCTTGAGTCCATCATCCAAGTCGTTGATAAAGATGTTGAATAAGACCGGGCCCAAGACAGAACCCTGTGGCACCCCACTAGTCAGTCTTCTCCAGGATGAAGAGGAACCATTGATGAGCACCCTTTGGGTTCGGTCAGTCAGCCAGTTACAAATCCACTGAGTGGTAGCATAGTCAAGACCGCATTTTACCAGCTTCTTTACAAGAATATCATGGGGCACCTTGTCAAATGCCTTGCTGAAATCAAGGTAGGCTACATCCACTGCGTTCCCTTCATCTACCAGGCTTGTAATTCTGTCAAAAAACGAGATCAGGTTAGTCTGACATGACTTATTTTTCAGAAATCCATGCTGACTATTGGTGATCACAGCATTCCTTTCTAGGTGCTCACAGACTGTTTGCTTAATGATCTGTTCCAGAATCTTCCCTGCTATTGATTGTCAGACTGACTGGGCGGTAATTATTTGGGTCCTCTCTTTTCCCCTTTTTGAAAATAGGGACAACATTTGCCCTCCTCCAGTCTGCCGGGACTTCGCCTGTTCTCCAGGAATTCTCAAAGATGACTGCCAGTGGTTCTGAGATCACATCTGCCAGTTCTTTTAATACTCTTGGATGCAGTTCATCTGGCCCTGGAGACTTGAATACATCTAGTCTAGCCAAATATTCTTGTACTATCTCCTTAGTTATTCTGGGCTGTGTTTCCTTTGCTGAATCATTTGCTCCAAATTCTTCAGGTCGGGCATTGTTTTCTTTATCGGAGAAGACTGAGGCAAAGAAGGCATTGAGGAGTTCAGCCCTTTCTGTGTCCCCTGTTTGCATTTCACCATCTTCTCCTCTGAGTGACCCCACTGTTTCTTTGTTCTTCCTTTTGCTACGAACATACCCATAAAAGCCTTTTTTGTTGCTTTTAACCTCTCTAGCAAGCCTGAGTTCATTCTGTGCTTTAGCTTTTCTGACTTTGTGTCTACACGTGCTGGCTATTTGTTTGAATTCCTCTTTGGTGGTTTCCCCCCTTTTCCATTTTTTGTACACATCCTTTTTTAATCTTAATTCAGTTAAAAGTTCTTTAGATAGCCACCCTGGTTTCTTTAGGCACCTTCCATGTTTCCGTCTCATTGGTATTGCCTGACGTTGTGCTTTTACTATCTCCCTCTTAACAAACTCCCAGCCATCATGAACTCCCTTTCCTTTTAGTATTGCTGTCCATGGGATCTCACCCAGCACTTCCCTAAGTTTTATGAAGTCGGCTTTCTTAAAGTCAAGAAATTGAGTCCTAGTATGCTTGGCTGCTACTTTCCGCTGTATAGTAAACTTCAGAAGAGCATGATCTTTGGCAAGCACAATTTTTTTGCTTTTCCCCACCAGTACCAATGTTCCCCATGACCTGGGGTGAGTTGGCATTTTTTAAGTAGGCCCTTCCACTTAGATGGGAGAAGCTTATGTGCCAGGCCAAAATGATATAATTGCTGATTGTGGAAAGTGAACAGCGCAGCAGTCAAGACAGGCCCCAAGTTGTGCCAGACACGATGCACTTCCTTGTGTGGTCAGTTACACACACACACACACACACCCGCCAACGGAATGTGAATAGTTTTGCCACCTGTACATTTTGAAGCCTCGGTGTACTGAGAAATTTGAGAGTTCCATTAAGCCAAAACTGTGGACCCCTGAACCTAAAGCAGGTCTGGGGGAGCCTGTGATCCTTCTGATGTTGGGACTCCAGCTCCCATCATCCTCTGCAAGGATGGACAATGGTCAAGGATGATGGGAGCTGAGCTTCAGTGACATTCGGAGGGTGACAAGTTTCCCCCCATCCCAGTGGTGAAGTATCCTGGGTCCACGGTTCACCTGAAACTTACTTGATGGGATTGTACAGATCCTGTTAATAGAACATGCGTGTTTTAATCTAGGACTGAAACGGGTCACAGGAGGCTTCAATTCCAAGAACAAATGCGATGCCCGGACATACTCTTACATGCTGCCAACTTTTGCCTTGGCACACAAAGACTGCGACCTCCAGGATGACACGTACCGCCTGAGCACGAAGACGCTGGAGACCGTCAACAGCCTTCTGGCTTGCTACAAGGGGACGCACAACTTCCACAACTTCACCTCTCAGAAGGGGCCCAAAGACCCCAGCGCCAAACGCTACATCATGGAAATGTACTGCGAGGAGCCCTTTGTGAGGGAAGGCATGGAGTTTGCCGTGATCAAGGTGAAAGGGCAAAGCTTCATGATGCACCAGATCCGGAAGATGATTGGGCTGGTGATCGCCATCGTGAAGGGCTTCGCTTCCGAGGCCATCATGGAGCGTTGCTGGGGGGAGGAGAAGGTGGACGTCCCCAAAGCCCCGGGGCTGGGCCTGGTTTTGGAGAGGGTTCACTTTGAAAAGTACAATAAGCGTTTTGGGAATGATGGGCTCCACGAGGCCCTGGAGTGGGTGGAAGAAGAAGAAAAGATTGCTGCTTTTAAAGAGCAACACATCTACCCCACAATCATAAGCACGGAGAAAGAAGAGAAGTCCATGGGGTGCTGGGTGGAGACGCTCTCCAACCACGACTTCAATTCCACTGTCTCGAGGGCACCGGTGGACAACAGGGATTCAAAGGTAACCCAATTGGTGGCCATCACTGCATTCCAAAGTTTAACTATGCGCAGTGTGAAGAAGTGTTTCTTCCATCTGTTGTGAGTCTTGTAACGTGTAGCTTCATTGTTTTTCCACTATGAGAGTGGGAGGAAAACCTTCCTGGATCCACTTTCTCCACGCATTCCATAATTTTTAAACCTGTGTTTATGAATGCCACTGACAGTTGTGACTACGCTGTTTCTTTATCTCCTTTTTCCAGAGTGATGATCCTGAGGGCAGCGATGGATGCGGAGATGACTCGGACTGAACTGAAATCCGCTCCAGAGGGCAGAAATATAACAGTACGTGGGTTGCCCCACACCGTTCTGGGAAACTTCTGCCCGATAACCTTGGGGTCATCTCTCAACTGGTGGTGTTTATCTGCTTGGGTGATGAGCATTGCCCACCAGGCCAAGCTGTGGGAGGAGAAGAAAAAGGACCTTTAGAGCAACTTTGTCTACAGTGGGAAATAATGTCAGCTGGAGCCAATAGTGCATTAATTATGCTTTACAAAAGAATTATGTCATTTTTACTGTGTCCAATGCACAATAGAAAGTAATTAATAATCGGACTCTTAAGACAATGGAAAGGTTTTTTAAGTATCATTTCCCCCTCCTTTTTAAAATGAAGGCCAAAGTTTCTTCCTCCTTTCTTTTGGGCTTTTTCTGATTGTACTTCATTCCAGCTCAGCTTGCAGAAGGGGAGATACCCTCTTCCTTTCCTTAGCTTGCCATGTCTTTGCCTCTGGTGTCCCAAGAGACAAAATAGTTTCTCTGAACAAAATCTGACTGTGGAATATCAAACTTTTCGCTTTCTCTCCCCTTTAAAAAATGAGCTACTTGTTTCAGAGGGCTTTAAAAAGAAAAGTTTGTCTCTGGTTTTTGTTTTCTTTTTTGAGAATAAAATAAAGACTTCTCGTGGCACAATTAGAAAAGGAAAAATCATACCTACGTTTTCTGTGTACGAAATAAAAGAGCTTAAGATTGTGAGAAGAGCCATAATCCTGTTTTTCCTGTGGCCAGCCAGACTCTTTTGGGAAGTTTGAAAGTAGGACCCGAATGCAACAACACTCTCTCCATTTGTGATTCCTAAAAACTGGTACCCAGCAACACATTGCCTCTGACAAAGGAGAGAGAGAACATTGCCATGACACGTGTGTGTAATAATAGTAACAATGGGATGCTTTCCTGCCCTGATCCTAGGTCTGCAATCATATAGTGCCCGGGTCAGTGACTCTGGGGTCATAGTTCTGTGTGGATCTCCCCCTCCATGGGCAGAGAGGGGCAGTTGCATTTGGAGCGACAGGTGCCTCCATCTTCCTTTACTTCATCAGATGAACACCACATCATCTTTAAAGTGGGGTACACGGTTCTCCTCCCTCCAAGTTAAATCCTTGCAACAATGCTGAGAGACAGTGACTAGCCCAAGGACACAGTGAGCTTCCTGGCTTGAGTGCAGATTTGGACCCTGGTTTCCTAGATCTTAGTTCAGCATCCTAACCGCTACACCACACAGGCTCTCAGTGGGATCTTGCTTTAATACTGGCAATGGGGCAACTTCCTCCTTGACACCTGAAGGCAGAAGGCTTTGCACACACTTTGTGACTGTATCACTAACTGCTAAGCTGCAGAGGTCATATACACAAAGCACTCTTAACACAACTTGAACAGTCACCCTAAGAAGAATACTGAGAACCAGTGCTCCCACCCCAAAAAAGGGTACTCTCATTTTCCTACTCATATTGAAATACTGTCCCTCAATGAGACCAAACTTAGATTCACAAAATGTTTAGGGGTATGCATCCGCCCCCCCCCACCGAAAAAAACACTGCTGGGAACTGTAGTTTACCCCACAGTGCTACAGTTCCCAGGATTCTTTTGTAAGGTGCTGTGCTTTAAGATTGTGCTTTGCAAGGCAGCCAAAATATGTTTTCTCATTTATATGCGCGACTTTCACTTCGGAGGAGGTAGGGATCTGTGTCTGAAAGTGAAGTGTGGTGTCGTGGTTTAGGCTAGGTTTGCAGAGACCCACGTTTAAATTGTTCTTTGTGGTGGACAGAGTTGATGGTAGTAAAGCGGGGGGTGGGGAGGAATTAATGGCCCAACTTGAAAGTTTGCTTTTCAAAGGTTTCCCAAGCAGCCTCACAATAATTACAACTCCCATGATTCTCTCTCTCTGTGAAATAGCCCTGTCAGTTGTTTTTCATCTGAATATATACCTGAGCAGGCATTCAATTGCTGCCAGGTTTCTTTATTAAAGAGTTCCTCTTAAGGAGCGCAAGACAACTTATACTGTATAGTTTTTAATAGATTATAAATATCTATATGCTTTCAATTGTGTCAATGTTTGATACTTTTTTAAAAAAAGTTTTGCTCTGTGTTTTTAGCAGTTCTTATTTTTTTGTCTGTAAGCAGCCTTGACTCTGTCAGGGTTCAAACAAACAAATGTATGTATGTATGTATGTAATAATATGGTTCCTATTTCTTCCCTCACTCATTTTATCCTCACAAGAACCCTGCTGGGTAGACTCAGGCTACACTGAGAGAAAGCTGCTGGCTCAAGGTCACCTTAAGCCTCTGCCTTAGCCCAACAGCCTTAACAGCTGCACCTCAGTGGCGTAAAAGCCAGTTCTGAGAGGGGGAATTTAGTGTGTGTGTGGGGGGGGTGACTTGTGACGTAATATGACGTCCCAAGCGTCATGGTTCAAGGCTTCCGAACCGTCATGCATCTTGGGAAAGAGAACGCGCATCGCGTATAACTCTCCTTACTTCGTCCCTGCTGGGTTACCGTACCCTTGCTCGCCCGCCCGCCCCGCTATTTGACCGCTGAGCTTGTGATAGGCGGGGCTGCTCTAACAGTCACTACCGCTTGCCCAATACCGCGAGAGCTCTCGCGCGGCGCCGGCCAATGGCACCTTGAGCTCGCGCAGCCCCTCCTTCCCGAGCTCGCCATAGTATCTTGTGAAAGGGGAGAGCTTGCGCGCGCGCGCGCCCTACCCCCCCCTACGGTGTCCCTCAAATGGCATCGCCCACCGTGGATCCTCCGCGGGGCGGTGGCAGGACAGACCAAATGCAGTCTTTCGAGAGGGGTGAGCGTGTTTAATGGGTAGGTAGGCTTGGTGCAAGGGCGGGTGAGGTATTTAATGTTAGATACTGAGGTGGTATTAGCATTATTAGCTTGACTGCCTATTCTTTTCTTTTCCCTCGGCAGGAAGGTGGGGGCACACACGACTTCTGCAGTTGGTATGGAGCAGGCTGAAGTTCCACCGGGAGAGTTCCCCCCCCCCCCCAGCCTTGCATTCACTACCCAGAGGACACGAAGTGGCACAGAAGCGAAGATGTAACCTGCTGTTGGAAGCCCTCTTCCATCTTAATCAAGATCTCTGTTGGGGCCTTCTGCGTGCATTCCCACTGAGCTCCTGTCCTTTCCGCATGGCGCTTTAAAAATGCAATAAAAGAGGTAAAGTGATTAAAGGAAGCGATCAAAACCACCTATGTGTGCATGTGATGGTGGCCTCAATATCTTTATTCCTTGCAGCATTCCAGTGTGGTGGTTGTATAAACTAACAGCACTGAATTTTGAATTGCATTCTGTTATGTTTCTGTATACGCTGGAAGCTACCCGGAGGGGCTGGGGCGACCCGGTCACATGGGCAGGGTGCAAATAATAAAATTATTACTATGATGGTAATATAATCTACCAGTCCTGTGGTGGGTAATTAGTCTTGAGCGTCTGTTTTAGCACTTGTTTTCCTCTACCTTACTCCAGAGGCTCTCTGACCAGTAGAGTGCTTTGGCATTGCCTGAGGATATATTGAAGTCATGCTCATATCCCTCCCCAGTAGGATGTTTGGTTCCCATTGGGGTCTACAATTTGAGCAAACATTCATCTGATGGTAGGTACTTACAAGACTCTGGGCGCAGGCATGACGCAGCACATGTACAGAATGCATACAGTGGTACCTTGGTTTATGAATTTAAACCAATTCCGGAGGTCCGTTCTTACACCGAAGCCGTTCTTAAACTGAGGCGCGCTTTCCCTAATGAGTCCTCCAGCCACCAGTGCCCTTCCACTGTTCGTTGACCGAGGTAAAGTTTGCTAACCAGAACAATACTTCTGGTTTTGCAGAGTTCGTAACCCGAATAGTCAGTTAACAGGACTGTCCGTTGACTGAGGTACCGCTGTATTGGCAAATTACAGTGATGGATTGCAGCTTTACAGCATACCCAACCTCTCTGTGAGCAAAATCGGGGGAAGGGGCATGAGATCTGGGGCTTAGCAAAAAAGTACTCTTTAATAATTATCCCACATCTTGGCAGTTGGTGGTGGTTGCCAGGTTGGCTGACTGCCTTTGAGAATGTAGCGGGTTGAAAAGTTGATTGGTTTATTTAATGCCGCTTTGTAAGGAAGCCCATGATAGCTGATTAGCTTAAAGCAGGCATAGGCAAACTTGGCCCTCCATATGTTTTGGGACTACAACTCCCATCATCCCTGACCACTGGTCCTGTTAGCTAGGGATCATGGGAATTGTAGTCCCAAAACATCTGGAGGGCCGAGTTTGCCTATGCCTGGCTTAAAGGCTAGCAGAACAATCTGCAAAGAGGCTAGTGTTGTGTGTTTTCATACTGGCTGCAGAGGAAGGTGACATCCAGCTAAGTCATACTTGGATAAGAATAACCATTTAAATAAATGTGCTTAAATGGGTCTACTCTGAGCATGAGTTACATCGTATACTGCAAGTGTCCCTGATAGTGAAAAAGAGAAGAGGAGCACCAGAGTAGCAGGAAAATTCAGGCACTAATTCTTCATAGAGTATTCCCCAGTATCAACCGTATTGGGTCCTAAGATTGGCAGGGGATGCCCTGATGGTGCTGCTGCAACTGGATGTTGCCCAGCTGGTGTTGACCTATGTCAGGGCCTTTTTGGTGGTGGTTTCCCATTTGTGGAATGCCCTCCCTGGTGAAACGCATCTGTATCCCTCACTATTCACTTTCAGGAGGAATTTAAATATATTCTTGTTTACCCAGGCACTTGATGACTGAAATATACTGTTCTTGGCAACCATGAAAATGATTAGCTTCAAGAGTATGTGGTTGTTTTTAGACAACTTTTTAATTTTACTTTTAGTTGAATTGTTTTATCACTTTTCTGTGTCCTGCTGCCCTAGGTCCCCTTGGGAGATAAATTTAATAAATGAATACATAAAGTTATATATGTTTATTTTATTTATTAAATATCTATTCTGCCCTTCATTTGAGGATCAAACAGCAGTTTACAATAACCCCACCCCACAAAAATACATACCGTAGTAAAAAAAAGAAACAATACCTCACAGTTTAAAAGGCCATAATTTATTTATATATGGAGACAAAAAAACGTGGTGTTTTGATTTTCTATTCATATATAGTTAATACTCCTCTGTTGTTTTTTAATTATTATTTCTTTAGGCACTTTGATCACAGCTGCGGTATTCATGCTGATGAGAGATTATGGCTCCGTATCATGTTCAGCCATAGCAACCCTATTCGTATGATTGGACTCATTCTGCAGTTAAGCCAAGTTTCCAACACACCTGCTAGAAATGGAACTTCCTGGTGGCATCTAAACTCTGAAGTTTGTGAAAGGAACAAAGCTTTAGTTGAAGGAACCATTAGTGCTGTTCTTGTAATTAGTGCTGTTCAAGCCAAGCAGCTGTAAATAATTTGTATGCATCTAAGGCATTACCTATAGGGATGCGGGTGGCGCTGTGATCTAAACCAAAGAGCCTAGGGCTTGCTAATCAGAAGGTCGGTGGTTCGAATCCCCGCCACGGGGTGAGCTCCTGTTGTTTGGTCCCAGCTCCTGCCCACCTAGCAGTTCGAAAGCACATCAAGTGCAAGTAGATAAATAGGTACTGCTCCAGCGGGAAGGTAAATGGCGTTTCCGTGCGCTGCTCTGGTTTGCCAGAAGTGGCTTAGTCATGCTGGCCACATGACCCGGAAGCTGTCTGCGGACAAACGCCAGCTCCCTCAGCCAATAAAGCAAGATGAGCGCCGCAACCCCAGAGTCGCCCGCGACTGGACCTAATGGTCAGGGATACCTTTACCTTTAAGGCATTACCTATTAATGTTCCTATTTTACATTCATCCACACTTTATTAGATATTTTTATATAGATACATATATAATTTCTGAACTTTGAAGTCTGAGATGGTGCTTTTTAATTTTTTTAATGATGTGTCTGATGTAATAAAGTAGATCATTATTTGTTAATTGAATACAGTAATAAAAAGTTTGATAGTTATTCATATTGAATATTATATTAATATATTATGAAATAAAGCATACCTTTGCACAATTCTCCTTGAGTCTTTGGTATTTTCCTCATCTCACCCTGTTTATTAATATAATCAATAAAGCAGAACCTGTTTCATAAAATGAATCCATTTCCTGTTTTTGTCTTTATGCCAGGCCTTGATTTAGTTTGTTTTTCTGCTAATATAAAAATGCGAACTTTATTATACCAAGCTTCTAACGATGGATCTTTAGAGTATTTCCAGCATTTTTCAACCAGTAAAAACCATGATACCCTGATAAAAACAAGAAGAAGCATTTCCTTATATAGGATGTGGACATTTTGACAATGAAAGATTTGATAATGATATTAATTTTGGAGCCATCTGTATTTCCTTCTTTACAGTAAGACTATACAGTATTTTTAAAAGATGCCCTGTCAAAACCCATGCACATATTGGCATTCCCAGCACATGTAGGAAATATGCCTCCCATCCCTTGCATCTCCTCCAACAAGTTTTGTGCCCATTATTCTTTTAAACTTTGGGCTGTTCCTATTGTCTCATTGTAAATGTTTGATGCCAGAACTTTCATTGTACAGTAAAGTCAAAAGCATCAATTGCTCAAATCCTGTTAAAGACCTAGTAGCCTGATTCCTGCTCTTTTGGTTTGAGATAAAGAAAAGACTGATGTAACTGGGACCAGTTTACTCATATCGTACCCAAGCGGACCTAATTTGGGAGCTGCCCCTTCAAACAGATCACGTATAAAAACTATGCCCCACATTTGCCACTGGCTTAAGTATTGAATTTTGCTCCTCCAAAAATAAAATAAAAAATAAAATAAAATAAAAGGGAGTAACAGAAAAGAAAATGGAGTTTACTCTGTCAGGAGTTTAGCCTACACTTGAGTAGGACCCTCGCAGAGACATGCTTGACTGGCATGTTCCCTCCCTTCTGGTCTTTCGTTCGGGAGCTTCAAAAGCTTTCTTCAGCCCGAACATCGCAACGACCGATGCCAACCAACACCAGCACACTTAGGGATCTGCAGAGTTTGCGCGTGGCTTGCATGACAGACCTCAGCAACTCAGCATTTTGGCTAATCTACTTTATTTACATATAAACACACACCGAGCACTGCAACATGGCTCCCTCTCTCTCTAGCATCAGACAGCAAAGAGATAAAGAACAAGGGACAATAGTCCCACTTCACGGAACACAGTAACACAAACATCCTGTCTGTAGTGGTTAAGAGCAGTAGATTCGTAATCTGGGAAACCGGGTTCGCGTCTCCACTCCTCCACATGCAGCTGCTGGGTGACCTTGGGCTAGTCACACTTCTCTGAAGTCTCTCAGCCCCACTCACCCCACAGAGTATTTGTTGTGGGGGAGGAAGGGAAAGGAGAATGTTAGCCGCTTTGAGACTCCTTCGGGGAGTGATGAAGTGGGATATCAAATCCAAACTCCTCTGTGGAGTCAAAACATACAGTCATGTGAAAGACAACAATCCTATGACTGCAATCATGGAGCCAGGAATTCTAACATATTCTGCCCCCCTCCCAGGCTATAAGCATGTAACTGAGGGAGGGATTATATGTAGTTTCTGGATACACCCCCTAAATTTGTAAGGTAAACTGTGCACTGCCCTGTACTTAGTCAAACCCTGCAGGGAGACTCACCTGGTACCATAATTGTATACTGTACAGTGTTTTTCTTCTGGAAAAAGTGCTGGAAATACCTATCCTTCAGTACCCCCAGAAAAAAAGCACTGATTATATACAGATTTAGGTGCCAGACTTTTGGCTCTGAATTCTGTGGCCTCCTTTTGAGTGGCTGGGAAGTTTCAATCTTGCCTCGTTTTTAAAGGATTGCCTTTCAGATTTTTCTTTGTTTTTCTTCGATGCCGGTTTTGAATTATAATATAATAATGATAAAAAAATATTATTTATACCCTGCCTATCTGGCTGGGTTTCCCCAGCCACTCTGGGCGGCTTTGGGTTATCACAGTAAAAAAGAAAGATGAATAAATCCAATAAATAAAAATAATTGAGAATTTATTATTCTCCCCATTTCTTTTAGTGGATTTATTGATCGGTTTTCAATGTTCTTTCAAGTTGGATGATTATGGGTGATTATTTATTGTATTTGACTGAAGTGGTGTACATCGCACTCTTAAAAATTGCTGGCATTTATTGCTTGATTTTACAATCAGGAATTATAGCAGATTTTTTAAAATGGCTATTTAATTTTTAAACCCGAGTCTAAAATTATGCAGAAAACAACTAGTGCGCATGTACCAATTCAGATTCTTTCTCTTCCTCCTTCCCGCTCCTTCCCTCCTTCCCCCTCCTTTTCTGTCACACTTTGGCACATGCGCCGTCAGGGCCGTCCCTTCCCCGCGCCTAGAGAACGTACTTTACGTTCACGCTGGGCGGAGCCTCTATTCGCATGCGCATTTCTCCAAACCGAAGCCAACTAGCAGAGCTGGGCGGGCGGGCGGGCGAGGGTGGGGTGAGGCTGGCGTAAGCGCGCTTACCCGGGTTGACCGGCGCGACGTCCCACGAACTGACCCTCACCGGCGCCCGTACAACCAGCGCATGCGCATGCGTCTCTCTCTATCTTTTTTTTGTTTCCTCCTCCTCCGCCAGTTTCCTGTCAGGAGGCGGATGGCAGAAGCAGGGCCCGGCTCGGAGCGGGAGGGACGAGTTGGGGAGGCGCCTTGACTGGAGCGCAGCGGGTTGACGCCTCGCCGGAGAGACAAGGTAGAGCCGGCCGGTCCCGGGAGGGCTTGGCGGCTTGTGTGTGAGGGCCGAGGTGTCTAGGCCGCTCTAGGCCCGGCCTGAGAAGCAAGCCAGGCCTCGAACTCGGACCTCCCCCCCCCTTTCTCCTCTCGCGCGCGCCTGAGGGAGTTAACGGGCGCCGGGAAGGGCCAAGAAGGGCCGGTCCCGCCGGCAAGAGAACGCAAACGCCACTCCAGGAGCTTTTTCTGCCGGGGCGCTTCCGCGACAGGGTGACGGGACCTTTTTCGCCCTGCCGGATCGGGCCCCTGTATCCCCAGCATCCTAGTCTCAACAGTGGTAGGGAGGGAAGGACTGTGCCGGTCCGTGGCTGCGGTTTAGGGCACCCGCTTTGCACGCAGGGTGTCCCAGGATCAGGCCAGGTTGGCTGGGTGGAGAGGAGCCAAACTGAAACCCTGGAGAGCCAGTCATTGCATTTGTTTTTGTTTTATTGCAGGCACCCGCAAACTCGGCCCTTCAAATGTTTTGGGACTACAACTCCCATCATCCCTAGCTCACAAGACCAGTGGTCAGGGATGATGGGAATTGTAGTCCCAAAACATTGGAGGGCTGCGTTTGGGGATGCCTGGTTTATTGCATTTACGCCCCACTTTTCTCTCCCCAAGGAGCCCAAGGTGGCACACATGGTTCTCATTTAACCCCCTGCAACAACCCTGCGAGGTAGCCTAAGCCGAGAGACCGCAACTGGCCCCAAGGCCAAGCCCACTGTGTTTCGTGACTGGGGATTTGAACCCAGGTTCTTAGTCCACTAACACTAACCACCACACCACACTGTAGAACAGCCTTTCCCAAGGCTAGGGTGTTGTTGGACTACGACACCCATCACCCCTGGTTAGCAGGACCGATAGTCAAGGACGATGGGTATTGTAGTCCAACAGCACCCCAAGTTTGAGAGGTGCTGCTGTAGCTGTACCAAGCTAGATGGAGCCAATTGTCTGAGTTGTTTAGGCATAGAAACACAAGAAAATTCCTTGGTTTTTTTTGTATTGTTGTTAATATTGATATGTTATGGGCGTAGAGAGCTGCCGCTTTGGGTGTCATCGATCATTCGCCTCTCACAGCCAAACCCTTATACAATGACTTGGAGAAATAAAAGTAATAGAACCATTCAGACAAGAGTACAGATTTATGTGATTCATTTTAAAAGCATCATGAACTCCTTAATCAAATAGATCTTTTAAGTGCCATGCATAATAAAATTGTCGATAAAATACAACTAAACTCCACCAAAAAAAGTATGCATACAATAATTTTTAAAATTCAGATTTAATTTGTAAAATGTTTAAAACAAATGTAAGTAATTAAATTACATGCCTGGATAGACTTGTGAAAGTGCTACTGGGTGCAGAGAAAAAGATACTGTACTGGATTAAGACACCAATTCTTTTTTTCCTTAAGGAAAGAAAATTAGCAAAAATAAGGTTTTAACTCCTACAGTGAAATTTATTTTAAGTTTGTTTCAGCAAAAACCTACAGAGAATCTTGTGGCTCCTTAAAGGTGGCCAAATTTATTATTGCACAAGCTTTTGTGGACTACAGTCTTCTGTATCAGAAGCATGATATTTTTAAGGCTTTCCTGAATACTAGAACTGAAGGGGCCACACAAATGTTAACTAGAAGGGAGTTCAGTAGCTGCAGAGCTACCACCTGGAAATAATTTATTAATTAAATATTTAAGAATTTTTATTTTTATTAGTGCTTTGGGAACCTGCTGCTATTATTCAGAAGCAAGTGAATGTGGTTCTTCTCCCTCTCCCACTTTTTAAAAACACCCACAACAACCCTGTGAAGTAGCAAAACAATAACAGATGTATTATGACATAAGCTTTCAAGGTCTGCTAGAGTCCTGTCCTTCAGATGTGTGAGGCGCTGCCCTGAGTTGAAGCGGGGAAAGATTGTAGAAAGAGGTTAGAGAGAAATAAAATTCTGAATAAGCACGTTAACAGCGGCAGTTCCTACACCCAAGTTATTAGCAACTTGAATAAGACTTTGTGCATCATATTGTCCACAGACGTGAAAGTCATAATAAATGTGTTTGGTTTTAAGATGTCATTTCATTCTTCTATTTATGTTTCACATCATAAAAATGAGACAGTAACTACAGAAAACAATTTTAATCCTTCTGTTGTGGTTCAGCATAAAACATTTAACAGAGTATGCAGTACTATCCAGGAGAATATTAACCTTTCTTTTCTTGTCTTACACTTGAAAGGTGCAACTAGTGGTAATAGATCTAGTAGCAGTCAGGCGGAGCACATCTGCTTAAATAATTTGGAAAAGTTGGAAAGAAATTAAATACATTTATTTCTATAGTTCCATCAAGGTACATACATGTATTTCCCAGGGTAACATAAAAAAGCCTGGACTGGAAACTTGGGGAAATCTTTAAAAACCCCTCACAATCATTTAATTTCAAAAGTGGTTGAGGGCACAAAGGGAATGGAAAGACAAGCCTGACAAAACACTGGAGGAATGCTGTCTTTACTGTGTTGCTTAATGAACTCTTCTAAATTTCCCTGTAGACATTGAGAACATTAAAAAGGTGATAATGCACCATGGCAATGGTCCTCAAAATGCCCAACGCCAGCTCCAAAGGTCCCGCTCCTTCACTGGCAGCGAGGGTGAAGACCAACAGGCGAACCTGCCCCAGTCCCCAGCACCTTCGTTTGCTCCTTCAGCAAGCCCATCAGCACCACAGTCTCCCAGTTACCAAATCCAGCAGTTTATAATGAGCAGAAGCCCAGTCACTGGGCAGAATGTGAATATTACCCTGCAGAATGTTGGACCGGTTGCGACAGGAAACCAGCAGATCACGCTTACTCCGTTGCCGATCCCGAGTCCGACCTCCCCGAGTTTCCAGTTCAGCCCTCAGCAAAGGAGGTTTGAGCATGGGTCCCCCTCTTACATTCAAGTTACTTCGCCGTTGCCAACACAGGCTCAGTCTCAGAGCCCCACGCAGCCTAGCTCTATGCCAGTGCAGTCCATATCAAATGTTCGGGCGGGCACTCCAGGGCCTGGCTTGGGGATGTGCAGCCAGAGCCCGACACGAGGCTTTGTTGATGCGAGTGTTCTCGTGAGACAGATTAGCTTGAGCCCTTCAAATGGTGGGCACTTTGTGTATCAGGAAGGCTCCGGCATCACCCAGATATCTCAAGGAACCACAGCTCAGGTGCAGCTTTCATCTTCCGGAGCACCTGCTGCGGTTCGAGAACGTAGGCTGTCACAGCCCCACTCGCAAACCGGTGGCACCATACACCACCTTGGACCACAAAGTCCCGTCGCTAGTGGAGCAAATATCCAACCTTTACCTAGCCCTGGTCACATTGCAACAAATAACTTGCCACCTCATATCAGCAACATCATCCAAGGCATGCAGCAACAGCAGCAGGTTCTCCAAGGTCAGCAGTTGAGCAGATCCCTGGGATATGACCGGACTTCTAGTGGGCTGATAGCTGGAGTTGGAGGAGCTTCTGCTTTTGGAATGACATCGCCGCCACCTCCCACAAGCCCTTCCCGGGCCAGCATGCCCCAGGGGCTGACAAGCCTCCCTCTTGCTCCTTCAGTAAGTGCTGTGGTGAAAAAAACAAAGAAACTGGAAGAGATCCCTCCAGCCACTCAAGAAACCGCTCAGCTGAGAAAGCAATGTTTGGACCACCACCTCAAGGAAATGGAGGTGTTGAAAGACGCTTTCAAAGAGTATTTGATTGAGTTGTTTTTCCTGCAACACCTGCATGGAAATATGATGGATTTCTTAGCCTTCAAGAAGAAGCCTTGTGCGGCGTTGCAAGCATACCTCAGGCAGAATGACTTGGATTTGGAGGAAGAGGAGGAAGAGGAACAATCTGAGGTTATCAATGACGAGGTAGGAACTTGCTGTTCCAATAATTTAGAAATCTACTGGAGCCTAGAATTATTTATACCAGTTATTTGATTTCTAATTTTCTGTAGTCTGTAGCGTGCATACTTGGAACTCAGTACATTTGAAATCAGTTAGTTTTGCACTGGAGTACGAAGCATGATTGGGTTGCAAGATTTATTAGGCCAGTAGGTATCCTGCAGCATTCGTCTTTAAGGTTTGATGTTTTGATGTTGCAAAAAGATTTGCTGGACTTAGGTTTAGGATCTTAAATTTTGCTGTTATTTGTAATTCCATTTGATCTTATTTGTGGTTTTGTTCATAGATTGGTTATGGTGTAGTAGGTAGAATGTTCCTCTTTGATCAGGAAGATGCGAGTTCAAGTCCTGTTCTTACTTTAGCCATGAAATCCAGTTGGTGACTCCAAACAAGTAACCATCTCTCAGCTTAACTTGTCTTGCAGTGTTGTTATGATAAAATTAGAAAGTGTGGGAAATGGAGAAAATTCCTATGCAATGTTGCCCTCAACTTTTTAGAGCAAGTTCAGGGTACACATATGAAAATGATACGAAGTTATGATGTGCTGGCTTGCAGTGTTACAAAAATAATGGCAAAATCCTTCGGGAAATATAAATATTTTCTAGTTGTAACCAAAGTGTCAGAAAAGCTGGTTTAACATGGTAGCAGAAGTTGTAGGGCATTTTTCTGTTTTCTGTTTGCTTGCTTTCTCACCAGTCATGCTCACACAGGAACCTTAAACTTGAGTATAAATTTGCACAGTAGGTTTACTGGCACTCAGCTAAAATGGCAAACTTAGCTGTCAGTTAAAAGAAGGTTCAGCTATGTAATTTGTGGTTTATCCAGTGTGTGGTTACTCAGAAGCAAGTCCCACTATGTTAATTGGGGCTTACACCCAGGTAAGCGTGCATAGGATTACAGCCATGATTTTGTAATAACATCAAGTGAAAACTTGAAGCAGGCTTAATTTAGGGCTCCACCAGTTTCTCCAAGTATCACTGTAGTGCAAAATAATAATAAAGGCCTGGATACAAAGAACCCGGTAGCTCGTTCCACATTAGCAAATAATACACTCTGGGGCTATGTTTATCAAATAGCTTCCTCCTCTCTTGCTGCATAGCAGAGTTTGAAACTGAACTTCTCAAGCAGGCTCTGGTGTCTGCTGTTGAAAAATGGTTTGTTTGTTTTTTATAATCAGCCCTGGTGAAAGAAAGCTACTGGGATCCTGCTCCACGTGCTTAATTTTGTTACATTAAAAAAAGTGCAGTCTAAAATAAATTTAAACTCTTCATTATCTGTAACTATCTGGCGTAGACACCACTTTCTGTTGTTATCTTGCAAAAACTGTCAAGCCTAAAGTCTGTGTCTTTTTTTTTTATAAAAAGCAAATTAACAATGCAATCTTATACATTCATACTCAGAAGTCAATTCCATTGAGATTTGCAACTTGAATGGTTTTGCAAGCTTAGCAGTAAATTGTCTAATACTTATACAAATGTTTACTGGTAAAACACAGGTATAAACAGGATTTCTGGAAGTCCCATATTTCAAAGGGGTTCATTCCAATTTATGATACTATTGATTCTAAAGGCGATGTTTATCTACTTTAAACTTCCAAATAATGTGTTTATTTTTTAATTTAAATAATTTATTTACCAATTAACTACAATAGTCTCTGAGTGGTTCGCAAAGATACAATACAAAGAATAAAAATAAGTTAAAATTATAAAATCAAGCTTCAATTAAAATGCCTGCTGGAATAAAAAAAGCCTTCAGTTCAATAGGTGACTCTTTACTTGTTCAATAGGTGATTCTTTACTTGATGCCAGATCTCCAAAGTGTTTCCTTTTGTGAAGAGTTGGAGGCCTTTGAATCCCTCAGTTTGGAACAAATTGGTCACTCACATAATGGGAGCGTGTAATGTCATGAGTGAGGCATATAGCGCTTATATGCAGGGAATACCTCTGAAACAATTTCAGGACTGAGACCTTGTAATAGGTGAAGGATGTATAGTTGCTGACTTGCAAACTACCATTTCCAAAGAGCCAGTCTCTTCTTCCAATTCAGTATTGTAAATATGTTGACATTTTCAATACTATCTTGATTACCTATTTAATGGCAGTTGTTAGTACTCTAATGACCTATTTGCTTCCATCAAAATGGTGGGGGCTATAGTTTTGTGGTCTCACAAAACTATAGAGTGGAAAGCAGGTGAACATCAATTTGAAATTATTTTTAATGAATAGTGACATAATTAACAAAACGAAAAGAACAGCAAATAAAAAACAAATCAAAAAGGACAACAGGCACTTGACATAAAACTCCTTATTGCAGCTCAAGGGGTTTCAGAGTAAGACACTCCTCCTTCAGGAGCTTGAAATGCTTGAGAGTTCTTAAAATTCAAGAACTCATTCTTAAATATAACGAGCTCAAGCTTGAAAAAATAGTACGTACAACCAGGGCTTTTTCCAGCCAGAACTCACTCAAACTCAGTTCTCAGGTGGGCTCCATTGCCATTCTAACGAAGGAGGTGTTCATGGTGAGCTTCAGCACCTCTTTTTCTAGAAAAATAGTACTGAGTACAACTATGTTTATTTAATTCATAAAATTTATGCACTGCTTGACAGTAGAGGACCTCAACATGGTTGAATCTCTGCAATTATAATCAAAGTGATACTACCGTACTTTGGATCAGTGTTTCTAAGTTTTACAGAAGTGCTTGTCAGGCATGATGAATACTCAGAACACTAAATGTGGAATCAACTCTTGCTTGTTAAACAAACTCAGATATGTTTTCCTGCAGAATCAATTCTAATGAAAAATGCAGCAAAAAGCTATTTCATTGGTGTTGTGCATCCCTTTGGTTTCAAACTTTTGCTATGAAGACAGATGCTCCTAATTTTCGAAATGGTTATTCTTCAGAAAGTCTTTCCAAAATTCATTATAAAGGTTGAGTAAAGGCATTTAAGTTCATCTGAGTAGGCCTGGTGGCATGGCACATAAAATCAAATGTATCACTTCTTAAATTTTGATAAAGTACATTCCTTTCTATAGACAGTATTTTTTAAGGAGACTGATTTTAACCTATATCCCCCCAACAGTATATTATTTCCCAGCCCTTTACTTTTTGAATGGTCAAAATTATTTATACCTGCTTAACCGGTCCTGTGTGACATAAATGGATGTTTAAAGCCTTTCACTTAAATTTATAACAGTTTTGCAGGTATCCCTATTTAACACTCAATTTAAGAAAACCTTTTTCCCCCTTTGTAAAAAATAAAATGGACTTATGGAAGACGTTTGAAGAAACAAGTAATAAACTTCCAGGAACATTGACAATGTTACATTTCCTTTTGAAAAACAAGGCACTTTGGGGGTACCTCCTTCTCTTTGTATTTTGTGCATTTCCTCACTCTTATTCCCCCTTCCTTTTATCACCTTCTGCTAAAGCAATGCAACTTCATCCCTTGCCTGGGTGGGCTGATTATTATGGGAGTTTGGGGGAGGTTGCGAGGAGGGGAGAGAATGCAGGCTATGCTCATTGCTTAATAAATGTTGGGGCTCTTCTGAGTGTGAACTGTCTGTCATGCTAATTTTGTTGTCTGTTAGAAAGCCAATATCTCAAGTTAACCCATGTTTATTTGCCTATTCTAAATTTCAGTGAAGACTTTAGGTGGCGAGTGGTTGCAAGTAGCCTGTGCCTCGCCCCATTCTGCTGTCTATAAAGACAAAGCAGAACATCCTATTTATTTTCTTTTTTCTTCTTAAAAAAAAGTGGGTTCAAGTCCCATCACACCTATGGGCCTTTTCTTAAAATCCCCTCTTCAGCGAGGAACCATCAATACAATGCAAAGTGGAGTGTGTTGATCAGATTTTTTAAAAACGGAAGAAAAGAAAATGATTTCCCTTTTTGTTTCCCCCCAAAATATCTTCTCTCAGGTAAAGGTTGTGACAGGAAAGGATGGGCAGACTGGTACTCCTGTTGCTATAGCAACCCAGCTTCCTCCAAATGTTTCTGCTGCTTTTTCATCCCAGCAGCAACCATTTCAGGTACTTTTTCAATGGTTCTAAACTTGTAGTTTCATCCCAGGTGATTATTACTATTCCTTTTTCCCCTCATTCAGATTTGGTATTTGAAAATAGAACCTGCATTTCCCCACCCCACTCCCTGAGAGCCCATCCCTTTTCATCTAAAAAACGGAAATGAATAGTAAAAACCTCTTAAAATTTCAGATGCATGAGTGTTTATGGAGCTTTGAGGAAGTTACTTTTTCCCACCTCTTGTTTCAAAGTTGCTGGCTTATTTCATTAACTTTCAGCTTTTGATGTGTTCCGCTTTGGTTTGCTTGTCTTTGGTTCCCTTGTGCGTTCTGCCTAGTAACAGTGTGGGTCTCTGTGTCTGTGGAATATGACTGTGGATTCTTTCTAAAATTCTGTTCTCTCTCTCCTCCCCCTTTTGTCCTTGATTTTGAAGGTTTTTGAATACAGATACAAAAAGGGGGCAGAACTGCCGCTGCACCTTTTCTCTTTCTGATGCAATTTAAATTACCACACTTTACAAATGCATAATAAAATACCTTGCTGTTTAATAGTCAAATGTATGCACAACAGACCTTATGAATTGTTGGATTAAATTGTGGGTGCCAGAAAATAGAGTGAAAGAGTTATCATGCCCTGCGCTGAAGGGTTGTGCTCGAAATAATGGTCTGGTTCAGATGTAATGGCAAACCATGATTGATTGTAAGGTTAGAGAGCCTAACTCACATACTATTTTTCTCTCTCTTTTTCTCCTGAGAGGAGGACAGCTTCTGCTTTGACCTAAGCACAGTTGTGGGACCTCCTGTGGTCTGCTATAACTATAGCTTGTTCTTCACAAACAAGCTGTGGTTTGGTATCTTGGTTTGCTAAACTAACCACAGTTAGAGCAAACCATAGCTCTCTGAGTTCAGAAATAATGGAATTGTGGCTTAGTTCAAAACTGGAAGTTTTTGATCATAGGAACATAGGAAGCTTCTTTATACTGAATCATGTCACTGGTCCATCTAGCTCAGTATTTACAGTGATGGGCAGCATCTCTTCTGGGTTTTAGAGAAACAGGGAGGGCATAAGTCTGAGCCTTTGGCCAGCTCATTCTAATATAGTGGTACCTCGGGTTACATACGCTTCAGGTTACAGACCCCGCTAACCCAGAAATATTACCTTGGGTTAAGAACTTTGCTTCAGGATGAGAACACAAATCGTGCTCTGGCAGCGCGGCAGCATCAGGAGGCCCCATTAGCTAAAGTGGTGCTTCAGGTTAAGAACAGTTTCAGGTTAAGAACAGACCTCCAGAACGAATTAAGTACTTAAGCTGAGGTACCACTGTAAAGACAAAATAGCTTTTTTTTGTTTCTCAAGCAGGCCATTATGACAGACTAGGGTGCCTCCTAGGCAGAAAGGCAGTTCAAAAGATTGTGTACAGAAAATGTCATCTACAATTAGTGTGTGGGACATTACTTTAATGATATTTTAATTGCATATATTCAAATATTAAGAACTTGTTTTGTGTTCCACACTTTATTTGGTATTACAGTTCCTTTTATTATTTTGTTCTAAACTATATCTTTATGGCAAGCATCAATTCTTTACACAAGGTGAGGTTTTCCCCCACCCTTACCTGATTTATCATATGTGTACCAGGTATTACCTCCTCTGTAAACAAAACAAAACAAAACAGAAACCTAATGTCTACAAGTATATCTCAATCTGTAAATCTAAATTTATGTAAAGCTAAATTTCATATTTACCTAAAGTGTACATTTTTTAAAATTGCTGCCTCTATTATAGTTATAGTTACAATTCTGAAGCCATTTGGTGGACCTTGATGAAACTCTCCAGCCTTAGGCTGTTATGCCAACACACTAACGCCAACGCACACATTCAAAGCAGAATTCAAAGTAGGAGTTGCTTCCAAATAAATGTGCTTAGGTACTGGTGGTAATGGTAATACGTACAGTTTGTAGCAATGTTAGATCATATTCTTAGACACTCTTACCCTTTATTTGTGAGTAAACCCCTTAATTCAGACTTACCGCTGAGTAGACATGTGTAGTGTTGCACTGTTAGTTGGGTTCTTTCCATTAAACATTTTACACTATATTGACATGTCCATTGAAATCTAGATGAGCTCTCCGACGGCAGCAGTCTAATGACCTGTTTGCTCCCATCAAGACAGTGGTGGCTATGCAGCTTCAGAGAACGAGAGACACTGACTACATGAGCAGATATCTGCCCAGCCTCCTGCCCTCCAAGCGTTTTGTACTACAACTCCCATCAGCCCCAGCCAACATAGGCATGTTCAGGGGTGATGGAAGTTGTAGTCTGAAACATCTGAAGGGCACCAGGTTGGGGGAAACCAATGGGGGAGGCTTCTTCTCCTGCCAGGGGGAACTACAAGCCCTCCCTTCACTCAACAGGCCTATAATAATGATGGACTTTTTGCCCTTGTATGGTGATTGGATTAATGAATCACTTTTGCTGGTACCCACTTCGTTTTCAGATTTCTGCCTCCAGTATCTTGAGGATTGGTCTGTCCTAGCATTGTTGTTTCTTGCATACATTGGCACCTACTGTTTTGGGGAAATTGGATGGTCCCTGTGAACTGGGGGTGACGGGAAGGGCACAGAATCTTGGTGGGATTGGTTGTAGCATAGAAAGCACCAAATTCTTGGTGTCTCCATGCGTGAAGCAAAAAAGGTTATGATTTCATTCCAGGATCAAGCAAATGAAGGTTTTCAGCTGTGGGGGATGAAGCCTTTACCTTAACTTTGGTTTGTTAGGAAAGAAAGAAAGCTGCATAGATTTCACTTTCTGTAGCGTTACCTATGTCATATAAAAATGAGTATTCTTTGTAAAATAGATTCAGAATCATCTTTAATAACAATCATTGAAAGCTAACAGGTAAGTATATTGCAGTTGCTTTACATTCCTTCATTATAGACATGTTTTTAAAAATGGCCAGCAGCTCTTAGATTTTTCCCTAGATTTTCTCATGCACCATTTTTCTTATTTAAAGAAGGGTTCGTGCATATAAGGTTCTGTCAAAGAAGTTGAGGATTTAATTGAATTCTGAATGCTCTGTTTTTGTTTTATAATAGCAGGCGCATGCAGGGACTCCAGTAACAGGAACTGTGAATACCATAGAAATTGAAGCTTTTAAGAGACAACAGGCACTTACATCAGCAGGTATGGTTCCTTTCAGTGGAACTTTGATCATCCCTTTCGGCTATTAACACCAGGACCATCTTAAATCTAGTGCTTACTTTTTAAAAAGCGTGCTTCAGTGTGACCATGTGGCCTGTTCGTTGCGATGGGAGTTTTGGCTTATGCCATGTGCTCCTCCCACAGCCAGTAAGCTGGATTTCACATGGGCATGGTGTGCATTTCAGCCAACTACTGCCCTGATGCTGTACTTTTCCACAGTAGAGCTGTAGATAAACAGAAAGCCGAATTTAAAACTCACGGGGCATCTTTTTAAAACACTGTAACCTGAACCCCTTCCACTATACCCTGCCATAAATGGAATTTGAATATCACCAGATTCGTCTAAGAGACCCCGAATTGAAGTGGGCCGTCATGGGATGGTTTTTCAGCATCCAGGTGTGACTTCAGGAGTCCCTCTTCAACAACTCATGCCAACAGCACAAGGTACTGTGTTGCCACATGCCAACCGCAGATTAATTTAGCAAGGGGGGGCGTTGGCACCAGAAGCAGAAACCTCACAAAACACAGCCTTTCTGAGATCTCTGGTTCTGCCCTATGCTTTCCCCTTGTAAATTAATATTTGGTGTGAAATGCCTCGTTCCCTTCGAAGGAGCTGAGCGGTAGGCTCCAGTAGTGCATGTGGGCCTGGAAAATGGCCACGCGAGTTGATGCAGAATCATTCACTTGGGAGTTTTCCAGTTTGCAAGAAGGGTGGTTCTCTTTTAGACGTTTTTCATTTTAATTCCACATTAGTTCTTGCATTTGTGCGTATTTTGTTTTGTTTTTGCTTATAATTAACCGTGTCAACAACATTTTAAGACCATAGGACATGTAGGTGACCATTTAATAAAGTTGTTCATGTTGTGTTGTGTTGTGTGTACGTGACTTGTGATTGGAAAAAAACCATAAGATTTTGTGCATGGTAGATTGATGTTGACCGAATTTCTTACTGCGGTTCACCAATGCTAATCTTATTTTAAGTGATGCTGTAAGTGTGTCAAAGTAAGTACAGTTGTACCTCTGCTTACGTATCCCTCCGCTTACGTAAACTTCAGGATACGTAAGTGGCAAACCTGGAAGTATATTTCTGAATTTTTGCCACATGCGCAGAAGCGGTCTCTCCGGTTGCAGAAACCTTAGGATCTGACCGGAGCTCCGGAACGGATCCCGTCCGCAACCGGAGGTACCACTGTGAAGAGTTAACTTTTATCTCCTTGACATGCTCTGGTGTCCTACAAGTCCAAAAGCCTTGGCTTGTGTAATTCAGCTCTTTCCATTTTTCTTCTTGCTTGCAGGTGGAATGCCTCCCACCCCTCAAGCGGTACAGCTCACTGGGCAGAAGCAGAGCCAGCAACAGTATGACCCCTCCAAAGGGCCTCCTGTGCAGAATGCGGCAAGTCTCCACACTCCTCCGCCTCAGCTGCCTGGGAGGCTGCAGTCTAGCAATGTCCCCCTCCCGCCTCTCCCAGCGACCCTGCAGCTTACGCAGCCGCCACAGCCGCCGATCACAGACTCTCTGGCGCAACCTCAGATTCACGTGAAGGCCCAGCCGCAAAGCGTATCCGTTGCCGCTGCCGTGCCGCATGGCCAAGTTCAAGTGCCACTTCAGCAGCAGGTTCAGTCAGCGGCACTTGTACAAGGGCAGATAACGGCCCAGGTATCCCAAGCACAAGCTCCAGCACAGCAACAGGTATTTGGGCAGGAGCATGTGAAAATGTAGCCTTGGTGGAAAGTCTATCCCAAATGTTTATTTATCTTATTTATCTGTCTATCCGTGCAGTCTCAGGAACTCCAGCCTGCACTTCTACAGGCACCACACTGTTTCCATTCTGCATTTGCAAGAAGTCATTCCTTTGGTGTGGTAGCATTTGTACTTTGCAACTCCCTGCCTGTTGATATCAGGCAGGCACCATCACTGTATTCCTTTAGACTCACCTGTTGAAAAAACATTCTCTTTCAGCAGGCCTGTTAGACACATGATTTTTTAAAAAATCAGATGTTTTATTGTGTTATTTTTAGACTTTTTTTACAGCTTTAAAATGTTTCAAATGTGTTATCATTTCATTTTTTGCTGCCCTGCATATAACTTGAATGAATACATGGAAAAGTAAGGGGCTGGCAGGTCCCGTCTAGATATACATAACTGGCCAGTCAAACGTGTGTTTTGCAGCTGACCAGCTTGTTCCTTTTTATGGAGGGTAAGCGGTCATGCAAACAGGCTTCAACACAGGGGTACCACTAACAGAATTATTTTCTATTCAAGTGTGATACCAGGATACCAGGGTGCACACATGTGGAAATGCGCACATGTGTGATGTCAGCTGCTTGCCACCTTAAAAATATATGCAAGATGGGCAGCTGATCATTTTCCAGTCACTGCTCACATCAGGAGAGAAGCAGCTAGAATGCACAGGCATTCATTTCGGATACACGACTTGCATACTTTGTTCTTACACATCGTAACCAATGCTTATCTAGGTGCTCATCGGTGGTCTAGATTTGAACATTCCTTGTGGTTTGCTTCCCCCCCGCCAGGTGAAAGCTGAAGTTAGAACGAGGAGATTTATGGGGGGGGGGTGTAACTGACATTGTCTCCCAACACTCCCCTGCTTTTCATGTTTTATGGTTACAGTTGCAGATGTTAGAACCCAAACCATGTAGTCTGAACCCCTGAATTGGCAGAGAGTTTCAGTTGGCATGCTTACTGCAACTTAAAAAGCTATAAATGAATAAATTCATGAGAACAAACATCTTTAAGGTGAATTGACATTTGATGTTTTATCTTTTATATTCTGCTGGAAACTGCCCAGGGAAACCCAGCCAGATGCGCAGGGTATAAATAAAATGATGATGATGATGATACTACTACTACTAATAATAATAATAATAATTTGTGTTACTTACATGTGTATATTTGTGCACCCAGAGTGAGGCTAATCAAGATTAAGGATGTCTCAGTTCTCAGTGGCTTCCATTGACTTCCATAGAACAAGGAAAATGGATGTGATGGGTGCTGCTTTTAGGGATGATGAATGCAAAGGCTACCCTCAGTTTCTGACATTGGGTGACATGGCCTTTACTTGTAGGTAAACTGTAGCTCTTCAAGCTTGGGATGGCGCTTGCTTGTTTGCTCATCTTTGCAGTACAAAGGCATCGCACCAGGCACCTCACAGGCTAAAACAGCTGGTGTTTCCTATGTGCTGTTGTAACTGGCTACAGTAGTATTTTCTTTGAAACAGCCTGGTTTGCATAATTAGGCCAATATTTGGTCGGTGTGTCTTTGTATCATACTGTATTACAAATGGCAGCAGTGTCTCACTGCTGAACCCCTTTCACTTGGTCTTTTTAACATGGATGTGTGCCTTTCACAGGCAGTGACCCCAGCGCGACCTTCGGCAGACACCGTCCAAAATTCCCAGCGTCTTCCAGCAAGCGTGCTTCCTCCTACCTCATCCAACCCACCAGCAACTGTTTCCAGCGTGGCACCACAGCCCACTTACCCGACACAAACCAGTCGAACTTCGCCAGCGACAAATAAAGCAACTTCTCCTATTGCTTCCAAGCCCCCAGGCTTGGCTGTGACAGCAGCACCAAAGATTCAGAGTCCGGCTCAAAATACAACAGTTCTAGCACAGGACAGCTCTCAAGAGAAGCTGGCAGAACAAGTTAAACTGGTAAGAAAACCCACCACACAATCCAATGCCAGAATTCCCAGTATGCACACAGATTATTCATTTTTTAAAAAAAGAGTAGCTTTGAGGTGATGGCTGGATTCTTTTGCTCCTGTATGAGAATATTTGCAATATCATCTGCCTTACGATTAGCGGTAATGAACAAGGAGACCCTTTGTTAGCGTTGTTGAATTTCTCAGAACAACCTTCCCTGATTGCAGATCAAAAGCAGAACTTGGGTTTGTCGTCTAGCCGTGATTTGATTCCAGACAGTTGCAACGGTTTCTTTTACCATCCCAGTTAGACATAGTTCAGGAAAGATTACTTTAGGTGCCTCTCTTTCCACAGGTTTCCTGATCTTTCAGATAGCGGCTAACCACAGGGCACCCATCTCAATCCTGATAAACTGATAAGTCACCACAGATGCCAGTCTGATGGGATGGGGCATAAACTGCCTAGATCTTGCAGTGTGGGAGGTGTGTTCTTTCTAGGTACCCAGACATAGCACCAGCTGACTGGAAGTCAGAGCAGTGAACCTTGGCCTATGTGCCTTTAAACCCTTTCTCTACTAATGCCATGTCCTGGTGAGGATAGACAATATAACAACCAAGGCCTGTGTGAACAGACAGCAATACCCAGGCCCAATACCCTAAGCATCCAGACCGAATCCCTTCTCATCTGAACAGAGGCCAACCTGTTGCCCATTTTGGCACAGCTCATAGGACAAATTTTATTACTTGAGTTTCTAAACTATGGATCTGGGAAAGTGGGCCTTGTCTCAAGAGGTACTTCAAGTGTGCTTCTGCCCTCCTCTCTTGAATTTTTTTTGCATCTCCACCTTACTCTCCAGAAAATGCAAAACCACCTTACTTTCCTATGGTACCTTTTCATTTGAGCAGAGAGCATAGATGTGTTTCACTCTACTGGGCTGAGGGGCCTCCTGTATGTCTTTATTCCCATCCTCTCCGCCTGTCCAGAGTGCTGAGAGAAAAAAAGCTGGAAAGGTCTACTCTGTGTTTCTGGTTGCCCCTCAATGACTGAGGAGGCCTTAGATTTCAGAAATCTCTGTGAGTGTGACATCTCCCCCAGTCCCACTTTCCTAGGGTCCAGTACTGCTCCCAGATCCTAGCTGGCTGCATCCTGGTGACTGAATAGTAGGCTCTCCTCAATTTTGGAGGTGTAGCCTGTGGAATATATGAGACAACCTGGAAGGCCTTCATAAGGTGCTTCTGCTGAAAAAGCCTAGATTACTAAGATCTCTTCAGGGTGGCCTGGACCGGGGACTTGAGCCCAACAGCCTATACAAGCAGGCTTCATCTCCCTCTTCCGTACTGTGAAATAAAGGAATCCAGTCACATTTACAACCCTCATGTAGTCCATAGGTTATCTTGGAGTCTTGAGAGGGTCCTCTGAAGCTCTCACATTCATTTTCTTTGAACCTGATAAGGAGGTGCCACTTAACTACTTACTTTGAAGGTAGCTTTTCTGGTGGCCAATAATTGCAGCTCACAGAATATCTGAACTGGGGGTCCTATCCGTGAGTAGTCTACACTGACGGAGCCATCCTGTGGATGTATTCCTGAGGTGACCTCAGCCATCCATTTTGTGTAGGAGCTGATTCTTCCATATATTGCACCTGATACGTCATAAAGCTTAACAATATGGTATATTCCCTACTTTTCCTGGGCAGAAGGATTACTTAACCCATTACCTACTGAAAGTGTTCAATCCAAAACAGAAAGGTCATTCATGACAGGTGCCCATTGTGCCTTTTTATTTAAGTGGGCCTTTTAATCCAACTTGTTTCCATTCAGTGAGCTGTAACCCCTCCACCCCCTGAAATATATTACATGACAATGCTTCAGGTAGCTGAATTACCTTTTCACCTGTTGCTGTTGCTGTTTTCTTTGGCCTATTGGAAGCACAATTTATTTCCAACAACACCCATTTTTATTGCTTGCTTGCTTCAATAAGGAAAACCAAGTCCATCAACGAATAGCAGAGCTGAGGAAGGAAGGTTTGTGGTCTCTGAGACGGCTGCCCAAACTTCAAGAGGCTCCCCGACCCAAATCTCAGTGGGATTATCTCCTGGAAGAGATGCAGTGGATGGCAACAGACTTTGCTCAAGAAAGGAGGTGGAAGATGGCCACTGCTAAGAAGGTATTGTTGTGTTTCATTTGTGCTGTATTGGCAAAATGTTGTTGTTAATTAAATTTATGTACCTCCCTTCATCTAAAGATCACAGGGCACATTACAACATAAAAACTCAAAATAAAACCACAAACTACTTAACATTATAACCGAAACAATAACACCCCCCAGACACATTTAAAAGGCCATAGATCGGGGTCGGCAAGTTTTTGTGGCTTGGGCTGGTTCCCGTTCCCGCAGATGCTGTGGTGGGCATGCGCAAATGCTATTTCCGTTGCTCCTTCCGGCACAGAGGAGGTGTGTACAGCTTCCCATTGACTGAAGGAGCTTCCTGCAGCCAATGGGAAGCTGGCAAGCATCGCGGAAGGTGGGCTCTGCTCTGCTCCACGCTGGTTTAGTGCAGCGCATGGGAGCCGACCGAGTGGGAGTCCATGGGCCGGTTAAACGACCCCCATGGGTCTCTTGTGGCCCATGGGCCTCAGGCTTCCAACCCCTGCCGTAGATTGTTTCATCAACCAAAGGCTTGGTTGAAGAGGAACTTTTTTGCCTGGTGCCTAAGGAGATGTAATGCAGGCATCAGGCGAGCCTCCCTGGGAAAAGGATTCCACAAATGGGGTCTCCACCACATGTCTTCTCATGGAGTGGGCACACGAAGAAGGATCTTGGGTGATGATCACAGAGTATGGGTTGATTCATATGGGGAGAGGCAATCCTTGAGGTATTGCAGTCCCGATCAGTTTTAAGGCTTTATAGGTCAAAACCAGCACTTGGAATTAGGCCCGGAAACTGATTGGCAGCCAGTGCAGTCAGGTCAGGATTGGTGTTATTTGCTCAAACTGTCTTGTGCCAGTGAGCAACCCAGCCTCTGGCCTTCTCAGTAGCTGTTTCCAGACTTAGGAACTTTCTCCCTAGAGCAGCTATAGACTGATTCCCTCCTTAC
The DNA here is from genome assembly GCF_965112155.1 of Podarcis liolepis. Lineage (NCBI taxonomy): Eukaryota > Metazoa > Chordata > Lepidosauria > Squamata > Lacertidae > Podarcis > Podarcis liolepis. Next base: position 37,633,525 of record NC_139566.1, on the reverse strand, counting down.
GTTTCCTTCTGCTTTTAATGAAAGTGCTTTTAATGAAAGTGCCGGTGCCATGCTGCTTTTTCGTAATTATTGATATGGTTTTAATAGATTTTTAAAGTATGTATATAGTTTTCATTTTATCAGTGTTTAATTGCTTTTTAACTATTGGTTTTTTTACTACGTTTTTAGAGGTTCTTATTTTTATCTGTAAGCTGCCTCAAGTCCCATCAGGAAAAATAATAATGGTAATAGTAGTAGTAGTAATAATAATAATAATAAATTTGCACCAGCGTTGGTTTCCAAACCATCTTCAGAGGCAGCCACATGCATAACATGTTGCAGTAATCTAACCTAGAGGTTACCAGAGCATAGACAACAGAAGTTAGGCTATCCCTGCCCAGCAGAGGTGCAGCTGGGCCACCAGCTAAAGCTGATGGAAGGCACTCTGTGCCACCAAGGCCACCTGAGGACCTCAAGTGACAGCATTGGATCCAACCTCTACAGCTAGAATAGGAATAGCCAAGTTCTGTTCTGAGGGACTGCACTGTTTCCAGACTATAGGCATGGTGGCTCTTTTGCCTCGCAAATTTAGGTTTTCTGTTTTTTATTTTCTTAAAATTTCTCCTGTGCTTGAGTATAATGGAGGTTTTCCTTTCTGGTTGTGATATTGAAATTCCTGGTCTCCCCTAACAAATGGTTAATACGATTGTTGTTAATATGGCGTGCAAGCCCTCAAATGGCTTTTGTTTGAATTGAAATCAAACCTTTATTAGGCATTATGCAAATAAAACCATAAAAGAAAAAATAACATGTAAAAGCCTTGAAATATATATAAAAGGCAGCAGTTGGCTACATGCATATATATATATATATATACATATAGAATCAGTGGTTTTCCTTGTTAACCTGCTCCTTGGAGGACTGCTACCAAAAACTCGGCTACCCCCGCCGTTACCCTTTGGTCAACGTCGGATAGGCAGAATCCCACACATTCACCTTGCTGGGGTTCCAGACCACCCAAAAGAGGGGACAGCACGCGTTGACGGAGCGTACTGTACAATGGGCAATGAAAGAGAATATGCTCTACAGTGTCCGGGACATTCATAGAGCATCTGCAAAATCTCTTGTTTCTAGGGATGTTTTGATATCTTCCCCAGACAAATGCTGAGGGAAAGACATTCAACCGGGCCAGCATAAAAGCCCTACGTTGGGCTGGGATTGTTAATTTAGTGACGTAATTGGCTCTGCTATTTAAGATATTTAAATCATAGAATATGGGGGAGCAAATTTTGTTTACAGCTGCCATAATATTTTGTCTCTCGACATCCTTTAGTCTAGTTAGGATATTATGGAAAATGTATTGCTCATTAGAATTGTACAGGGGCTCCAGCTCGATGCCTAAAGATTCAATCTTTTTTTCGAGGTACTGATACCATCTTGATTTATAGGAGTCTTTGAGCAAATCAGCGAGCAGGCTTGATGGAGGACAGCAAAAATGGCAGCGTAACCAGTACTTTATTGAGGTGGACCAGGCCCAGTATTCCATTGTGTGTATGCCTATTTCTGCACACATTGTTTCATATTTGATCACAGCTGGGAGTCCAAGAATACGTCTCAAAAAGCTGGAGTGAATCTTTTTTAAATCACTATTATATGCTTGGACCCATAGCGGGATTCCATAGAGTATCTGGGCTTGCACTTTTGTTTGAAATATCTGATTGGCCGCAGGAATAAATTGATTACCTTTCTGATAGTAAAAACGGGCAACAGCTGATGAGGTGCACTTTGCCTGTTTTATGGCATTTGTGTGATGATTTGCCCACCCTAAATTGCTCTGGAATAAGATTCCCAGGTACCTATAGATTTTCACTTGTTGGATTTCTTGCCCTCTTATTTTCCATTTCTCTAATTTCCAACCATTCGAGAAGACCAAAATTTTTGTCTTCTCATAATTTATAGAGAGTTTATTACATTCGCAGTAAAGGATCAGAGAAGAAATAAGACGTTTCAGACCTAAGCTCGTTAATGATAGTAGGACTGCATCGTCTGCGTATAATAAGAGAGGAACTGGTTTCTGATTAAGTTTAGGGGCATGTGATTCTATTTTTTGAAGGTGATCTGGCAAGTCTGATAAAAATAGATTAAATAGAAAGGGGGCAAGAATACACCCTTGTTTTACCCCTTTCGAGTTTGGGATGTCTGATGAAAGGTGACCTTTGGTGTTAAGTTTGACTTGACAGACATTGGAAGAGTATAGATTTTGTATTAGAATCAATAAGCGCTGATCAATTTTTAATTCTGCGAGTTTCCTCCACAGCTTTGGACGGTCAATTGAGTCGAATGCACCACGAAAATCTACAAAAGCAGCATATATCTTAGATTGCCTTTGGGATCTGTATTTTTCAACCAAATGCATAAGTATAAGGCAGTGGTCTAATGTAGAGCAACCTTTGGAGAAACCTATTTGTTCTTTCCCTGGTAAATTTAGATTTTTCATCCAGGTAAGGAGTTTAGATAAAAGGTGCTTAGCGTAGATTTTCCCTATCACTGATAGTAAGCTTATCGGTCTATAATTCCTTGGTTCTTTTGGGTCGCCATTTTTAAAGATTGGGATAATTATTGATCTTAACCATATCTCAGGTATGATCCCATCTTTGTCTATGAGAGTGAACAATTGGGCTAAGGGTTCTGCCCACCAATCTATATAGGTCTTAAATAATTCTATTGGTAGACCGTCTGGCCCAGGAGTTTTCCCCGATTTGAAATTTTTAACTATCTCTCTAATTTCCACTTCTTCTACCCTTGGCCACTCCTGGAATTTATTGATTTTATTTTTAGTGGTCTGTTTTGTTAACAAAGAGCAAAGCCTGCAGTAAGCTCTTAATGCTGGGAAAGCTTAAGTGACAAGGATGGCTCAGTGTCCTCCATGCTAGGGAGTTTCTGTTTCAATTTCAGAAGTAACAGTGAAAACCTAGTTTTGGTTTTTCCGCATCCTCTTATGTTTGATAAAGTCTAATTCTTTTTCCAGAAATTTCCTGTTTCTGCCTTCACTTGACAGTTTGCTTTTCAGTCCCACAAAAGTGGAGCCCATAACCCACCCCCAGTCTACATGAAAGCTCCCGGTTCAGTCCCTGACATTGCCAGTTTAATTTATTGGGTAGCAGGTGGTGTGAAAACCTTTTGCTTGGGACCCTGGAGAGCCACTGCCAGCCACAGAAAAGCAGCCTTCCTCAATTTGGTGCTCTCCAGATGTTGTTGCACTCTGCGCTCCCATCAGTCCCAGTCACTGTGGCTAATGGTCAGGAGTGATGAGAGCTGTGGCTCAACATCTGGAGGGCACCAGGTTAGGAAAGTCTGGAGCAGACAGTACTGAAATGGATGAACAAATAGGCTAACCTTCAATACAGCAGTTTTCCTGGAAGCTGGCTACTCGATAATTACATATGCTAAAATGGCCGTAAAAAACAAAAGTGTATTGGCATGGAAGAATCCTTTCTCATTGTCCGGTGATATTATTTTTATTAGATGGTCCGGACTGTGGCTCGATACCATGAAGAAAAGAAGCTTAATGAAGAGAGGGCCAGGAAAGAAGAACAGAACAAGCTGAGGCGCATTGCTGCGACGATCGCAAGAGAAATAGAGTATTTCTGGTCTAATATCGAGCAGGTAGTGCTTTCCTTTTCCTTTGCCACTCAGCAGTCAAGCGGTATTGGTTTTTAAAGCCTTATGCCACAATCCTTCAAAATAAAACCTTGCGTGGAAATAAGTCCTGTTGTGAACCCAGTGAAACTTAACTTCTGAGTAGATATGCAGTATATATTGCGTTGCACGTCATGTTTAATTATTTAAAATATCAAATACTTCATTTAAAGCATTTTAACCTCCTATTTGAAGGCTCTTTGAGTGGCTTCCAGCAATTAGCAGTAAGGCAGTCTCTTTTACCACCTTGGCTCTCTTAAATCTTCTCCATATCTTGTTGTTTTTTTCACTGCCTCCTGAAGGGGGGGAGCAGAGTGAGCTGCTGGCAGCTGCTCCCTTGCTGGTGTGAAGGGTTGCAGTATATAGAGGAGTACAAGTAAAAATCGGATGCCCTGAATTGTAGGATACAACCGCCTTATCTCCACTAAGATAGTTTTAAGGTCTTCAATGTTAGCTGATGGTTCTGTCTGTCACATTTCATACCCACCTTTAGGTTGTGGAAATAAAGCTTCAGATTGAATTTCAAGAGAAAAGGAGAAAAGCGTTAAATTTAAAGCGACGGCATTCCAGGAGAGGTAAGAATTTCTACTTTTGGATTGCTTTCTGCAAACAAGGCCGCTGCATAAATTGCAGGATGTGTGTTGTTGCTCAAAGATAGAATGCCCGCTGATAACTACGGTAGTATACTGAGAATGGTGTAAATACCTTTGCATTCTGCAGTACATTTGGAGATGCCTTAACTAAACAACTACCCTAATCTGCTTGCTCTCCATGCTGTTCCTACTAGTGCTGCCTTAATCTTTGTTTATTAAAGGGTTAAAAAAATTTTTAAATACAAACTTTACAGGACAGGCAATGCTAAGTGTTTCCCTTACATTGCAAGTTATAGACAGTTTTTTATTCTTCTATATTTGTTTTAACATTTTATATTTCTTGTATTTGCATTGCGAATTGCGAAAGGTTCACAATGAACCCTATGGTCTCTCAACGAATAGTCACCTGTTCTTCTTTACTGTGCAAGAGTACGTAGCATTGGGTCCTTTCTGTTTTTATGTATTTATTTTCCCCTTGTTTCTAGGAAATATAAATGTTAGGCTAATAAATGCAGGAAGTGTTTAGTGACTTATAAGAGACATAACACCTAACAATTTTACAGGTAAAGATGCAAGACATTTAGAAGATATTCTTATGGACAAAGAAACAGACGTGGTAAGATTATCTATAGGTTAATGGCTTTTGCAAATAGCAAAGTATATCATGGAGTCCCCTAACTAAATCCCATGGGATGTCAGGTGACACAGTTCTTGTACACTGTTTCCCTAGCGCTGACAATCAGCTGATCGTCAGTGCTAAGGAAGCCCTGCACACAACCCTTCTCACCCAAACCCGACCTTTACCTGCCCTGCATCTGATCATATACAGTGTCAAGTGTAGGGCAGGTGAAACAGTCTTGCAGGAGTCCTGGTGGGCCTCATTAGGCCTGCAGGTGAGTGGTTTTCCAACTCTGATTTATAGAGAGAGGCCCATATAGAAATATATCTTTTTCCTGTCCTCTTGACCCATAGAAGCAATGTGTTTCAATAGCTTGGTTAAGATCCTCACAAAGTTTTATTTGGAATAGTGAAATGTAGCAAGAAGCAAGAGCTATGTCGATGTCTCTCTTAGTTTTCCAGCTGCCAGTCATGGCATAAAGTTGGCACACTTTATGGATGGGGCTTGGATCTTACAAATACAAGGAAATATGCCTGAGTTGTAGGAATCTTTTGTCTTCCCTTTGATGAAATTAGCAGGAAGAAGTAATTGCATTTTGACTTTAAACTTAGGGACCCTTGTTTCAAACAGGAAGTGTTAGGTAGAGGTCTCCTCTAGATATTACTGTGTGTTTGGCATGTATACCAGTAATTCCCTTGCTGCTTTTAAAATTTATTGGAAACATTTATATGTATTTTCAGGGGCCATGGGCATCTGGAAGAAAAAGAAAGGCAAGCACTTCATTGACAGATGATGAAGGTTGGTCACTTAATATACAGTGGTACCTCGGTATACGAACTTAATCCGTTCCTTAAGTCCGTCCTTAAACCAAATTCATTCTTAAACCGAGGCACGCTTTCTCTAATGAGGCCTCCTGCCGCCGGTGCCCTTCCACTGTTCGGCTTCCATTCATAGACCGAGGTAAAGTTTGCAAACCAGAGCACTACTTCCGGTTTTGTGGAGTTCGTAAACGGAATAGTTTGTAAACAGGACTGTTCGTAAACTGAGGTACCACTGTAGTAATTTTCAGCTCTACTGTTTTAATCTCAGCTGATCTCACCCATTTCTCTGTAAATCTGATAAAACAGACGGGGCCTGCAGAAAATGGTGAGGTGTGGAAAGCTCCTGTTCACGATGCTCCATTGCATCCCCCTTATCTCTAGGTTCCCCACCAGGTCAGTCAGAATTCTGTGGCTACTGAGCACGCTCAGTGCTCACTGGGCTCTTATAGGGGATGGGGATTGTCACCTCAAGGTATTCTTCCTAAAGATTTGTTGGTACTTCTGCAAACCTCGTGAGTTCCCTGACCCTGTCAATGCCTCCCACTTGTCCATGGATGGTGCCATTTTGACTTTGTAAAGGATTGGAACTCACATAGCTGCCTTTCAGCCATGCAGTTCCCAAGGGTGGCTTAGAATAATTTAAATTGCTATCACAATGGAAAAACCACACCAAACCCAAAGGAATTAGTGAATTTTTAGAGTGGAAAGAAAGGGAGAGAAAAGTACAGCTTAAAAATACAGAAATCTGTTAAATGCCACAAAATTACTGGTTTGGAAACTTCAAGAGGTGCAGAATTCAGCGGCTAGTTTGCTCACTGGGGCAAGATGGTTTGACCATATAACTCCAATCCTGGCTCTGCTGCGCTGGCTGCCAATTAGTTTCTGGGCCCAACTCAAAGTGTTGGTTTTGACCTCTAAAGCCTTAAACGGCTCAGGACTGCAATACCTCAAGGACCATCTCTGCCCATATGAATTGACCTGGACCCTGTGATTATACTCTGGTCCTTCTACACGTGCCCTCTCCACGAGAGAATGGGTGGTGGCTCCCCATTGTGGAATGCTTTCCTCAAGGAGGCTTGCCTGTCACCTTCATTACATCTTCTTAGGCGCCAGGCGGAAACGTTCCACTTCAAACAGGTGGAACAATCTATGGCCTTTTAAACGGTGTGTGTATGTGTGTGTGTTATTGTTTTGTTTGTCGTTATGGTATGTGGTTTTTGTGTTTTTCTATTTTAAACTGCCCTGGGATCTTTGGCTGAAGGGTGGTGTATAAATTTAATTAGATGATGATGTAGTAGTATGTAGAATATGACCATGAAGAAGGTCATGTCATGTCTGGTAGCTGCCTGCCACATCTTTGAAGGCACGAAGTCCTGGAACAGGTCCTCGAGTGAAAATCTTGATCCAGGTGTCCTCACCCTTTTTGGGGCCTGGTGGCACATTATGAAATAACGAGAAACTGTTATAGGCACCACATAGTGCCCATTTCACTTAAAGGAATACTGGTCATGCTCAGAGAGACACCCCTCAGCAGGCAAGATACCACATGTGCTCCCCCACATAAGCACAGGCAACTCCCTTTGCAGCAGCTAGCTCCTCTGAAACAAACCAACAATATACACACTACTGCCGCATTCATAATAAAAATAAATAAAAGTAGCCATACACAAAAAGCAGGAAGCATCCCTTCTCAAAAGGCAGCAAACAAAAGTTCAGGGGAAAAGCCACACCCTATTTTTGCCTCCATTTCTCAAACTTACTGGGTAATGGCACCTTTACCAGGAGTTTCAGCAGGAGGGTGGAAAGTTCTCCAGCTGCCCCACTCTCTCCGTTTCCTTTTAAATACATGAAGGGAAGAAGGCAGGGCAGCTTAGAAGAAGAAGAGTTTGGATTTGATATCCCGCTTTATCACTACCCGAAGGAGTCTCAAAGCAGCTAACATTCTCCTTTCCCTTCCTCCTCCACAACAAACACTCTGTGAGGTGAGTGACGCTGAGAGACGTCAGAGAAGTGTGACTAACCCAAGGTCACCCAGCAGCTGCATGTGGAGGAGCAGAGACGCGAACCCGGTTCCCCAGATTACGAGTCTACCGCTCTTAACCACTACACCACACTGGCTACATATTGTTTTCCAGCCAGTCCAGTTGTTGCCCAAGTTTAAAAATAAAAAAGTTCCAAACTTTAAAAGGTTTCAGACTTAAAGGGAATATCAGCATCTTAGCTGGTGCTAAGGGTAAAGTGTGTGTACGTATCTGGGGGTGCCGTGGGGACCCCAGCTCTTGGAGTTGGAGTCTACAAGAGATGCTGGTCCCTGTTAATGGCAGTGCAACTTAGGTGCATGTGTTATGAATGGGTGCATCTTTAGCACTATGTTTGATTTTTAGTTCTTTTTACAGGGGCAGGGTGGGAAGGCTATATATTGTAATGCTAAAGGTGACAAGCTGAATCTTTCACCAGCACCATGCAGCTTCCTACACTCAACTTGATACATTGAATTTGTGTTGTCTTTTAGTTGAAGATGAAGAGGAAACTATCGAAGAGCAGGAAGCTAAAGAAGGCAATGTCAATCATCAAAGTGAGCTATCCACTTTGGCAAAGGAAGGTGAGTCCAAAGACTTCTGAATAGCATTTCCACTGAATGACTGAGAATATATGCCTGGAATATATGCCTGAGAATATATCCCTTTCTCTTTGCACGCTGCTTTCAGCCTTAGGTAAAGGTAAAGGTACCCCTGCCCGTACGGGCTAGTCGTGAGTCGTGTCCGACTCTAGGGTTGTGCGCCCATCTCACTTAAGAGGTCGGGGGCCAGCGCTGTCCGGAGACACTTCCGGGTCACGTGGCCAGCGTGACAAAGCTGCTCTGGCGAGCCAGAACCAGCGCAGCACATGGAAACGCCGTTTACGCTTTCAGCCTTAGCATCACTGATATTCTTGTTGACTTCTTATATATTTGGAGAGGTGGTAGGCTAGACTCTTGGAGTTCAAAATGCTTTCCAATTCATATGTTGGAACATGGCACAGATAAGAAATGCATGATGGTCTGGTTCACACATAGCGAATGGTTTACTGTGAACACGCTGATCTTTATGTTGTTTCATTCCTCCCTGCTAGTGCGCGGAGAAACAAACCACAATCCTGGGCTTAGTCTTTCATCTGCACCAGTGAATTCTGGTTTGTTTTGCTCCAAACAAACCATGGCTGGCAACCCAAGAACAAACCTTGACTTATCACTATGGTTTGTTTTGTGTGAAACAAGCCATAGCCTCTGGTTTGGTCATAATGCTAAGTTATTGTGTGTGTAACGAAGGAGGTTAGTCCGGATCAGGAGTCTTTCTCTCTACCCTCCCCCTCCACTTCCCATCATCCATAGATGCTCCTTTGGTTAGACTTGGTCATACTACTCCGTATTGGTTTGAGCACTTATGAGACCAGCTGTGGAAGGAGCATGGAGATCCATTTGGAAAAAAACAAAAACTCAAGAGAGGTGATAGGGAAGGAGTGGTGTGACATACTCAGAATGCCCCTGTAGCTGAGAAAAAGAAATCCAGAAGGAGGCTGAACCACCTTCCCCCTGGTCGGACTCTGCATCTGTGAATGAGTCCTCTTTTTCCTCTCCCAGCCCTCCCAATGTCTGTGGGAACTCTGCTCTCTGGTGAGCCTGGGCATTTAACCTCATTTGTGATCTTAATTAAATTGAAGCTTGAGAATGCAGACAAAAAAAAAAAGTCTTTTCTGCTCTAGAAACGAATACTTTCCTAATAATAATAATAATAATAATAATAATAATAATAATAATAATAAATAATTTATTATTTATACCCCGCCCATCTGGCTGGGCTTCCCCAGCCACTCTGGGCGGCTTCCAAAAGAATATTAAAATACTATAATACATCAAACATTAAAAGCTTCCAAAATGACACCGCTCCATCCATCTGTGAAACATTTTTTTAAAGCGCTCTGTTGATGTTAACATGAAAGCCTTGCGTGGATGTTAATTAGGAAGTACCCTTTTAAAAATAGCATTGTCCTGTCTAAAATGGTTTTCATCGTGCTCTGCTTTGGTGCTAAGTAACTGCAACGGCATCACACTTTGCTTTTTCAATCTCATTTAGCTGAACTGTCGTTGGATGATTTGGTGAAGATGTATGAAGGTGCCTTTGCCGAGAATTTTCACTGGCCCCAGCCAAAACTTGAAGAAGAGACTAGTGAAGAAGGTATATTTTGGTGGCATTTCATTCCAAAATGCCATTGAGCTACTCTGACCTTTATAGGGAGAATGTTTTGCATCCACAGTTCCGCAGATGTGTTTTTTTTCTTTTAAATTTAAGTAGCCTACCTTCATCCTGTGTCCTTGGGATGGTTAATATAATAATACTTCATATTGATGTAGATCTTTAGAATTTTCAGAGGATTCTGTCTAGGAATCCGTGCAACGGCTCTGTCAGCATTATAATCTTATCGCAGATGATGGGTGGAATTAAAGCTGAGTATGAGAGTTTGTTTAAGACCACCTAATTGCAACCTTGTAAATTTGAACTATAAGGGGATATTCATTCTTAAACTGCTACAAGGGCATCCTGATCAAATTTGCAGATGACACCAAACTGGGAGGGGTGGCTAACACCCCAGAGGACAGGATCACACTTCAAAACGACCTTGACAGAATAGAGAACTGGGCAAAAACAAACAAGATGAATTTTAACAGGGAGAAATGTAAAGTATTGCACTTGGGCAAAAAAAATGAGAGGCACAAATACAAGATGGGTGACACCTGGCTTGAGAGCAGTACATGTGAAAAGGATCTAGGAGTCTTGGTTGACTACAAACTTGACATGAGTCAACAGTGTGACGCGGCAGCTAAAAAAGCCAATGCAATTCTGGGCTGCATCAATAGGAGTATAGCATCTAGATCAAGGGAGGTAATAGTGCCACTGTATTCTGCTCTGGTCAGACCTCACCTGGAGTACTGTGTCCAGTTCTGGGCACCACAGTTCAAGAAGGACACTGACAAACTGGAACGTGTCCAGAGGAGGGCAACCAAAATGGTCAAAGGCCTGGAAACGATGCCTTATGAGGAACGGCTAAGGGAGCTGGGCATGTTTAGCCTGGAGAAGAGGAGGTTAAGGGGTGATATGATAGCCATGTTCAAATATATAAAAGGATGTCACATAGAGGAGGGAGAAAAGTTGTTTTCTGCTGCTCCAGAGAAGCGGACATGGAGCAATGGATCCAAACTACAAGAAAGAAGATTCCACCTAAACATTAGGAAGAACTTCCTGACAGTAAGAGCTGTTCGACAGTGGAATTTGCTGCCAAGGAGTGTGGTGGAGTCTCCTACTTTGGAGGTCTTTAAGCAGAGGCTTGACAACCATATGTCAGGAGTGCTCTGATGGTGTTTCCTGCTTGGCAGGGGGTTGGACTCGATGGCCCTTGTGGTCTCTTCCAACTCTATGATTCTATGATTCTACAATACACCAACAGTGTATTTGCTCATGCTTTAACGTTAGGAAGGTTGCAGGGGAGGAAGACAAAGGAGAGAAGAGAATTCAAAGCATGTGTAAACAATTAGCAACATTTCCTCAGTTGTGCATGTTAACAGGTATCGGATGTACTCATGTGCACAGGATCCCTACAGTCAGTGTGCATTTGTCCCATGCGTTTTGGTTTGTTTGGTGGCCGCCAAGGATCAGGCTGCATTACTTAACAAAGCATGATTTCTTCCTTTTTTTCTCAGCGGTGGGGCAGTGCGAATGTGCTGGCCTTTTCCAAAGACCCTTTCACAATTCTGCTGTTTAATTTTTATTTTGTTCTCTTGACTGTTTTGTTTAGAAGTGCAGCAACTTGTAAGAGGTGGGTTAGTCTGAGAAACACTGACTTTCTCAAGGCCACCCAGTGAATCCAAGACCAGCTCTACACTATATTTCCTGACAGTGGAATGGCTTCATGCTGTCTCCTGAAAGCCTGCATGCTGAGATGAAATGCCATCTAAACCAGGCGGGGTAGATAACCTGTGGCTCACTTTTTGGGCTCCCAACTTCCACTAGCCTTGCCTATTGGCTGTGCTAGTTGAGCTGCATATGGAAGTTGGTCTCTCCAAAACATCTGGAGGGCCACAGGTTACCCTTTCCTGATCTAGGTCACTGGGTTATTGTTTATGATCCCATTCTCATCTGGATTCACTGTCTTGGATTCTAGTATGTGCAGAAATATTTTAATGTTCAGGTGTCGCTCTGATGATTCTGCCTGTGCAAAATTGATTATTTGGTATATCGTTTTGACAGAGATGGAAGACCACACAGCTGAAAGGGAAAGTGTCCAGAAGGAAGTTATCCTGATCGACTCTCTCCTTAGCATTGATCAGTATAAGGGCGCTGAGAGAGCAGTTCCTACTAAGAAACACGGGAGGGACATCGCAGAGGTAGCGGCTGCAGCAGAAGTGCTTTTGCCAAAAGGCAGCGCCCGGATCACAACTTCGGTAAGTATTTTCTGTTCCATATGTGGCAAACAGTTGACTGCATGTAGAGATGTCCCCACCGCATTCTTGCAGTGCAATTCTAAACTCATTGGCTCAGAAGTGAGACCTGCTATGTTTAACTACACTTTCCCCCCAGATAAGTATGCACAGGATTGCTGTCTTAACTGCTCCTATCTGCTGCCTTCTTCTTGCAACCCCCACCCCCGAATCCATAGTTTTACAAGTGCAAAAGTGATCTTTAGTTTGAGTGCTCAGCAATCTTACAAAACTGTTTCCTCTGTGGAAGCCTAAGAATTGATATGAAGGTGTCATTTTTGTTCAATTGACCATTTGAGTGCCCCTGGAATTCCTTTAACATTTGTATTATGAAAGAATTCTGCAATGGTGGGGTTAATGCTGCTAGATAGAAAGTGGCGGTGGGCTAAACAGAATTACCCCATATTTTTAAAAACAAATATCCACCGGCATCCAGGACAAGTTCTTTGTGAACTGCTCTGAGATCTGAGGATGAAGAGCGGTATACTACTACTAATTCTGTTTGAGAAGGGGAAAACTTGTCTAGATCTTTAGAAATAAACTTTACTACTTTAGTAAAAAGCTGCTGGTTGTCCTGTGAAGGAATCTTGGAAGTTTTTAAAGTGTGGGGCTGCATGTCATTTTGTTGCAGGTTAAATACAACACTCCTCCCCTCTTGTACGGCTCCCTTCGAGAGTACCAGAAGATCGGATTGGACTGGCTTGCCAAGCTGTACAAGAAGAATCTCAATGGCATTTTGGCAGATGAAGCCGGGCTTGGCAAAACGGTGCAAGTTATTGCCTTTTTTGCACATCTGGCGTGTAATGAAGGTAAGCCTGCCCTCTGCTTTGCGGCTACTATTTACTGAAATGGGAAATGGTTCAGGGCTGGCTTTCATGCCAGCGTTGGGCTCCTCAGAAGTGAACAGTTCTCCTACATCCTGCTGCTTCTCTTCCCTTTGCCAGGTGACTGGGGCCCTCATCTCATTGTTGTTCGGAGTTGTAATATACTGAAGTGGGAGCTTGAACTGAAGCGATGGTGCCCTGGGTTGAAAATCCTGCTCTACATTGGCAGCCAGCAAGAACTTCGAACAAAAAGACAGGTACAGCACTCTGTAGATATTTTTTAAAAAATAATTCAACATCTGACGGCTGAGCAAAATTCCACCTATATTTCTCATTCACTATAGCTATGCCCCATCTTCCAGCTGTGGCTTAGCAAGCAAGTAGCTTACAAAAATTAAAATCCAAAACATATGTGCAATATATTGGAAATAGTGTATGTACATTTCAGGCTCTTTTGGCCCCTGGCAGTTGGATGTCATACCCCAGGTTCCAGGCTTTTGCCTGTAAAGGAGGAGTGGGGGGAGCATCAGACCTGGCAGACAAATGTGTCCCTTCAGGCCTCTAGCCTTTGGAAATCTCCGCAGGTCAGATCTCCTTCCCAGGGCTCAATCCTTAACTGGATCACTATGTAGTTTTCCTTAGCTGGAATGTCTCCTTGAAATCTGATAATGCCCCTTGCTTGCCTGGCTAGAGGATACAGAAGGGTGTGTAAGTATGTGTAGAAACTAGCATGCTGTACAAAGGCAAAAATTCACATTTGTTGCCCACTTTTGCCTCTGGCCATGCCCGCCACATGCAATTTGCCTGCAGAGGATTGCAAAGAAGGAAAAGTGGCCCCTTAGGCTGAGACAGGTTCCCTACCCATGCACCAGAGGGATGAGGCAGACCTGGGCTGTTGAATAGCAAATGGTGCCAACTCACAGAGATAACTGCCTTCCATTGACCTGAAGGCCTCTTCTGACTCCTGTTGTGAGACACAGTCCACATTCCTTTTTTTAAAAAAATTAATTTTTATTAACTGGCCAATCACATCAAATTAAATCACATCATATAAATTCCAAATTACAAAGCCAAATTTTTAAATTTTGTTGGGGGAACCCATACTTCAAGATCCAAAGGGGGATTCAGATCATCTTCTTATTACTGCGTTAATGTCCAAATCAGTCCCAATCAGTCCAAACAAAGTTCATAATTCTATCCAGTCTTATCTTGGTGTTTCCACATCATATCTTATTCATATAATTTCTCTTTTTCCTTTACGATCTCTTCTGTTGGTCTCCTTAAGCCGATAGCAAGTATAATAATCCTGTGTGGATTTCCCGTTCCTCCACTAAGTCTGGTTTCCATATATCTCCTTTGTAGATAACATCACTCTTTCCATCATAAATTTTGGCATTTGTCGCTCTTAAGTCCCACCGAGGAGTTGATCCACGATATGTAAACAACTCTATTTCTCTCTTTCTCCTCCCAGACCCAAGAGCTCCAACAATGCCTCCCAAAATGGCAACGGCATTTTTAACTGCGTCATTCCAAAACTCTTAGCTTTCCAGCTTCATCTTGAAACATTGCTTTGGATCGAAAGTTTATCTCCACACAGCCTTAAATCCACAGCTTAAGTCCTTAGTTTCTGACTCATTAGGGGAGGGGATTCTTGTTAAATCACATAAAAAAGGAAGGCAGGTTTTCTCCCCCCTCCCCCATTTGTCATACCGTATCTTGATGTATCTTCTCATATTTTATTCTTGTCTTGTTATCAGAGATCTCTTCTGTCAGCAGTCTTTACTCCCCTTTTTCCTTGAAGCATGTGCAATTAATCTTGTCCAAATTGTTTCTTTTAAAGATCATTGCAACTAGTGGCGCGAATCAGGGACGGCGTTTAGGAGAGCCGGAAATCCCACAGGAGGGCTTTGTGCCTAGTGCCCCCACCCCCACAAATTCGGGGGTGGTATAGGGCACAGCAGGCAAGGGCCGTCCCCCCCACAATCCTGGGGGGGGTTGTTACGGAGGCTAATTACCCCCATCATAGCCTCCAAATTACCTCGTGTGGTTCGGAGAGATGTTATTGTCAGCCATCTTCCGATGCGCCACCTAGTGGCCCCCACAGTCCACATTCCACAATCTGTGGGTATGGATGGTGTGGCCGTGAAGCTCACAGGGTGACTTTGGGTCAGCACTGCCTCTCAGCCTAACCTACCTTGCATGGTTGTTGTGTGGATTAAATGAGGAGCAGGAGAACAATGAGATCCTTGGAGAAAAAGGTGGGATATAAGTGCAGTAAGTAAATAAATTGGTTGCATTTATATCCCCCCACACCTTCCTTAGAGTTGCTCAGAGCAGCACTTAATTCAGTATTGGTGGATTTGGCTCCTTGCAGGAGATCCCCTGTAGTAGTTTAGACCAAGAGAAAGGGTCAGTAGTTCAGTTGTAGAATTTTTCCATTGCACGCAGAAGGCTTGGAGTTCAATTCACAGCATCTCCATGGAGGGTTCCAAAGGTCTAAAACCCCTGGGAGCCCCTGTGTGTCAGTATAGACAAGATTGAGGTAGATTTTGATGTTGTTTAGTCGTTTAGTCGTGTCCGACTCTTTGTGACCTCATGGACCAGAGCATGCCAGGCACTCCTGTCTTCCACTGCCTCTTGCAGTTTGGTCAAACTCATGCTGGTAGCTTCGAGAACACTATCCAACCATCTCGTCCTCTGTCGTTCCCTTGTGCCCTCCATCTTTCCCAACATCAGGGTCTTTTCCAGGGAGTCTTCTCTTCTCATGAGGTGGCCAAAGTATTGGAGCCTCAGTTTCACAATCTGTCCTTCCAGTGAGCACTCAGGGCTGATTTACTTAAGAATGGAGAGATTTGATCTTCTTGCAGTTCGTGGGACTCTCAAGAGTCTCCTCCAGCACCATAATTCAAAAACATCAATTCTTTGGCGATCAGCCTTCTTGATGGTCCAGCTCTCACTTCCATACATCACTACTGGGGAAACCATAGCTTTAACTATATGGATCTTTGTTGGCAAGGTGATGTCTCTGCTTTTTAAGATGCTGTCTAGATTTGTCATTGCTAAGGCAGTTTGGTGTAAGGTAGCTTCCCATGTTCTTGTTTTATCCATGGAGCTGCACACCTCAACAGGGATTTTGATTTGGGTTTGCAAGCTTATTTAACAACAAATTATTTAGCCCCTGAGGTAGCCAGGACTTTTCCTTGCCCTCAAGTCAGAATCTTGAGAAGGCAGGCAAGATGGGCATGATTTCTTGTCCCGAATCTGGATGTTTTTTGCGTACCTTACATTCGCGAGGGGCCTTAGCAAGAAAATACAATACAAACGTATGAAGGTGCCTTTATTCTGTAAGACGTAACAGTTCATTACTGTGATTGGCAGTAGCTCTCCTCAAGAGCGCTGGCAAAGGTCTTTCCTAGCCTTGCTGTCTGGTATCTTTTCAGCTAGGGAATCAGTTTGCAATCAGATTGCCAAACTTGTTCTCTTATCCCTGGGCTCAGTGACCCCCTTTGCCGGGTAGATCCTGCTTATTCGTTGTTGCCTGAAGAAGCTGCAGTTCATTGGGAAGGAGCTGCTGCAAGAATTCCCCATCCCTTTGAAGAGTCTAAACAGGGTAAGGGCCAGGGGCCTGCCTGAGGGAAGAAAGTGTATTGTGTGCTGATGGATATTTATTTAAATGAACATCCTCAAGGCAGCTTAGAACAGAGCAATAAGATGCAATAATAAAAACCAGTGAACATTGTCAATCGCATCCAAAGGGACCAGTAAAAATAAAAAATTGTTACTCTCTCTGATGCTGTACTAAATCCTTAGTGGTTTAGCAAGTATGCTTTAAAGTACAGTGAGATTTCTGGAAAGAAAAGGCATGGGGAAATCCTCAAGTTGTCTCAAAGGGGGAGCAGCCAAAAGACTGATATTCACCACCCCCTTGCTCTTCATCCATCTTGCCTGCCTGGTGCCACACGTATAACTGTATGAATGCCCTTATTTTGAATAAAGCCATAGGCTTGGGAAGTTCTGCCTTCTGCCTGAAAGTTTTGACAAGTATAGTCATCTCCTTCCCTCGTTTTTTGCAGGAGTGGATGGAACCCAACCGCTTCAATGTGTGCATCACATCCTACAAGCAGCTCTTCAAAGGCCACCATGCCTTCACGAAGATGCGATGGAAGTACCTCATTGTTGATGAGATGCAACAGATCAAAAACATGACGGAGAAACACTGGGAAGCACTTTTCAGTCTCCGCAGGTCTGACACATGTAGAAGTTTTGCACCTTGCACTTCATAGTGCTTTATGTTGCTCTAGGACAGTGGTGGGTAGCCTGTGGTCCTGCAGATATTGTCGAACAACTTCAGTTCCCATTATTCCTGACAGTTGGCCATGGTGGCTGTGTGATCCTTGTTTGGACCAGGAAGAAATCTATGGGTTGAAAGGGGGGTGAAATTGCTAAATGGGACATCCCAAGTACAGGTGAGCACAGTATTCAGTGGTACAGGGCACTACTGTCTTACATGAGAGGTTGGAGTGCAGATGAGCATAAGCTGAAGACTTGCTCCCATCATACTGAGTTCTCAAAATAACATCTAAGGCCAGGGCCAGATTATATCTTTGCCATGTGATTGTCTGTTCTGAAGACAGCTGCAGGGAGATAGATCTGGACCACAGCATGTAGAGAGGGGACGTGTTGGCACCTTTGCAGTCAAGTAGCAGCTGGGCAGTGTAATTTTTGTTGAGAAAATGGGAGTAGTTGTGTTAGAATAATGCCCACCCCACTTCAGTTCTAATTGGGGAACCCAACTTCAGTTGCTATTTCTAAGGGAAACCTGAGCCAGGCATAGATAATCACATGACAACTTTATTGTTAATTCCTGGTCTTAACTGGGACCTGAATGTGTTTCCTTTTTACCTGTGTGGGGTTTTCCCCCCTCTTGATTTTATTTACTAGTTCTAGTAAATTGCTAGATGGACACCAGTGGGATAACTGTCCCTTCATAGCATTTTGAACTGTTCTTCACAGCCAGCACCGCTTGCTCCTAATTGATACACCTCTGCACAACACATTGATGGAATTGTGGACCATGGTGCACTTCCTGATTCCAGGAATCTCCAAACCTTACCTGGATTTCCCAGTAAAAGCAGCCAATGAGGAGAATCAGGATTACTGCCACAAACTTGTCATCAGGTTACACCGAGTGAGTGACCTGACTTTTGTCTGAGTGCATGCATGGCTCTCCCAGCTTCGCTTTAGTAATATGGTTTAATATAATGAAGACAATATTTATGTTAACTTGGTTTTTCTATTTTCACCGCCCCGCCCCCCAGATGATCCAGCCGTTTATTTTGCGAAGATCGAAACGAGATGTTGAAAAGCAGTTAACCAAAAAATACGAGCACGTGCTTAAGTGTCGGCTTTCAAACAGACAAAAACTGATGTATGAAGATGTCATTCTGCAGCCAGGGTATGAGATATGCAACTTGCTGAACATGTCGGTTATGCAGTTCACAATGCAGAAATTTCAGATTGCGTTTAATGTGCTAACCAACTCTTTAGCCACCTTCAAATAATAGGATGTAGTTTAGTTGTAAGCACCTGCACAAAAAGCCTTGTTGCTGCTTTATTCCTCCTCCTGTGCAAGCTGCAAAATGAACCAGGAATCACAACTTCATGTTGCATTCAAACTAGGAAGTGTGGTTGAGGACTTCTAAATGAGCCAGATTCAGAAACATGGTTTAAAAATTGGATTCTGAATCTTGCTCATTTGGGAAGCCTTTAACCAAACCTAGGTGGTTTGCACGTAACAGGAAAGTATGATTGATTAGTGGGTTCCTGGTTTGCTTAGCTTCTTGTGTGAAAGGAGGAACAGACTGGCTGCAAAGAGCACACATAACTCATGTATATTCTGGCATATTAAGTCAGGATTTAGTCAGTGTATTGTAGCAAGGGTTAGGGGGGAAAGGAGTCCTAGCTACAATTTTAACGTCGCTTTTAGAGCCATAATTGAATCGTGTGAGTCCTGGTCAACACATGCTCAGAATGAGGTAGAATGGGCTGCATCTCTTCAGTTATCAGGTGTGGAGACTTGCAGTATGGAATGTGTGTACCTGTGTTAAAAATGCTGTCACTACAGATCTAAGAAGAGTGCCCACTGTTGCAGAATTGCTTAAGCTAAGCTGCTGTGGATCTGATTAGTGTTTTGATAGGAGACTGCCTTGTGTCTCATGTAAGCTTCTTTGAGCTTTCCAAAGAAAGTGAGATACAAGTACTGTGTAATAAATTAGCGTTTGAGAATCTGCACCACAGCCATAAAACACTGGTTCAAGTGATGAAGGATGTTTCACGGGGCTTTCTTAACATTTGATTCAAGCTGACATGCTTCTTTCCTTTGGCAGAACCCAAGATGCTCTAAAAAGTGGGCATTTTGTCAGCGTTCTTCACGTTCTGATGCAGCTTCAGAAGATCTGCAACCATCCTGATCTGATAAACCCTCGGCTCTCCAGTTCCTCCTATGTCTCAGAGACACTGCAGTATAGAACTGCTTCGCTGGTCTTAAAAGCACTTGAACGTGACGTTTGGAAGGTGAGTCAAACAGTGGACAGGGATTGGGAAGCCGTGGCTCTGCGGATGTTCTTGGACTCCCATCAGCCCCTGCCAGTATGGGACAAGGATGATGGGAGTTGTAGTTCAGCAGCATCTGAAGCAGGGTGGTCCAACTTTTCATACCAAGTGGACTGCAAGAGTACTTTGACATGGACCCTGCAGGCCACATACTGCCTTGCGTGTGCAGTGACGGGAGGGGAGAACAGCAAGACCAAACTTTGACAAGCTTGTAACTCTATTTTAAAAGAAGAAGAAGAGAGATTCATCTGGCATGACTTGTTTTTATGAAACCCATGCTGGATTTTAGTAATCTCAGCATCCTTTTTTAAGTGCTCACAGACCGACCATTTAATTATCTGTTTTACGACCATTCCTGCTTTACTCAAGGGCATTGTAGAGGGTGATCTTTACAAGTCTGCTTCTATCTGCACAGAACAGCATGGCATCTTCATCAGATAGTTAGTAGCACAGTGTTGGGAACTGGCCTCATCTATAGAATTCAGTGGCAGTCACTCAGAGATCAGGATCCAGCACTCTCCCTGTGAAGATTCGCATTTGCTTTTAATACAGAAATTGAAAACAATTTCTATTCAGGCAGCCTGTCACTTTTTAATATTTTTAATTAGGCCGTTCATTGACTGTTTGAATTTTTGAATGTGTGGAATTGTAATGGTTCTTCATATAATGTGGTACGCTGCCTCGACAAGTGTGTCTGGAAAGGTGCCCCCCCAAATACTTCAAGTAACTAACTTGGTGGGTTTTTACCATTTAAATTATTATTTCATTGATGTTTCTTGGGTTTGTTTTGTTTTGTGAACAGAAGAGTAGGCTATAAATGATAATGATCGGATGAGTGGTACTAATGCTTTAAATTTCTCTTTGTCTACCTGTAGGATACGGACCTGAGTCTCTTTGATTTGATTGGGATTGAGAATAAAATGACTCTGTATGAGTCACAAGTGCTGCCAAAGCAAAAAGTGACCAGAAAGCTCATTGAGGAAATATACACCTCTCCTCTACCTCCCCCAAGGCCTAATCCAGTGAAGTTGAAGCCAAGCAGGTATGCAGGTTTTAAAACAAACCTTGACAACCCATTTAATTTGAGCAGCTATTCAGTTGAGGCATTGAGCTGGGCATTTGACTGTTTAATGGCTTATGTCGCTGCTGGTTGGAAATTATTTCTGAACAGAGGGAACACCCCCCCCCCGTGTGTGTGCCCCCCAAATGTACTCCAGAGTGCTGGGGGGGGGGGAGTCTTGTGGAGCAGATGCAGAGGGTGAGGTACAGATGGGAGGAGAAGAAAGGGAAGCTAACATTGGGAGTAATGCAATTAGTTTACATGGGTTTTACTGAGTGTTCTGCTGGACTGTGAAATGATTTTAGACTGCTGTTTCTAATGGTTTAGTTTTATTGGAATGAGGTTTTGGGTTTGTCTGTTTTTAATGTTTTATTTATGTTTGCAAGCTGCCTTCAGAAGTGTTTTGCCCTAAAAGGCAGTATGGAAAAATGTTCTAATAAACTGGGACTCAATTGCACATATTTTTCATTGAGGGGGGCAAAGTGGTGTCTATTCCATTCTTTAAAGTTTATATGTTTCTTGTGCACTGCCTTAAGTGCCCTGTGACTGAAAGGTGATTAGTAAAAGCTACTTTCAAAACATTCTGTTTACTGTGATGATAACCACGTCCCATGCTGTACTTTTAAGCTACGCAAGTGCTTCTGTTCTGTTGTCCAAAACTGTAATTCAGAATGAGGTTTTGCTCAGTTTTGTTAGTGTTGTGCTTGTGGGAGGAGGTAATAATGAAGTGATGCCCAACCTTTTCAGGTTGTTCCAACCCGTTCAATATGGCCAGAAGCCTGAAGGCAGAATTGCGGCTTTCCCCAGTGCTCAAGTGCAACAACGCACAGTGACGACAGCTACGGTGGCTCAACAGGGGCAAGTGCGTGGAAGGTCACCTGTAGCTACAGTGTCTGCAAATCAAGGTACGAAAGGTATTGCCACTCTAGTTTTCTTCTGGGTCTCAGATTGTCATATACCAGTCTGATAAATTGAAATTGTCCTCCCATCTGACTACAAGTATGGCCATTTCTTTACAACTAAACTGCCAGGTTAAAGCTGTGCACTGAATGGATCAGGGTGAAATTTAACACAGTTGTGATGGTGTACGTGCTTCCTCTCAAACACTGTTCATCACTCTTACCTGTGTTTACCACGCCATCAGAAAGCCGCCCAAAATAGGTTGACGGGGAATTTTTGTGTGTGAAATGCGAAGTATTTGTCTTAGGTTTGCTGCCTTCCAACCTAAGCAGGGTCCTGTTTTAGCGGTTTGAAATTGGCTCTTAGTTGCATGCAGTTGTGGTCCTCAAAATGTGAGGTGAGCCTCCCTGAGAAGAGATTTAAGCTATGTCCTGACCACACCACTTTTTTGTGGGTGCTGACCTTTTCTGCCACCTGAAAAACGATGCACCGTAGGCCTACACAACAGTTCGTTTTGAGATCGAGTGGAGACCACTCCACGATTTTTCACGAGCTTCTCTCTGAAAGCTTTTGAACCAGTTAATGGGACAAACTTACTACTATGGTAACAGTTCTTTGGGGGCTATGCCAATATTAGGATATGGTTAGCGAACTGTGTGTTGTTTTTTTAATGCTTTCCCATGGCAAGAGCTCCTTGTCACATTGAGAAAAAGGATTCTAGCCTAGTCTGTTTGCTGATGTGCTAGTTTTCCATGTGCAAGGAACCCTTGAGGTGGGAAGAACATTAAGGCCTCTGAATACCAGTCGCTGGGAAGAGAGTTGTTGTGCTTGTGGGTTTCCCATAGGCACCTGGATGCCTGCCACGAGAACAAGACGTTGGACTAGATGGGCCTTTGGCCTAATCCAGCAGGGCTCTTCTTAAGATGCTGATCTTAAGTATGCTGTTTTCACCTTCCCTGCCCTGGGAAGGATGATACCATATGCATTTGGGGCGGGGGGAGATTTCTAATGCAGGATATTCATATTCTTTTTGCTTGCAATGTCCTGGAGGGCTTGCACCATATTCCTCCACTCCTCCGGTGTTTCCATCA
Source organism: Podarcis liolepis (assembly GCF_965112155.1). Classification (NCBI taxonomy): domain Eukaryota; kingdom Metazoa; phylum Chordata; class Lepidosauria; order Squamata; family Lacertidae; genus Podarcis; species Podarcis liolepis. The sequence continues at coordinate 37,610,816 of NC_139566.1, read as the reverse complement.
GTTCGGAGAATGAGCATTGTAAGATTTTATCAGCCTTAGTTATACTGGCAGTGGGGCGGGGGCATAATTCCAATTTGTTCATCGGAATCTTTGATTTTTGTATTAGATTTTGTCCGAGCAGCTCATCTTTGGCACAGCTCAAGAACCCCACGTCCTACAATACTAACGGCAGTGGAAACAAACTAATAGCCGGTTGATGATTTTGTGACCACCTAAAGTTGCGTGTATGTGTATGTGTGTGTGTGTATAATGAGCAGGCGGGCCTAATTGATAACACATGTAGACTTCTGTGACCCAGTTGGTATTTACGTTGCTGGTTGTTGTTATAGCCTGTGAAAACAAAGGATTTTGCAGCACTTCTGTACCTAAAAGCTGTTTTGTTTTGTTGTTTTTTTAATTACAAAAAAAGTCTCCAATGCTATAACCCTTAAAAAGCGGACTGAATCTAACAGCTTGCACAACCCAACCTTATTGATTGCAGCCTCCGCAGCCGTCTCCTCCGCAGCTCCACAGTTTCAGACAACTCAGTCTTCCATCAGTGCTCCTCCAAGACAGCAGCCAGCAGTGACCTTCACAGCAGCAACTAGCCCGGCCAATCCTGCGAAACTGCGGGGTCAGACCACTGTGCAGGCCTTACAGCTAGGCCAGGCCCAGCCACAGGCCCCCCCGCACACCATCCAACAGAGTGTGCTGCCTCAGAGGCTGGTATTGACCTCTCAGGCTCAGGCACGGTTGCCTAGTAAGTGCCCCAACTCCCCCACCCCACCCCACCTCCCCTCTACAGGTTTCTCCCACTTTTTTATTTTTATTTTGTTTCCAAAACTTCCCTGAGGTTAAGTTATTAGGCACCCTAAAAAAAATGTGTACAGAATGATTTTGTTGTGGTGGCTTGTTTTGTGGTTTTTTTGTTTTTGTTTTTTTAAACACAACTCCCCCCCCCTCACTCCGAGTAGCCTTGCTCACTGTTTTCCACTGCTTATATGACCACGGAGAAAGGTCCCAAATTTGGATGAGAAAAAAATAATAATAGAAGAAAAAAAATTGCTGTGGACATAACATTAGCGGTGTCAACTTAATCTCTTCATTTCTGCATGTTTCCTTCGCTGGCCAGACTTCTTTTGGACCCGGAAACAACTTCTACTCCCCCTGCCTTTTTTCTTTCCTGCAAAGCTCTCCTCTTCCTAATTTGACTCTCTCTTCTTTCTTTTTCCCCCTTTTTTTCTTTTTGAAAACACTAACTTCATCCTGCTAAGAAGGCCTCTCGACTTCCTTGGAGGCGAAAACTGCAGCTGTTAGGTGGAATGGGGAGGGGAACGGTTCAGATTGTATGTGCACTGCCTACAAGCATGTCTAGAGATTATTGAGCACTGATATACTAATGTTTTCATCCCTGGGGGAATAAACTGCCTTAGCAAAAGTTCAAAGATCCATGGTGACTCGGATCCAGAAATTCAGGTGAAATTTTTATTTGGAGCTTTCTCAGTACATTGAGGCACAGAGCTATGCTTTCAGATTTAAAAAAACCTGTTGCGAATATTTTTCCAGTTGAACTAAATTATTTTATGATTGGTGTTATCATTACTTTAAATCTGTTCTGAGACACCCTAATCACCTGTTTAAAAAAAACCCAACAACCATACCTTAACAATGCAATTTTTTGAATTAAGTAGATCATGGAACTGATGTGAAACAAACAGCACATTTTGAAAATGCATTATAAAATGCTTTCAGTGGAAGTTCTACCACTGGCACAATAATGATTTTTTATTCTTGATTTGTTACCTTCCTGTTTGTTTCTTTCTATCAAAAAGGCTTACAGGCAGGGAGTACTGGAAACAAAATTGCTTCAGCCAAGTCAGTAAACACTGACACAGTCCTGCTGAAATTCTTGGCGTCCCTTGAGTGCGTTTTGCTTTTGAAAAGGCAGTGGAGTCCCGCTTAATGACTTTCTACTCTCTGGTTTACAAAGTGTCACATGAGTTTTTTCAGGTTGCTGTTGTTTCCTGCAAAAATGGAAGGGTAACTTCTACACACCGCAACCCCCTGCGTTATTCTACATTAAAACAAAACAAAAGAAACCTATTTGTTCACTCCCTGTATGCAAACAGTACCTGTGGAACTTTTATATGACACTTTCCCCCCTCTGCACTATGTATAATTCTGCATGGGAGCAGCTTCAGCATCAGTTTTACTAACTGGAGTGAGGACAAAGACTGTTTGGAAGGCAGCCCCTCCCCTTAATGTGTGGTTCTGTTCCTCCCCCTCCTCCAGGTGGCGAAGTGGTAAAGATAGCCCAGTTGGCATCCATTGCAGGAGCACAGGGCAGAATTGCTCAGCCAGAGACTCCTGTGACGCTGCAGTTTCAGGGGAATAAATTTACTTTATCCCACAGTCAGCTTCGCCAGCTCACTGCAGGACAACCTCTGCAGCTACAAGGTATTGTACAAACCTCTCTCCCTTTCCAAATGCACACTCTTCTCATACACACAATATATCCACGTTGGGTATGATGGCTTGCACCATCTCTGTTCATTCCCTATGCCGTCTGGGGCTGTTGGGAATTGGAGTCCAAGAACTTCTGAAAGAGCCACAGCTTACCCATCCATGGGCTAAGAAAAGGAGTTGGATTTTTTTTCCACCGGGGGGAGGGGGAGGAGAGAGTCAGGTGGCATTGTCACTTTTATTACCTGCATTTTAAGGATAACTCAAGAGACGTGGAAGGTTTGGCTTGCCTGCTTTCGCGGTGCATGGTGTAAAAAGAAAACCGGTGGCGGGTTTTTTCCTTGTTAATTTTTGGATCAGTTTATGACCTCTTATGTTTAAATTTCTACCAATGCAGGCAGCGTTCTACAAATTGTGTCAGCTCCTGGGCAGCAGTATTTGCGGCCTCAGGGCCCGGTAGTCATGCAGACAGTGTCTCCGGCAGGGACTGTTCAAAACGCTCTGAACGCTTTGGGAAACCAGCATCCAGCTGGCTTGCCAGCTCCGGCAGTAGCACAGCAAGGTAGGGGCTCTTTCCTGCATGTCTACCTCTGGCGTGTTTTAAGAAGCAGATTTTTAAACCATATGGGGATTTTCTGGCCTTTCTGCCTTCCTATGTTCCCTCCCCCTCCCCATCCCATAAGTAAATAGGAGAAATGATTTCAATTGGATGAAGCAGATGCAGTTACTTCCCCATCCCTAGACTTGCATCTGCAGCCTGCAGGGCTCTCAACTGGAGCTGTTTCTCTGCGGCCAGCTTTTTACATCCCTTGCAAGAACTCCCACACCCCAAAATTCAGGAAACAGTTGAGCCTCTCTCCACCCTTGCCCCTTTCTCCCTCCTTGGTGTCTTCTGCAAGCTGAATACCACCTCCCCCAGGTAATCATTTGCCCCCACCACAGAAGCTGTGTTTGGACATCAACATAAACTATGGTTTATTCACGACAGGAGTGGTCCCCCAAGGGATGGTACAAATAAAATAAAATTGCATGCTAGAAATGCAGTGGGCTGGCAGAGGAGAAGTAGAGTATTCTGCACCTCTTACAGCAGCTCATTTAGTTTCCTACACCAGGTGTGCTGCAGGAGCAGACTTTTTCTTCTCCCCAACACAGCGTCTAAACGAAGTAGGCTAGCTAGCGGTAGAAGAGGCACAGAATGTCTGCCCTCCCACCTGCCAACCTGCACGGTCTACAATTCTTTGTCCCCTATGGCAACCAGGCATGTGGTTAAATGCAAGGCTGGCCTTGGGATTGCCTTGGGTGGGGCATGGCATGTTACGGCTTGTAGTAGCTTGAAGTCCTTTGTAAAGAGTGTATTTGGGATGTATAAACACATGGTTTATCTTTAAGTGTGTGTTCTAGGTAGAACAATGGGTGGTACTAATTTAGCTTCGGGGGACTCGGCGTCATCTTTAAAACCTGGCCTTATTCACGGAGGACACTCACAGGTACTCTTACTGATTTTTTACTGTGTGTGTTCAGTTGTCAAATGAATAACTTCCCTTTCAATTCCTTCGAGGACTGAAAAGTGAAAATAAATGAAGTTGCAATATTTAGCTCTTTGATTTTTCCACTTTATTTTGCTTGTCTGCAAAGTTGTATGTTGTAGCTTCTACTCCCCAAGTGTGGGGTGTGTGTGGATATAGATACAGATGCACTCCTGCAGGTGAATTACTTTTGAGATAAGTTAGGGCTTGTAAAGAAGTGACCTCCACCTTTAATTACGTAGAAGCAACTTTTGGCACATTGGAGAGGTTATGAACATATTTTAAGTATGGAGAAGGAAAAAATGCAGCTTGGCTCACTTTCAAAAATTAAACGGTGAAATTTAATTTTTGAAAGAGGGACAATGAAAGGTACCCACAGAAATATGAAAGGGAAGCTATGTATTAAACAAAAAAATAATAAAGGAAAATACCTTCTGTCTGATTTGGAAGCTGTATAATGTTCAATATGCAACAAAATAGATGATTGTAACAAGCTGCCTTTTATACTGTTAGACCATCTGGCTCAGTATTGTCTGCTCTGACTGGCAGCAGTTTTCTGGGGTCTCAGGAAGAGTTCTTGGCCCTTCCCTTTTCCCTGAGACCTTTTTTAAAATGGAAGGTGCTGGGAAACCAAATCTGGGAGCTTCAGTATGCTATGCATGTACACTGCTACTGAATTGTGCCCCCACCTGCTAAATTTATGCTTAAGACTAAAATGTAGACTATAACCTTACAGAATTTAATTTAATAGAAGTAGAGCAGAATGGGGGGATTTAATTGATTATTCTGGAACAGAATCTGCAGAGCGCTCCAGTGGCGATGCTAGCATACAGCTGTATGAATCAGAATTGTTTTGTTGGAGGTTGTGCCAAAAAAAGGGGGGGGAGATCCCTTTGCCTTGGGGTACATATGCAGTTGCATTCTTATGCATCTTTGCTTGGAATTAAGACCCATTGAATTCAGTAGAACTTACTCTGGGGCAAGTGATTTTAGGATTGTAGTCAAGTAACAGTCTTTGAACTCTTTATAGTTCTGATTTCAAAGCATACACTTTTTCTCGTGTTTCCCCCCCCCCACATTTTTATTGCAAAGGAGTCGTTTGAGGAAAAAAACAGGATTCTAAAGGAGCGCCTCGACCGCATCTTTTCTTGCAATGAGCGCCGCTGTTCCAGAGCACCAGTGTATGGCCAGGACCTCATGAGAATTTGTTCTCTGGTGGGGGACAGAAAGATGACCCCTCAGTTTTCCGCTGGAGGCAGCAAATGGAGCTGGGCTGGTTTTGCAAACTGTCTCCTCTCGTCGAATCCCTCTTGGGACCACAGTGATCCACTGCAGGGGATGACACGGACACTGGAGCAGCAGCAGGACTCTCTGAGGGATGCTGTTAACAGGTGATCACTGGAATGTTTCCCTTGCTCTTGATCCTAAACAGAATCTGGAACAGAAGACTGCCTTCAGCCACCTCTCACGTTCCTCTTCCCCAGCCATGCCACCCCTTTGAAAGGGACCGGAATGAGAATCTAGGCTGCCGGCTCTGTAGTTAACAAGGCCACCATGTAATGATTAATACATCCAAAGTACTTAGCCACGTGTCTGCTTTTTGTTTCCTAGGCTGCTCTGTGTGCTGCCATCTGCAGTGGCTGCTCCTCCATCTTTGCACATGGCAAGGCTTCCTCCTTTGTACAGCCATAGAATGAAACTACTCAGGCACCGTCTGAAAGAGGCGGCCTCACCTTACTTGAGTCAGCTGCAGCAACTCACCACCCCACAATTGCTTCAGTTTCCTGATCTCCGACTTGTTCAGTACGATGCAGGTAGAGGAGAATCTTTTTCTATTTTCTTTTCTTTCTTTTCTTCCTTTTGGTTGGATTGTGTAGAACCTGGAATCGGGCAAATGTTCTGTGGGAAGGCTTTACACTTTCTTATTTTCCAAAATTTAGGCAAGCTGGAAGCCCTGGCGGTCTTGCTTCAGAAGTTGAAGTCGGAAGGACGCCGGGTGCTGATCTTGTCCCAGATGATCCTCATGCTAGACATCTTGGAGCTCTTCTTGAATTTCCATTTCTTCACCTACGTGAGGATTGATGAGTGTGCTAATCAGGAAGAGCGGCAGGTAAACTTTACTTGGAGCAATCCCTCCATCTCATTCTTTATACGAGGGGTGACTAACCTGGTGCCCAACGGATGCTGCTGGACTCCAACTTCCAGCCTGCATAGTGAATGGTTAGGGGCAATGGGAGTTAAGTGGGTTAAGTCCATCCCCACTTGCCCAAGAGAGACAATGAATCATGAGATTTAGTATCTATCCAGCTCCGTGGTAGCTCCTCATCGGTTTAACGCTTTACCTTGCCCAGTAAAGAGCACTTCACTCCTTCTCTAAATAGTTTGCTATCACTTTTTATTTATTTCTTGCTTCTGATTTTCAGTCTCTGTCTTTGTTTGTTGTTCATTTGTTCTCAAAAGCTATTTGGTGGTTCTGAGTACTTCATCACTTTTCCCACAGGGAGGAGGGGATCCTCGGATGGTTTGCCCCTCCCACTTGTTCCACTTGGCAGGTCTTATGTAAAGTGTACTTACTGTACATCCACATCGGAGGGAAACCTCTCTTCAGTTCCTTCCTGTCTGGCTCCCTGTGCAGCCCGGGTAGCAGGGATCTCTGTACGCTCTGTACATACGTTTTTTAGATTCTGAACACCACATCCAATCAGATAGGGTGGCCCAGCACTTGATCCCATGTGTGACAAAGCTGTCTGCTCTGAGAATAAGTAATGTGATACTTGTCATCTCAACAGTGAGTGCTAAATGCCTTACGGTTTGTGATGCTTTTCCTCCCCACCCCTCTTTTCTGATCAAGGAACTGATGAAGACTTTCAACAGAGACAAGCGCATCTTCTGTGCAATTCTTTCTTCACACAGCCGCTCAACAGGCGTCAACCTTGTGGAGGCTGACACCGTTGTGTTTTATGACAACGATTTAAATCCAGTGATGGATGCTAAGGCTCAGGAATGGTGTGACAGAATTGGCAGATGCAAAGACATCCATATCTACAGGTGATGCTTGCAAAGTAGCTGTTCTACAAATAGAAAATGGTTCCTCTAATGAGATTGGCAACATGCAGCCTTGGCCATGGTAGGCAAGACAGAGGCTATTTGTGCTCCGGAGATTCCTGATACCATAACTTCATCATGTCATCTAAAGAGGGCAGGGGTTGCCCATATTTTGTTATAATCTTAACAGATTTGCACACACCATCACTTGGGAGTTTTAAGGAAGGAAGGAAGCAGTGCATTTTTGAAAGATTAGTCTGTCATGTTGATTCAATATGGCATCTGTTTGTATTCAAACATAGAAGAGAACCCTGCTTCTTGATCCCAATAATCATGATGCAAAATTTGGTTGTGAAGGGTGTCCATAGTGAACAAAGAACTTTTCAAAATATGTAGTAGATAAATGATTATGTCCTAGAGCAGTCAACTTTGCTCTGCTAACATGTCCAGCAATAAAACATTGCCTAAAAACCATTTTCTGATCTTGACTACTCAGTAAATTCAGTCTGTTCTGGCTATTCTCATTTTGCTCTCAGCTTTAAGGTTTTGGTACATCTCCTTGGTTTCTTCTCTAGGCTTGTCAGTGGAAATTCAGTAGAAGAGAAGCTCTTAAAAAATGGCACGAAGGATTTGATCCGAGAAGTAGCAGCTCAGGGAAACGACTATTCTATGGCCTTTTTAACACAGGTATATATATTTTTAATAATAATTTTATCAAGAAACCTTCCTTGTTTCCCCAAATACTTTATACCCTTTGTTTCAAAGCATCGGCTCCTAAGGCTTTATTGTTGTCTTGCGACACAACTAGCAGGAATTCTAATTGGCTTTCATCATGGAGGTTATTTAGGATTGGGCTGCTCCAACTTGGCTTTGAAAGGTGGGAGGACTATGCAAATGTATTTGTGCTTGACCCCTCCCAGTAGGCGGAGCCTCCTAGTCCTGCCAGCTTCAAAGCAACTGGGACTTCATAGCAGATTTGGTGGAGAGTGTTGATCATGGTATCTGATGGCTACAGCTTTTCTTCTACTCTCCACCCACATAGTTTAATCATAAGAAAGGAAATGGAGAAAAAGATGCACTTATTAGTTTGACCTCATTGAGGAGAGTTTCTGCTCATTGTGTCTTTTGTGAATCTGAGAAAATGCTGAGGGTACTTTGCACAGTGCATCAGTAGCTAGAGTGTCTCGGTGGTGTCAGGTTTCAGTCCCAGCCTCTCTGATCCCCTCTGAACTGGTTTCCCAAATCCTGGCCAGTAGCAGCATCTGTATTTTGTTAATGAATGAAGAAGGAGTAGGTGTGTCAATTTTTATTTCTTTTGGCCTCAAATCCCTCCCCTTCAAAGAGAACTGTTAATGGAGTGCTGTGGGGTGAGGAGACATTCCTTTTGTTCCTCCTTCGGATAGAAATCTGGCCCTGAGTTAAGTTACAATGGGGGGGGGGGCGTAAATAAATTGACACTTCTTCAGGAGCTTGATATGAGACGTATTTCCCCTCCTTCCGCAGCAAACGATTCAGGAACTCTTTGAGGTTCATTCTCCAATGGAGGACTCTGGCTTCCGCGTGAAGGCTGAAGAATTTGTCATGCTTACACAGGAGCCCTCCCCGGCTGAAACCATATCTCCTAAGGTTGCAAGACCTTTTATAGAGGTAATTAAGCACAAATAATTTGAACAGAAATAAAAGAGGATATATAACTGTGTGGCAGAACTGTTTTGATTGCCTTTTTGGGACTTTCCAAGTGCTCCCTTCAGAATAATCATGTCGTCTTCTTTTTTTAATCTTCTGAATCATTTCTTTTAAAGGTTTCTTGAAAGCTTATAAACTATTCATGTAGGTAATACACTACTTCCCCTGAGAGCTATTTAAGCCTTTTAATAATACATATATTCTCTCCTCTTTCTCTGGGTGCAGCATTTCAGCACATTTAGGAGATGAATAGGGTATTTGCATGATGCAAATGTTTACTGGTTCTGCACAACATTAAGGTTGCCTGCAACTATTTTGACAGAAACGTAACATGGGATATACTGGTTACACCACAGGAGGGATGTCTGCAACTTGGCTGCATTTTATGCAGCCTCCTACACCCCTTGAAGCTGCCTCATTCTCCCATCCCATCAGAGTTCCTCCCTCCCTTATTTTTCATGCCTCTTTGATGTCTCCCCCCTTATATAGTTTGAGAACAACTGCATGCCATAGTATTTTATTAAATAAAAGCATACAGCCATTGATAACTGCCATCATCATCATTTAGCTGTTGATCTCCTTCTATACAGTCATCTTAAGGCAACGTACAATAACAACTGCAGGAACCAGTTGAAAGCTTAGAGACAGCAGATGCATTTAAGATAAAACTAAAACCCTATGGAATAGATACAGCAAGGACTCATTTATCCAGCTGGGAAAGCCTGTGGGAACAAAAATGTCTTCCAGTTGTTTCCAGAAAGCCCAGATAGTGGGTGCCTGTCATATCTTGATATAGATTCTATTTCGTAGATCAGTGGCAGCAGTAACACTAAAATCCCTGCTTTAGTTACTGCAAAGTGGGCTTCTGAGATTTTGGGGTTTTTATAAATGAGATTTTTAAAAAAATGGGGCTTAGTTTTGAGTAGACCTGCATCGTATTAGGGGTGTGAGGGAGCCACAGTGAAGACTGAAATGGGATGTCTTTATCCTGGATTAATTAGTCCAATTACAGACAGATTACTCTCAAGGGAATGCAGCCCTTGTCTAGGGTGGAGTTGGGGAGGTTGTATGCCCTTTAGTCAAAGCATCACGTTTCCCCCAAATTCCTAATTATTACTGCAAAATCTAGAAGGCCCTTTCTATGCAAGAATACTTCCATATAACCCAAGTGAATAGTTCACTATTCAACAAACAAGTGCCCTGCACATATCTGCCTTGAGAGCCCATGTGGCACAGTGGTTAAGTGTTAGACCAGAATGTTGGAGACTTAGGTTCAGATTCTTCCTGAGCCTTGAGACTTGCTAAGTGATACTGGACCAGTCAGTCTCTCTCACCCCACCTATCTCACAGGTAAAGTGAGTATGAGATTTCCATTGCTCCGAGTGCCAGGCTGAACAATCTCTTACAACTTCCTTACCTATGAATAGCAGTAGAAATTGCCTTAATTTGCTCAGTTTATTTAACTGATAAAAAATTGGTTTTCTTATCAGAATAACTTTTTTAAAAATGTGATGGATGTGCCGCTGCATTTATACAAAAAAAACACAAAACACCTTTTGTGTGTTTTAAAAAGGCTCTCAAAAGTACAGAGCGAGAAGAGGAGGAGGAGTTGTACACATGCATTCAGGTCTCAAAGACTGAATCAGCTTTGGAACCTCTCATTTCTGAAATCGGCAAGTCCCAGTATCTTGATGAGCCTTCTCAGCTGCAGGAGTTGGTTGCTGTTGTGGATCAGGTACACTTGCTTTACATTAACAGTTGAAGGTATCTTTAGAGCATTGCAAACCAACCTTCCACAATGTGGCGCTTCCCAGGTATAGTTCATTCCCAGCTCCCATCAGCCCTACCAGCATGGCCAGTGGTCAAGTGTGGTGGGATCCAACAGCATCTAGAGGGTACTAGCTTGGGGAAGGCTTGTTGTTGTTTAGTCGTTTAGTCGTGTCTGACTCTTCGTGACCTCATGGACCAGAGCATGTCAGGATAAGGCTAGTGTAGATGAAATCAGTTAGATGGATCAATAACTTTGACTGTGTATGCAGTAGCTTCCTGTGGACAATGCCAACTGTACCTAAGTTGTCTGAATCGCTTTGGAACTTATTATTATGGCTGTTAGTTAATTGAGGGAAATGACAGCTAATTTGATGAATCATTTTCCAAATGAGCAGAAGCAACCGTTTTGAAGCAGGAAGCACACTTTTGTTTGTGAGATACACATTTGTCTCTAATGCCAGTGTGGCGTAGTGGTTAAGAGCGGTAGACTCGTTATCTGAGGAACCGGGTTCGCGTCTCCGCTCCTCCACATGCAGCTGCTGGGCGACCTTGGGCCAGTCACACTTCTTTGAAGTCTCTCAGCCCCACTCACCTCACAGAGTGTTTGTTGTGGGGGAGTAAGGGAAAAGAGAATGTTAGCTGCTTTGAGATTCCTTCGGGTAGTGATAAAGCAGGATATCAAGTCCAAACTCTTCTTCTAAAAACAAGAACAATCTTAGAAAAGCCTTCTGCCCTTGACAAGAAAGAAGGAGGAGAGGTTCATTTTCTAAGATGATTCTTGCCATGTTCTTTTTTTTTTTTTTTACAAACACATCTGTTAAAAATAATGCACTTAAATCTGTTGGCTGGTTAATTGGACGTGCTTATTGCATTTATGGTCCCTAGAAGAAGCATTGACGTACTCTTTGTCGGATAATTACTTCTTTGTATCTTCTCTCAGCTCACCCCAATTGAAAAGTACGCTTTGAATTACCTAGAGCTCTTCCATGTTTCCACTGATGATAGTGAACTGAAGGAAAATGAGGTATGGCATGTATATGCAGTCACTTCTACAGCAGTAACCTTTTGGGGGGTTGGGGGTGCATGCCCTTGGTGTGTGTGTGGCCAGACATACCGCGCTCCCCATCCAGGCAAGCAAGAGGGCTTACCCCAGTTCAAAGACACATTACAGCCTGGCCACTGAGGGATCCGGCCTGAGCAGATTCTTAAGGGCACATAAAGTACTGTGGGAGGCCTTCTTCTGCTCTTACAGTATTATGCAGCAAAGTATCTGTAAGGACTTCATGTGAACGAAAGCAAAAAATACAGAAGATGCTTAGAAGACCCAGGATTTTTTTTTTTAAAAAAAAGAAGACATGGGAGAGTGACATTTTTATTTCTGTAGCCCATGAAAGCTTATGCCATGGTACATCTTGTGGCACCTAAATATGCACACACACATACTGTATATAAATGTAATAGTTATTTCCACCCTGGAAATCATTGCCTCTGAAATAATTAGCTCAGGGGTGGGCAAACTTGTGGGATCTACTTTGTTGGGCTTTTGAGGTCCAGCGCCGAGGGCCTTCTTGCGGTTCCCTCATTGTGAGAAGCAAAGCTACAGGGAACCAGGCAGAGGGCCTTCTTGGTGGTGGCGCCCACCCTGTGGAACACCCTCCCATCAGATGTCAAAGAGATAAACAGCTACCTGACATTCAGAAGACATCTGAAAGCAGCCCTGTTCAGGGAAGTTTTTAATGTGTGACATCTTCGTGTATTTTTGGTCTTTGTTGGAAGCCGCCCAGAGCGGCTGGGGAAACCCAGCCAGATGGGCGGGGTACATATAATAAATTATTATTATTATTATTATTATTATTGTTGTTGTTGTAGCAGAACCTGGATATCCACCAACTGGTTCTTGATGTAACAGCTGTGCACTTAGAATTAAAGGATTCTGAGCCCACAAGATTGTTTTGAATACCAGAACGGAGCTCTCGGTCTTTCCACGCAAAAATCCCCTCCTAATTACTTCAGCCTAGTATAATTTAGATTGCAGGGAGGTCATTTTATTGCTGCTATTGTTAAATAGTATATGGGGTCAGAGATCCTTATCAGTCTACTGCAAGTAACCCAGAAATTTATGCCTCCTGCTGATTCCTGAGTTAATTTTGTAATTGATCTTAATACATTACATTTTTCTTTTAAATATATAAAAATATATATCTTACCTAGATGGAAGTAAGAACTGCCAAAAAGGTGTGGGAAAATCATCACCTGAAGTCGCTGAAAGAACAAGAGGAGAAAATGCTTTTGGATGGGGAAGAGGAGGAACTGCTCACCTACACTCGGGAAGATGCATATAACAAAGTAATTTACCTGCCAGCTTTTATGCACTTCTTAAAACATTTGAGGGAAACCTGCAGGAAAACAACACTTATGTCCCTTCATCTCCAATGGATTGCCAACCTAGCTCTCCTCTAGGATACTAGAAGCTATAAGAACCTCAAGCAGGGCAGGCCATCTCTTCCACTCCAGAGTTTTTCCATTTTTCTAATATTTCATTGGGTACTGGTCTTTAGTTTTCATTGGGCTTTTTTAATTTAAGGGGGGTGTATTACCTCCCCTTAGCGTTTTCTTTTTTTTAAAAGGTTGTATCCACTGTTAATCCTAGATGCATTGAAATTAATGGACCAAAGGTAGAGACATAATTTCATTGAGTATACTCTTAAGTAGGACCACCACGGGGATAAAACCCACAATGAATTGTGCTTCTCATAGATTCTTGGAAGAAGTTGGAAGGCATTCCGAGGGTCGTCTAGTCCAACTCCCTGCAATGCAGGAATCTCTACTAAATCATACATGACAGGTGGCCACCCAAACTCTGCTTAAAAACCTCCAGGAAGGAGAGCACACCACCCTTTGTGGAAGTCTCTTTCACTGTTGAACAGCTCTTACTATCAGAAAGTCCTTCCTGATGTTTAGTCAGAATCTCCTTTCTTGTAATTTGAATCCATTGGTTCGGGTCCTAGCCTCTGGAGCAGGAATAAACAAGCTTGCTCCATCCTCCATGTTACAGCCCTTTAGATATTTGGAGACAGCTATTTTGTCCTCTGGTTTCATCAGAACTAAGTGTGTCTCTCTTCCCCCCGCTCCCTGCTCCAGGAATATATTTATGAAGGCCCAGATGGACAAACTGAAATAATGCCGGTAAGTCTGTATTGATTTTATTACCTCTTCAGCGTGGGGGTGGATGTGGGGCGGAGGAAAACGCATACGCACACGCTGTATGCAGAGGGGCAGTATGCTCTTGAGTACCAGTTCCTGGAAACTGCAGGAGGAGAGATTGCTGCTGCACTCATGGTCCTGCTTGCAGGCTTCCCACAGGTAGCTTGTTGGCCACTATGAGAATAGGATGCTGGACTAGATGGGCCATTGGCCTGATCCAGCAGGGCCTTCTTATGTTAGTGCATTCACACCTCTGCTTACGTATCCCTCTGGTTACGTAAACTTCGGGATGCGAACACGGCAAACCTGGAAGTATTTTTCCAGGTTTCCCCGTGCGTGCATGTGCAGAAGCTCTAAACCACGCCACGCATGCATGCACAGAAGCGATAAACTGTGCCATGCGCATGTGTCCTCCGGGTTGCAAAAACCTCGGGATGCGGCCGGACCTCTGGAACGGATCCCGTTTGCAACTGGAGGTACCCCGTACACACTCTTTCTCTTCCACACGCACGCACACCCTCTGCTTATCCAAGAACACAAAGCGAGGTAACTCTCTTCTAATGCTTTGTACAGCTCTGGACTCCCCCAACGCCACCTCAGGATGACAACGACATCTATATCGACTCCGTCATGTGCCTGATGTATGAGAGCACCCCGATCCCAGAGTCCAAACTGCCCCCCGTGTATGTCAGGAAGGAGCGTAAGCGCCACAAAACGGATCCATCCGGTAAACATCGGGTTTTTATGTAGGATATACATTGTCAGACACCTCCCGGCGTTGCTTCTGTGGGTGTGGAACTCCTTTGTTGCAGGAAGCCCAAGCTGAGAAAGTTGCTGTTATGTCATAGGCTTTCCAAAGATTATTTTAAACATGGAGAAACCGGCTGGGAAGTGGGGTTGTGCTGTTGTGAGGTCCAGCAGGAGGGGGCTCCTCAGGCAATTAGGTTGTGGGAGGGTGCTGGTGGTCAGTCCGAGGCAAGAGGCAGGCATGGATCAAATTCTGAACATTCCAGGATAGGCAAGAGATAAAATCAGAGCATGTGCTTTTCAGAAATTCCCGGTTCAACCTGTGGCATCTCCAGTTTGTTTGTTTTCTTTAAAATAAGGTATGAAGTAGCTGATGATGCAGAAGACCTCTCTCTGCGTAAGACGCTGAAGAGCTGCTGCCAGTCAGCAGACCAGGGATAGCCAGTGTGGTACTCTCTGGATATTTGTTGGACTACATCTCCCATCATCCCTGACCATAGGCTGTGCTGGCTGAGTCTGATGGGAACAACATCTGGAGCGCATCACATTGGCTACCCCTGCAGTAGACAACCTTGGGCTGGGTGGACAGTCTGACCTCACACAAGTTTCTTACCCAGAAGTCTCAGGGCCAGAGGCAGGGAGTGTAAACCAAGGCAGACAGGAGGTGGTGTTACAAAACCAGCAGTATAATGGGATGGAGAAGGAGAGGTTAGGTTTTCTGAAATGAACAGGTGGCTCAGGTTGAGGAGTCTGTGGCCCTCCAGATGTTTGCGACCTTCAGCTCCTGTCAGCCCCAGGCAGCATAGCCCAGTGGTCAGAGATGATGGGAAATGAAGTTCAACCTGAAGAGCCCCAGGTTCTCTGGGCTCGAGCTTTTGCGGGGGATGTTCAAGGATTGACTGTTATGGTCAGCTGACAAAGTGCTCAGGCAGGTGATGACGCTTCTGGTACTGCAGCCTAGGGGGCACCTACGGAGCACAGAGCTCAGTCTGCCAGGTTTGTGGATGATACAGCACATGGGTGGCAGAGGTGCTAAAGCATTAGCGCCTACTGGCTGGTTGCAGTGGCACAAGTGCTCTTTGCCCCTCATTTGTCTTATGGCTGTGGGTCTCCCCCTGCCCTCCACATTGGTACAACTAGTACCTGCCCAGATCACTAAATTTATGACGGTGTTAGGGATTTGGTTTTTTTTTAATTATTCCCCAGCAAACAGCTCAAAACCTCCCTGATCTGCCAGAGTACCATAGGCGTTGTGGTGGATCAAAGCTTATTACGCCTGTGGCCTTTGAGGGCTTTGGAAACTCTCTGATAATTTTTAACATCCTTGCGTAGTTTGTATGTTCATTGCCCCTTCCCACTCCCCGCCACCAACTGCTTCACTGAGCCCAGCATCCCTCTTCCCAGCTGCAGGAAGGAAGAAGAAGCAGCGCCACGGGGAGACGGTTATCCCTCCCCGGTCACTCTTTGACCGAGCCACTCTGGGGATGCTGAAAATGAAGCGGGAAGGCAAAGAGCAGAAGAAGAACATCCTTTTGAAGCAGCAGACCCAGTTTGCAAAGCCGCTCCCGACTCTTGTGAAGCCGGCTGCAGAGGCGGGCCAAGACAATCCCGAGTGGCTCATCAGTGAGGACTGGGCGCTCCTCCAGGTGAGATGGCGTCTGCAACACTGGGTTCACTGCAGATGCAAGAAGTTACACTCACCTCTGGCTGTACTCCGAATAGACCCATAGAAACTGATGGGCATAGCCAACGTAGGCCCGTTGATTATCAGTGAGTCTGCTCTGAGTAGAATTTAGTTGGCTAGAACTCCATTGCTGAATAGCTAAATGTGTGTTTCTCCCAGTTTGTCGCCATCTGGCGGTCCTGGGTGCTTGATGCTTTCCCACTCTATCCACTAGGTGCCAGGTACGTTCCAAGAAAGACTTGGCCAGAACTGGGTTCACTTCCAAGTCCTTCATCTGCCTCTGCAGCGTACAGACATAAGGTCTGGCGGGGGGGGGTGCGCGCTGCTTATTTATTGAGTCCCCTGTGCCCCCTCCCAATAAGAGTATTCCCAGGGTGGTAGACATTGCTACATGAAGTCATTTAAAAGGCAAAGACAACAGAATAAACCACTGCAAGAACGGGTGGATTTGGTTGCAGCATAAACTAGCATCCTCAGAAGTTTTAAAAGCCTTTTAAAATAGAAATTAAAAAAGTGCAACACTTTCATTTTATTGCCTTTCTTGGAATGTCTAAAACTACAACCGTTAGCCACTATTTTTCTTTATTTTCTGTGCAGCTACTAAGCTCTGTATTCCTTGTATGGGTATGTTTCTTACTTGAAATTAAAAATGAGTTTAAAAGCTTAAAAGTAATAATTTGTTGAGTGGGATGCCAGGTAACCCTCCCAGGTGGGGGTATTCCATAGGCAGAGCTCCCCCTCTTACCCCGCCTACCAGAGACACTAAGTGGGGTGTGTGTCCAAAGATGACCTTGTATAGGTTGATTCATCTGGCATGTGTTGTGACTTTTGGGATCCCGCTTGGTGGACATAATGGCCAACAAGTATCAAGCCAGTTTTGCTTCAATCACAATGATGACCTAAACCTGTAAAGTAAACGGAAATACACTTGCTAATTTTGGAGAAAGTTAAGGAGACACCAGTGGGGTGTTGAGTAAACCTACCCCAATGCCCCCAGTTAATATGGAGGAGTCAAGTTTTCGCAGTTGTGTTGGTTTTGTTTTGCAAAACTGCAGCCCCACTCTGCATACCCCATTCCTTCATGTATATAGTCCTCACTCTCCACAATGGCTATCTTCTGCTTCCGCTGTCAGAGGCAGTGCGCCTCTGATTATCATTTGCTGGGGGGTCAAAGGAGAATGCTGTTGTGCTCATGCTCTGCTTGCAGGCTTCCCATGGGCGCAGAATAGGATGCTGGACTTGATCAGTTTTGTGCTGATAAAGTGTGATAAAATAGTGAGTTCAGCTTCATGTGCAACATACTAACCTGCAACATATTTTATTAAGCAAGTAGGACCCGCAACAAAGTCTTGCAGTGCTCTTGTTCAAGTACCCCAGAAAGCAGCTCTGTCTCTCTGGTTACTTCATTCCATTCCCCTTCTCCTGTCCTGTTTTCTGGGTCCTCCACTCCAACAGATACTCCACATTCTGTGGCCACTGACCATGTGTAGTCCTGTTTTGTCTCTCACACACCTCAGGTTTGTGGGGTTTTTTTCTGTTGCACTGCTGCAAACCTTGTGTTCCTCCCAAGTGCCTCCTCTTAGGGAACCAGAACTGGACCACCCACACATCAGAATCAGCACTCACTCCCCAGATATCACTAGTGAAGAGGATAGCAATAGAGTCTTACTTCGTGTCTGTCCTCCCCCTTCTTTGCAGGCGGTCAAACAGTTGCTGGAGCTGCCTCTCAACCTCGCAGTCGTGTCCCCGGCTCACACGCCCAACTGGGATCTGGTCAGCGACGTAGTGAACTCCTGCAGCCGAGTTTACCGCTCCCCGAAACAGTGTCGCAACCGCTACGAAAACGTCGTCATTCCAAGAGAAGAAGGGAAGGTGGGTGTAAGCCGAAGTAGGCAACTTTCTTGCACACGCTTTAGGGAGTCAGAAGCATAAGCAAATCCTTATGAAATTTGTAAAGAGAGGACCCGTACTTGTGATACTTTTCTCTTTTGGATCGTTTTACGTGGCACTCTTTTTCCTCCCTTTTTTTTTGTATTTGGAAATAAAATAAAATTTGGCAATGTGCTATAGAGTTCTTGCAACAGCCCTGTGAGTTAGGCCAGCATTTTGCCCGTTTTACCAATGGGGAGTTGAGACTGAGACATAGTGGCTTGTCCAAGGCCTCCCGGCATGCGTTCCCCCTCCCCCTCTTTTTTTTTTGGGTTGATCAGGGTACTGACCTCTGATCTCCTGGGCCTTAAGCCTCACCCTCTGTCCACTTGTACCACACTGGCTCTTATAGAGACTTTCTATTTATGTCACTAATCTAAATCCAAACCCATCGCAGAAAGTCAAACTTTGCTTCTTATTTTACAGCTTATGTATGAAGCGAACCCTAAGAAGAAGACAAAAAGCATTTATAAGGTGTGCACTTACAAATTGTTGTTCCAATTCAGACAGTCTGGTATCTTAAGCATCAGCAGAGGTGGACACAAGATGAAGTAGGAGATCCATATTTGAGTCCTGATTTGAACGCTCAATCAGCCATTTAAAGCCTTCCCATCTATTTCGCGTTGACGCAATAGATTGTGGCGCCAGGCGACCTTTGTCTCAAAGATGTGATTTGAAGAGTGATTTCTCACACTTTAGCCAGCTTGAATTAAAAAATAAAAAGTGTTTTGTCCACCTCCCAGAAATGCCACCTCATTCCGCATGATTATTATAATTAGTACCTTTTTTTTTGGTTTTTTGTTTTGAAAAAAAATGTTTTGTTACTAGCTTTTTTTTACTTTTCATTTTGAAATCTGATTGCTTTGCAGACATTTAATGAATTAATCCCTGCAACGCCCCATCAGGTAATGTATCACCCCCAACTTAACAGCTGCAGAAGCGTAGTTGTAAATTAGTTGTAGTAGGGTTAGAGGTGATAGCAGCAAATATAAACAGCTTTCCGGAAACCAGACCGCAAAGGGGCAAAGTTGGGTGCCATGGAGAAAGAGCTTTTGGCCTCAAGTTACAGCTCCTGCTAAACTTCTTCTTCTGACCAAGATAATCAAATTTAGGGAAATATTTGGGATGTTGCCGATTAACATGGCATTTGTCGGGAGACCAGTATTACAGTGAGTGTGTGAGAGAATGCACATGTGCATATTTTTATGTGCACCTGGTGAAGGAGTACCTGAGGAAGTAGCATCACTGAAGACAAGCGGGTGTGCACCTAATCAGTGGCTCAGCTACTTCAGACTTCTGAAGTCTCCCATGCATGCTGCTCTGTGCTTTCCACAGAAGAGCAGGGTTAAGTAAGTACAGGAAGCAAATTAGTGCTAGCAAGTCCATCTGGCAGTGTGTGGCCAATATGGTCTGATGTGACGGTATGGCTGGTAGGCAGAATAACTGCCCGAAGCTCTCTGGCCCACTGACTTGACTGCTCTGACGTCTTAGGAGCCCAGGGTAGGTGAGCTCCGGGGCAGGGTGGGGGGACCAAAATGGGGAACGAGCCATTTTGTAAAAACAAAACAAAACCCGACGCCAAAACAAAACCTTTGGCACTTAATCAAAGAAAGGGAGTTGTGGGGTACCCAGCCAAGCTGCTTCTCAGTGGTGCAATTTGACTGGTTCAGGCCAGGTTCCCTGTTTCTGGTCCCAGTCAGCCCAGAGTTCCTACCTGCCCCATGGAATAGGGGGGTCAATAATGAGAATTATTCAGCTGCTCAGCCTTAATCTTCTGGCAAGCGGGAGAGGCTTGTGGGATTGGGGAAGAGTGAGGGTGGGCTGGAGAAGAGGGAAAGAGGAGAGTAATAAGAAAGGGGGTGGAGATGAGACAGAATCGTTTTGGAGTGTGGGGATAAGAAGTCAGTTGTTTCAGGTTTGTGTACACTTCAGAAATACTACCCACCAGGACCTCCCAAGTGTTCCTAATTCTCCAGTCTCCATTTTCATGATTATATAAAATGGGAAATTAATCTGGTATTATTTTTCTTTCCCTACATTTCTGACACTTGAATCGGCAGCTTACAAACTTGGTACCGATGCAATATTTGGCATAACCTATTAGCCATGGTTATAAGAGGGAAAGCAAGCCACATATCCCCCTTTGCCTCCTGCCCATCTCTTACACATGCTCTCTCTTCCTTTTCTGTTTCACGGCTGTTTATAGAGCAGGTTTGTCTCTGCACTGATGACAGCGCTAACCATGGTTGGCTTTAACCAGAGTTTGCAAGCCTCCTTCAATCTCTGTATACAAAGCTAGCTTGAAGCCAGCCATGTTGAGCAATAATGCAGATATTCGTTTGTTCATTCATTCATTGAATACATCTGTACAGTGCCCTTAATTCAGTAGATTCCCAATAAATCCCAATAAATCCAGGAACCATCTACCCACACCGTGTTTAGCTCTGAAAAGCAAAGGAAGAGGGACAAACGTGAGAAATGGAACATTCAGATCCATGGATCACCCTGCTATTGGGATTAAGCTCTAGTAGTTTATAATCGTAGTTTGTGCTTTACTTGTTTCTTAGTATTTGTATACTTAGTATACAGTAAGCCTGCAACTTATGCATTTAACTTGTGTGCATTCAACTTCATGTGCTTGGCAAAAATAGCAAATTAAAAGGGGGGCAGAAAGGGAGTGAATGTCGGGGGGGGGGGAGACTTTGGCAGTCCCACCTGTCATTGAATTAAATGCGATTTTGGCTTTAGGCGCAGTCCCTGGAACAGAAGCCCTACATAAGTTGCAAGTTTACTGTACCAGATCTCTTACGTAGGCAGAAACATTACAGAGTCTTGTATTACGCCTTGTAAAACTTTGTTGTTGTTTGTTCATATTTAGACAAAGAATAGCCGACCACTTCGAACAAATCAGCTCTATGCCCAAGATGAGGGCTCCACGCACACCCAGCTTTACACTAATCATTTTGAGATTATGAAAATCATTGCTGGGAAGAGAAGCCCACCGATCAAACCCTTGTAAGTTCATAGGGAAGACGCTCCTCTTGCAGCCACTGCAGTAAAACTATTCTATCCGAAAGCCATTTGCTATGCAAGTCCATTGCAACAAAAACAACAGAGGCTTGGTATACATTGCAAGTAGCTTTTTATGGCATAGCCTTTTTGTGGACCCTAGTCCAGTTCATCAGGTACATGAAGTGCTATCCTTGAGTTAACAGGTCTTGAATCGGGTGGATGTGACTTAATAGCAATGACATGAGAAAAAAACTTCATCCAGTGATTATTCCATATTTAATTTGGTTAGTTCAGAAGACAGCTGTTGATAGCACAACGTTGTGGCATTGGGTAGCCAATTAACACATGTAATTGACAAAAATCCCATGTGTTTTCATATTGTCTCCAATGGCAGTTCTTCATATACAGTGTATTGATTGTAAACAGAATAGAAATCTGAATTCCACTATATAATTCTCCCTTGGGGTTCTTTGCCAAATGCAAATACGTTGTGTTTTCTTAAGGTCAAAAAGTGTTCTGGTGGATCTGTCAGTGCATGTGTTGGTGCCGTGACTTTAGAATATACAGCACTGCTCCTCTCTTCAGGAGTATTCTTTCTCCCCTCCCCTCCTCGGCCACCTTTAAATAAAGGGGCATTTTGGAAATGTGTTTCTTTGACAACAAATGTCCTCTTGGGTTGTATTTCAGACTTGGTATGAACCCTTTCCAGAAGAATCCAAAACACACTTCAGTACTTGCAGAAAGGTAAGAAGCTTCAGGTAGGAGGGAGGGGTTTCTCCAAGCACTTTAAGCAAAGAACAGGGAAAGGATGGAATTGATCAAGGGTCAGCAAACTTTTTCAGCAGGGGGCCGGTCCACTGTCCCTCAGACCTTGTGGGGGGCCGGACTATATTTTGAAAAAAATAAATAAAGAAAGAACAAATTCCTTTGCCCCACAAATAACCCAGAGATGCATTTTAAATAAAAGCACACATTCTACTCATGCAAAAACACCAGGCAGGCCCCACAAATCACCAAGTGATTCATTTTAAATAAAACAACACATTCTCCTCATGTAAAAACACGCTGATTCCCGGACCGTCCACGGGCCGAATTTAGAAGGCGGTTGGGCTGGATCCGGCCCCCAGACCTTAGTTTGCCTACCCATGGAGTTGATCTTTTTAGCAGAGACACACACATACAGAGAGAGATGCTCTGCATTGGGTGCAATCCAGCTAAAGCGAAATGCTTCTAAGTCCTTGTTGATATTGCTGGAAGTGATTTTAAGCATGTGCTCAACTCTTCCATCAAAATCAGTAGGCCTTAATAAAAGCTCTGGACTTTTGACCAAATGGTGCCCCAGTTCTTCCCCCTTCATAATTTCTAATTTAGTTTGTTCCTCTTCATTCCCAGCGGCATCAACTACGACAAGCCACTTCCTCCCATTCAAGTTGCATCTCTCCGAGCAGAGCGTATCGCAAAGGAGAAGAAGGTACGTTGCGAAGGAGATTCCAGTTCCTGCGCCGAAACAGTGAGTCGGGGGATGTTGTTTGGTGATAGGTCCAGTGTCACTCCTCCCCCTCCATAGTGGGGATGAACTAATGTATATGGTATGCTGCAGCTATTTGAAATATGTGATATAAAGGCTTTGTATTGACACTGTAGGGGCTTTATTCACAGTCTAATCTGGACTTAGTTCATTTATGAAATTTGTTGTTTTACCAGCACGGCTGGTCTCTCATTGTGTTACCAGTTCGGGTTTTTTAGGGCATGTTCTCACGTTCATTTTGCCAGTGCGGCTGGGGCAGTAATATTGAAACTTGGGAATAGCGTCATGGGTGTATCTTTCATTCATCATGTGATAAGTGTCTCCCATGCTTCTTATTTTGTTTAGAAACAGAAGCTGAAGTCGGGTGGTGGTGGGAGGGTATGATTCAGACTGGGACAGCAGTGCATGGGATTGATCTTGTCTCCCTGCACCGTTATTTATTTAAATATTTGGAAACCACACTTCCATACTGTCAGGGAACTGCCATCGGAGCTAGAGGCGGTGGGAAGGCTCCAAAGGGATGCAGGAGAGGGTCCCAGTAGGGAGAGAGGCAGCCCATCGGCTGGGGAAGGAAATCAGCATAACACCAGTGGAGAAGGGGGGCAGATGGGGGAATCGGAGAGGAGGCTCCAAGACTCCTCGCCGGAGAACAGCGGAGAGAGTACGGGTACTCCGCTGCCCACACCCTCCCTGCGCAGAAGACTTCCGCGCAGGGAGAGTAGGAGGAGACTTGGCGTCAAAACAACTTTTATGCTGGAAAAGGTTTAAGAAACGCCCACTGACGGATTCTGCCAGCGACTGAGACAGTCACGATGCTGGAGGCTGTTCAGTCAGAAAGGGTTTAACCAGGTAACCTCGCCAGCAGGGGCGGCAACGTACGCACGAGCAACCCCTAAATCCATTACACATACATAATAATCAAAGGTGCCATACAGGCTAAAGACACAGCATTGCAATAAAAATGCCAGACAGATCAGTAAGAGCGGGTTGGCAGAGAATATGAGATTTAAAAGCATGCGGGGGGCAGGCTTTATGTTGGGGGGCAGAACTGAGTTATCTGTGAAATGATTGGTCAATTAAGTATTTTTTATTATTTTCTTAATGGGAGGGGCAGCTGCCCCCCTGCACCCCCTGACTACGCCCATGCTTGAAAGGCCCGTCTGAATAATACAGTTTTTAGAAGACATCAAAAAAATGAACAGGGATTTCTCCTGCCAAACTTCTATTGGCAAAGAGTTCCACAGGGCAAAATATGCCACACCAAAGACTCGGTCCCTGATTAGGGCAATTTGAACCTCAGGGGCATGTGAAACAAACCAAAGTGTCCCAGGCCTCAGTGGCCAAGGTGGACTGGAAGGAATTCCTTGCTGTAAATCCCCCAAATCTCAGCTATTTACCCCTCAAGTAAATTCGTATTTTGGGGCAGGTTGGAGGAAAAGATTATTGGGAAATGGCACATGGAATTTTTCTGTACCACAGTCCCAAGCAGGATTGGGGGTTTCTCTGTTGATTCCGAGGACAGGAGAGACTATCCTGTGATGAACCTGTTGCTTGTTTGGGGCCAATGGCGCTGCTGTATATAATGGGGTGGAAGAGGCATCTGAACAGCTATTCCCAAGTCGTTATATATTTTTCTCCCCCTGCCCCCCACCTACATTGGGAAAGGTAATATGAAGATCTGCCCTAAAGAACTGACACAAAATGAAGGGACTGGACCTTGTATATAAAGATGTCAAGTCTAGGCAAATTCAACATATCCACCTGTTCACAGCCAATTGAAGAGAGGAGCGTGAGAATGGCTCGCCTTGTTCGGGATGCTTTTATCTGCCCTTTGAACAGGAACCAACCGCTTTTTCTCCTTCCTTATTCCCCAGGCTCTGGCTGAGCAGCAACGGGCCCAGCAGCAAGCTGGACCTCAGCAGCAACAGCAGGCCGGCCAGCAACAAACACAGCAAGCGGCAGTACAGCAAGCCCAGCCTCAGCCCCAGGCTCAAGCCCAGGTAGTCCAGCAGCCCCAGGCTGTGGTGCAGACGGCTGTTACCACTGTGGCAAACACTGCAGTGCTGGTAAGACACTCTCGAGGGGTTGCAAATAGCCACTGGCCCAGATGCCTGTGGGGAGTGGAGAGCGTGTCCGGACTGATGCAGCAGTTAAGCTATGCGAGAATCTCCTCTTATTCCTAAAACTCAAAGGACGCATAGCATCATAAAGTGTGGGAGAGGCAGGCTAAGAAGTGTCATGACAAGCCACATTTGCAGGGGTTCTTGTGGGCTTGTAACTTTCACAGGCAAAACTGTGTGGCTGCATTCTTGTTTTAAGACCAGCATCCTGTAGCGCTACAGGCACAGGCAGTGACCAGCCTTAACATCAGGCACGTCCATTTATATGCTGACTGTTTGTTTGACCCGTGGCAGCAAGGATGTTACCTGCTATAGGCTGGAAATCATAACCCTGATTTTCTGTAGGGAGGGAATCAGATGGTTATAGGCTAAATTCATGTTTGGTACTTCTCCCCCCCCCCGCCCCCCCCCAAAGAGGACCTGTTATTTTTGAAATAAGTTTTGGATTTATAAGCAAACCCACTCTGTTTTTTTATTTTTATTTTTACTTTTTCACTTGTGCTTTCATTTATCGTTGTGTATTCTGCGCTAAATCCTTAAACCAGTTAGAAACATAGCTTGAATATCCATGGAGATCATTTGGGACTCTGGCTAATTCTCAGAAAGCTGTGTCACATATGAGCAGATAGCTTCACGACTCTTACATGGTGCCCACATTCACACATAATGCTGTAATTTCTGGCTGCTTCAGCCAGAGCACACACAAATTTCCATGGCCCTTTTCCATTCCCTTCACTTCGCCTGAACAAGTCAAGATTTAGCACTTGACTGTATTTTCCAGCTGCTTCTGAAAATAGGGCTAATGTCTTCCAAACAAACCAGGATAGGAAGCCATCATTTAAAGTTTGCATCATATCCTGGCTTGTTTGGAAGGCATCAACCACAGGTTTGGGGTTCATGTGCAATGGGGAACTTTCATTAAAATGCCAGCTTTTTAACTAACTGCCGGCTTCAGAGGTTTGCGAAGAAGTTGTGTGCAGCTGCACACAGCTCCTGCCACATCCTGGCCACATTGCATGCCAACCCTTCCACGTCCCGGTATGTTTCTCTCTTTAACCAAAATTATCTCTTGGCCAGGCTGGCACAATGAAGACCTCGGTGACTGGGACAAGCATGCAGACAGGTAAGTTGCACCTCCCGTAGTAAAGCATTGTGGGTGGTGGAGAAATGACTATGCCCGCCTCCATTGCAGGCCCAGACTGACCTTTTGGTTTTGTTTCTCAGCTACAGTGAGTGGGAACGTTATTGTAAATACAGTGGCCGGGGTTCCTGGAACGACCTTTCAGCCAATCAACAAGCGGCTGGCTTCGCCCGTGATACCGGGATCCCTGGCGGTGAGTATTTTCAGATGCCCAGTGTGTCACTTTCAAGCTCCCAATGAGGGCAGTGATTTCAACCACAAACTTGACATGAGCCAACAGTGTGACGCGGCAGCTAAAAAAGCCAATGCAATTCTGGGCTGCATGAATAGGAGTATAGCATCTGGATCAAGGGAAGTAATAGTGCCACTGTATTCTGCACTGGTCAGACCTCACCTGGAGTACTGTGTCCAGTTCTGGGCACCACAGTTCAAGAAGGACACTGACAAACTGGAACGTGTCCAGAGGAGGGCAACCAAAATGGTCAAAGGCCTGGAAACGATGCCTTATGAGGAACGGCTAAGGGAGCTGGGCATGTTTAGCCTGGAGAAGAGGAGGTTAAGGGGTGATATGATAGCCATGTTCAAATATATAAAAGGATGTCACATAGAGGAGGGAGAAAGGTTGTTTTCTGCTGCTCCAGAGAAGCGGACACGGAGCAGTGGATCCAAACTACAAGAAAGAAGATTGCACCTAAACATTAGGAAGAACTTCCTGACAGTAAGAGCTGTTCGACAGTGGAATTTGCTGCCAAGGAGTGTGGTGGAGTCTCCTTCTCTGGAGGTCTTTAAGCAGAGGCTTGACAACCATATGTCAAGAGTGCTCTGATGGTGTTTCCTGCTTGGCAGGGGGTGGGACTCGATGGCCCTTGTGGTCTCTTCCAACTCTAGGATTCTATGATTCAACCAGAGTCCAGTGGTTCTAAGCAAAGTGTGTGTGCGGATGCAGTTTGATTATAGATAGGGTTATCTGGAAAAAAATCCTACCCTGGAAGTGGGATTCTTTACTACGGCGAGGACAAAGCTTGGTTTGCCAAGATGTCTTGAGCTTGAGCCATTTGGTCAAGGATAATCTTAACTTGAGAGCTGTGACAAATTACATCTTTCTTCCTTTCCTTTAGACCGCAGGAGGAACGGCTACAGCCCAGGTGGTACATACTCAACAGAGAGCAGCTGCTGCACCTGCTGCACCTGCAGAACTGGTGACCATAGCATCTACCCCAGGGGTCCGAGCAGTGACATCGGTGACAGCGCCAGCGGTTGTCACTACTAACCTGACCCCGGTCCAGACCCAAGCAAGATCCTTAGTCACTCAGGTTACGCCAGGTAAAGAGTGTACATTTTGCATAGCCTGATTTTTTTTTAAAAAAAAGGTTAAATCTTACCTATGGGATACTTTCCCAAACTGGTAGTAACATCTGCTTCTTGTTTCTAATCCTCTGCTGACTTGACCTTGCGTGGGTTTTAACACCAGCAGCAGCAGCAACAACAACAATTTATACCCTGTCCATCTGGCTGGGTTCCCCCAGCCACTGTGGGCGGCTCCCAACAGAATATTAAAAACACGATAAAACATCAAACATTAAAAACTTCCTTAAACAGGGTTGCCTTCAGAAGTCTTCTAAAAGTTATTTATTTCCTTGACACCTGGTGGGAGGGCGTTCCACAGGGTGAGCACCACCACCGAGAAGGCCCTCTGCCTGGTTCCCTGTAACCTCAATTCTCGCAGTGAGGGAACCGCCAGAAGGCCCTCGGGAAGTTAGACCTCAGTGTCCGGTCTGAAGGATGGGGGTGGAGACGCTCCTTTAGGTATAATGAGCTGGGTATATTATATTTAGCCCATGGATGGGGAACCTGCGGCTCTCTAGATGGTTTTAGACTCCAGTACCCATCGTGCCTACCCACTGAGCATGCTGGCTGGGGCATCTGGAAGGCCAAAGGCTCCCTGCCCTCAGTTAAATCTGTGGGGGCCTTTTCAACTCGAAGGGCAACCTCCCCGGAGCGGGGAGCGCACGACAGAGTGCTGAGGCAGAGACGAAGGAGGGCACCAAGGTAAATGCTGCCTTTGTACTTACCTCATTTCTGCACCCACTCCCACACCCCTCTCTATCCCATATCAAGGCAAGCCAGAGGCTTTATCAGAGTTCAAGGACAGGTTCTAAGCTCTCTCAGAAACTAGAAACTCTCAGGCAGGGCATGAAGCAGGGCCAAGCAAGAGTGTGGCCTGGGAACAGGGCTGGCCGAGTAGGGGGGGGCTGTTAATGACTTGTAAATTGTGCCGCTGAAGTTTTTTCCTGCTTGTTACTGGGAATTGTTTTGTGAAATCTTTATGAATTGCATGCTGTAGGTTTTATTCCTTAAAAACGTTGCAGGTCGCTTGGAGGTGAGTTTTTTTGTGTGTGTAATGAATGGCTAGGAAGTGTAATCCATCTCCTTTTCTTCTTCTCTTCCCCCTGCCCCCAGCAGCTCCAGCAGGTGTGCAGTTGTCGGGGAAGGCTATCAGCCCGGCTCACTTCCAGCTCCTGCGGCAGCAGCAACAGCAGCAGGCGGCAGCAGGCCAGGTCCAAGTCCCACAGGCTCAATCACCAGCCCAGATTAAAGCTGTGGGGAAGTTATCCCAGGTGAGGGAGAGGCTCCTCGATTTGTTAGCATTGGTCGGAGCGCTGCATTGCACCCTATCCGCACTATGCATTGAAAGCAGCACCATGCTGCTTTAAGAGCCAGGAAAATCCTGGTGGCCCTCCAAGACCCACAGCAATTTTCAAGTGTTCAGGGGGTGGGAGTTTGGGGAACTCTGTAGCTTGGTAGAAGAGTGGTGTAAATTGGGCATATTTGCATCATGGAGTTGCGGGGAAGGGCAAGGAGTTTGCCTGAGTGCTGAAGCCCTGCCTCCATCCCCTAGAGATTTAACCTCATCCTCTCTCACTTCTGAGATGCTTTGCCCATGCACAGCTGTCAAGCATATCTTTACAGTCATCAGAACTGGAAACCTGCTCTTTGAAACAAAAGATAAAAGCAGGGGCTCTGGGAAAGGAGGCCCCCGCTCTCAACACCAGATTCTGTTTTTTTAGCTCTGTCGCTTCCATGGAATTCTAGCATACACATAGCCTTCATGTATTTTTGATAACATGGCATTTGATTTTACACCTGGACCTAATATATATATAGCAGCTTTCTCCAACCTGGGGCTGATGGAGTTTGCAGCCCAAAGCATTTGGAGGGCAACATACGAACCTGCCTTTTATTGTGTCGGACCTTTGCCCTGTCTAACTCAGTTACTCCCTGTGTCGACTGGCAAGCGCCTCTTCGTGGTTTCAGGCACAGACTCTTTCCCAGCCCTATCTGGAGAAGCCGGGCATTGAACTAGGGACCTTCTGCATGCAAGGCAAAGACTCTACTGCCGAGAGCAACCCAGATGGGGAAAGGTGCAGGGCATGACGTAACATGCACTGTGTTTTGAGATCTATACGCTCAGCCAGGGTGGATAAAAATCAAGGATTAATTTTTAAAAATAGTAATAAATAAATCAGATTTTTTAAAATTTAAATCGGATTTTTAAATTTAAATCGGATTTTTAAAATAAAATGCTTTTGGATGAGAAATCTTTCTAAAGATAGTTTTCTCTTTAAGTTGCATTATAGTCCAAAGGCTATTCATCAGGAAATAAGGGTTTGTTTTATGTTTTTCATGTGTGCTAAAACTCAGTCTACGTTTTTTTTAAAAAAAACAACCGTTTAACCACATCAGTTAACAGACATGGATACATATGCTATAATGTTATTGTTTTAGTTAAATAAATTGTTTATTAAGGAAATGGTTATTTTTCTCCTTCCAATAAAGTACAGCAGAAAAGTTGTCCAAATATAAACAGTTAACTTATTAAACCTCACAATAATTTCATAATTATCTGTCTAGGTATTTATAATAGTATAACCAAATCAGTAATTTTTTATATAACTGTAAAAACTACTCTGAAAATTTATTATTCCAAAAACGAAACCTTCATCTGGTTGTAAATATTAAGATTATACCAGCAAGAATGAATCTTTCTGTAAAAAAATATGATTTAAATCAAGTCTTACTGACTACTGATTTAAATCAGGTCTTGCTGACTAGTGATTTAAATAGTGATTTAAATCGATTTGATTTAAATCAAATCCACCCTGCGCTCAGCAAATCTTGCTACTGTATCAGAAAAGAAAAACTTTGGCTCAAATTCTCTCCTGGTATCAGAAGCCGTTTAGCAGAGCCAAAAGTCGTGGTGGTGGTACGATGTTGTGTTTCTCCTCTCTCTCTCCAGGAGCAGCTCATCAAGTTACAGAAGCAAAAGATGCAGCTTCCCCAACAGCAGGCCGCCCAGCAGCAGGCCCAGCCTGGAGCCCAGCAACAGGCCTCTCAGGTCCAAGTGCAGCAGCAGCAGCAGACCCAGCAACTCACGGCCGTCGCAGCACCGAGGCCAGGGGCGGTCCTCACTGGCACCACCGTCACGAACCTCCAGGTTGCTCGCCTTGTAAGTCAGCCTTGGGGATCCCGCAGAGGTTAACAAGCCAGCAGAAATTTCAGTTAGCCTGGCACTGGTGGGACGGTTGGCAAAGAGGAGAGACTGGGCACAAGCCTTCTCCTCTCTTTCTTTTGGCTTGGCTAAACGCTGCCTGCTGTGTGTGTGTGTGGCCCTGCCCTTCCTCTGCTGGCTCATTCGCTCTCCTGCATGGTCTTCTGTACTGGCTGGGCAAGTTCTTTAAATGCATTTAAGCCCTGGACTGGCAGCCACAGAATTCTGCTCAGCTACAGCACTCTTCATTGTGAACACAAGGTGAAAAGTCTTTCTGGAACAGCTGTCTTCTTTCTCACAGACAGTATATATTTGGGAAGCAGACCGTTCCCCACTGTTGACCCCTAAGCGACTGACATTTAGAGGACACTGCTTCTGAACACCAGGGCTCCATTTAGCCCTCATGGCTTCTGGGGGTCAATGGAGCCTGCCCCTCCTCCATGGATTTGTCTTAAGCCCCATTTGAAGCCATCTGGGCCAGCCTTCTCCAACCTGTTGTCTACCAGGTGTTTGGGACAACCACCATTTGTTCCTGTTCATTGGCCAGTTGGGCTGATGGGTGTCATGGTACAAAACTTCTGGA
The DNA here is from genome assembly GCF_965112155.1 of Podarcis liolepis. Classification (NCBI taxonomy): domain Eukaryota; kingdom Metazoa; phylum Chordata; class Lepidosauria; order Squamata; family Lacertidae; genus Podarcis; species Podarcis liolepis. The sequence goes on along the minus strand of NC_139566.1, from coordinate 37,579,850 downwards.
GGCTGCTGGCTGAGAGTTGGAGTGTAGCAGAATCCGGAGAGCCACAGGTTCCCCATCCTGTTTTAATCCAGGGGTGGGGAACATTTTTAAAGTTGAGGGCCACATTCTCTGGCAGAGAACCTTCAAGGGGCTACATGCTGGTGACGGGCAGGGCCAGAGGCAAAAGTGGCCGGAGCACTTCGTACGAACACTCACAAACCTTTCTCTGTTCTGCAAGCAGGGCAAGCGAGAGGCATTATCAGAGTTCAGGGAAACGTTACAGACAGGCAAAGTGTCCCGAGGAGGGTGCGAAGCAGGGCCAATGAGGGCCTGAGTAGAGTTCCAAGGGCCAGATAGGTTTCTCGTTCCTGTCTCATTGCGTTGCCGTTCTGCATTCCACCAGAAATAGTCAGGTCTCCTCTCATGCTTGTGCAATAATCCCAATTCCTTACTGCTCAGACTCGTGTTCCTGCTTCCCAGCTTCAAGCGCAAGGCCAAATCCAGGCCCAGGCACCGCAAGCAGCCCAGGTGGCCTTGGCGAAGCCTCCGGTGGTGTCTGTTCCAGCTGCTGTAGTGTCATCTGCAGGGGTCACCACACTCCCTGTCACAGTTGCTGGGATTAGCGTCGCTATTGGACAGCCACAGAAAGCAGCAGGTGTGTCAATCATTATTCTTAACCTGTGTGTGTGAGAGAGAGCATATCAAACTTCCAGAAGAAAAAACCCGAGCTTTCACTTTAAGTCTCTTTTCTCCCTTCTCTCAGAGTGATGTTCAATATGTCACTTTCTATTTCTTTCTCTTTTTAAAATCAGAGACTTACTAATGCCTAAACTGTACCATGCTTGTGACAGTGAATTCTCCAGTTGTCCAAGGACTTGGGATATTCAGTGGGTCAGGGAATCAAACAGATTGCAGACTTGCTTCTGTGAAGCAGAAGGAAAGCTGTCGGTTTAGCTGTAGCATAGGAGCTGGTGGAGAACTGGCAAGAGGTTTTATTTCTATATCAAAAACTTGCCCCCTGCTTCATCCCAAGATGATTTAGGTCAAGATATGAAAACAGTAAGAGGTCGAAACAAAAAACACAGCAGCAGAATAAATACATCCCAGCATAAACAAAAGAGCAGAATAAATGCAAGTTGCACAAAACACCTGTCCATTTCAAAGACTTTCCTGAGGAACTATATGTCATCTTGGTACCTGAGGGACCATAGCTTCCCAAAATAGCCCTCCTCCTCCCCCTCTCTCTAAAACCACCCCACTTTGGGTTGTGCTGCGTGCACACAAATTGCTGCCCAACACATTGCCTGCAGTCATCCTGCTCCAGTCAGGTCGGCAAGAAGAATTTGGATTTGATATCCCACTTTATCACTACCCAAAGGAGTCTCAAAGCGGCTAACATTCTCCTTTCCCTTCCTTCCCCACAACAAACACTCTGTGAGGTCAGTGGGGCTGAGAGACTTCAAAGAAGTGTGACTGGCCCAAGGTCACCCAGCAGCTGCATGTGGAGGAGCGGAGACGCGAACCCCGTTCCCCAGATTACGAGACTACCGCTCTTAACCACTACACCACACTGGCAAAGTTGTGGGGACGTGCTAGTGGAGGGCAGGAACAGCAGTGCTGAGAAGGATGCTCAGGTTCACAGTGCTTTGGAAAAGCCCCTCCAAAGCACAGCTGCTCCAGAAACTTGGAAGGAGATGGGTAGGATCTTCAATGGGCATCAGAGGCACTTACCTCCAAAATTCAACAGGACCGCAGGTGAAGGCCTCATCCTTCTGGAAGCTGGCTTGTGTGGCTACCACAAATGTCAAGTTTGTTTAGTAGCCAGGACAGGTGGGTCTCTGACTACTGATAAAAGAGCAGTAATGGGGAAAGATATGTTGAAGGAGGAAGGACTTCAGCAGGCACTGAAAACACAACAGTCTAATATTTAACAGGAAGGAATTCCAAAAAGGTATTTCGGAGCATCATTGTAAACAGTGTCTCAGAACTTGCATTGTCCAGTCTTTTAGTTCTGTCCTTCATATCCTGCACAGGAGGACAGACTGTGGTGGCTCAGCCACTGAACGTCCAGCAGCTCTTGAAACTCAAGCAGCATCACCAGGCAGCCCAGCAGCAGAAGGCCATCCAGCCTCAGGTTGCCCAAGGACAAGCTGCTGTTCAGCAAAAGGTACCCCTCTCTGTTCCTGTTACTGCCTTTGCAAACGCTGCATTACCATTAAGGTGGGAGACTGGATACGTTGGCTATTAGAAGCATGCTAAAGATGGAGGAATGGCCTGCTGTTATCACCAACTCATTGTCGCAGTAGAGCACAGCTGCATAGGGCAAAGATTTGCACGTACTTAACCGTGTCCTGGATTCAGAGAACTCCATTCTGTTTGTTACATTCCATATCCTGCCTTTCCCTGAAGGAGGTCAGGGCAATGTGCATGCTTCCACACACCCCTGTATCCTCTAAGGAAGCCTGTGAGGTAGGTTGGGAAGAGAGGTTGTGACTGGCAAAGGTCACCCAGGGATTTTCCTGGGGGAAATGGGGAATCGGAACCTGATTCTTCCAGTCGTAATCTGACATTTTTAACCAGTGTGCTGACTCGAAGAGGTTGAATGCCCTATTTTGCCCTTTCAGATAAATGCCCAGCAAGTCACCGTCCAGGCCCAACAGCAGACATCACAGCAGCAGAAAGTCTACGCTACGCAGCCGGCCATTAAGGCACAGTTCCTACCAACGCCGATTTCTCAGGCCCAGAAACCTGGTGGAGCCCAACAAGTCCAGACCCAAATACAGGTAAGGCTACTGTGCCTCTTCCCCTCTCTTTGACGAGGATGTGATATTGGTACTCATACAATAAGAGCCTCTTCCGTTTCCCTGCCGGTTGTTCAGTGTCTGTTTCTACCGAGTTCATCCCTACATCAGTCGGTGTGGAACCCACAGACACTGGCTTAAGTCAAACATTTGCAGAATGCTGGATACTTTTTAAATGACAAACCCCTTCTCCCCCAATGTGTTGTTCTTAAAGGTTGCAAAGCTCCCACAAGTGGTCTCACAGCAGGCAGCAGTAGCCAATATTCAGCAGGTGGTGTCTGTTTCCCAACAGGTAAGGTTTGTGGGAGTCCACATTTCAAACTTGCATACATTTTTTAAAAATTATTGAGCAGGGAAGTGTAACTTCTGAAATTGCCTTTAGAAAGGATTGAACCCTTAACAAAGTGTGATGTTCACTAGCAAGCATTTCTGTTTACCTCTTCTCCTTTTTCTCCCTCCCTGCACCCCTCAAGGTTCAAGCTCAGCCGCAGACGGTGACTTTGTCCCAGACAACAGCAGGACAGCATCAGGTCCAAGTCATCCCTGCCACCACCGCCACCGCTCAAGTGGTCCCACAGAAACTGGTCCAGCAGCAGGTTGTCACGGCAGCATCTCCCCAGATTCAGGCAGCCGGCGTACAGAACCCATCTCAGGTTCCGGCATCGTCCGACGGCCAGACTCAGCAAGCGAAAGTGCAAATGAGGACTCCGGTCAGGATAAAGGCGCCCAACAAACCCAGCTGAGTCCATGGTGACCTCACAGCAGTGAGCGAAGGAGGACACGCTGTTAGTGCTTCCTGCAACCTGGCAAATGCTGGAGCCTGCAGACCTGTTTGCACAGGAAAAACTTTGCCGGCAGTCCCTTCACCAGAGAGCCTCTCCCCAAAAGCTGCAGGCGCACTTTGTGACTCTGATCCTGTGAGAAGTTCCCCGGAAGGCCGCATGTTCAAACCATACGCTGTGTAAATATTTAAAGACCTGGATCTCTGCTTGTTTTCATAAGAGAGATAATCGAAGAGGTTGCTCTCAAGTATCCGTAGAAATCTGCATAGTCTCGCATATCACCATCACTGCCGTAGGGAAATCCTCTTTGAGTGGGTTTCAAAGGACTAAAAGGCAATGCTCAGTCAATGGCTGGCAGAGGAAGAGTCCTCTCCACTTGTTTGGAAGTTGAGTTGTGACAAGCCCTCCATAAGTTGGCTGGGAGTAGGGATTTGTTAGAAGCTCTCTCCAGAACATTTAGCCAATAAATGTGAAGATTTGTAAGTATCTGTAATTATGAACCATATTTCAGTCTCCATTTTTGTAAGTCCTTTTTTAAAAAAAAACATTTGCTAGCTGTGTGTCAAGTTGTGTGTCCTGTTCCCTTCCCCACTCTGTACAGTGTTTTTTAAAGCACTCACCCATAGGCTTTCACTCTCATTTTCCCACTTTTAAGGCAAATAATAATCCAGGCATGTGTCTTGGGGAAATAAATACTATGTGATAGTATCTGTGTGTTTAATTATTACCCCTTGTTTCTCTTCCTACCCCACTTAATTTGTAAAAAGAAAGGTTTCGTTAACAATTGATAAGCAAAAACGGTTCATTGCCCTTATTTCTCGCCTGGAGCAGCCAGACTAGGAGAATGCTCCAGTATTTTTTTCACTCTTGGGATCTGTTTTAAATGTCTCTGCTTTATAGGAAGAGGAACTTAAAAAATTCAGTCTAAATTCTTTAGTTGTGTAAAGAATTGGATCTAAATGTTTTTGTGCTCTTTTACCAAACGATAAGAAACGAAATCTTCATGCGGGGCATTTGTGGGTTGCTAATTTGCAAATATCGCCTGCCTTACTAATTTTTGAGTTCCTGAGCAACTGTGAAACAATCAGGGACAGCAGCTTCTGACTCCCTCAACCCCCCCCCCCCCCCAATTCATGGCAAAATATCTTTGCCATGTGTTAAAAACTGACACTGCTTCCGGAACCTCAGATTGTCTGCTGTTTTAGTTACTATGCTGCACAATGTGCCATGAGAACAAAATGAGATATTATTAAATGCTAGAAAGAGGACCATGGTTTGCAGGGAAGTGATATATCTGCATGCTACACAACTGGGACCCCATTTTTGGCGAGGTGGGGCTTCTGCCGTACTTCTCAGACTACAGAGCCTGCCCAAAGCTTGTGGGTCACAGTGGGCTCTGTGCTAAGCTCTTGTGGATTGTGGCCAACGTAGATTCCTGTTCTGCATACGTGAATTATTGGACTGCAACTGTTAGAGAGCACAGGCAACGTTTTGAACCTGCAGAGCCCCTGGCCCTTTAATTTAAATTCAGTTCCCTCTTGCAACATGCCTGCTTTTCTTGGAACCTCAGTTTTTACAATTGTCAGTTGTGTGTGTTTGTTTGTTTTGGGTTTTTTTTATAAAAAATAAGTGTTTGTACATAAAAGAAGTAGAGACAGATCAACCCTCCCTCAATAGCTTTGTACTATTACGTTCGTTGGTTTGTGTTTGTGAGAGCTGCTATTACACAGGCAGTGGAAGAATTAAAATGCAAGCTGAAGGCAACGGCAACACACAAAAAAAGATGGTTGGGAACCACTTGGAATGTCTCTTGTGTTAGCAGAGGGCTCGTCAACCTGGTACCCTTCAGATGTTATGGACTACAACTCCCATGAGCCCTCACCAGCAGAGTTGGCTGGGAACCACCCAAAATATTTCTTGCATTAGCCTCTTTGGAGATGAGTGGGTCATGCATAGAAGCTGGTTCCTAGTAGATCATTGCACATATTTCATACTGTATACTGATGTCCACCCCACCCCCCTCCAAAAAGTGTAGTTAGTTCTGGTTTTACTTCTGAAAAAAAATGTTTATATCTTTATTATGTGTATAAATGCAGTGGGGTGTAAATGTAAACAGAAAAGAAAAAGTAAAGGTTTCTCTCCTCCCCCTGCATTTTTTTTGACAGCCTCTGTGTTTGGTTTTGATTGTGTCAGCAGAAGCAATGTCTATTTCTACAGACAGTGAAGATGAAAATTAGACTCTTCCCCTCTGTCTCTCCCTCCTCTTCCCTCCCTCTCACAAAAAAGTGTGTTAGGAAGCCGGTCTAATTTGTAAATATCTTTATGAACATAAAACATTTGTACTTGACCAGTAGGATTGTAAGGACTTGTGATGTATCCTACTTGAAGGTGTAATAAAGTGTACATTTTTATAACACATGGCTGCCATTATTTCTTGGGACTTTTGTATTTTGCATTGACCCCTTAGGATCTGCTTCTTTGCTACAAAATATTAGTTCCTTCCCCCCCTGGAAACCATGAGGGAAGGGGAGGCTGATAAAACCCCAGAAACTTTAAAACAGCTTTGCAGGTTCAACCTTTTATCAAGATGTATCATCCTAGAGGTGATAAACAGGAAGAAGTTGAAATTAGAACTCCATGTGCACTAATGTCAAAACAGAGACATCTCCCCTGTCTCCAAAATAAATAGGGAGAGCGAGTCTTGAAACAAAAGGAACAGTTGCAGTATAGGCTAAGAGCAAGACTCTGACACTGATCTAGAGAAGGAAAAGTTGCATTGGGTACTTTACATAAAGGTAAAGGGACCCCTGACCATTAGGTCCAGTCATGACCAACTCTGGGGTTGCGGCACTCATCTCGCTTTATTTGCTGAGGGAGCCGGCGTACAGCTTCCGGGTCATGTAGCCAGCATGACTAAGCCGCTTCTGGCAAACCAGAGCAGTGCACGGAAACGCCGTATACCTTCCCGTTGGAGCGGCACCTATTTATCTACTTGCATTTTGACGTGCTTTCAAACTGCTAGGTGGGCAGGAGCAGGGACCGAGCAACGGGAGCTCACCCCGTCATGGGGATTCAAACTGCCGACCTTCTGATCGGCAATTCCTAGGCTCTGTGGTTTAATCTACAGCGCCACCTGCGTCCGTCTATTGGGTACTTTACCAGGGAGTAAACATCACTTGAGTTTGACCAAACTGCGGGAGGCAGTGGAAGACAGAAGTGCCTGGCGTGCTCTGGTCCATGGGGTCACGAAGAGTCGAACACGACTAAACGACTAAACAACAACAAATCAGGGCTTTGAACATGATTCACCCAGGTCAGAGTCAATATTCTAGCCAAGGCACCAGAGTGCAGGGCATATGGGGCTTGTCAACCTGGGAAGGGAGCCCACTTAGGAGGAGGAAAACTCTGACCCTAAACCTCTGCTTCCTTGCGGGATATATTTGGGGGGAGAAAAGGCTACCTTACACATCTGGAGTGGAGTCCCTAAGATGGTTGGATGGCACCTTGTACACCTCCTGGTGCCAAACGTATTTTCCCCCAGTTTTCAGGGTTTTTATTATTTGCTTTTATTAAAAGATTTTCATGGATAACAAAGATACACATAACATCTCTGTTTTCAGTTCATAGAGTCCTTTCTACATGTCAGTTACACTCTGTGTGAGACTTTGCTGTCAAAGGGGAAGGTATCCCCAATATACGAAATACTACAAAAGTATTGCTCTGCTGTCCTTTGGACCTTATTATCAGTGAGGCCGAGAGGGGGTTATTGTCATCTGGGGATCTCACGGGGAGGTCACTTTTGAGTTGCTAACACAGCAGTTTGACTTCACCTCCAGAGGCTTACTCCATTGTCTGCGAGACAGATGTCGAAACGATAGCCTCCTACCAGCCAGGCCAGATCCCTGAACTCAGAGGAAAGTAATTCTAACCATGTGTGGCCATGTTTTTCCTATGCTTTTGGTGTCTAACCTATGTAATGTCTCTCAACTTCTGTCAACTTACTGTGGTAGCCCTGAACCTGAGATCAGGATCCCTGAAAGACCAGCTGAGTTCTTAAATCCCAGCCTGGTCACAGAGCTCATCCTGGTCACAAAGGCCCAACTGGCCTCACTCACTTCTTTAAGTGTAGCTTGATAAATCTCCCCAAGTGTGACAGGGATGCATCCTGACACACTTTTATTTTTAGTACATGAAAATTGTTACACAGTATATACTACAAAACTGTAGAGTTGGAATTGACCCCTGCCCCGGCAATGCAATCTTTATTGTTGGGGTTATAAGATAAAAGGAATGGGTTGGAGGATATTTTTTATTGAATTTATACACAGTGGTACCGCGGGTTAAGTACTTAATTCGTTCCGGAGGTCCGTTCTTGACCTGAAACTGTTCTTAACCTGAAGCACCACTTTAGCTAATGGGGCCTCCCACTGTCGCCGCGCCGCCAGAGCACAATTTGTGTTTCATCCTGAAACAAGTTCTTAACCCGAGGTACTATTTCTGGGTTAGCGGAGTCTGTAACCTGAAGCGTATGTAACCCGAGGTACCACTGTACCGCTCTATATCCGCAGGTCTCAGGGCTGTTTCCAGTATAAAATCAGAATTATAATACCCCAAAGTACATAATCAAAATAAAAACAACAACCCAATAACACACGCTCATTTTAAAATTTAAAATTTCCAGCTTAGGAAAACAAGTTTGCAACATTACTGTCTAGGCCCCCCAAAAATCTGATAAAAAAACAGTGTGTAAAAATGCACGTGTTGAAGAATCGCTTTGGCATCCACCTGACCTACAGTATTGGCAAATCTTCCCCATGACCGCTTTCTCTGTTCGGCTTCGGGCGGATCCTCGGCTCTTTACGCGCGCCTTGGCTGGGGCGCTTCGCTGCGCATTGCGCTTGCATCTAACGGAGCCTCGTGCGGCTTCCTCGCGAGGAAGGAAAGAAAAGCAACATAAGGAAACACACTGCCAGGACTGGCGGTCGCTGCTGCCGCTGATCCGGAGCGGAGGCGGAGCCGAGCGGAGTCTCTTCCCGCCCCGGGGGCGGAGGAGGAGGATCGGCTCTGGAAGGCGGCGCCTGGCCGGGTTTCCTTCCGCGCACGTGGGCGCCCGGGTCCCCGAGTTGAGCAGAGAGCCATGGCGGGCCGTGGGACCGGAGGGAAAGGCGCCGCCGACGCCGAAGCCGCGCTGGGGACCTGCCTGGAAGCGGTGCTGGGCAGCCGGAGCAGCGCCAACCGCGTCTTCGAGATCCTGGAGCTGCTGCAGGTGAGCGAGGCGCACGGGCGCCGCCGGGGGGACCGGGCGCCCCGGCACCTCTTTCTTTTTTTGGGTGGTGGTGGGGAAATCCCAGGAGCCGCATGACCCGAACCAAAGAGGATGGAGAGGAGGAGCCATGTTCAGGAAGGGCAGTTGCCTCTGGCCACGAGTGGACACCAGTCTCAATGCTTCCCATGCTTGGGTAGATGGATGGATAGATGGATGGATGCTGGGTTTAACTCAAAGGAGAAGCCGGGTTCGCAGGTGCTTACTCCCTGGCAAGTGTGGTTCACATTGCAGCCTTGGGCTGGTGACCCCCCCCCTCTCTCTCTCTCACACACACACACACGGACACACACACGCGCAGGCAGGCACACATACAGTCCAAGCCAGCACCTCCCATAGTTCACCAGTGCCAGATTTATGTATAAGCTAAACAAGCTATAGCTTAAAGGTAAAGGTAAAGGGACCCCTGACCTTTAGGTCCAGTTGTGGCTGACTCTAGGGTTGCGGCGCTCATCTCGCTTTACTGGCCAAGGGAGCCGGCGTACAGCTTCCGGGTCATGTGGCCAGCATGACTAAGCCGCTTCTGGTGAACCAGAACAGAAACGCCATTTACCTTCCCGCTGGAGTGGTACCTATTTATCTACTTGCACTTTTACGTGATTTCGAACTGCTAGGTTGGCAGGAGCAGGGACCGAGCAATGGGAGCTCACCCCGTCATGGGGATTCAAACCGTCGACCTTCTGATCAGCGAGCCCTAGGCTCTGTGGTTTAACCCACAGCTCCACCCGCGTCCCTTGTTAGCTATAGCTTAGGGCCCCACTTTCTTGGCTTCCCACACTTTCCAAGCATGGAATGTAAACACAGACATGTGATATAACAATCACACATCTAGCAACGGGAGAGAATGAAAATACTGACAAACCATTCATTATTCCATTATTGCGTTCATCAAAACCTATTTGCACTGTTGAATTTATCTTAATGCTGCCAGTGTTTTCAGCTGTACACAATTATTTCCCATATATTCAATAAACGTTTTCTAAATAAACATTTTCTAATCTTCTCTATATGTATGTTCTTCTTGTGCTGTTATTCTATATGTTAAGTCTGCAATCTGAGCATATTCTTTTTTGGTTGGGACCTTGCTGGTTTTCCATTTTCCCTCCTTCCCATTCCCATACAGGATGAGCAGAAGGAGATTGTCTTGTGTGCCATCCGGACCTGCAGCCGCCTCTTTGGGTCTTTGCTTGAACGGGGAGAGCTCTTTGTTGGGAACCTGCCTCTGGAAGAGCCATCTCTGCAAGGTGATGCAAGATATTCATTGTGCAGGAAACTGGTCTAGGGGGGAAATTGTGATGGGCAACACTGGTATTTATTTATCTATTGCTTGCCTGCCATTCACACTAAGGTCCTAGGGCTAGGTCACATCATTAAAACATAACATTTAAACCAGTTTAAAACAACTCTGTGGTTGAGCCACAACCAGCTGAAGACCAGTGACTCCTTCTATTTCTGATATACAGGTGTAGCTGCCAATACAGTGGTACCTTAGTTCTCAAACTTAATCTGTTCCGGAAGTCCGTTCCAAAACCAAGGTGCGCTTTCCCATAGAAAGCAATGCAAAATGGATTAATCCATTCCAGACTTTTAAAGACAACCGCTAAAACAGCAATTTAACATGAATTTTACTTTCTAAGGAGACCATAAAATGAAAGCGATAAACAATGTACTGCAGTCACACAATCAATCAGTAGCTGAACTGGGTTCCACACAGTCACCAAAAAAAGAGCTGCAAACAGAAAAACCCAAAATAAATAGCAAAAACAGACAGACAGACCTCAGCGTAACACTCAAAACAGAAGCACTCAAAACGGAGGCACTCAAAACGGAGCACATTCGGCTTCTGGAAAAAGTTCGCAAACTGGAACACTTACTTCTGGGTTTGCAGTGTTTGGGTTCCAAGTTGTTTGAGTACCAGGTACCGCTGTATTTATGCAGTCAACACAGCTCTATCTGAAATGGATATTGAATAACAGTATCCATGAGTTTTAAAAAAACATGTATAATTAAAGGACTCTCAGACTTATCTAATGTACAGTGAAATAGGTGGAGCACTCTTTCCCTGGGAGAAACACTCAGAAATTGTTCAGCAAAATAAAAAACCCAAACAAATTCCTAACAAGAGAGGTCATCCATAGAATAAGGTTGTTGAACTTGAAAATCCTGACAAAAATCTGTTTGCTCATTTGTTTTTTTCTTTCTTTCTTGACTATAACCTGAACTTGGTTGACCGATACACATGGCCAAAGATGCTTTCCACCCCCCCAAATTAGCAGGCCGATCTCTGAATGTTCTTCTGTATGCGGATGACGCCGCACTTCTTGCCAGATCCCCTATTGGACTGAGGAGAATGTTGCAAGCTCTACATGAATACTGTGATCAGCATGAGCTCCAACCCAACTATGCTAAGACCAAGATCATGGTCTTCTCTGCCCAACCGAGACTCCATCGATGGTTGATGAACGGGATCCCCTTAGAGCAGGTTAACTGCTTTAAATATCTGGGACAAGTAATACGGTCAAATAGGTCTTTTCTGGCTCATAGAGACTATATAACAACCAACGCATCTAAAGCAGCCATCCAGATTAGATCCCTATATGCTAAGAATCAGGCTCAATCAGTGAAGATAGCCTTGAGACTCTTTCAAATGAAAGTCCTCCCCCTTCTTTTGGTGGGCATCTCTTTAGGCTCCCGTAGGGATTTTTTGAAACTGGATTCTATCCAAACGCGATTCCTTAGAGCCATCCTTAGGATTCCCCCCTCGGTAGCGGGTGCGGTTATGAGATTAGAGGTCGGCTGGCAAGCTCTACGGTATGTGGCCTTGAAGACGAAGCTCTGGCTATGGCTCAAGCTTTGTTTTAAACCAGTGGGTATTGCCCCCTTGATATTGAGGGACGATTTCCAATCATCGTGGGAAAGGGAGGTCACTAACGAGGTTCAATCCTGCTTATTGTCTCACCTTTACCTTGAGTCTATGACGTACAATCAAGCTAGAGCTGTGATCTCCCGGAGATTGAGTGACATTGCCAGACAAGAGGACATAGCCCAGGTAAAACCAGGGATGTTCCTAGGGGACCAGATCTATCGGACCATACCAGCCCCCTACCTTGCAGAAATTCACTACGTGGAATACCGTAGACTTCTTACAGCGGCTAGATTAAATGTCCTTGACTCTGCGATATTGTGGGGAAGGTACAGGGGAGTACCATACGCCCAGAGAACCTGTCATTGTGCCATGGGTGTGGTTGAGTCCACCGAACACATTCTCTTGACTTGCCCTTCTTATGCAGAGCTTAGACAAAATTTTATAGACCCACTCCTATGTCAATCTAGCTTCCTACCCGGAGAAAACCAGGTTTTACATTTGCTGAATAACGTCACTAGAGCTATACCTTCCTTGGTGGCCAAATTTCTTTTTTTAGCTTTTAAGCGTCGCAAGACTATAATTGAATGTATTGATATGGGGCTATCTGTTTAGCCCATTTTAGTGTTGGCTAAGTTCTAAAATCTTCCTGGAGTTTTAACTGTGTACTGACAAATGTATTTTTTTTTACTGACTGACGGTCGAATAAAATGATTGATTGATTGGTTGACCGATAAACATTTGATTGACAAAACCCCCGTTTGTCATTCCCATCTGCCTTCTCTCTTTTCTCCATTCCTACTGGGCCCACATCCCCATTTTCTCATCTCGCCCCCTCCAGAGAGTTACAGTGCAGAAGACAAGTACAAAATTTGGATGAGGCATCGATACAACAGTTGCGTACATTGTTTGGGGGAACTGATGGGCCATGAGTCTTTCCAAGTCCAGGTGAGTTTTGCTGGGGTGATGAGTTTGGCTACATGACTCTGCTGTCAGGGAGAAAGGCGGGGTATAAATAAATGTATAGGCAGCCCCATTTACGCAAGTTTATAGCTTTGTAAACAAGCATTTTGGTTTCCCTGCGAATGTCCCAGTCCTCAAACACTCTGCACTTCAATCGGGAGAAAGCCGCACTCGCAGAGCTCAGGCAATGCTGGATTTCGGCATTAATGTTGGCCCTTGTGGAAAGATAACTGCTAAGAGGAAGGTACACTTGGCAAATCCACACCGTGATCGACTCCTGCCTGGAAACCAATGTCCTCACTGTGGAAGGATGTGTGGATCCAGAATTGGCCTCCACAGTCACTTACGGACTCATTGTTAAAACCGTGTTTATGGAAGACAATCTTACTTGGCTATGAGTGGTCGCCAAAGAAGAAGCAGCAGCAAGTTTAATATGTGCACAACCGTGTATATGCTCATCGCTCCAAACCTGGAAGAGACTTGGAAATGTCATAAAGGCATCACTGGAAAGGGTGGAGTGGGGTGTTTGCAGGCTTTTTCAATGGGTTTCAATTATACACAATTTCACTGGTGCGTGCGGTGCCTTGGAATATAGCTCCTGCATGAACGGGGGGCTGCCTGTAATAAAAATAAAAATAAAAAATAATTTATTTATACCCTGCCCATCTGGCTGGGTTTCCCTAGCCACTCTGGGCGGCTTCCAACCGAATATTAAAAACAATACAGTGTCAATAATGCTTGGGGAGGAGGCCGGGCAGTCTTAAGACCCTCACGACTTAAGACTGTGGCTGCATTCGCACGTGCATTGCATCAGTTTAATTGATTATAAGGCTAGCTCTTCAGTCCTGTTTCCTAATGTTATCTTTCCCTCTCCCCCTGTTTATTTTAAGGAATCTGCCCTCTGCACCCTGATGAAATTTGTTGAATTGGAAGCCAAGCACCCTCTGGTCAAGAACGAGTGGCGGTTTAACTTCCCGCGAGAACTTTTGAAAGTAAGTCGCACTTTTGATACTATCGACCATGACATCCTTCTGGAATGTCCAGGGGAGCTGGGGGCTCTGTTATGCAGCGGTTTCGCCCCTTCCTCCTGGGCTGTGTGGCGGTGGGGGATTAGTGTTCAGGCCCCTGGGCTCTCACTTGTGGGGTGCCTCAGGGCTCCGTCCTCTCCCCCATGCTTTTTAACATCTACATGAAGCCGCTGGGAGAGATTATTAGGGGGTTTGGGCTGGGTGTTCACCAGTATGCGGATGTTACCCAGCTCTGCCTCTCTTTTAAATCAGAACTGCTGAAGGTGGTGAATGTCCTGTGAGGGTGGTTGGAGGTGTTTGGAGGATGGATGGTGGTTAACAGATTGAGGTTGAATCCAGACAATATTGTTTTTTGGGGGGATGGGGTGGGCAGGTGTGGGGGACTCCCTGGTCATGACTGGGGTAACTGTGCCCCTGAAGGACCAGGTGCGCAGCCTGGGAGTCATTCTAGACTCACAGCACCCTTTTTGCCATCATTTATTCCCTCTTTGTCTCTGAAGATTTGTTTATGGTCCAATTTGGGATTAACATAAAGTATTCCCCCCTTTTTTTCTTCTTCTTCAAGCATATGAATTCCTGTCCTAATCCTTTATTTAACAATCATCTTCTGTGTTGTCTCTTTATACAGGTTGCTTGGTAGCAAATAACAGCTAGTTTTTGTCTCGCCAAAATATGTGTTATCCTAATTCGTCAGTTTTTATTGTTCAAACCATTAACATTCAAAGAGAGCGATTTTAAATCCATCATTGATTCTTTTTATACAGCTTAAAGTCATTTTAAAAACTTGTAATGACCTTATTTACTATCTTCTTCTTCCCGCTATTCCACCTGCTTATCTCATAGTTCCTTTTTGTATTTCCTCCAAAATTCTTCTGCTTTTATTGGCTCTACACATCTTTGCTTTATATGTAAAAGAAAGTCCTTCTGGATATTCCCTTCTCACAGATCATACTTTGTCCTCTATTGGCCTGTTTTAGGGTTCTTCCCTCTTGGCGTATTTTGTTCCCTTAAGCATCCTTTTATCACCCTCTTTTTTGAGGGAGCTTAAGGATTGGCACTAAGAAAGCAAGTTTGTTGTTTGTGTATCGCAAGCCAGCTCACACGTGGCTCTCCAGATGTTGCAGAACCCCTAACATCCATAAGTTCTGACCATAAAGGTAAAGGTAAAGGGACACCTGACCATTAGGTCCAGTCGTGGCCGACTCTGGGGTTGCGATGCTCATCTCACTTTATTGGCTGAGGGAGCCGGCGTACAGCTTCCAGGTCATGTGGCCAGCATGACTAAGCAGCTTCTGGCGAACCAGAGCAGTGCACGGAAACACCATTTACCTTCCTGCCGGAGTGGTACCTATTTATCTACTTGCACTTTGACGTGCTTTCGAACTGCTAGGTTGGCAGCAGCAGGGACCAAACAACGGGAGCTCACCCCGTCGCGGGGATTCGAACTGCCAACCTTCTGATCGTCAAATCCTAGGCTCTGTGGTTTAACCCACAGCGCCACCCGCGTCCCTCCCAGTTCTGACCATAGCTGTCAACTTTCCCCCTTTTTTAAGGGAAATTCTCTTATTCCAAATAGGATTTCTTGCAAGAAAAGGGAAAAGTTGACAGCTATGGTTCTGACCATTTTCCATGCTGCCTGGGAATGATGGGAGCTGGACTACATCAACATTGTTGGACAGCCACACGTTTTGTGGCATAGCTAAAGGTCCATTTGGGTTAGCATTTTTGTTCCAGCTAACCAAATGGTCTGGGAGGTATGCAAGCATCTAGGAAGGCCTTGCTTAGCGTGGTTGCTTGTTTTCATAGTACATGGCATTCAGAGATACACTGTCTGAAAATGGAGGTTCTGTTTGAGCAAGAAACTGCATCTCAGTGAAATGGGTGGAGCGTTGAGTGAAAAGGGATGGGTAGTATGATGGTTCAGCTGATCTTGCCTGCTGATCTCCTGGCTTCCTTTCCTTGCATTTTTCTTTTAAAATTTATTTTCTGCTAGGTGGTTGTGGACGGCTTAATCCCGGTGGAAGATAATTCTTCGCTCTTGATTTCTCGCTTCCAAGAATACTTGGAACATGACGATGTCCGGTTCTTTGTGATGAAGTCAGCGGCTGAAAACGTGGCTAGCGTCATGCAGAAGACCAAAAAGGTACTGGAAAATGTCAGCCGGCTTCAATGAAGAAGCTGAGCCCAGGGTGGAGCCTTGTAAATGACGAGGCATGTCCATATAGATGAACAGGTGGTGCTCATCAGATACAGTGGTGCCTCGCAAGACGAAAAGAATCCGTTCTGTGATTCTCTTTGTCTAGCGGTTTTTTCGTCTTGCGAAGCAAGCCCATTGAAGGATTAGCGCTATTAGCGGCTTTTAGCGGCTTATCGGATCAGCTGATAAGCGGATTAGCAGCTTAGAAAAGGGGGGAAAGGAAAAAAAAAACCCGCAGGAACTCGCAAGACATTTTCGTCTTGCGAAGCAAGCCCATAGGAGATTCGTTTTGCGAAGCACCTCCAAAACGGAAAACTCTTTCGTCTAGCGAGTTTTCCGTCTTGCGAGGCATTCGTCTTGCGGGGCACCACTGTAAGGGTCAGTCTCCAAAGTCTGCAATCTCCAGGAGCAGAGAATAATAATAATAATAATAATAATAATAATAATAATAATAATTTATTTATACCCCACCCATCTGGCTGGGCTTCCCCAGCCACTCTGGGCGGCTTCCAACAAAATATTAAAATACCATAATACATCAAACGTTAAAAGCTTCCCTAAACAGGGCTGCCTTCAGATGTCTTCTAAAAGTCTGGTAGTTGTTCTTCTCTTTGACATCAGGTGGGAGGGCATTCCACAGGGTGGGTGCCACTACCGAGAAGGCCCTCTGCCTAGTTCCCTGTAACTTGGCTTCTCGCAGTGAGGGAACCGCCAGAAGGCCCTTGGAGGTGGACCTCATTGTCTGGGTAGAACGACATTATTATTATTAGTAGTATTAGTAGTAGTACGCTGCCCATCTCATTGGGTTGTCCCAGTCTCTGAGCGACTTTCAACATATATAAAAACACAATAAAGCATTAAACGTTTAAAACTTCCAGATAAAGGGCTGCCTTCAGATGTCTCCCAATGCTTTTTTTTTTTTTTACTTCTTTCTTTTTTACATGCACAGACTACTTATTATAATGATGAAAAAATTCAGCTTGGAGAAATTCACTAGGAAAGCATGGTTCTAAAGCAGCAGTAGCATGAAATCATGGTATTAGTAGTCTTATTACTTTTACTATTATTACTACTACTACTATTTAGGATTAATGGCTTCTAAACAGTTCACAAATTAAAAAAACCAATTGCAGATTGGCAACACCCCTTCACCAAAACACCAGATGATTCTCAGCACATGGTAACATGGAGGCAGGCTTTTTGCATCAAGAGAGGAAGATGTAGCCTTCTCTGAGTTGGGGAGAAATTTAACCGCTCATTAAAATAAATTGCGAGAAATGTTTTTGCCAGCTCTGTTAGAAATAAGGAGGGACATTTTGCTTGTTGCCGGGAAAAGATTCCCCATCCTGCTTTTTGGTGCTTGTGATCACTGCCCAAAGCAGGGGACTCGTGCAACACCCTCACCTTGAAATCGGATATTTTTATTGATTTTCCATTTTTAACAATATTATAACATCATATTACCTTTTACAAATTTTAGCTCTGCTGATCTTTTGACTTCCCTCCGTTCCATCATTTGGTTTTTATAGAACACAACTTAAATCCGCACATTTATAACCATCAAAATTCTACATTTATCATTTATTCTACATTTATTATTTAAAACCTAAAGCACAAGTAGAAGGTTTATCGCTGTCCTGCTAGTGTCTTTATATGGTTACAATGATGGTCTGTGTATTGAACAAATTTACTCCACTCTCCCTGGAACGCTTGGTCCCTCTGGTTTCAGATTCTCCCTGTCAGCTTTGCCAATTCCACATACAGTGGTACCTCGGGTTAAGTACTTAATTCATTCCAGAGGTCCATACTTAACCTGAAACTGTTCTTAACCTGAAGCACCACTTTAGCGAATGGAGCCTCCTGCTGCCGCTGCGCTGCCGGAACATGATTTCTGTTCTCATCCTGAAGCAAAGTTCTTAACCTGAAGCACTATTTCTGGGTTAGCGGAGTCTGTAGCCTGAAGTGTATGTAACCTGAAGCATATGTAACCCGAGGTACCACTGTAGTCCATCATCTTCATCTGCCACTTGTCTATCGTCGGTAATTCTTGCTGCTTCCACTTCTGGGCTAATAAAATTCTAGCTGCTGTAGTAGCATACATAAACAATTTTTGGTCAACTTTTAATATTTCCACTCCTTTCATCCCCAAGAAGAATGTTTCCGGTTTTGGGGGGAAAGTATATCTAAACTTTTTTTTTTAACTCATTGTAAATATTTCCCCAAAATACTTTAACTTTATCACAATTCCACCACATACGATAAAAATCACCCTCTTTAACGTTACATTTCCAACAATTCTTATTACTCATTTTATGCATTTTAGCTAATTTAGTTGGTGTTGAATACCATCTATGCATCATTTTCATTATAGTTTCTTTCAATGCCATGCATGCAGTGAATTTAATTCTGTAATTCCATAACTTTGACCAGGCTTTGAATTGAATATTATGGCCAATTTCTTTTGCCCACGTAATCATCACCTCTTTAACCTCTTCATCTTTTGTATGCCATTCTAAGTCATACATTTTTGATAAGATTTTTATTTTTCCTCCCCACAATTCGGTTTCTAGCTTAGATCTAAAAGTTTCAAGGCCATTCTTCCTATTATCCTTTTAAAATACATCATTTATTAAATGATATTGCATTCATGTTTGGTTCTTTGTGTGTCTTCCACGATACAACAATGTGGGGTTTTTCCTATTCTGCAGGTGCCACTTCCAGTGTACCAGAAAAATGCCTTTGCTCTCATTTCAACTATTTCCATGCCGAGCGAGGAGAGCGAGATACAGAACTTCCTAGTGAGAAGCAGTGAGTGAAATGTGGCAGCTGCTTGTTCGGACATATTTGTGTTAGGACTGGGGCGCTTTGACCCACGCAGCCCCCCTAAAGTGCTCAGCGACTCTACCTTGCCAGCGTTGGAGATTTCAGTGAGGCAGCCCAAGGGCCACGATCACTTGAGAGCAGCTTTATAGGGGCCTCAGGCTAGGGATGGGCAGGGTCAGAGGCAAAAGTGGTCAGAGCCCTTCATGCAGCAGGCTGCATCCCATCCTCACGAATGTCGAGAGTTTTCTACCTGTACAGGTGCCTCTCTAAGCTCCCTGGCCTTGGAAGCACCAGACATTTGAAACAGCATCACGCCACTTTCAACGGGCATGGCTTCCCCCTGAGCATCCTGGGGACGGGGCTGTGTCAGCATCGCCCTAGAGCCAGTTCACCAACTGGACTCATGCACCTCAACCCCGACTGGGCTAGGCGAGCTGGGAAGCACCGCCAGAGACCTCCTTTCTCACAGGAACAGGTCACAGTGCTGTGGAGTCACAGCTTAGAGCTGAGAGCACCGGATTCACTGTCTCAATAATACAGTCGTTGCGCAGCAGAGTTTTGCAGAGTCTTGCAGAGTATAAACCACTCGGAGAGCAGCTCTGTAGAATATCTTCCTTTTATTCTGTAACTACAACTATGATACAAAACTATATACAGAGCTGAATATTCTAAGCATAAATCAATGCTACACTGAGAGTCTGCAGCTGCACTTAGCAGCAATCTTATCTCTAGAATCTCTAACACTCTCACTTTCTCCGATATACTGACTGACTGTCTCTCACTCACACACACACAATGATATGTTGCTGGGCAGAATAAGTAGATAGGCAGGACACGCCTCCTCCTCTCTGGAGAGTCAGCAGAGACCATCAGGAGATGATCAGGAGATTCTTGGGTATGGGAGGGGTGAAATCTCCTCAGGCTGTTGTTTGCTAATGGTATTAAGAGTTGTTTGGGGGCAGCCTCACAGAGCTAAAATTCCCAGACTTATTATTGCTTATTATTTAGATTTGTATAATGCCCTTCATCCATAAATCCCAGCATAAAGGTACTAGATCAAAATGCAAAATGCACGATAAAAACAAGAATGAAACAAAACAATAAAGCAGTAAATCAGTAGTACAAACTGTAGGTAATGCAAATCACTGTCCTGTGATTTCATATATGAGTTTGTACTACTGATGAAGCCCAAGATGGTGAAACATGGCTAATATTCCGGAAATCCTTGTCTTAGACTCTGTGAAAGGATTCTGTGGAACTGCAACAACCTTTCGTGTGGATTGTTGGACTCTATGGACAGACAGGTGGAATAGACACTTTCATATATATGGACCTTATGCATAAACTGATTAGAGTATGAACTGATCCACTGGGTCTTCTACATTTTTTGTTGAACTTCATGAGCTACTTCTGTTGAAATCTACATTGCAATACAATGAATAGGATATATTATTTTTTCAAACGTACAGCCAGTTACGTCTTGTGTGTTTATTGAATATGTTTCACATAAACAGAGGTTTGTTGTTGTTTTGGGGTCTGGACTTTCTGCAGGCTGAACATGGGCTCCACTGCAGAGGTGTGGCTCCTGCCTCGCAGACTTGGTTGCACTTTGCGCTTTTGTTTACCTGACGGTCTCCTTCTTTTCCTCTCCCCCTGCAACAGCTAACCAAGAAGAATGGAAAGTCTCAAAGCTGAAGGTAGGTATTTTGGGCGGCTGAATGGAATTCCGTTTCTGCTCTTGACTTGCACGTCCTGTTTCGTTGACAGCAGGATGGGGAGGATGGGCGGCCGACCTCTGGGGAGCATCGCAATTTGCATCAGCCCCAACTAGCATGTCCTACGATTGGGCATGGGGTTGAGGGCACCAGGTTGGCTAACTGGGTTTAGGGTTGCTCTCTGATGCAACTGTTTTGCACCTGTGCAGGTGGCTGTCTGAGTGTTTCTGTCATGAATTCTACTGATATTGACCCACAGCGGATTCCAACATGTAGTTAGCAGAGTAAAAACCTAAACATGTTGCAGGATTCCCCAAAAATGGACCAGAGGCAATTAATATTTCATCCAGCAGAGCTTTACTGTTATTGAAGGCAAATGAGCGTAATGGTCACAAATCCAATTCATTCAGGATTGGCACTGCCCATAAGAAATCCAGTTGCGGCAGACCTAACTTAAACTTACAATAACTTATACAGTGGTACCTCAGGTTACAAACACCTTAGGTTACAAACACTTCAGGTTACAGACTCAGCTAACCCGGAAGTAGTACCTTGGGTTAAGACCTTTACCTCAGGATGAGAACTGAAATCGTGCGGCGGCGGCAGTGGGAGGCCCCATTAGCTGAAGTGGTACCTCAGGTTAAGAATGGCTTCAGGTTAAGAACGGACCTTCAGATCGAATTAATTTGTAACCAGAGGTACCACTGTAATAAGACTAAAACCTTAACGCTCAGCATACTATATACAGAACACCACACCAGAAGGAAAGAGAGATAGAAAGTGAAGCCCAGGTTCCTTCTGACCTTATCATTCTAGTCAGACAGAAAGAGATAACAAGCCCGGGTTAAGCCAGCTGTACTCAGCTTCTCTGAAGGAATAACCCAAACATCATGAACTTTTTGCTTGGTTCCAGTTGTATCACACAGAGAAGCTTCCAGAACCCTCTTGAATTAATTAGAATAGGAAAGATCTCCACACATCAGATTGATACTTTCTGTACCAAGAAATGCAAACTGATAGTTTCTTCCCGGAAGTGACGAGGGAGCAGGGATGGTGGCCGTCATAGGCTCCTTTTTGTGGTCTTTCATCAGTAGCCACCGACTGAGGTCCAGGCTAGCTATTCTCAAACTAGCTTCCTTCAGAGGGAATGCTCTGCATATATTCCTATCCCAGCCAACCCCAGAGCATCAGCTGTAGAACCCCCTGTTGCAAAGCAATCTGCAGAATGTTCTAGGGTCTTCTGGAATGTTCCGGAATCCATTCTGGAACGCTCCTCCCGTGGTTGGAGGTTGCTGGGGAAGAAAATGTGCTTGCTCTTATAAATCCTCTCATTGAAGAAATCTGAACCCGCCGAGAAGCTTTCAAAGAATTCCCTGGTTTTTCCTGGGATGAGAGTGTGAAGACCGTAGTGGTCGATCCACGAAGCCCCTTTTGGTGTGATAATGTTTTCCAACATGAGCCCACTAAAGCCGAATGAACGCAAGATGGTTCCTACGGAGAGCTGCTTCCTCCATGTTCTTTCTGCCCTTTCTGTTTCCAGGAGCACAGACGAGCGTTTGAGAGGATGTGGCTCGTATTTCTCAAGTACAAGGTGAGTGGCTAGTGCTGTTGAAGGTTTTCGTAGAATTGTAGAGTTAGAAGGGACCCCATGGGTCATCTAGCCCAACCCCCTGCACTGCAGGAATCTCAATTAAAGCTTCCGTGGGTTTTGCTTTAATGTCACGCTAAAAAAACAACTGCACTCTTTCGTTAAAGTAGGTTTTTTAATGATTTCTTTCAAGCGGTTTTACCCCAAAGAGGGCTCCCAGAGTGGTTTGCAGTGACCAAATATCGCACCGGCCCCTCAGGCTAAAAAGGGACAGCGCAAAAGGGGGAAAAGGGAGATTTGGGAGGAAGGAAGGGAATGCAAAAGCTGGGCGCCAGTTCTAAAGTTCTTCATAAAGATCATCTGGAATAAGAACGGTTCTGGGAGAGGAGGAGCCGGAAGTTGTTCTTCTTCCAGCAGAGCCGATGGTGTGGCCCTGCTCTGCTTTCTTTCCTTTCCTCTTCTATAGCCTGATGGATCGTCATCCATGGTGGATGATGCTGGAAGGAAAACCTGCTTGACTGTGACTGTCTGACTATCCTTCCTCTCTCCCCAGCTACCTGGCAGCCTCTACAAAAAAGTGCTGGTAATACTTCACGACTCGATCCTCCCTCATATGAACGAGCCAACCCTCATGATAGACTTCCTGACTGTCGCCTATGACGTAGGTAGGTCGAGAGGTTGCGTTCTCCAGGCAATCAAGAGTGGTGATGCTGGACTGGCAAGTCAGCTGTGGGCCATATGAGCTTTGGGGTGAACCTGAGTGGCCAACCTGGGGGAACAGGGGCGGCGAGAGGCCAGAGGAATCCAGGTCTTTTGCACTCCTGGCTAAGGAGGGTCTCTGGCTTGGCTCTGGCATATGCCGTATTTTTCGCTCCATAAGACGCACCTGACCATAAGACGCACCTAGTTTTTAGAGGAGGAAAACAAGAAAAAAAATATTCTGAAGGAAACAGTGAATGTATGATTTTTGGGGTTCATGCTGTGGCCACAGACATGTGATTTGACGGTGAGTTTGGGGTAGCCCAATGCAAAAATCCTGAGAATCCATGTGGATCCGTGCTTTGTAACCACATTTTTGCGCCATTGCAGCCCCACGAAACAGTGGATGCGGGGGTTTTTTTGGTTCAGGCTGTAGCCATGGACATGCTATGTGATCTGATGGTGAATTTGGGGTGACCCAATGCAAAAATCCTGAGGATCCATGTGCTTTTACATCCCCCCTCCCAGGCAGCCTCCTTTATCACTAGTGTCCTTTATCTTCCTCCCAATCGCTTGCCGATCAGCTGCTCAGTGGCTTTGTTTTAACACCCCCTTTCCTCTTTCAAAAAACCCCCCACGATCTGCTTTTTGCCCCCGGGCAACTCGGCTCCAGGGACCATGCTTTTGCTCCATAAGACGCACAGACATTTCCCCTTCTTAGGAGGAAAAAAGTGTGTCTTATGGAGCAAAACATGTGGTAATCAGTCAGCCCTAAAGTGTTTTCTGCCTCTCTGCCAGCATGGAACTCGACGATGGTCTGTGTGGGCCTCTTGGTAGTCACCCTTCCATGCTGGGCTGCTGCAATGCGCTTGATGTAGGGCTGCCCCTGGAGACTGTCTGAAAGCTGCAGTGAACACAGGATTCGGCTGCTAAGTTGAGGGGGGGGGGAGGGCAAGAATAAAAACGGAATTAGTAATACAAAATATATAATGATAATAATTAGCTTCAGCAAGGCAGCTGCATCATGTGCCTTCATACTGTGACAACTTGGTAAAACATTCTGACTGCATGTCTTGTGAGTGGCCGAACTAGGATTTGTGATCCAGTATATGCTGTTGACTTATGTATGCAGGTTTTCAGCATTTTAGAAATTTGTTTCTAATATAATAATCTATTGTAATAATTTATTATTTATACCCCGCCCATCTGGCGGCTCCCAACAGAATATTAAAAACACGATCAAACATTAAAAACTTCCCTAAACAGGGCTGCCTTCAGATGTCTTCTAAAAGTCAGATAGTTTATTTCCTTGACATCTGATGGGAGGGCGTTCCACAGAACGGGCGCCACTACCGAGAAGGCCCTCTGCCTGGTTCCCTGTAACCTCGCTTCTCGCAATGAGGGAACCGCCAAAAGGCCCTTGGAGCTGGACCTCAGTGTCTGGGCTGAACGATGGAGTTGGAGACGCTCCTTCAGGTTTAAATAATAGCATTCAGTCCACACGCATGTGTAGTTCTGCTTACGAGTTAAGAACCTGGTTCCTACCCATTTGTTGCTTCCCCAATAACGTTCCCCCCCCCCCCCGGGCTTTCCCTGATGCATAAGACTGAACCCTATTATTACAGAATTCCTGCTTTTATAATATATACTGTTTTCGGTTGTTTTTCTGGTGGAAGGTGGTGGACTGGAGGTTTTTTAAACAGGTTGTGTAGTGGTTGGGAGTTACTCATGCGTAATCCTGCCCCGTTTGAGCATTGGATTGCCTGGTTAAACCCTCCGGACTGCACAGCCCATCTCAGTGTGGCTGCCCTTAATCACTCGTAGAATCTGTGGGCGTTTTTTAAAGCGTTGCCAACATAAGAGTTGTTTGACGCCCAATCGTCTCCGCCTCTCACTGCGCGGGAGTCTCCTGCGCAGGGTGGGCGTGGGCAGCGGGGTGCTTGGGCTCTCCTCGCTAACTTCCAACGAAGAGTCCTGGAGCCCCTGCACCTCCCTGTCCCGTTGCTCTCCTGGATCCCTGGTGCTACACTCATTCTCTTCCCCTTCTTCCTGGCTGAGTCTCCCCCTAGCGCTGGGACCTTCTCCTGCAGAATCAGAGACCCTCTCCTTCTCCCGTGCCTCTGATGTCAGTTCCCTGACAGGTTGCATGGCCATCTGTCAAGTATTCTTTAGCACTGCAGGGGGTTGGACTAGATGACCCTCGGGTCCTCTTCAAGCTCTACAATTCTGCGGTGTGGTTATGGTTTTTTAAAAAATTGGTGTATTTCTGTGTATTGCTTAGAAAAAAATTAAGCAGTTTAGAATTGCTTTTATTTTAAGTAAGCGAATGAATGCTTCTCTCACAGGTGGAGCAATCAGCCTCCTTGCCTTGAACGGGTTGTTTGTCCTGATTCTACAGCATAACCTGTAAGTTTCCTCGGCTCCCTGGGATGTGAGCCACTCTTGGGATAATCATGCATTGAAGCCCTTTCGTATGCTGAATGGGCGGTGTTTGGCGAGTGAACCTTGGTTAAAGATCTTGGTTGTTGCCATCTCTCACAGAGATAGGGAGGCCAGCTCAAGATGCTAAATGTACAGGGACGTTGTACAGGGAATGTGCAGGCCCCTCGCTCTGTATCTGCGTCAACCCCACGCGAAACTCGCCTTTTGCAAGCCGAGTTGCGCCCAAACATCTATCGTCAACCGTATTATAGAAGCACCATAAGTAAAACACAGAACACCACACGACGCAGCGCAAAATAATCTTTAAGTGACTGGCTGGACAAGAGAGTTTATGGGCAGCTGGACAGGGGTGTCTGCGTGAAAAAAGTCTTTAAGAGACTCCTGGAAAGCAAAAGCAAGAATTCCTACCAAATTCCACAGCACTTGGGAACAGTGAGGCTAAATCTCCAATTTCTGTAGCACAGGGGACAACTAACAACCCTTATCCAAAATATTTTTGGTGGTCGAGCTAGGCTTTATAAGAGCTCAGGCGATCCTTAAGAGCTTTGTGTATTAACTCTAGAGCCTTGAACCTGGCTGGGTAGGCGTAGTTTATTTATTTTTTAAGAGATGACTTTGAGATTGGCTTTGAACCAAAGAGCCACTTCTGGTTGTTCTTGCTGGAGCTCCTGCATGTTGCGCTAAACCGTGGTTTGGTGTGAAGTGCAAACGCAGCTGCTGTGTTAAATGAGAGTTTTCACTATCTTTGGAGTCAGTAGTCACTCAGATGTGTAAGAGGGTTCAGCAAGGCAGTTTGTCTATCTGTTTTGGTCTCCATAGGGAATATCCGGATTTTTACAAGAAGCTCTACAGCCTTCTGGACCCATCTATCTTCCACGTGAAATACCGCGCCAGGTTTTTCCGTTTATTGGATTTATTCCTGTCTTCCTCGTAAGTACGCACATGACCAAAATGCCACAAGGCCCCTTTGTCTCCTGCTTGCTTAGACTTTGATCAAGTAACATGAAGGCTCATTTCCCCTTTGGCTGTTTCCAAAGGCTGGCCTAGCCCTCCTAAAACCTTCTTCATTTTCTTTGGGAACAGAGAATACAGTGGTACCTCAGGTTACATATGCTTCAGGTTACATATGCTTCAGGTTACAGACCCCGCTAACCGAGAAATAGTGCTTCAGGTTAAGAACTTTGCTTCAGGATGAGAACAGAAATCGTGCTCTGGCGGCGCGGCAGCAGCAGGAGGTCCCATTAGCTAAAGTGGTGCTTCAGGTTAAGAACAGTTTCAGGTTAAGAACAGAGCTCCAGAACGAATTAACTACTTAACCTGAGGTACCACTGTAAATGAGACAGGTTTGAGGATCTCTTTTCAGTAGGTTTTAAATCCACAAAGAACCTCTGAAAATCCACCCACCTCCTCCATAAAACTAAACAACCTCCCCACTTCAATTACTTTGATTTTAGGTGCTGGAGTACTTTTGAAAGGCCTGCTTTTCTCTGCAGCATGCCTTAAACATAATTTGCAATAAGCAATTGGCAAGACAGGCGCTGAGATTCAGAAGCAGGGGAGAAAAATATATGGGGGAAGCTGTGTTCCGCATCATGTTTAAATTGTGCAAATAAGCAGATTTGCATATTTGTTTTATTGCGTGAAATTTATACCCCGCTTAATTGTAACAAAAAACCCCCAAATCCCTTCAAAGTGGTTTACAATTTGAAGAGTTGCGTACCCAAGTACAGTCGTACCTTGGTTCTCGAATAGAATCCGTTCCGGACGTCCGTTCGACTTCTGAAAACGTTTGAAAACAAAGCCTTGGAAGCCCCGTTGGACATTCAGGTTCCAAAGAACGTTCGCAAACCGGAACACTCCTGGGTTTGCGGTGTTCAGGAGCCAAAACGTTCGAGTTGCAAGGCGTTCGACAACCAAGGTGTGACTGTACTGATATTCAGAGGCCTTTTCTTTGAGTGACCTTGAACTGGGCTTGTGTGATGGTGAGGAAGAGAGGAAGAGAGTTTTCACCACCCTCTCCTCTTCCCTTCCAATAGGCACTTGCCCGCATATCTGGTGGCTGCCTTCACAAAGCGACTCGCTCGCCTGGCACTCACAGCACCGCCTGACAGCTTACTGATTGTCATCCCCTTCATCTGCAACCTCTTGCGGAGGC
The DNA here is from genome assembly GCF_965112155.1 of Podarcis liolepis. Taxonomy (NCBI): domain Eukaryota; kingdom Metazoa; phylum Chordata; class Lepidosauria; order Squamata; family Lacertidae; genus Podarcis; species Podarcis liolepis. The sequence goes on along the minus strand of NC_139566.1, from coordinate 37,552,492 downwards.
ATCCGGCGTGCAAGGTCCTCATCCACAGGCCCGAAGGCCCTGCAGGTAAGAGGAAGGTGGCACAACCTTGAACTATTTCTGGACAAAGGCAAAGGCAGGGCTGAGCTTTTCTGTGAGCGTTCTTTTTGCCTCTGTCCAAAATTGTGAGACATGCACATGCACATAGCTTGCATCAAAGAGGCGCCAACCTTTTGAACCCTATGGAACAGGGGTCAGCAAGGCTTACCGCGCATGGGCCGGAACCCTCCCACGGAGATCCTCCGTGGGCTGGGCTGGCGCAGCGCGACACCTAAATCGCATCTACGCATGTCCACGGTGCCAGAAATTGCTTCTGCACAGAAGTGATTTTCCGGTGTCTGGGCATGCGCAGAAGCAGTTTCTCGAGCCGCGGAAGAGAGTCCCCGTGCCGTGATTTACCAGTTTAGTGCAGTGTGCGGGGACTCAGTGAGCAGGCGGTTCGGTTCGGGAGTGGCTCGTGGGCCGGTTAAAGGGCCTCTGTGGGCTGCTTCCAGCCCATGGGCCTTAGATTGCCGACCCCTGCTATGGAAGTAGGAAAGCCTGGAGGTTTTTTTTAGTACTGTTTATTTGATATTACCGACAACGAAAAAGTATTTCCAATCTTAATGCTTCCATACCATGCATTCAGATACTCAACAAAAAACTGTCCCACCTTTCCTCAAAATCAGCATTCCTTTTTATTTTTTGAAGGAGTGAACTTATCCATTTCGGCCACTTCCAAATGTTTTATTAGCTGCCAGAGTGTGTTGGCGCTTCTGTTTTCTAGGTACCTTTCAAGGGAGAAGAAGACAACCCCTTTCACCACATCATAAATAAGGGAGGCTGTTGGGGTGGGGACCTCAGAGGCTTTGTCGGCATCGGGAAAGACCTCAAGAGAGTTCTGTTGTGCCTGAGGGGGCACCAGGCCCTCTGGCCTAGATGATATATATACCATTGTCTGGGCAACCTCGTCATGCCAGCTGGTGACCATTGGGACTGGTAGGGTGGAAGGCAAGCAGCCCAACAACAGCAGAGAGAGCCAGAGTTGATGACACCTAAAGGCATAAAGGGACGCGGGTGGCGCTGTGGGTAAAACCTCGGCACCTAGGACTTGCCGATCATCAGGTTGGCGGTTCGAATCCCCGCGGCGGGGTGCACTCCCGTTGCTCGGTCCCAGCGCCTGCCAACCTAGCAGTTCGAAAGCACCCCTGGGTGCAAGTAGATAAATAGGGACCGCTTACTAGCGGGGAGGTAAACGGCGTTTCTGTGTGCTGTGCTGGCTCGCCAGATGCAGCTTGTCATGCTGGCCACGTGACCCGGAAGTGTCTGCGGACAGCGCTGGCCCCCAGCCTCTTAAGTGAGATGGGCGCACAACCCTAGAGTCGGACACGACTGGCCCGTATGGGCAGGAGTACCTTTACCTTTACCTTAAAAGCATAAAGCAGGGAGGCCAACAGTAGGTGGCGCTAGAGCCGGTTCTGAGGTGTATCCTCTTGGGACACGGGCTTCACATTTTTGCTGGTAATGGCGTTCTGTGTTTCCTTGTAGAGATGTCAGAAGATCCCTACTTGATGAGTGAAGAAGAGCCTTCGGAAAGCAGAGCGATGGAGAGCTCCCTTTGGGAGATACAGGTACGTTTCTGGGTATCTGAGTGGCTTCCTTGTGTGCTGGTGCCAGGTTCCAGTGAGGGAGCCTGTCGTGGGGGAGCCTGGTCACACCCACTCCAAAAGATGGCCCCCTTGCTACGCCATTGATGGGCTGCTCTAAAAGTGATGCAGAAAGCGCTGGTGGGATTCAGCACTGTGTACCTCTTCAACTTGGCCTGAATCTAGAAAGCCAGGTCACCGGAGAGAAAGGTTTTGCAGAGACCTCTCCCTGATGTGCTTGCTCTCTGCATGCAGGGAGCTCTTCACATCTGGCAGCATTCGAAAGCATGACTGCATTCCCTACTTTCAGAAGTGGAAGTGTCCAGAATTTCACCACTTCGTTTTGCCTAAAATGTAGAAAATGTTCAACGCTTGCCTAGGGAGACACAGGCAACTGCAAACAGGAGCGGGTAGCCCTTCTCTCTAACAAAAGGGATGAGAACCATATTTCACCCAAGATCTGGATTCCCCTTGGGGCAATTTGTGGGTGCGGCAACTGATGTGAATTCTGTCTTTGCACAATGAATCATTTTGCAGGTGGAAATTTTTTTAATTGAAAATATTTCAGTTGAACAAAATAAAGTGAAAAAAATGAAAAAAGTAACAAGTCGTACGTAATTTTTTTAAAAACAAAAAAACCCCAAAGCAAAACAACATTATAATTATATACCTTCTCATCTAGTACAAAGGTATACAAATGAAACTTTTATTCTAATACATATCCATTTATTTATAACCGATTATAATTTTTATAAATGTTTTCCAAATATAGTATTTGTCCATACACAGCCTATGTCTATAAGCTCTCCAATCGTATGTAGCAAGAGTTGTCATGTTTTCTATCCATTCATTAAAGGGAGCCATAGATTTATGTTTCTAGTAGATCAATATCAGTCTTTTAGCTGTAGTGAGGACATATAGAATCCTTTTATGTTAGCCAGTTGTCACATTCCGTGTAGTAGGTAGATAATTTAAAATAATAGTACCCTCTGGCAATGTTAACTTTCCCCCCAAAGTAATATTTGTACAATCTAGTACTCTCTCCTAAAACTTCATAGGCATAGGACATTGAATAAACATATGTGTCAAAGAAGCATTATTACGTGTACAACCTGTTGTCATAGATAGTCCCTTTCTAGACAAAGCCACTGGGAATTTGTGGCAAAATTGAGGTTTGGACAAGGGAGCCTATCCCCTCTTGCTGACAGGAGTGTCTGTCAGAAGCATGTTGGCAATAACTCACATGGTATTAGTGAAGTTAAGTCTTTTTTCAAAGAAACAAAACGGCCCAGGAGGCCAGGCCTAGTGGGCACAGCAACCCTTCCCCTTCCTGCAGTTGTGAGGACTGCCTTCCCTCCACTCTCTTAAGTCTCCTCCTCCAGGTCCTTCCCAAGCAACCTGAGACTTCTCTACCTGGTCTGTCTTTGCTGCGCCTTCTTCATACCTCTTTGGGAACTGGGAGGAGGGGAAGACAGCCTAGTTTCCTCACCAGCCAGACTCATCTCTGGCTCTTGGTCCTTCTTGGTCCCTCTCCTCTCCAGCCTCCACTTCTGCCTCTGCTTCTGGACTGCTCCCTGCCACACCCTCATCCTGCTCACTAAAGCCTGTCCAGCTTCTGGCACATCCTCCTCCCAGTCTGCTCCCTCTTCTCCTCTGACCACTTATCATCATCCCACCACCAATCCCATGGCTCTGAGTCTTCCTCCCTTGGGGTTCCTCAGCTGGTGCCTCCCACCACTCCTCTGTGTCCAACCAGCCCATGACACTTGCACACTTAGCTGCCGTATTTTGCCAGGGATTTGCCGGGGCCACTCTAGCAAGGCCTTGACTTAAGCTGACGGTGAGTTCTGTTCTTCCCGGCGCCTCAGACCCTGCAGAGCCATTACCACCCAGAAGTGTCCAAGGCTGCTACCACAATCAACACGTCGCTGTCGGAGATGGAAGATGACTTATCAGAGCTCCTGGAGTTGACTGCCTATGAGGTAACTGATGCTCTTTGTGTGAATGCAGCAGCAGTGTGTGTGTGAGACTGAAATCCCAGACCCCCTTTTTAAAAACAAAGAAGCTGTTCATCTCCAGCGCTTTCGTTTGCAGAATCTCTAGAAACAGGGGAGCAGCCTTTTTATTTGCTAACTTCAGGAGTGGGGAACTTTTCCCAGACTGAGGGCCCCCCCTGGCCAACATGCCTCTGGCCATATTCCAGTAGTGGGCGGGGCCAGAGGCAAAAGTGGGTGGGGCAATGGGATGCAAATGTTACCATTGCACAGTAAGCTAGTTTCTTCACATGCACAGATACACCTCTCTCTGTCTTATCTCTAGGCAGGCAAAGAGTCAGTGTTCAATCTGCCGCACTGGTGGTGTTTTCCCAGTCAAATTTGCCCCACCAGGGTGGACAGTGGGAGAAAATGGGGGTCCGCAGTATTGGCAAACCAAATTCCAAAAGACTGATGTTTTGTCTGCCTTTTTCTCTCTCTATCTGTCTCTCTCCCCACCGCTACCAGATCTTTGATAGGGACATAAAGAAAGAAGCCACAGATATCCCGCTGGAATTTCAACAAGCCCGAGGTCTGTTTGGCAAGAAGGATGATATTTTTGCTGAATATTTTACATTGGGATGATTAAAAAACAACAACAACTTGTAGTGTTGGAAATACTGTACAAATAAAGCTTTGCTTTTGTTATTTAAGAGGTTGCACATTGCTTGCTTTAAAAAAAAAATACTCAGCACACCTTTGCACCCAGAACAGACCATGTCTAAATATGTGGTTGAATCCCTGGGGTGACCAGTGGGGATGATGATTTATTCAAAACTGTATCCAACATAATTCTCTGCCCACTGGTACAAGGGCTAAGTTTAAATGTTGTGCACCCTGCAATTGTGCTAGTGGAAACTCCCTGTGCAGCAGAGGGCATAATCTCTTAGAATAGAATAGAATAGAATAGAATAGAATAGAATAGAATAGAATAGAATAGAATAGAATAGAATAGAATAGAATCATAGAGTTGGAAGAGACCACAAGGGCCATCGAGTCCAACCCCCTGCCAAGCAGGAAACACCATCAGAGCACTCCTGACATATGGTTGCCAAGCCTCTGCTTAAAGACCTCCAAAGAAGGAGACTCCACCACACTCCTTGGCAGCAAATTCCACTGTCAAACAGCTCTTACTGTCAGGAAGTTCTTCCTAATGTTTAGGTGGAATCTTCTTTCTTGTAGTTTGGATCCATTGCTCCGTGTCCGCTTCTCTGGAGCAGCAGAAAACAACCTTTCTCCCTCCTCTATGTGACATCTTTTTATATATTTGAACATGGCTATCTTGTGCAGTCAAAGTACCAGCCACTTGGTTTATGCATGCAACCCCAATCTCCGAGTGGCGAGAGACCCTGGGGTTATGGTGCTGCTTACCCTGGTCCTCAGTTCCTTTGGAACGAAGGTCAGCAGAGACTGGAGCCTTCAAGATGCACGGTTTCATTTATGCATATATACAACCTGAGTAGGGATGTGGGTGGCGCTGTGGGTTAAACCACAGAGCCTAGGACTTGCTGATCAGAAGGTCAGCAGTTCGAATCCCTGCGACGGAATGAGCTCCCGTTGCTCGGTCCCAGCTCCTGCCAACCTAACAGTTTGAAAGCACGTCAAAGTGCAAGGAGATAAATAGGTACCGCTCCGGTGGGAAGATAAACGGCGTTTCCGTGTGCTGCTCTGGTTCGCCAGAAGCGTCTCAGTCATGCTGGCCACATGACCCAGAAGCTGTACGCCGGCTCCCTTGGCCAATAAAGCAAGATGAGCGCCGCAACCCCAGAGTCGTCCACGACTAGACCTAATGGTCAGGGGTCCCTTTACCTTTACAACCCGAGTAGGGTGTATGGGGTGTTAGGGGAGGGTGGGGCTCAACCAGGTGATGGTGGCCGATGGGTCTCAAACCTTTGGAGAGTTAGGGACTTCCCCTCCATGTAAAGACAGGCTCCAGCGCATAGAGCAGACAGGATCAATAGTGCGTTCAGCTGTCCAGAAGGCGCTTTGTGCACATGCTCTAGAGCAGTGGTGGCCAAACTTGGCCCTCTAGCTGTTTTGGGACAATTCCCATCATCCCTGGCCACTGGTCCTGTTAGTTAGGGATGATGGGAGTTGTAGTCCTAAAACAGCTGGCAGACCAAGTTTGGCCAGTACTGCTCTAGAGAAGGTGGTCTCCATCTAATAAAAGGAAAACTCTCATCCTGTCTTAATCTGGCCCAGTTTGTCCACAACGTTTGACGACCCCTGATGTAAAGCTTCAGGTACACTGATGGTGTATGTATATAATAATAATAATAATAATAATAATAATAATAATAATAATAATAATAAAAAAAAAATATATTATTTGTTTGTTTATTCAATTTATATCCCCCACTTCCTCCCAAAGGAGCTCAGGGCAGTAAACACGCCAAAAATAAAAACATTTTTAAAAGCATTCTAAAAAACTGGTTTTGAGGTTGCCAGGAATCTCTTTCAGCGGTCAAATGTCTGAGTAAACAGGAATTTATTCAAATTCCTCCTGGACATTCCACAAATGAGGAGCCACCACTGAAAAGGCCCTGTCATGGGGCTAAGGCAATTGGCTGGCTGGTGTGAGAATCGAATGCTGGACTTGTGACGCCGTTGGCCTGATTTTGCAGTGGCTTCTTACGTTCTTAGGTCGCAAGTCCAAGTAGGGCACTTAGGAATAGCCAAACCTTTCCGATTCATTTTCTCATTTTTTTCAGTCTTCAGTTCATCTCCTCCTTTTTCTCGTCCCGTGCTTCCTTCTGAAGTTCAGGGCAGCAAGCACATCAATAATAAGAACACAAAGACAGTTTAAAACTTTATCCCGGCCATTGACCAGTGTTGCTAGTGACAGTTATCTTGCAGCCATCAAATTCCTCCTGAAAGCTAATAATGAGGGAGATGGGTGCACCTCACCAGGGAGGGCATTCCACAAACGGGAGCCACCACTGGAAAGGTCCTGTCAGTGGGTCAGTGTCAACCAGGCGGTCCCCAGCAGCAGCACCAACAACAACTAGGTCTCACCTGCCGATCGCAGATGTCTCCAAGATTGTTGACATGGAAGAAGGCACACTTTTAGGTACTTGGGGCTTTCTAAAAAGGTAAAGGTAAAGGTAACCCGACGGTTAGGTCCAGTTGCGGACGACTCTAGGGTTGTGCACTCATCTCGCTCTACAGGCCGAGGGAGCTGGTGTTTGTCTGCAGACAGCTTCCGGGTCATGTGGCCAGCATGACTAAGCCTCTTCTGGCGAACCAGAGCAGCACATGGAAACACCGTTTACCTTCCCGCCAGAGTGGTACCTATTTATCTACTTGCACTTTGATATGCTTTCGAACTGCTAGGTTGGCAGGAGCAGGGACCAAGCAACGGGAGCTCACCCCGTCGTGGGGATTCGAACTGCTGACCTTCCAATTGGCAAGCCCTAGGCTCTGTGGTTTAGACCACAGTGCCACCCGCGTCCCTTGGGGCTTTCTGTGCTAGTACTAACACCTTGAATTTGGCCCAGTAGCTCAGAAAATAGTTCAACCCGTGTTGCTGTAAAGAGGGGTGATAAAACTATTACATGACTTGGGATTGTCAGTGTCCTGACCGCAGACAGAATGGGCTTTTCAAAACGCTCCTCACGATTTTGTGTTGCCGTTGATTTATGGGGACCGCAAAGCCACCTCTCTTTTCTTTCTGACTTGACGACTGTCTTGTCCTTGAAAGCAGGTGTGTTCTTGTCTGCTCAGAGAGCTGCTTATCTTTAAACTTCATGCAGGAGTTATGGGGGCTGGTGGGGTGGGGAAAAGGATGCTCTGCCCATTCTCCGCTGAGTTGGAAAGCTGGCTGTTTATAAATATTAAAAGTGCGAGGCTGTTCCTGGCGACGGCGTGAGCCTTATCGGCCTGCACACCCGCTCTCCCATGAGACTTTCTGGGGTCTCCGTAGGCTTGAAGATTATAGATGCTTTAATCAGTTTTGGTATTAACTGCAAGGCGAGATGGAAGCGGCAATGCAGAGGGGAGCATAAATCATTCCAGCCGTGATTTGATTTTTATCAGTCTTTTAAAATAAATAAATAAAGTGTGATTACTGAAAGGAAGGCACCTCTGTGGAAACGCAGGCCTTGCCTCCATCTCTCTGGGCAGCTCATACAAACACAGGAAGCTGCTTAACACCTAGTGAAACCCTTGGCACATCTAGCTCAGATTGCCTGCACTGACTGGCAGCACCTCTCCAGGATTTCAGACTGGCCTCTCCCAACCCAACTGGCAGATGCCAATCTGGGAACTGTCTGCCTCACCAGAGTGGTGCATGCTCTGGTTATCTCTCGCTTGGACTACTGCAATGTGCTCTACGTGGGGCTACCTTTGAAGGTGACCCAGAAACTACAACTAATCCAGAACGCGGCAGAATAACTGGTGACTGGGAGCGGCCACTGAGACCACATAACACTGGTCTTGAAAGACCTACATTGGCCCCTAGTATGTTTCCAAGCACAATTCAAAGTGTTGGTGCTGGCCTTTAAAGCCCTAAATGGCCTCGGTCCAGTATATCTGAAGGAGAGTCTCCACCCCCCATCGTTCTACCTGGACACTGAGGTCCAGCTCTGAGGGCCTTCTGGCGGTTCCCTCACTGCAAGAAGCCAAGTTACAGGGAACCAGGCAGAGGGCCTTCTCGGTAGTGGCACCCTGTGGAATGCCCTCCCACCAGATGTCAAAGAGAAAAACAACTACCAGGCTTTAAGAAGACATCTGAAGGCAGCCCTGTTTAGGGAAGCTTTTAATGTTTGATGTATTACAGTATTTTAATATTTTTTTTGGAAGCTGCCCAGAGTGGCTGGGGAAGCACAGCCAGATGGGCAGGTATAAATAATAAATTATTATTATTATTATTCAGAGTATAAGGATTAACAAGAACCGATTCTATACCTTCCATACGTTTCTCTGATGAAAATAGGAATGGCCCATTCAACAACAACCACCACAACAATAGTCATAATAATAATTTTATTATTTATACCCTGGCCATCTGACTGTGTTGCCGCAGTCACTCTGGGCGGCTTCCAACATTTATAAAAACATAATAAAACATTAAACATTAAAAAAACTTCCCTATAAGGAGTTTAAAAAGGTGTTTAAGTACACCTTCCCTAAGAAACCAGAGGCCTTCCTCCTGGGCATTGTCGGCCAGAAGGTGTCAAAGAAGGATAGAACTTTTTTAATGTACGCAACTACAGCAGCAAGAATTCTCATCGCAAAATACTGGAAGACACAAGATTTACCCACCTTGGAAGAGTGGCAGACGCAATTAATGGACTATATGGAACTGGCTGAAATGACTGGCAGAATCCGAGATTTGGGAGAAGAAACAATGGAGGAGGATTGGAAAAAATTTAAGGATTACTTACAAAAATTTTATAAGTTATATGAATGTTAAGAATTTGCATGATTTGGAAAATCTAGCTTCAGCAATAAGATTTGATGGTATGGGAAATTAAGTTATATTCATGAAAGGACTAAAGTTTAAAACAACACTACATTTGTTTTAGAGTAAAAGTAAATTGATAATAAGTATTTTAAACCTAAAATATAATTATTTGAAAGAACAAAAGAACGCACGAAACAAGGTTATAATTTGCTGATATTTTTATTGTAAAGAATGCATGGTGAGGGAGACGTGGGGAAGTCAGGTTGGTTATGGAAAAATGTTTTGGAAGGATGATTTTCTCTTTCTTTCTTCTTTTCTTTTTCTGTTATCTCTTTATATATCTGACTTAGTATCTGTATCTGGGGAAAAAATGCAATAAAAATATTTAAAAAAAACCAAAAAACTTCCCTATAAGGATGTTTTCTGAAGGTTGTATAGTTACTTAACTCCTTGGCTCATGGGTCACATAAATCTATATCCTCCCAACATTTGAAAATAGGGGCATCCCAAGGAAAAGTGGGACATTCCAGGATCAAATCAGAAACCGGGATGTCTTCTGAAAATCCGGAACTGTCCCTGGAAAACAGGGACACCTGGAGGCTCTGATCCGATTCACATGTGAAGCAAGAATGGAGAAAGGGAATGATGGGCAGAGCCGGAGATGAAAATGAGCTGGTTTATCTAATTCAGACAGCAGGTGCTAGTGGTAGTCCTGCCCAAGGATACCATGTGGAGATGTCAGGCGTAAGCAGAATCCATCGCAGTGCATGAGGGCATTACTTGCTGGTGGGTGCCAAGAGTTCCCTGAAAGCTGAAACTTTTGCAGAGTGCTCAGCTCAGAATTCCTGTGCTGGTGGTGTTCACCAACGTTAATCTGGATCTAGAGATTGGACACTAGAGGTCAGTAACGGCTTTTGCAAAGAGCAAGGAGCACTAGCAAGCTGTGGTTAAAGGCAAGGAGAGGTTGCAAAGCAGAGGTGTGGCGTTACTTAGGTGTTTTGACCGTACATGTCTGTGTACAGCATCACTCTTGAGGTACAGTGGTGCCCCGCAAGACGAATGCCTCGCAAGACGGAAAACTCGCTAGACGAAAGAGTTTTCCGTTTTGGAGGTGCTTCGCAAAACGAATTTCCTATGGGCTTGCTTCGCAAGACGACAATGTCTTGCGAGTTCCTGCGGGGTTTTTTCCCTCCCCCCCTCTTTTTCTAAGCCGCTAAGCCGCTTATCAGCTGATCCGATCAGCCGATAAGCCGCTAAAAGCCACTAATAGCGCTAATCTGCTAATCCTTCAATGGGCTTGCTTCGCAAGACAAAAAACCGCTAGACGAAGAGAATCACGGAACGGATTCTTTTCGTCTTGCGAGGCACCACTGTACTTGGAACCTGGTGGTGGCATAAAGGAGCAGAAGGTTGCATGCAGTGTGCCTGGAAGAACGTTGCAGGGGGTTGAGCTAGAATGATGACCGTTGGTGTCCCATCCAAGTCAACCGTCATCATTTAATTTAATTGCATTAGCACACAGCCATAGCAAAATAAGACAATACAAAAATGTTGGAGACAAGCAACCAAGCAAGATTCAAAGCGATATTGCTGGCGTAATGACATTTAAAATACCCTAAGACAATAATACAGAGATTTAGTTGCCAGCACCAAAAATCTAATATGCGGATATAAATAAAGCATAAAATGGCCCCAAAATAGGCTCAGCACATTGAGTTAAAAAAAAAAGGTAATAAAAGAATTAAAACAGGTCCAGGACTAGGACACACTACCCTGTCAGAGTAGCCCTGAGTTTCAGAGCCTGCACTATGAAGATTGCCACCCCACGTGAAATTGATCCCCACGTTCTATGATCCTGTGAGCTATTGCATTGGATTCTTCTGTTGCACAACATTAAAACTCACCAGAGCCCTTTCCTTAGCGGGCAGTGAATGTTGAATGCAGCCCAAAGTATTGACAAGCTGTTGCTCGCAAAAACCTTCATTCTGGGAAGAGCAAAGGGCATATTTCCTGAAATAATAATAATAATAATAATAATAATAATAATAATAATAATAATAATAATAATAATAAATTATTTATACCCTGCCCATCTGGTTGGGTTTCCCCAGCCACTCTGGGCGGCTTCCAACAGAATATTAAAATACAATAGTGTATTAAACATTAAAAGCTTCCCTAAACAGGGCTGCCTTCAGATGTCTTCTAAAAGTCTGGTAGTTGTTTTTCTCTTTGACATCTGATGGGAGGGCGTTCCACAGGGCTGGTGCCAATGCCGAGAAGGCCCTCTGCCTGGTTCCCTGTAACTTGGCTTGTCACAGTGAGGGAACCGCCAGAAGGCCCTCGGTGCTGGACCTCAGTGTCCGGGCAGAACGATGGGGATGGAGACGCTCCTTCAGGTATACTGGACCAAGGCCGTTTAGGGCTTTAAAGGTTAGCACTAACACTTTGAATTGTGCTCAGAAATGTATATTTGTTTTTTGAGCTGGCAGTAGCAGCTTGGTTTCCATCTGCCAAGCAAAAATAGTGGGACAGAGCACGGCAAAGGAATCAAGCTGTGTCAGGTGAAATCGATAGGGCTACTCTGGAGAAAGAATGGCTCTTCCTGCCATTAGGAACTTTCTCTGTAATGTTTAGCCACAATCTCCTCCTGTGCCATTTCCACGAAGTGGTCCAAGTTTGCTCTCTGGAACCGCGGAGAACAGATCGCCACTTTCTATGCAACAGGCCATTTGAAATTTAAAGGTGGCTCTCAGATCTCCCTTTCAACTTCTCCAGGCTAAATAGATAAATAAATGCTAATAAATATCCCCCCCCCACTATGTAATGGCATTGGATATATGTGTGTGTATGTGCACGCACGTGAGTAAGAATCTCATTTCTTAAGTAATTAAAGTTATCTATTTTGACCCAAGTGTTCTCAATGGTGTGCGCATTGCGGAAAGCGGAAGGGAGTTCGTTCTTAACGTGATAAATTTTACAAATGAATGAAAAAGAACCAAATGGGAGGGAGGTGTATTGAGGCAAGGAAACGAGGGTTTAATTTGATCCAGGGCTGAGCCAAAGACCCTGACGACTTAAAAATACTAATTTATATAGCATTTCCCCCTCCAGTGCTCTGAGCCCTCTGCGTCACAATATCTCACTTTCCCCCACACCACGGCATTTTCCAAGTTTATCCTATGGACTTGTCTGCAGTGGAACCCCAAGTTCCTGGGCCAGAGTCTGGAGTTTTTGGGGAAAGAGGTTTTATCTCAGCCACTGCCACAAGGCTGTCACCTGTCCTGTGAAACTTCCCATACACTTGAACCACAGCTGCCTTGTTCTGTTCTTCCACATCAGTTGGAAGTGCTGGAAGTGGCTATGTGAAAACGGAGTCTTTTCCGTGGTGGCTCCAAGGTTGTGGAACTCGTTGTCCAAGAGGGCTTCAACTTGCCCCCTTTTTTCTTATGTTTGTCATCATTGTGCAAAAACAAGTTTAGGGATGAATATTTGGATGTTGCAAGTTGGTGGTGTTGGCAGCTTCCCAATAAGAACAGGAAGTGCCAACAGGGCTGGAGGATTTGTGGGCAGGGGAAATGAATTTGCAAAGATGCGCAGGAAATATGCTCTTTGACCCAATGAGTTTTGGTAAGTTCTTTCTTGGGGGATATAGATGCAAGGCCGGGTTGGGCAAAGTTTTTTATTTGTTTATGCCTTCCCAAACTTTATAGTTCTCATAAACCCACCCCCAGTGCCCCCTAACCTATAAAAACCACTATTTGGAATAGCGGTTTGCATGACCCACTAAGGAACATAACAACACAATAAAAGTCTGAATACAGTGGTACCTCGGGTTACATACGCTTCAGGTTACAGACTCCGCTAACCCAGAAATATTACCTCGGGTCAAGAACTTTGCTTCAGGAAGAGAACAGAAATCGTGCAATGGCGGTGCGGCGGCAGCAGGAGGCCCCATTAGCTAAAGTGGTGCTTCGGGTTAAGAACAGTTTCAGGTTAAGAACAGACCTCCGGAACAAATTAAGTATGTAACCAGAGGTACCACTGTAGTAACAATAGCACATTTGTTCAAAATTCTCTTAGAACTATTTTGTTCAATTAATCTAACAAAATTGATAACTTGATTCGGTGAGACCAGCTTAATCACTTACACCCGCAGCTGCCCCATGCCTCTTAGCGCCCCCTAAGTAATCTCACACTTAATACACTTAAAAAATACACTTGCTTGGGTAAAAAGTGCATAAGGGGGGGGCAGTGCCACTCACTTTGAGAACCACTGGTTTGACTGTTTATAGATTGCCACCCAGAGCAGACCGGGCCCAGAGGGCTAGATATTTACCTCCTACACACACACACACACACACACACACACACACACACACACACACACAGAGCTACTTTCATCTGTGAATGGTCTGATGTTACAATGAAGCCAGGTGACTCCTTTTCGCTTGCTCATGTGCTTTGGAATCAAAGGGAGTTTCACCCTATAAGCACCTGGCAGGGCGAACAAGGGCAGAGAATCTGCTATCGCCACTACTCAGTAGACAATCTTGGGCCAAGCAAACAACATCACCTGGTTGGAGGCAGCAGCTTCCCCCCACCCCCCAAAGATCTCCTAAGCTCCTGAGATATATTGTGGAGCAGAATCCACTCCCAGAGATTAAACAGCTGAAATCTGGTTGAGCTCAACCAGCCTCCGGTTATCAGCAGGACCGCAGGCAGCGGAGAATGAAGCCGGACTTATGATAGATGGCCACCTTTTTTGATTCCCTGGCATGTACTTGAAGATTGCGCCGGGAGCCGATCGCTGGCGCAACATGATGAATGTCTCTTTGCTAAGCTGTGCTATGTACTTTCTAGAGCTGGCGGGGCATAGCCAGCTGCTGATCTAGCCGAGCGAGGCCTGTTTGTCCCTGTCGCCAGCATTGCTTTGTTTTGCGTGAGTGATGGCGCCATATTGACATTACAGTTTTGCTCTTCCACCTTTCGGCCACGCTGTGCAATGGCATGGGGATGAGGCTGGGGTACGGCGTTGCAGCTGACAGCAGGTTTGGCCCTCCATATTGCATTGCTCCTCACTCCCTCCTGGGGAAAGGAAAACATTATATGTCTTGAAGTACTGGATTAAAGCATAAACGGTTAAGGGAGCTTGAAGACTCGAGAGCAAGGGATTGAAAACAAAACTGAGCAGAAGACTGTCTGCAGTGTGTGTAGTCTTCTGTAGGGCCGGCCCTAGCGTTAGGCAGAGTGATGCAGCTGCCTCGGGTGGCAGGTGCTGGGGAGGCAAGGAGCAGTGAGGAGGTGCTGGAGAAGAGAACTTCGTTTGCTGATCAACCCTGCCCTGCTTCCCTTAAGCTAGCCAGCTGCCCACAGGTATGGCGGAAGCAGGGCTGGCACAAGGCATTTTGGCGCCTGAGGCAAATCACAAAATGGCACCCCACCCCCCACAGCCAGGGAAGAAGGGTCCCAAGGGCCTTGGGAACAAGAGAGAGGAAATAACGATATCCATCAGCAATAAGGGGGTGAGTGACGATCTACATTGGGAGCAAGCAGGGGATCAAACCAGCCTTACCCAATGGTTGAAGTGGGAATCAATAGCCATTGTAGTGAGGAAATGGGTTCGCTCTGAGCAGTGGCGTAGCGTGGGTTGTCAGCACCCGGGGCAAGGCAAGTAATTTGTGCCCCCTAACCCGTGGATTTGCGCCCCCTAACCCTAACCCCCAGATGTTGCGCCCGGTGCGGCCGGCCCCCCCTGCACCCCCCACGGTACGCCACTGACTCTGAGTCATGCCGGTTGGCTGCAGACCCCAGGAGACCCCAGAGGGCAGCCCTCGTCATTTCCTCCCTAGGTGTGGAAGGAGACCAGCAGTGTCTCCCAAAACGCAGCCGCCCTTCAAAAGTTGCACCTTTCCTGGATTTTGCAGTACGGCTCTCCTGCCAAGTAACGTGTACAAAAATACACTTGCTTGGGTAAAAGGTGCATAAAATGCGTGTATCAGCACCATTGTTTTGCAAAAGAAATGTGGATTTTGGGCAAAGCCAAATGTTCAATTTTGTAGATTTAGAGGAAAGTGCACCAAAATGCTGGTAAATTTTCACGAGGATTTAAAAAGAAAAGAAAAGAGCAGATCAATGTGAAGAATTCAGCCTAAGGTTGGAAAAAGGAGAACTTGGGAGAGCCTCAAACTGCCTGGCTGGCCCAACCCTAGTAATGGGGGAAATCCTGGAGAGCTGCTCCTTGCCTGGGCTACATGGGCTGACTCACTATAAAACAGCTATCTTCTTTTAAGGAGCAGGTCCATAGCTGAGCGGTAGAGCATCTGCCTTGCATGCCAAAGTCCCCAGGTTCAATTCCTGACATCGCCATGTAAGGCTGGGAAAGCCACACACACACACAGCCTGAAAACCCTGGGGAACTGCCTGCCCGTGTCAACAATACTGGGCTCGATGGACCAATGGCCCATGAACGAACAGACATTGTTAGACCACTCCTCCCGTTATCCTTGGCTGGCTGGGAGTTCAGCAGCATCTGCAGGGCCTAAAGCTTCCCACCTTTGATATATGTGCTATGTGGGTTTCATTAGATCTGCACCTATGCCTATCAGTTGGTTTGCCTGCGGGCATAAGCAGTGGCAGGATCTTTGGGTCTGTCCTGTTCTGCCTGCACACAGCACTACCCCTATAGGAAAAACCAACGCTGTGATCTCTTTGGGGACCTGCTTGGATCATGTCTAACCTTTTACATAAGTTTTATTTGAGCCTTTAGTGTGATTTTGTTTGTAAGAAAAATAAAGAATAAACCAAGCTTCTGAAATAGGTTTGATGGCAGCTGATTGCACTTTCCAGTTGTTAAATACAGCAGCCATATGTCTGGAAGTAAATCTCACAGTGATTCACTGATGCTTACTCCCCAGGTAAGTCTTAGAAATTCAGCACATTAAGATGATGCTAAGCTTTGCTTTTTAATGACTGGCTCCCAGGTGGGTCTTTTTTAAAATAAAAAAAACATTTAACGGTATGGTTACGAATGCAACATACCAACCACCAAGACCATGCAGTAAAAATGCATAAATGATGTTCATTGCATGCCTTCACCATATGTGCATTAACAAAGGTTTCCCATTGCGTGATATATTTCCCATGTGGCCTTCAAAGCTCAACAAATCATGCACCTCCATTTCTGGTGCTACTTGCTCAGTAACTGATGGATGGAAGACACACACATGAAAAATCTAGATTAATTTGCAAAGGTGTGCATGCATTTAAATTGCTCATTCCCTCCTTCTTTTCAAAACAGTATTATGTGCATGTGAATTATGATATTTTTTGCATTTATAATGACATGGATTAACAGATGGCAGGAGCTTCTTTTGAATCAACGTGATCATAAAAATATCTCCTTAATAGCTCAATTTGTTTCAGGTAGGAGGCAAGAGAGAGAGAGAGGAAAGAAAAGAAAAATGTTTTTCTCAATAATATTATCTACATCCTGACTCAGCTGATGCCATGCTATGAGTTTGCAGGTGAGTCTGGCTGGTATCCTGTGCCCCTTCCACACCTGTGATCCTGCGTACATGTGAGGGTTACAGAGCATAAGAACAAGCCTAGCAAACCAGTTCCTTTCTCTAGAGCAGGCTTTCTCAACCTGTGGGTCCCCAGATGTTGTTGGACTACAACTCCCATCATCCCTGAGCTCTGGCCTTGCTAGTAGTCCAACAACATCTGGGGACCCACAGGTTGAGAAAGGCTGCTCTAGTTAATGGCTTTGGCCGGCTAGTTAAGTACAGTGGTGCCTCGCAAGATGAAAAGAATCCGTTCTGTGATTCTCTTCGTCTAGCGGTTTTTTCGTCTTGCGAAGCAAGCCCATTGAAGGATTAGCGGATTAGCGCTATTAGCGGCTTTTAGCGGCTTATCTGCTGATCGGATCAGCTGATAAGCGGCTTAGCGGCATAGAAAAACGGGGGGGGGGGGAGGAAAAAAACCCCGCAGGAACTCGCAAGACATTGTCGTCTTGCGAAGCAAGCCCATAGGAGATTCGTTTTGCGAAGCACCTCCAAAACGGAAAACTCTTTCGTCTAGCAAGTTTTCCATCTTGCGAGGCATTCGTCTTGCGGGGCACCACTGTACCATGATCAGCATAACCAAAGAAGTTGCTCTGTGCCATAGGAAAAAATGGATGGGCTCCCTCTGCCACAACTAGTTGCTAGGTAGGGAAACAATACCAGAGGAAGCATGTGAGAGTTGGGCCGGAAGTGGGAGACACAGAGGACTCAGCTACCTTCGTAGAGATAAAGCGCTTTATATGCATTATAACATTGTCACACCAGATGGCGCTGTGGAGTCCCGTCCTTCGCCAACAGGATTTCCCCGTATGAAATCTACAACACATTTAACTGAATTGCTTTTTTTGAGGTGTCTAGATTAAGCCAGAGACATGTTTTGCCGTGTGTTGGATCTAAAACTGACTCATAAAGAAGCAAGACCTTTGGGGGTGTGAATGCAGCGAGGCTCTCCATCGTAAGCTTGGGTTGTATATATGTATAAGGAAAAATCTGTACCCACTGCTGTGTGGGGGACCTTTGGAAGCAGAAACGGCTAAGGAGAAAACCCTACACTAATTGAGTGGAATCCATAAGATGGTTGGACGGCGCCTTGTACACCTCTTTCCAGCAGTTCCTGTGGCCAATCTGGTGCCCATCATATTGCTCTGCTTTCCTTTGGAAGTCTTGTCATCTGGGCAGCCCAGGACCTCCAGACACACTGCCTAGGCTTCTATCCTAGAAACAATACAGGAGGCAGCAGATGCAAGTTACCAGTCTCTGCAGCCACAGCAGGCGCTGTGATTCTCCAGCCGTTTGGCTTCATCTCCAGTGGCACACTCCATTGTCTCCCTAGACAGCTGGATGCCAACAACATATCCTAAAGACACTATTGACCTACATTCCAAGGAAATTGAGCCCTGGATAAGTGCTTGGAACCCCCCAGAGTCTCTCACCACTCAGAGATTGCGGTGTTGTCTCACAGTACCCAAGTGGACCACCTTGTTTTTCTGTGTACCTATAATTCCCTGTCCCCAGACATTTATGTGCATGGTTCCCCAGGTGCGTTACCTTAGGCTCCTAGAGCCCACATGCACACACTTTTACATGTTGCTAAGAAAAGAAATGGGACGCGGGTGGCGCTGTGGGTTAAACCACAGAGCCTAAGGCTTGCCAATCAGAAGGTCGGCGGTTGGAATCCCTGCAACGGGGTGAGCTCCCGTTGCTCAGTCCCAGCCCCTGCCAACCTAGCAGTTCGAAAGCACGTCAAAGTGCAAGTAGATAAATAGGTACCACTCTGGTGGGAAGGTAAACGTCGTTTCCGTGCACTGCTCTGGTTCGCCAGAAGCGGCTTAGTCATGCTGGCCACATGACCCGGAAGCTGTATGCCGGCTCCCTCGGCCAATAAGGCGAGATGAGCGCTGCAACCCAAGAGTTGTCTATGACTGGAAGTAACGGTCAGGGGTCCCTTTACCTTTAAGAAAAGAAAAGGCGGCAGTTTTGTGTAACTGATCAATAGGTGTGGCTGGAAATTTAGAAATGATTACTGTTATTTTAATAGTGAGGCAATACACCCCCCCCCATAGTGGAGATGGCTGTGACCTGTGCGCCTGCTTAGTCAATGTCCACTTACTGTTGCTGGACAATAATATAATAATAATAATTTATTATTTATACCCCGCCCATCTGGCTGGGTTTCCCCAGCCACTCTGGGCGGCTTCCAACAGAATATTAAAATACAATTGTCTATTAAACATTAACAACTTCCCTAAGCAGGACTGCCTTCAAGATGTTTTCTAAAAGTCTGGTAGTTGTTTTTATCTTTGACATCTGGTGGGAGGGCTTTCCACAGGGTGGGTGCCACTACCAAGAAGACCTGGTTCCCTGTAACTTGGCTTCTCGCGGCGAGGGAACAGCCAGAAGGCCCTCGGCACTGGACCTCAAGGCCCCTGCTTCCTCTCCCTTCTTATGGTTCTTGACTTCTAAACTGACCTGAACCAGATAACCCTTCTGTCAGAGCTGCCCGAGGTCCCAGCTCACAAAGGACCAATGCCAGTTCGTTGTTATATACAAAAGTCTTTATTGAAGTTCATTTTCGCTTTCACAGCCGCAGCGTGCAGCTCTACGTCTGAAACTCTAGACCGCTGAAGCTCCGTCTGAGTCTCCTCCCCCCAGACACCAGTTTAAGACTCTAGCCTTGCTCCACCTCTTCCTTTGCTCTTTCCTCCTCTGGGTCCGCCTGTCAGCTGGGGTCTCGCCCTTCCTAGACTCTTCTGACGCTGAGTCCCCTGAGTCTTCCCCCTGCCTCCGGCGGGCTTTAGGACCTGGTTCCCCATCCGGGTTTTCTGCTGTCCCGTGCGCCTGTACATTCGAACTTGGTGCACGCGCCCAGCCGGCAACCTTCCTCCTGACTGTTACACTGCTCCTGTCACTGCTTCCCCCTTCGGGGAGGCTAGCTGGACTTGACCTCCCCTCCGTTCCCCCACTCTCCGACAGAGGCGTGATCAGTCCCGACTCATCTTCTCTCCCTGCTGGAGGAGATGCTGGCCCTGACACCTGGGACTCTTCCCCCCCACTACGCTCTGGGGAAGCTGGTCCTGATTTCCAGCTGCTGCTTTGGGAGTCCCCGCTGGCCCCCTGTTTCTAGTGTGTCCCCCCTGGGACCCCCCTTGCCCTGACCATCGGCGCCTCCTTCTGGGAATCTTCTGATTCGCTGGAGAAGCTCATGGAATCTCTCGGGTCACTGCCATACTCCCCTACGCTGCCCTCAGATCCTTCCCCTTCGCTCTCCATTTCCTCTCTCCCCTGTGCCTCTGTTCCTGAGCCCCTGACACCTTCATATAAAAGACTCCGTCGAATTGCCTCCACTGAAATGGGGAATGGCCGTAGCTCTGTGGGAAAGCTTTGCATGCAGAAGGTTCCTGGGCCAATTCCCAGCATCTCCCGGTAGGTCTGGGAGAGACAACCCTGTCTGAAATCCCAGAGAGGCGCTGCCAGCCAGTGTCAACAATAGTGAGCTGGGTGGGCCAATGACCTGACGGGCAGCTTCCTGTGGTCCTATGAATGAAGCAAAAGTGTGGTGATTTAGCCACATCTCACTTGATAATTTCCACCTTGAACACTGTTGCACAATGGGATTATCTTGGCCCTTCGGTAGATTATTTTAAAACAGGCCAGGCGCGAAGCTAATCAATTTTCTTACTGACACAAATCTCCTTTCCTTATCTGTGTTTACAGGCAGTAATCCCATATTTACATAGAAAATGCTGTCATGCTAGCCAGCTATCCCATAATATAATAGCTAGGCTTCAGGGATCAGAGCGAGATGATAGGAACCGCTGAATATTCTAATGCTTTGCCTCGTACACAGCCAGTCTTAGCACTCTGGGAGAAAATAAGCAGAGGTGATCGTTTGCAGCGGGTGGAGGGAGGGTGCTGGGGAATGAGAAGAGAAACATGCAAAAAGAAATGCTCATTAAATGTATTACAAAGCAATGCTCTAATCAGAAGTTTCAACATGCAGGAAGTTGCCTTATGCTGAGTTAGAGCAGGCAGGAGCCTATCCCAGCCCTGACTGCAGCTGCCATTGTAGATTGGGACATTCTGCATGCAAATGCTTTAACATTGAGCAACTTGCCCATTCTCCGGCAAAATACAGGAGATAGAAAATGCATTTTTTTGGGGGGGGGGAATGAATCAATTCCTATGCCCCACAAATAACCCAGAGATGCATTTTAAATACAGTGGTACCATGAGTTACATACGCTTCAGCTTACAGACTCCGCTAACTAAGAAATAGTACCTCGGGTTAAGAACTTTGCTTCCGGATGAGAACAGAAATCGTGCGGCAGCAGCGGGAGGCCCCATTAACTAAAGTGGTGCTTCAGGTTAAGAACAGTTTCAGGTTAAGAACGGACCTCCAGAACGAATTAAGTTCTTAACCCGAGGTACCACTGTAAACGCACACATTCTATTCATGTAAAAACACCAGGCAAGCCCCACAAATAACCCAGAGATGCATTTTAAATAAAAGGACACATTCTACTCATGTAAAAACACGCTGATTCCCGGACAGTCCGTGGGCCGGTTTTAGAAGGCGATTGGGCCGCATCCAGCCTCCGGGCCTTAGGTTGCCAACCCTGCTCCAGAGTCTTGGCTGGCCTTCATTCCAAGGACACTGAACGCTGGTAAGCACTGGAGTTTCTCACGGCTTGGAGATCAGGGTGGCTTCAACAATGCCTTAAAGATGCCCCACTCTCCCCTTCTCTCTCTAGCTATATACCGTATTTTTCGCTCTATAACATGCACCAGACCATAACACGCACGTAGTTTTTAGAGGAGGAAAACAAGAAAAAAATATTCTAAACGAAATAGTGGATATATGATTTTTGTGGTTCATGCTGTGGCCACAGACATGTGATCTGACAGTGAGTTTGGAGTAGCCCAATGCAAAAATCCTGAGGATCCATGTGGATCCATGCTTTGTAACCACGGAGGAGGGAAGGAAGGGGAACCATGGATCCTCTGCTCACGACTGCAGCAGATCCCCCCCGCCACCCGCAGGCATTCCCTCCATAACACGCACAGACATTTCCCCTTACTTTCTAGGAGGAAAAAAGTGAGTGTTATGGTGCAAAAAATACGGTATATACGCAGTGACTGTTCTTTTAAAAAATGTATCTGATTGATTCACAACCTCATTGTTGTACTCTCGGTGAGAAAAATAGTAATAAAAAAAGCCACCATCCACAGCATACTTTGAGGGTGATGAATGGACTATCGCTGGCTGACAAAGAGACAAGCTGAGCCATTTCATACCCCACTGAGTCCTTGCAGTGGGCCTTATGTTTCCTCTTTTTGCAGAGCCTGCCACAGGAATGGGGTGCATCCCTTATGAGCAGAAAGCTGTACAACTGAGTCGGGAGAAATCTGTAGCAAAGGAGGGTTTCTTCACACTCTGCTATTCTTTTCCGCCTGGCACCTGTGCTTAGGCTACCTTAAGCTATGCTGCTCTTTTTCATTGAAAATTCATTGCCATCTGCGGGGTGTTGCTTTTTTTTTTTTAAGGTAGATTTATTAAATTTCTGTAAACAATAACAAACAACCATAAAGAAACAGGCATCTAGAGAAAGCAGTTTGCCTGCATGAAGGAGCATATACAAAACTGAGATTTAAATGGAGTGTGCATAAGAAGTGAATGGTGGGGAAAATCACCAAGGAAGGGTATAAATGAGTTGCCAACAGTAACATGCAGAAGATCAGGCGGATTAAAGCTCAGAACGAGCTCAGGCTACCAAGAGGAAGAGGAGCCTCTTGGGCTTGCTGATCGGAAGGTCGGCGGTTCGAATCCTTGCGACGGGGTGAGTTCCTGTTGCTCTGACCCAGCTCCTGCCAACCTAGCAGTTCGAAAGCACACCAGTGCAAGTAGATAAATAGGTACCCCTGTGGCGGGAAGATAAATGGCATTTCCATGTGCTCTGGCTTCCGTCACGGTGTTCCGTTGCACCAGAAGCGGTTTAGTCCTGCTGGCCACATGTCCTGGAAAGCCGTCTGAGGACAAATACTGGCTCCCTCGGCCTGAAGCAAAATGAGTGCTGCAACCCATAGTTGCCTTTGACTAGACTTAACCGCCCAGGGGTCATTTACCTTTTACCTTTCTAAGAGGTTAAAAATAATAAGGGTTTTTCAGGCTATGTTCAAAGCAAGAGGGAGAACAAGGAAGTGGCAGGTCCTCTGTGTGGAGAATACGGAGAACCACTATTAGGGGACAGAGAGAAGTTAGAACTGCTCAACACCTCCTTTGCCTCTTTCTTCAAGCAAAAGGAAAGCAGTGCCCAAGCTGATGGCCACAGAATAAATGATGCAGGGTTCTGTCTTGACCCTTGTGTTGCTCATCTAGTTAAAACCACTGCAGAGCAGGAATCACAGCTTTGAGACCTGGTCCTGCTCTCTGGAGCAACACTACCTCCTTCGAGCACAGTGAAGTTGTCTGTCCACCCCACACCACCATTGCATTTCACAGCAGGGCTTCAATTAATTTCTGGTGGGATGTTGTTGTTTTTGCTTAAAAAAACCACACACAACATTTTTATTACAGTTAAATAAATAGCTCATGTATGTGCACCAGCACACCTTTATAAATGACCAAACACAACCATTTGCAAAGAAGGGCAGGTGCAATTAATTTCTGTTTGCGTGTGCATCAATGGACATTGATAGGGACGGAGTGTTTTTACCCTACACAAAGGTGCTCACACCTTGGCTAGAGAGAAATTAGGAATGGCTGGTTTGGACTGCGAGAAGATCAAACCTATCCATTCTTAAGGAAATCAGCCCTGAGTGCCCACTGGAAGGACAGATCCTGAAGCTGAGGCTCCAATACTTTGGCCACCTCATGAGAAGAGAAGACTCCCTGGAAAAGACCCTGATGTTGGGAAAGATGGAGGGCACAAGGGGAAGGGGACGACAGAGGACGAGATGGTTGGACAGTGTTCTCAAAGTGACGAACATGAGTTTGACCAAACTGTGGGAGGCAGTGGAAGACAGGAGTGCCTGACGTGCTCTGGTCCATGGGGTCACGAAGAGTCGGACACAACTAAACGACTAAACAACAACAAGGCAGGCTTCCTCAAACTTGGTCCTCCGGATGTTTTGAGACTACAGTTCCCATCATCCCTGACCACTGGTCCGGCTAGCTTAGGATCATAGGAGTTATAGGCCAAAAGCATCTGGAGGGCCAAGGTTGAGGAAGCCTGGCTTAAGGACTCCAATCAGCGTGATGAAGCTGGTTTGAGCAGCTGCAACAAGCAGCAGCATTTTGTAAGGAAGCACCGGGCCCTTATGCATTGTGGACAAGCGTCGTGCGGATAGAAATCCCAGCTTGGAAACGCGGTGAGTGCAGCGTCAAATGGGAGTGTGAGCAGTGGTGTAGCGTGGGTTGTCAGCACCCGGGGCAAGGCAAGTAATTTGCGCCCCCTAACCCGTGGATTTTAGCACTCGAGTGCGAGCGCCCCCCCAGATGTTGCACCTGGCCCCCCTGCACCCCCCACGCTACGCCACTGGGGCTGGGGGCGAGCGAAGGAGCCAAGGACCCCCCCCAAAGGCTCAGCAGGAATTTATTAAATTTATTATTTGCGGAGCCCCCGTGGGCCGAGGCAGCCGAAGCCCCCTCCCCTCGGGCGCCTCCCCGCCCCCTCCTCTCCTTGGGCTGTCGGTGGAGCTCCAGATCTGGGCTTGGCGAGCGCCCCTCCTCCTCCCAGCTGGGTCGGGGGCTTCCAGCCGTGCTCCGTCCTCGCCCCCCCCCCCGCGGCTGAGACTTGCGCTGAGAGCCGGAGCCAGTGGCGCCCCCTTCTGCCGGGAGACCCTCGCCCGCCCGCCGGCTTCCTCTCGGAGGGTTTTGGGGAGCGCAGGGTGCGGCGAGGCCCCTCGGAGCTCTCCTCCCTCCCAGTCGGCAGAAGCAGCCGCCGCCTGTGGCTGGGCCGAGGGGATGCGTCAGGGTGCGGAGGCTGCCCGTGCCCGGCCAGGCGTCGGTGGTGGCAGCAGCGCTGCTGCAGCGGCTGCTCCTCCTGCGAGCAGTGAGTGGAGCACAGCCGCAGCCGCAGCAGCGGCAGGGCACGCGCGCTAGGGCGCAAGGCTGGCGGTGGCGGCGGGGAGCCCGGTGGAGGAAGGAACTTGTCCCTTCCCTCTGGACTCGCGCCCCCCCCAGATGTTGCGCCCGGTGCGGCCGGCACCCCTGGCACCCCCCACGCTACGCCACTGAGTGTGAGCACAACCCAGGCCTGCTCTCTCTTCCTCTGCACGACAGCCCTTCAGAGATCTGAAAATATGGTGAGTAAATCCAGGGGTGGAAGAAGGAGGTGTGTGCGGTGGGGACGGACCGCCCCGGGTGTCACCACTGAGGGGGGTGACAAAATGCCAGGCAGCACTCACCGTGGGGCCTGCAGCGTGCCCGAGCCACACGTTTCTTCTGGGAGTCACACAGTGGCTTGGGCACCCTCAGGCTCCATGCTGCCCAAATGATCTGCCCACTGCCTCCCTCTCACCTGTAGGGCAGCTGAGTGGGAGGAGGCAGGCAGACTCCTCAGAGACCCCACGGATCATCCTGCCTTGCCCTGCCCTGTCCCACAGGTGGCTGGCCTCGCCCCTGGACTCAGGGCACGCATGCTGCCCCAGCTGCCCGATCAGCTTGCTTCGCCGCTGAGTAAATCAGGCGTCAGCTCCAGGATCCAGGGAGGCGGAGAACAAACCAGAGGATCCCGGGTAACAAGTCAGCGTTCACCAATTTGGTGAGTGAGCCATCGCAGTGGTGTAGAGTGTGAGTGACTGATGTCTCCCCCTCCTGCTCAGAGCCATCTGTAGCCTGGCAGTTCTCTAGCCATCACCTGCCCATGGATGGCTCGGCAGAATGGAAATTACAGTGCAAGCAGGAACCAGTGGCTTTTACAGGAGAAATCATTATTATTGCCATGTTTTATGGGGAAAATAACCCTGAAGAATGTTTTGTAAGGCAGCCGTTGAGACGGGCATATGATAACATCGTAAACCATAAGGGGAAAGGCGGGGAGGGGTGATTCAGAGTCGTTGCGGAGCAGGGAGGGGGAGACGGGAGACGGGAATGAATTGTGGCTGCCTGTCATTGTCCGATGCTCTGTTGTCCTGTACAATGCATGCACACAAATACAGGAGTTCTGGGGGCAAAACTCACTGCTGTCACTGAGTTGCTGCTATTCTCAACTCCCCCTTTAGGATGCCACTGGAATGGGGGGGGGAGGGAGGGAGCCTCAGGCCTGTGGGCCAAATGCTTCCCCAGGTCTCTTCATCACAAGGCCAAACTCTCCCCAGACGCTGCTCTGAGCCCTTTCTGAGTGTCTTTCTCTGGCTGGAATTCTGTGCTCCTGAAGAGTACTAATGCACAGGTGTCTAGAAATCCCTGACTTTTGCACGAAGCTGCCATCTTCTGTGTCAGACCACCGGCCAACTGAGCTCAGCATTCCCTACACTGACCGGCAGTCTGTCCTGATCCCCTGCCCTGTCTGGCAACCAGACCCAATGTGATGGCCTGGGAATTTGATTCAGAGGCTGAACCGGAGGAATCCCAGCCTGCACAGGAGTCCCCGCCTCCAGGGCCGGCTGAGCCGGGGCAGGGCCTTGAATCTGAAGCGCCTGCACCTGTGACGGATCCTCAGAAGCAGACACCAGATGAATCCACACTGGCTCCGGAGGTGATTGAGGACACATTGCCTACAGGTGTGCCTCTCCCAGCCCTGTCAGGGGAAGGCGAGTCTCCCCCTGGGTCCAGTAACCCTCCAGCCTCTCCTGAGCTGCAGAGGCTCAGGGCAGAGAGGCGGAGGGAACTGGTTTCTCCCAGGAAGAGTGCTCGCCTTAAGGCCAGGAGAGGTGGGTCACCTGTGGGCTGGGACCACCCCTGGCCTCAGAGAAGATAAAGGCCAGTCAGCCCAGTCCCAGGTTGCGGGAGCAACGTCGTTGGAAACCTGTTTCTGCCAGCACCCAGACCTGTTCTTCCAGAGTTCCCGACCTTGCCCGGCTCCTCGCTTTGGACCCTGCTTAGCCCTTGGTGGACAGTCTCCAGACCCTTGACCCAGGACCGGACTCAGACCACGCCTCACGGTAACGTCCCCCCGGGATCAGCACACCCAAGACCAAAATCCAAGGGCCGATCAGCATCTGAAAAACCCACAGTCCAAGATCCAAAGCGGATAGCCAGGAAAGGAGCTTCAGGGTCAGTCCAAGTCAGGATGCAGTCCAGCATCACAGCTGAAATAGAAGCCCACAGAAGTCCAGGAGCATCCAAGACAAGGCACCTCAACATGGGCAGTTGAGCATGTGGGACATGATCCATGAGAAGCAGTCAAGTACAACATTCCTTGTGATGCTAGAGAAGACATTTGAGGAAATGTTTGGTCCAGCCAGTCGAAACTCCCTGTTCCTCTTGGCTGGAGCATCCATCCTTTTGCATGTGATAGAAGGTGTGTGTGTGACCTAACCTGTCCAGGTAACAAAAGGACGAGTCACATAGCACACCTCTATCTTTTTTATTTCCTTCTTCGTTTGACCAGCTTCTAGCTAGGACTGCTTTGCTAGCTCTCATCTAGCAGAAGCACTGGGATTATTCCCCCCATATGGGGTAGATCCTCATGTACATATTTGTAACTAAGTCTGCCTTCAGCAATCCAACTGTGAACTGATGTGAGTAAACTTCTTTTATTGACTTTGAATAAAATTTTGGCGTCTTTATTCTTTTAAGAGGGATTCCAGGGAACTTACCAGGAACGCACAATTCAATTTGAGACAGATTGAATTGTATAATAGTGAGAGGCTCGCACGAGCCTGCAACCAGCCATCTGCTGTGTATGTAAAAGGGGAATGTAACTGCTACATAAAGGAACTTGCTAGTGCAAGTTAGAAAGGATATTAATAAACAATATATCTTCTCCTGGCACCCTGAACATTCCCACAGAGCAGAGCCAGCCCCTCAGCTCTGCTGCCTTCTGACACTATGCCTGCCGATTGCAGCATCTGGGCTGGATGAGGCAGGTGACCCTCACCTGCTCTCCGCTTGCCCCAGCTGAGGAATCACATGCCTCCATCCCCAACTGGCCAGTTAGTGAACTAGGCTGCAGAACCTGGCCTTCCTCTGCTTCCTGGAGTGCCCTGCCCACTGTTCCCTACATCTCAGGATCCGCCATGTTCGTGGGGATGGGGACTTCTCTGGCTCTGGGTCCCACTGCTTGGCTTTCAGTGCACCGGCCCCTGTCCCCTCATCCTCTGTCACCCCACGAGTGCTACCTACAGCAACCTCTCCTTCCCCATCCCCAGCTTGCCCCTGTGTGACCCAGTCAGCTGCATCCCTCGCTGGGATCCTCTTCCTCCTCTTCCTCCTCCCCAAAGTCCTGCCAGTTCATGACACAGTCCCTCTCCCTCTTCTGCAGCTGATGCTCTGACACCTGACATCCCGGGATTGCTCCAGGCCACTACATTTAGCTTCTTTGCAGGGGTTGGGCTAGATGTCCTCTGGTGTACCCTTCGACTCTACAATTTTGTGATTCCGTAATACACTCCAGATGAATATGTGACTTGGATTAGGATGAGAAATAGATTCTCCATTATCCAGAAGCAATCATTAAGCCCCCCTCTCTGGGAGTGGAGGGGGGAATCGAACACCATACTATAAATAAAATGGAAAGAATTAATTATCGATGGCTAAGGCCCAATGAGCTTTGATGTAATATATCAGCTGTGAGATGTTCAGGTATGTGCTTTTAAAACAAGGACTGAATCTATTGAGTACAGAAAAAAAGGGTTGTAAATAGAGAGAGAAACGTTCCATATTTATGCGCTAAGCTTCTTTGAGTTGTGGTTGACATAGAAGAACAGAAACATAGATGAACTGACCCTCAAATATTCGTTTGACCATCTTGGTGTTTGTTCCTTGTAAAACAAAAGCAAAAACTCATGCTGCTAGCCCTTATGGTACTGTTTCTTTAGGATTCTACTGGTTTTAATTTGGATAATTGCCGAATGGCAGCAAGAGCCCATGGGGTCACAGGCATGTCAAAGGTCTGTGTCCCTTTGGAGAATGGCAGACACGGCAGAGACTGTTGTGCTTTAAGGAATGTGGTTTATTCACCTATTTACACCTTCCGTCTGCATGGCAGGAGTCCAGATCTTACAGCATTGGCCCAGGGCATTGCAGGCAACCTTCCTGCTCCCTGGCCAAGATGGATGTTAGCCCAGCTTCCTCCTTCTTCTTCCCAGAAAACCCCTTGCTTCCAAACTCCCTTTTCCTGTCCCCTCAAACACACAGTGACCCCAGCAGCCTTTGTGACATCTGACTCCCCAGGCCAAAGGATCCTTCTCTGACAGCCCACTAACACCTTTTTGCCATGCTAATGCTGCCTAGGTTTGTCATTGCTTTTCTCCCAAGAAGCAGGCATCTTTTAATTTCGTGACTGCTGTCACCATCTGCAGTGATCATGGAGCCCAAGAAAGTAAAATCTCTCACTGTCTCCATTTCTTGATGTTTGGAAAGATGGGGATGACAGAGGATGAGATGGTTGGACAGTGTTCTCGAAGCTACAAACATGAGTTTGACCAAACTGTGGGAGGCAGTGGAAGACAGGAGTGCCTGGTGTGCTCTGGTCCATGGGGTCACGAACAGTCGGACACGACTAAACGACTAAACAACAAAGCATCTTCTGAGACCCTGAAGAGCAGATTCCAAATACTGGGTTAGATAGCATGTAAGGTGGCATTCTGTGCTCCGCATTTCCAGCCCATTCGCTTAAGGTTTGATCTCCACCATCTCTTGCGCAAAGGATCTCAGGGAGCCGGAGAGGGGGCAGTCCATCTGCTGCAGAGAGCCGCTGCCAGAGGGTGGTCAACATGCTGCACTCTAGATCCAGTTTGATTTTGTATCACAGCTGTCATCACCAAGATCAGATTCTGTAGCAAAAGCATAGAGTTGGAAGGCACACAAGTTTCTTTTAGGGTCACCCTCCCTTTGTAGCACGTTAACTCAGGGCTACATTTTTGGCAAAGTCCTGCTGCATCAGGCCGCTTTTCCCTTCCCTCTATGTAACTTAGGGACTGGGATTTTTACCCTTTCCAAAAGGTCCATTCTGCAGCTTAGTTCAAGCTGGAACTACCTTTTACTGTCCTTAAAGGTAAAGGTAAAGGGACCCCTGACCATTAGGTCCAGTCGTGGCCGACTCTGGGGTTGCGGTGCTCATCTCGCTTTATTGGCCAAGGGAGCCGGCGTACAGCTTCCGGGTCATGTGGCCAGCATGACTAAGCTGCTTCTGGCGAACCAGAGCAGCGCACGGAAACACTGTTTACTTTCCCGCTGGAGCAGTACCTATTTATCTACTTGCACTTCGACATGCTTTCGAACTGCTAGGTTGGCAGGAGCAGGGACCGAGCAACAGCAGCTCACCGCGTCGTGCGGATTTGAACCGCCGACCTTATGATCAACAAGTCCTAGGCTCTGTGGTTTAACCCACAGCGCCACCCGTGTCTCTTTTTACCATCCTTATCAAGCTATAAATCAAGCCTTCTTCTGCCAGCCTTAATTGCCTGGCAGGAACTTCAAAGACTTCTGCCTTCTTCTGTGCGCTAGCCAGTGGCATTGGCACAAAACAGTCCAGCCTGCCTTTTACTTTCACTTTTAGGCATTCGCCGTACTCACACAATCTCCACGCAGTTGGTTTTTCCCTTCCGTCTCTGAAGAGGCTTGCTTCACTCTGCCAGTTCCAGGAGACACCAACTGGGACAAAAACAGCGCCCAGTCCTACCTATGCTGGCAGTGGGTCTGTGGCCCCGATTCCTGGGCCCATAACCATTGTTAGGATCGTCCTACTCTCGTGTGGGACCCTGGCAGAGACACATGCCCGACTGGCATGTTCTCTCCCTCCTGCTCGATTGTTCAGGAGCTTCAAAAGCCTCCTTCAGCCCAAATATTACAGCGACTGATGCCAAAAGGCATTAGCACACTCAGGGATCTGCAGAGTATTCGCAGTTTGTGTAACAGAACTCAGTAGCTCAGCATTTTGGCTAATCTACGTTTATTCATATATAATACACTTGGAGCATTCTGCCTTAGCTCCTTCCTCTTTCTCATCATACAGCAAAGAGAGAAAGAACAAAGGACAATAGTTCCACTTCACAGAACACAGTAAGATAAACATCCTGTCTCCATCACTTCCCACTCTGTGGAATGAAAACATACACCGTCATGTGATAGACAACATTCTCATGACTGCAAACACGGAGCGGGAATCTTAACAGTGTCATCTAGTCCAACCCCTACAATGCAGGAATCTCAACATGTGGTCCCCCATCCAATCTGAAACCATACCGGACCCTGCTTAGCTTTGCAAAATGTGCATGCAGTTTTTAATTCCTATCGGTCCCAGCCAGCAAGGCCAATGGGCCGGACCGGTGGGAATGGCAGCCCAACAATATTTGGAGGGTTGCAGGTTCCCTGTCCATGCCTTACAAAGACCCCAGAAGCTTTCCCGCCACTGTGCTACAGCATCCTCACTCACTGTCATTCATGGGAAGCAAGCTCAGAAGTGGAGGCTCCTTGGAAGTAGAAAAGGATCGGCAGATAGATGCAGAAGCAACTGCAAAAGGTCACAGAGCAAGGCGCTGGAAACCAGGAACTTCCATTCCATTGCAATTGGTTCCTCGAGGACATATCATCCAAGAACCCAGGAAATCAGAATGGCAGCTTATAAAGATCATGCCAGCCTATTTTGGGGACTGTAAATGGAACTCCTATATCTAGGAGGGTCTGCGCAAGCAACCTCAGCTTCGACGTGATCTTGCCTGGTAAATGGAAGCCTTGCTGCTGAACGAAAACAGACACACGGAGTATTTTTTTTGCCTGCACTTTTGTCCCTCAGGGTGGCTTACAACATATGTTGAAGACATTGCTGCCTCGCATTTATTTATTTATTTCATAAAATTTATACACCGTTTGGAAAAAAGAAAGAAACCCTCAAAGAGGTTGATGGAAAAGATAAAACAATAAAATTATTGATAAAAACAATGAATGAGAATAATTGAAAACGTCCAAAAAAATTTAAAATCAACAATAAACCATATTACACTGGACCTTAAAGAAGAAGAAGAGTTTGGATTTGATATCCCGCCTTTCACTCCCCTTCAGGAGTCTCAAAGCGGCTAACATTCTCCTTTCCCTTCCTCCCCCACAACAAACACTCTGTGAGGTGAGTGGGGCTGAGAGACTTCACAGAAGTGTGACTGGCCCAAGGTCACCCAGCAGCTGCATGTGGAGGAGCGGAGACGCGAACCCGGTTTCCCAGATTACGTGACTACCGCTCTTAACCACTACACCACACTGGCTCTCTAAAGACCTACATTAAAGACCTACATTGGCTCCCACTATGTTTCCGAGCACAATTCAAAGTGTTGGTGCTGACCTTTAAAGCCCTAAAGAGCCTCGGCCCAGTATACCTGAAGGAGCGTCTCCACCCCCATCGTTCAGTCCTGATACTGAGGTCCAGCGCCGAGGGCTTTCTGGTGGTTCCCTCACTGTGAGAAGTGAAGCTACAAGGAACTGGGCAGAGGGCCTTTTTGGTAGTGGTGCCTGCCCTGTGGAATGCCCAAACAACTGACTTTTAGCGGACATCTGAAGACAGCCCTGTTTAGGGAAGGTTTTTAAAAACAGTTTTATTCTGTTTTTAGTCCTCTGTTGGGACCCACCCAGAGTGGCTGGGGAGGCCTAGCCAGATGGGTGGGGTATAAATAATAAAATTATTATTATTAATATTATTAACAAAAAGCAGATTAAACGATGCACTAAACATGTCTCTCCACTTCATTAACAGGGATACCGTAAGCTCCTGCAAAACGTGCCTGTTTTCTTTCTACAAACAATCTTTCCGCAGCAAGGAACAGGATGTGACAGTAAGGTCTTTCAGTCCACCCATGATAGATGAAAGGTGTTTGTGGGAAAAGTCACCTGATACAATCCATTGTCAAACCATCTTTCTGATTAACAGGTATGACCCTTGTGGAGCACCACCAGTCGTAAATTTGTCATGGATGATCAATGCTTCCAGTAAAAACCTCCCCCCCCCAACCCCGCATTTTGTGAAGACAATGCTAAGGCTCTGTTTATAAGTTATAGGTGCCTTTACCTCCTAGAAAGACCATCATAGGAAATCAAAGAGATCTGATCTTGGCTTAACTTTTACAATCAAGCCTTGTGATGTGCCTGTAGTGTTCTTTCTGTGATCTGAGCCGGCAGCCTGAGTTACTGCATTTGCAGACAAGGCCAGCCCTATTGTGAGATACTGCACATTGGCTCGATCAGGGGTCGCACTCTCCTTCCCTCAGCCAGCCAAGGAGCAGGGTGCACGTGGGCACCCTTTTGCCAGCCATAAGGAGAAGGAGGTGCCACCGCTGCCCCAACCATAAAAACCTGTCCCAGGCATGGCTTCCTTTCCTGCGGCTCTGGCCTCGATGAGGGAGCCTGTTGTCTGGGGACCAGGTTGTGCCCCTTAAACAAAACTGTGCCTGGGGCCACGGCCCCCAGCACCCCATGCTACGTCACTGGCCACAGGCATAAGTGGGTGGGGCAGCAAATGCCAATTCCTCTTTAAAGCAGGCTAGTTTCTACCACTCCCTCACATGCCCCTCTCTAGCCTCTATCCAGGCAGGCAGGTGGCTTTATCAGAGCTCACCTGTAGCTGCATAGTGAGATGTGATTAGAGACAACACCGTCTCTGCAGGCTTTTTTCTTTCTTTCTGAGAGTTAAAAATACTAAGAAAAGATTATTGTTTTTTTCATGTCTGCCTACCAGCCGGGCCCAAAACACTTTAAAAACCTGCCTCGTCACAATATTGTCACTCTCTTTGCGGCGCTTTCCTCCTCTGAAGCATTTTTCATTATTGATTGACGTCGCTTCTCAGGGAAGTTGAGACAGCATGTGGAGAAGGGCATGATTAAAGAACTGGTTTGAAACTGTAAAAGCTCTGATGATTCCTGACAAGTGTTTGGGTTTGTTAGAATCATAGACTTGTCGAGTTGAAAAGGATCCCAAGGGTCATCTAGTCCAACCCCCTGCAATGCTGGAATCTCAACAGAAGCATCCATGACAGATGGCCTTCCAAACTCTGCTTAAAAACCTCCAAGGAAGGAGAGTCCGCCACTTTCCACTGTTGAACAGCTCTTACCATCCGAAAGTTATTCCTGCTGTTTATTCAGAATCTCCTTTCCTGTAACTTGAAGCCATGGGTTCGAATCCTAATGTGATAGGAATTTTATGGTCTTAGATATATGGTAATGCCACTACCAATCTTCAGGAGGGGGTGGGGTTGCGGGCTCACGACCCCCGCCCACACTCCTGCGGGGCTGGCCCCAGCCTCGCGGGAGCCGGTGATTCCCTTCATTAGCATACCCTCGCACCGCCAGCCAATCGGCTGGCGGTGGGGGCGGGCCGTCTGTGGGGCATTTAAGGTCAGGGCAGCCCTCGGCTTGCCCCTTTTCTCCTCTTACGCAGGAAATCCAATCAAGTAACCTGCTAGACAGGAGATAAACAACAACAGGAGAAAAACAATATTAAAATTTCTGTGATGTAGGTGGGATGTATCTGAGGGGTGGTCTTAGGTTACACCCCTTCTGTGATGTATGCATAATGTTTCTGGGGGTGGTCTTGATCTAGAGGATGGGAATTTCAAAAGTCTTTATAAGGCCTTGCAGGCCATTGTTCTGGGTCCTCTTCCTCTCCTGCGTGTGAGGGGAGTACCCTGTTGCAACAGATCAATAAAGATCAAGCTTACTAGCTGCTTTGCTTCTCAATATTCTCTGGTTGGCCTCTGTTATTTTCTTCTACCAATAGGGAACCTATGTAAGGACTCTATATGGGCTCTTGGATACCCCATAAGGGAAAAGGGCATATTTTTATTTACAACACTACCCTCCGGAGCAGGAGAAAACAAGCTAGCTCCATCTTCCATGTGACAGCCCTTTAGATAGTTGCATATGGCTATCGTATCTTCTCTCAGTCTCCTCTTTTCCAGGCTAAATATACCCAGCTCCTTCAATCGTTCCACATAAGGCTTGGTTTCTAGACCCTTGATCATCTTGGTCCGGGGTCAGCAAACTTTTTCAGCAGGGGGCTGGTCCACTGTCCCTCAGACCTTGTGGGAGGCCGGACTATATTTTTTTTGGGGGGGGGAAAGAACAAATTCCTATGCCCCACAAATAACCCGGAGATGCATTTTAAATAAAAGCACACATTCTACTCATGTAAAAACACGCTGATTCCAGGACTGTCCGCAGGCCGGATTTAGAAGGCGATTGGGCTGGATCCGGCCCCCGGGCCTTAGTTTGCCTACCCATGATCTTGGTCATCCTTCTCTGCATATTACAGCTTCTCAATATCCTTCTTAAATTGTGGTGCCCAGCATTGGACACAGTATTCCAAGTGTGGTCTGATTCTGTCCTTGATTCTGTTGATGCAGTCCAGAATGGCACTAGCTTTTTTGCTGCTGCATCGCACTGTTGACTCATGTTTAGCTTGTGGTCCACCAGGACCCTTAGATCCTTTTCACATGTGCTGCTAGTAAGCCGGATGTCCCCCTCCCCCTTATATTTGTGCATCTGGTTCGTCCTGCCTAAGTGCAGAACCTTACATTTGTCCCTATTGAAATTCATTTTGTTGGCTTGTGCCCAGTTCTCCAATTTGTTAAGGTCATCTTGAATTCCGATTTTGTTTTCTGCTATCTTTCCTAGATGGGTGCTATCTGGAAATTTGATGAGCATCTACTCAATTCCTTCACCCAAGTCATTAATAAAGATGCTGAACAACAACGGGGCCAGGATGGAACCCTGTGGCACCCACTTGTCACTTTCCCCCGCAATGATGAGAAACTGTTAGCACCCTTTGGGTTTGGCCAGTCAACCAGCTACAAATCCACCTAATAGTTACCTCATCTAGCCCACATTTTACTAGCTTCTCCACAAGAACATCATGGTGGACATTGTCAAAAGCCTTACTATATATATATATATATATATATATATATATATATATATATATTTGCTTTCGTAGATTTTCACGGGTATAGGAATGCAGGTTTTGGTGTCTTCGGGTGTCTTCCCGTGTAAGAGTTGGGGTGTCTAGGCGACGTTTCGACGAGGTCTCACTCGTCATCTTCAGGCTGGTGCTAACAAGAAGCCGAAAGCACCAGCCTGAAGATGACGAGTGAGACCTCGTCGAAACGTCGCCTAGACACCCCAACTCTTACACGGGAAGACACCCGAAGACACCAAAACCTGCATATATATATATATATATATATATATATATATATATATATAACACATAGCAACAACACTACACAAGTGGTTCCCAATTGGTTGTCCGTGGTCCCAATTTGTAGACCCCCAGGGGGTCCACGTAACCCACCCAGGGGGTTGGTGGCACCATTCTGATAACAAAAGTGACCATAGACTTTGACAAAATAAAAAAATTCCTCCCAGTAGCACCTTAGAGACCAACTAAGTTTGTTATTGGTATGAGCTTTCGTGTGCATGCACATTTCTTCAGAAGTCACCAGACCCTTATATATAGTGGGAGGGTGGGGTGGGTTTTTTCTCAGAAGGGTAGTAGGAGATGGGTGATTGGCTCAATGGGTATGGTAAACCTGTTGATGACTGTTAATGATTGCAATTAGTCCTACAGGGAAAAGCATGGGATGGCATGCAGATGACCACAAATAGCTTTAGCATGTGTGATGAGACAAGAATCCAATATTCAGACTAGGTCTCTCCATAGTTTTCAGTTTGCATGCACACGAAAGCTCATACCAATAACAAACTTAGTTGGTCTCTAACGTGCTACTGGAAGGATTTTTTTTTATTTTGACTATGGCAGACCAACACGGCTACCTACCTGTAACATAGACTTTGACCATAGACTTTGTCATGGACTTTGAAGACACTCAAACTCAGGACGCAAGGGAGAAACATGCTAAGAGGAAGGCACACTTGGGAAATCCACACCATGATCAACTCCTGCCCAGGAACTAATGTTTCCCCTGTGGAAGGACGTGTGGGTCCAGGATTGGCCTCCACAGTCACTTACGGTCTCATTGTTAAAACCATGTTTATGGAAGACAATCTTACTCGGCTACGAGTGATCACCAAAGAAGACGAAGAGAAGATAAAAAATTTCAAAAGTAGAGGGTCCATGGCTTAGCTTTTGCAAAACAGAGGGTCTGCAATACTTAGCTAATTGGGAATCACTCTCCCAAACCATTTTTTCAAAATTGTGCTGTTTCTGATAATGATGCCAATTCCAACACCAGAGAAATAATCTGTGTGGACCAAGTGTTCTTCAGAAATGGCTTTGCCACCACATCTACAATAAAGACTTTTGAGGCCATGCGTTGGTGGAAAAGGCTGTATTTATCAATTTAATAGGAAGCTGACAGCCAGGGAACCCCCTTGGATTGATTGGCAAGGGCAGTGGGGGCAGGGGGCTGCCTGAGGTTTGTGAAGCAGCCCCCCATTCGTGCCAAAGGACTAGCACCCACCGAGTAAATCTCAACAGTCTGCAAGCTACGGCACACCAGACTTGCTTAGCTTACTTAAGAGGTTGCAACAGATTCCCTTAACCTTTCAAGCATTTTGCAATGCATTCGACAACGCACCCGTTCTTGCTGAACTTGACAAATTCGCAACCGGGATCAGTTTGCCAACTGTGCTGTGGAACAGCAGGTAAAGGTCAAGCTCAAGAACGCATGACAGATTGAAGCTTGTTCCTTCCAATGTAGCAATTTTTTTCCTTAAAATGCTGTTGTAAATTCGGCATGACACCGTGCAACATGAGACTATTCTTAAATATATTATTAGACTGCCAGAAGGGGAAAGTATTACAAATGTGACCGATTTGCAAGGCTTAGCATACTAATGTCGATTCCCCCCCCCCCTTCTCATACTTCTTCTGCTGCAAGAAATTCTGTTGTTTGGCTTCTCTCCCAGTTGCGCTTCCATACAGGGCCGGCCCACCCATGAAACAGACTGAAGCAAGCACATCAGGCAGCGGAATCCCACAGAGCACTGCCCTATGTGTGCCCTGCCCACCCCTGCCGCCAAGGTTGCGTGGCTGTGGCATCTTCTAGTGAGATGCCATCAAAACCCACAGCGCAAACCTGGCAAGCGATGCTTCCAGGGGTGGGCCACACCTTTCAATTTTGCCTCAGGTGGCGAAATGGGATGGGCTGCCCCTGTCTTCATGCCATGACTCCATCAGCCTGCCACTGTCAATCAGCTTGTACCTTCAGGGTCCCCCCCCCTAACGTTTAGTCATAGCATCATAGGAAAAGGTAAAGATTGAATTATGGTGCTGGAGGAGACTCTTGAGAGTCCCATGGACTGCAAGAAGATCAAACCTATCCATTCTGAAGGAAATCAGCCCTGAGTGCTCACTGGAAGGACAGATCCTGAAGCTGAGGCTCCAATACTTTGGCCACCTCATGAGAAGAGAAGGCTCCCTGGAAAAGGCCCTGATGTTGGGAAGGATTGAGGGCACAAGGAGAAGGGGACGACAGAGGACGAGATGGTTGGACAGTGTTCTCGAAGCTACCAGTATGAGTTTGACCAAACTGCAGGAGGCAGTAGAAGACAGGAGTGCCTGGCGTGCTCTGGTCCATGGGGTCATGAAGAGTCAGACATGACTAAACAACAACAACAAAGGTAGATAAAGAACCCCAGGACACTTTAGTCCAGTCAAAGGCGACTATGGGGTTGTGGTGCTCATCTCGCTTCTGGCCAAGGAAGCTGGCATTTGTCCACAGACAGCTTTCTGGGTAATGTGGCCAGCATGACTAACTGCTTCTGGCACAACTGAACACCATGACGGAAACCAGAGTGCATGGAAACACTGTTTACCTTCCCGCTGCAGTGGTATCTATTTATCTACTTGCACTGGTATGCTTTTGAATTGCTAGGTTTGCAGAAGCTGGGTCAGAGCAATGGGAGATCACCCCTGTGGGACGTGATCCATGAGAGGCTGTCAAGTACAACATTCCTTGTGATGCTAGAGAAGACATTTGAGGGAATGTTTGGTCCAGCCAGTTGAAACTTCCTGTTCCTCTTGGCTGGAGCATCCTTCCTTTTGCATGTGATAGAAGGTGAGTGTGACCTAACCTGTCCAGGTAACAAAAGGACGAGTGATGCAGCACAATTCCCTCCTTTTGACTTCCTTCTTCGTTTGACCAGCTTCTAGCTAGGACTGCTTTGCTAGCTCTCAGCTAGCAGAAGCACTGGGATTATTCCCCCATATGGGTAGATCCACATGTACATATTTGTAACTAAGTCTGCCTTCAGCAATCCAACTGTGAACTGATGTGAGTAAACTTCTTTTATTGACTTTGAATAAGATTGTTGCGTCTTTATTCTCTTAAGAGGGATTCCAGGGAACTTACCAGGAACGCACAATTCATTCTGAGACAGATTGAATTGTATAATAGTGAGAGGCTCACACGAGCCTGCAACCAGCCATCTGCTGTGGATACAAAAGGGGGGAATGTAACTCTGCTACATAAAGGAACTTGCTAGCGCAAGTTAGGAAGGATATTAAGAAGCAATATATCCTCTCCTGTCACCCTAAACATTCTCACAACCCCGTAACGAACTGCCAACCTTCTGATCAGCAAGAGCCCAAGAGGCTCAGTGGTTTCGACGACAACACTCCCTATAGAATAATAGAATATTTGAATTGGAAGGGACACCAGGGGTCATCTAGTCCAACCCCCTGCAATGCAGGAATCCCAGCGAAAGTATTCATGACAGATGGCCACCCAACCTCTGCTTTAAAACCTCCCTGGAAGGAGAGTCTACCATCTTCTCCAAGGACCTCAGGGTGGTGTATGGTTCTCCTCCTTTCCATTTCCTCCTCACAACAACCCTGTGAGTTAGGCTAGGCTGAGAGACCATGACTAGCCCAAGGTCACCCAGTGAGCTTCCTAGTGGAGTCGAGATTCGCACCCTGGTTCGACACTATACCATTACCCCACAGTGGCTCATTGCTTGGCTGGGAAACCACATTTCAAAATAAATAATGTCTCACACTTTACCTTCTGTTTACAGACATATTCGTTTGTTCCCCCCCCCCAGCCCCGTTTTTGTTTTCCATCAACATGCACACACACGTAAAGTCACTGTTCGTCTTTTATTTTCACGCTGTGCTCCAACCAAAGAATAATTAGAGTTGAATCGATGCTGGTGGAGTTACAAGAAGGTAATATTTCTACAGCAAAAAACCTTGCAGAAATAAATGGATCTTGGAAGTGGGGGGGTCGTTGTGTGGTGTGTATGTGTGTGTGTGTGTGTGTGTGTAGCATAAGATGCTGCTGGAAGGCAAACTAACAATCTCTTGGGATGGCCATTATTCCGTCTCCAAATTCTCTTGTCCCTCTTCCTTGCACCTCTCCCTTTCACCATCTGCATCTCCCCTTGTACTGAACGCATCTCTATTTTTTCTTTTCCCAGGGAAGGTGAAACACAGATCAGAATCTATTTAAAGCACTGTGTGCTCTACCCCACCCCCTCCCATTTTCATTTTTGCAAAAATGCCATGGAGATGTTCAAAGATATTAGGACAGATTAGGACATGCTGTAGCAAAACTGGGAGGTAGGAATGGGCAAAATGTCAATTTTGGATTCTCCCTATTTCTCATTTTGCCAGTCTTAAAATCTCCACATTTCCAAATCAGTTTGTGATGATTTTTATTTTGTATGAAAATGTATC
Organism: Podarcis liolepis; assembly: GCF_965112155.1. Lineage (NCBI taxonomy): Eukaryota > Metazoa > Chordata > Lepidosauria > Squamata > Lacertidae > Podarcis > Podarcis liolepis. Next base: position 37,512,067 of record NC_139566.1, on the reverse strand, counting down.
ATCACGAATTTCTGCTAATATACACGTTTGTAAGCATTTTTGCCCAGACATTTTTGCATAGCAATTTTGCCTAATATAAATGCATTTTTTTTTTGCAAAGCAATTTTAATAAAGACATTTTTGCAAAGCAAGTTTTCCTAATATATAGACAGGGGAGTTGTCCCCCACAGGGATACAAAGGGGAAGGGCCACAGAACACATCTGGCTTGAAGTGAATATGTAGAAGCCCAATTGTGCTGCAGAACTGTTCATGCATGGGAGCTCACCCACAGGGAATCTCTGGCCTGAGGTTAACATGCAGAAGCCAGTTTATGCTGGAGATACCAGGGAGCTCCTCCAGCCTATGATTTTTTACTGGTGGTCTCCCTCCATACTTCCTCAAGTGAAGAGTAAATACAGGATCAAATCCAAAACTCCTTTCTCAGGCCTAACTTCATCTTTACATGCGCGAACAGGTGATAAAGCATCCAAGATTAACAACTCTGGGATTTCGCCTCGCTCGCGTTTTAGCCATTTATATAGCAGCTGATTTATAGATGCCATTAGAACTGAGAGTGGTATTGATCAGTCTGAACTGCTCAAATTGGTAAGTAGATATTGAAAAAAGGCAGAATGCCGAGAGAGACAGAAAGACATGGTCTAGGGGGAAACTAGAGTTTTGCTGCATTTATTCTGTGCCCCAACTGGGGCACTGGGGGGTAAAGCAGTTTTTCCTGAAAGTTTTTGAACCCAGGTTGTCTTTCGAAACTTACTGTACCAGGTCAGCATTAACAGTCATGCTGCTATCCAGTGCTATTTTTCTAGAAAAAGAGGTGCCGGAACTCACCATGAAGACCTCCTTTGTTCTCTTAGAATGGCAATGGCGCACACCAGAGAGGTAGCAAAACTGATTTCAGAGCGCTCCAGCTGAAAAACAGCCCTGGAGCTATCTGAGTACTCCGATGTGTGTGGTTTTATTCTGCAGATTGTGGCTGCACTTGAGGATCTCTGTTTTGAGCCATCAATCTTATACTGTAATTCATGAGAGATTCTGCCATAGCAAATACGCTGGACTTTAGGGTGCCACAAAACGCTTCTTGCTTTTAATCTGCCCCTGCCTTTATTTAATCTGACCTTAGGCACTAATGGACGCGGGTGGCGCTGTGGGTTAAACCACAGAGCCGAGGGCTTGCCGATCAGAAGGTTGGCGGTTTGAATCCCCACGACGGGGTGAGCTCCCGTTGCTGGGTCCCTGCTCCTGCCCACCTAGCAGTTCAAAAGCACATCAAAGTGCAAGTAGATAAATAGGTACCGCTCCAGTGGGAAGGTAAAGGCGTTTCTGTGTGCTGCTCTGGTTCGTCAGAAGCGGCTTAGTCATGCTGGCCACATGACCCGGAAGCTCCCTCGGCCAATAAAGTGAGATAAGCGCCGCAACCTCAGAGTCGGCCACTACTGGACCTAATGGTCAGGGGTCCCTTTACCCTTTACCTAGGCACTAACAGCACCTTCTCCCAGCTTCAGCTAGTATGCCAGCAACAGTAATTCTTGGACTGGGTTAGTTTAGCCACAATGACTCAAGGCTGGATTGCCGCCATGTGCTCTATGTGAGACTTGTTAGGAAAGTCGCTTAAGTAATGCAGGCAGAGTCCAGAAATAAAAGAAATCCCGATAACATTTCACTGAGGAAAACTGAACAAAGACAGCGTATAATTTGAGGAGAAAGGGGGCATTGTTGTGCTCTGGTTCTGCTTGAGATCTTCTCCTGAGTATCTGTTTGGCCCAGCAGAGCTTTCCTTGTGCTCTTAAGCTCATTGACAGGAACAGAGAGATGCACTGCTCCTCTGGGGGCCTTTGCTATATCTATTTTTTCTGTCCATACACTGTGTTCACCCTAAACGTGAGTGTGGTCATATGCAAAGGGATCAGAACCCCACCCCCCAAAGAGCGATTTTGAGTGTGTGAGCCCTAAGCATTCTAAACGGTTGAATTAACTTGCCACCGCCGTGATATATAAGAGAGTTGGCATTGTGAATAAAGATTAGATAAACTGTTTAAAAGCTCGCAGGGCTGAATCATCGCGTTTGTTAATTGTTCTGTCTCCATTTATCTCTGTGCCTTATTTATTAGGAAACAGGCCCTGAAACTTTAATAAAATGGATCCACAAAGGGGGGGAAAATTGCAAACCTACCAACGACAACAACCCCATACCAACCTATTTAATTAGTTCCATTTAATTGAGCTTACAACTTGGCTCCTGTTACAACTTACAACTTGGCTTCTTCCCTGTCTCTCTTCCAGCAGAAATAGCTGCGAGCATTTAGTCTGTCGCTCTTTGGTGGAGGGCCTCAGGAAGAAATGCGGCCCTCCGTTACTCTCTGCCTGGCCTCCAATGCTCTCTCCAGGCCACACCCCCACTGGGCCTCTTTCACACCCCAATTGTTTCCTCCTGGTTGGAATGTGTGCTTGAGCTGTGATGCTGCAGTCTGCTTGTGTGGATTGGAGGATGGAGATATGTTTTTGTGTTGAGAAAGTAGCCTACTGCACCAAAGAAAACATTAGCATTCATTGCATACCCTCCAACATTCCTCACATGAAAATAGGGAAATTCTATTCCAGGGGTTGGCAAGGCTCACCGGCCATGGGCTGGATCGCTTCTGCGGAGATTGTCTGTGGGCCAGACCAGCACAGCACAACGCCAGAAACCGCGTCTGTGCATGTCCGCGGCACTGGTAATCGCTTCTGCGCATGCCTAGACGCTGAAAATCTCTTCTGCGCAAGTGCGATTTCTGGCGTCTGTGCATGTGCAGACACAATGTCCAGTGCCACTTGGCAAGTCCCCGCACCACACTGCGCCAGTTTAGCGCAGCACGCAGGGGACTCGCCGAGCAGGCGGCTCGGTTCGGGGGTGGCTCGTGGGCCAGTAAAATGGTCTACTAGGCTGCATCCAGCCCATGGGCTGCACGTTGCTGACCCCTGTTCTATTCTGTATCAGGAACCTTCTCCCTCATTTGATTCCCCTCCCCACAGATGTCATATACATCTGTCACCTTGAGCCGATGGCAATCTCTCAGCCAAACCTCCCTCACAGGATTGTTGTAAATAAAAAAACACACGAGGGAAGGGATAATGTGCAACCCCTTCAACAGATAAATGGAAGGAAATAAAATTTTAGCTGTAAGCTGCCTAGAGTTCCTGTCAGAGAAAAAGGCAGAATATGATGAAGACAAAGAAGATAAATGGAAACCGTGAGAATGATTGGGTACATACCAGAGAGTAAATTCTATTGAACTCAGTGGGACATACTTCTGAGTAAAAATGTTTAGGATCACAGTGAAAAACTACAGTTACCTGGGAGTAAGCTCCATTGAATACAGTGTGTCTTACTTCTGAGTAGGCATGTAAAGGCTAGCAGTAAAGGAACAATAAAGGAACAAACATGCCACACATTTTCTAAAAAAACTGCTGGCTGCTGAACTATTGCAATTCAAGAGTTTAAAGTGGGTTGGTTACATTTCCCTTTTTAAATTGTAGGACAGCCTTCATATGTCAGCTTCACCATTTATTTCATTTGGTGCAGGAATTACATTTCAGTATAAACAGGACTCCAGTTTTGTTACCTACACCTTCATTGGACTAGAGCTGAGCTGAATTTTCTAAGAAAGTCACTGAATTTTCCAGGATGCCTCTGGACTGTTAGATGTTAGGAGACTATTCAGTGAGGTGCCCCCACGCCCTGATGACACGGCCTGGAAAGAGGGGGCAGTCCCCCTCTTTCAGCCATTATATACTTTTATTCCTTGCCAAACATACATTTACCTCCACCTCTGCCATTTGTGAATGGTAGGCTAACAGTCGCATTATGATTTGCAGATAAATCCTGAGGGTATCCCATGCGATGAAAGGTATCCCATCTGTCTCCATTTCCCTTTCCTCTTTCATTGCTGAAAAGACACCCCCTCTCACAGTGAAAAGGCCATTTACTTCAGCACAGAATATTTGTTTCCATGCCTCTTGTGTCCTGATTCTCCACTCTAGAATGATGACACATTTGACAGCATCTCGGCACCCTTTGGCGCAGCAGAGAATCCATCACACATAGTTTGGCTTCTTATTTCCCCAAAGCAAAACTAGATGCCACAGGACTCTTGAAGTTGCTGGACTGCAGCTCCCATAATCCCTTGCTATGAGTCATTGTTGTCTAAGACAGAAGGGAGTTGTAGTCTGACAATATCTAGAGGACCATACAAGATACAAGCCAGATGAGATTGGCTGAGGGACACACAGGAACACACAGGAACCTGCCCTGTATTCAGACTGAACTTCTGGCCCATCTGTTCCCATGCTGATTACTCTAAGGCCTCAGGTAGAGGTCTACCTGCTATTTAAAAAAACAGCCAACAACTGGTAATGATTGGAATCAAATCTAGAACCTTCTGCTTTATACCACTGATGGTCTTCCCCAACTAATATCTATCAACATGCAAGCATTCAAAAGATGTCAGCCAGCCAATCAAAAATTTCACTGCATTAAATGAAGGTCACCACACTTTCCTCAAGGAGCAAGGCAGGCAGGGAAAGACAAAAAAATATATTAAACTACCTCCAAAGCAAGGGATAGGTATCCTGAAGAATGACAACTCTAGCAATTCAGCCCTAACCTAGTTTTAATAATCTTCAAAAAGACAACCATAGCAATGGGGATTTATCAGCAATGGGAATGAGAAGTTAGAGACGGCTTCTGTGCACAGGGACAGCAGGCGCACACATTGCTCTCACATTGCTGTGGGCCTTCATATTTCCCCTGCTTCTTCATCTCTCTAGTCTTTTTATTATTATTTTTACTGAATAAGCTCTACGGATCTATTATGCGCTCCCAGCTTGCAGTGACATATGACTGAAATTGGAGAGATACATGGCAGTGCTCTCTCCAGGGGGGCGCACATGGCAGAGCCAGCTTTTCACTGTCAAACGCATCATTCTTAACAGGATGTATGAAAACGGAAAGTGTCTGTCGCGTTGATGGATGCTCGGATACATTCTCAAAAGCCAGGGCATCTAGGCTGCAGTGTTTGAGGGAAAGAAGAAAGGGGGGAGGGGGGAGCAAGAAAAGATACCCAAAGAGGGAGATGTCATGGTTTAGTTATTCTGGCCTAGTACCTCCTTTAGTTTCAATAACAGGGATTTTTAAAAAGGGCAAAATGGAAGGTTGCCTCTGCCAGACGGCAACTAAGGTTAGTTTTGCATTGTTAAGCAAAGGGCTTAATTAGCAGACACACACATATATGAGATCTCCTCACTATTTCTAATGGAGGGGTTCTTTCGCTGCATCGTACGTACCTTTCTCTTAAGAGAAACCTAACTACCACTTCTTTTCAAGATGCCTTCGTCCTTGAAAAAGCAACATATGTTTAGAATGGCATTCATGTTGAGGTGTTTTTGAAGCAGGGCATTCAGCGAGGATGAAGAAAGGCCACTGACAACAATTGCACTTTAAAGGTTGAATAGCACAGGGATGTCAAAGATCACAGACTCAACGTTGCTTACTATTTAAAGCAGGAGGTGTTCACCTTTCTGTAGCCAGAGAACACGTTTCACCCCAATCGCAAAGCGCAACTCACTTTTCATCTAGCTCTGTGGCATTGCATAGAGGAAGCTGTCCTATATCGAGTCAGAACATCAGCCCACATTGCTCAATATTGTCTACACTGGCTCTCCAGATTTGCAAGACAGGGGATACTCCCAGTCCTATCAGGAGATGTTGGGCATTGAACCGGGAACATTCTGCAAAGAAAACTGATGTCCTACCATTGAGCCACAGCCCTTCCACTTTCTCCCTTGCATGCAGAAGGTCCCAGGCTCAATCTATGGCTAAACCAGGGGTAGGAAATCTTTTGCTTTCCAGATGTCATTGGGTTCCAACTCTCATCAATCCCAACCTGCTGGAAGAGACAGTCCAGCCACATCTGGAGGGCCTCAGAGTCTCTATCCCTCTCAAACTCTCCCCCCCGAGCTGCTTTTTCTAAATGAATAAGATGGCAATCCTAGTGTCTAGTGTCATATTCCCAATAGTGAAAATCTGGACAAAGTTGTTGAGCCCTACTTGCCATACGTCTAGGTTTTCCCCATTTTCCGATTTGGTAAAAATCTGTCGAAACACCATTTTGCTGAGTGATTCACATATGTGTCCTGCAAAACCGGGGAAAATATGACAGACGTACTACACACACCTTGTTGTTGTTTAGTCATTTAGTCGTGCCCAACTCTTTGTGACCTCATGGACCAGAGCATGCCAGGCACTCCTGTCTTCCACTGCCTCCCGCAGTTTGATCAAATTCATGCTGGTAGCTTCGAGAACACTGTCCAACCATCTCATCCTCTGTCATCCCCTTCTCCTTGTGCCCTCAATCTTTCCCAACATCAGGGTCTTTTCCAGGGAGTCTTCTCTTCTCATGAGGTGGCCAAAGTATTGGAGCCTCAGCTTCAGGATCTGTCCTTCCAGTGAGCACTCAGGTCTGATTTCCTTCAGAGTGGATAGGTTTGATCTTCTTGCAGTCCATGGGACTCTCAAGAGTCTTCTCCAGCACTGTAATTCAAAAGCATCAATTCTTCGGTGATCAGCCTTCTTTATGGTCCAGCTCTCACTTCCATACATCACTACTGGGAAAACCATAGCTTTAACTATACGGACCTTTGTCGGCAAGGTGATGTCTCTGCTTTTTAAGATGCTGTCTAGGTTTGTCACTGCTTTTCTCCCAAGAAGCAGGCATCTTTTAATTTCGTGACTGCTGTCACCATCTGCAGTGATCACAGACTACACACACCTACTTGGGAGCAAGTCCAATTGGACTAAGTAGGAATTACTTCTGAGTAGACATGCATGGGATTCAAAGGGGCTAGATCTTAACCATGGTTGCTTGCATCTTAGCCATTTTCTCTGATATCACCATTCATTGTTCACTTTCTCGTAGACAATTGAAATGCTCATTGTTATTACACAGTCCAGTGTTTTCTATACTGTCTTCTGCTTTTCCAAACCTGATTGCTCATTACAGATATATTTTGCAATAAAATGCAATCATGGTACAAAACTATCAGTGTGGACAGGGGAAGCACTATTGAAGTTTCTAAGGCAAGAGTAGGCAGCCACTAGCCCATACGCCAAATTAGGCCCACAAAATCTCCCTATATGGTCTGTTAGCGTGGGTCGGCTCAAGCCATGCCTACCTGCCCACCACCAGACATCAGGGCCCACACTGAAAAGAAAGAGTTGAGAGCAAGCAGTGGTAGAATTAGGCACTGATTTTCTGCCTTTTGCTTTTGCCAAAGTACAACTGGAAAGGAAGAATTGGGAGTGCACTTAGACTGTACTCCTGATTCTTCCTTTGTATCCGCAGCTGATGGTTGAATTCAAACCATGGTTGCAAAGGAAAATTAGGCACACTTAGGGGTATGGTGCCAATTCTTCCTTTGCAAGCCACAGATTCAAAGCTGAATCACCTGACATCAGATGATTGATAGGTGGGTGGCCCTGCCAACCCGTTAAAGGGGCCTGCAGAGGCTGGGGGATTTCTGGATATGTCCTCCTATCTGAATCCAGTTCTCCACTGCTCTTCTATCGGCTCCTGTGCTTTTAATTAAAAGCTTCCTGGTTCTGACTACATTATTTCTTCCTTCTCAGAATGACTGGGGAGGGGGGTGAACTATTGCTTAATTGGCTTCTGTTTTCCAAGGGGATGGAGTTAATTACAGCTTTCCTTTAACCATTGTTTCTTTCCTTTATAGTGAAATAGCACTGTTTCACTAGAACATAAAGGGGCAATCAAAGGGCAATTCATCATTTATTCTCCAACCACGCTGCAATGGTAAAGTCTTCCAGGAATTGGAGTACTTTTCCCTATCTTGTTTGGTCACTGGGTGTTTTCAAGCGGAAATGATATAAAGGCTTTCTGTTTCAATTTGCGGCTGGAGAACAATAGTCTTGCCTTGTTTTCATTCGTTCTGATTCTGACCTCTCAGTCCTGACACTTAGCTCTAGGGATGGAATGATCTGTCAATTTTGGTCCTCTCAGTTTCTCATTTTCCCAGTCTTAAATTCAGTTCTCCCCATTTCTCAAGGTATTTGCTTTTAAAAAAACCAAAACCAAAATATCCTCATGAAAATTCTTCAGCATTTTAGTGCAAATTTCTCCCAATAAACAATTTTTTTTGTATGCAGCTTTTGACCAATGTACACATTTGTGCAAGCAATTTCTCTTGATACCACGCATTCCTCCATGTTACTTTCACTAATACATTCATTTTTATAAACATGTATGCCCAATTTATGCATTTTGGTACACATTGTCTGGCTGGAGAACTGCATCAGAAAATTCAGATAAGTGCAAATTTTCAAGTTGGGCTGTGTTTTGGTTCTCATATTCTTTCAGAAAGTGCAGATTTGATAGATTCACCTTTAAATCTGAACTGCATCAGATTTCTCCCCCATCCTAACCTGGTTCTCCCTTAGTAGCTCGTCTCCAGCCATCTCCATCCAGGATGTGTCCTACTCATGGATCACAAGGCATCAGCTGTAGATGAATACAATTGATTAATTGCCTCTTAACGCTCTTGCATATAATCAGAACGGTTACATCCACAAAGCCAGAGAGAAGAAACCATTCCTGGCAAACCCCATTACATCCTGGAGTTAATTTATGTTCTTGCAGGGCGCCTACATTGAGGATGAGCGATTGCCGATATCCATATACATGAGGCCTCAAGTGCAGTTGGAACACACTTAAGCAGCTCACTCTTTTTCTTTTTCTGCCTCGGAGAGGTGTCAAAACTGGTTCGCCATTGTTCTGTCTCAGTAATTTAATTTCCTTTGCAGTGTTTATTAGGGCAAGAAAGAAGGGACGTTCTTTGGCATAATTGAAGCAAATCCCAGCAGGACGACGAGGAGAACGAAAACCTCCTAGTTACGGTGTGTCAGATCCTTACCTACAGAACAAATGCATTCTTTGTGGGTAAAGCCAGTTTCCCACTGAGCTCATTAGCTTGTGAAGTTTGAGAATCCTATGATCTCTCTCTCTCTCTCTCTCTCTCTCTCTCACACACACACACACACACACACACTTTGTAACTTTTCTATAAGGAATTTTAACTTGGGGTGGGCAGTTGGGGCAACGATTCGCAAGGCACGGTGTTGCTCTGATATTTAATATGTCTCCTTTACTCAATACATCGATTCCTTGCCTTTTGTGCAATGAGCTCGGGGCAGAAGACAGCACCTCCCATCCAAGCTGACCAGCTGTACTTTAGGAGCCCAACTTGGCAAGTGAGCGAGCAACACCAGAACTGTGAGGGCATGGGGGGTTTGAAGTAGAACATAAGAAGATCCTTCAGCAACCTGTTCTCACAATAGCCAACCAGATGCCTTTGAGAAGCCTTGAAAGCAGGACCTGAACGCAGCACTGCTCTCCCCACTCACGATTCCCAGCAACCGGTAACATGAAAGTCCATAACAACAAGAAGGTTGGGGGAAATGAAGGTCTTTAACAGCTACCCGGTCCAGTATATCTGAAGGAGCAGTATATCTGAAGGAGTGTCTCCACCTCTATCATTCTATACGGACACTGAGGTCCAGCGCCGAGGGCCTTCTGGTGGTACCCTCGCTGTGAGAAGCCATGTTACAGGGAACAGGCAGAGGGCCTTCTTGGTAGTGGCACCCGCCCTGTGGAATGCCCTCCCACCAGATGTCAACTACCAGACTTTTAGAAGACATCTGAAGGCAGCCCTGTTTAGGGGAGATTTAATGTTCGATGCAAGGGATGCGGGTGGTGCTGTGGGTTAAACCACAGAGCCTAGAACTTGCCGATCAGAAGGTCGGTGGTTTGAATCCCCGCGACGGGGTGAGCTCCTGTTGCTCAGTCCCTGCTCTGGCCAACCTAGCAGTTCGAAAGCACATCAAAGTGCAAAGTACCTTCCGGCGGGAAGGTAAACGGCGTTTCTGTGTGCTGCTCTGGTTCGCTAGAAGCGGCTTAGTCATGCTGGCCACATGACCCGGAAGCTGTACGCCGGCTCCCTCGGCCAATAAAGCGAGATGAGCGCTGCAACCCCAGAGTCAGCCACAGCTGGACCTAATGGTCAGGGTCCAATGTTTGATGCATTACTGTATTTTAATATTTTGTTGGAAGCTGCCCAGAGTGGCTGGGGAAGCCCAGCCAGATGGGCAGGGTATAAATAATAAATTATTATTTTTATTACTACTTTTGCTACTTTGGATTCCCAACAGGTAACTTAAGAGCCCTGCTGGATCTGGCCAAAGGCCCATCTGGTCTCACAATTGTGGTGTCCGTGGGCAGCCTCCAAGCGTGACACAAGTGAACGGTGCTCTCCACATCTGCGATTCCCAGCTACTGACATTCATAGGAAGGCTGACTCTGACAGTGGAGATATAGGAGATAATTGCTACTAGAGATGGAGTGGCAATCTTTACCTGGCCAGGTGAGAGATGGGGAAGAGAATGAGAGGGGAGAGATGGGGAAGAGAATGAGAGGGAGCTGGGTAGGAAGGCTGCCACAAGAGGTGTGGCTACCATCCTAAGAGTAAATTAATTGTGGTGTGTAAGCTTTTGTGGAATGTCCTTTGGGAAAAGCCTTTCCACTTTTTTATTTCTATGCTGGACATTATTCTCTCTCCAATTTAGTCTTAAGTTGTTAAAGCACATGACCTTATTTGCATTGTTTTTATATAAGGATTTATTTTGGTATTTATTGACATCTTGATTATTGTCTAATATATAGATATTTAATTGTTCTATTTATTACTACTCATTTAGAATGTTGTGAGCCACTGCGGGAAAGTGGAATACAACAAATATAGAGGGAACCCAAGAGACATCTGGCCCACCCTCCGCAATGCAGGGATCACATCTAAAAAATGCCTCCGGCTATTTGAACAGCTGCAACAGGAAAGAGACTGGGTCAGGTTGATTCTAGATTTAGAACACTTGTTTAGCCCCTTATTGAGCATTTCTCCTATGTTCCCACCCCCATTCCCCAACAATTTATGAGAAAAGAATTTCCATTAGAAAATGATCAAAGGGGCATCAAGCAAAAGAACCACCCACTGTTCTCAAAAACTATATCAATTAACAATCGGCTTGCTGCTGGTCTGCATTATATCTGGGAGCTGTAGAGAATTCAGTTGATGGATGAGCATCGACTGACTTCTTTCGGAGACGACAGCTCTTCGACGTAAGATTAGCACAACTTGATTCTTAGCAATACAGATTTCAAGGGGACTGCGGCCATCAAGGCCAAACATGGCCTGCATAATGCACATTAATGGTTAAGATCCTGTTCATAGGCATGAATGAGCAGCACGGCAACAGTCGTCTTCATGAGTTGGTGGTTGGTGATGGGGCTGTTGGCATGCAGAGGGCCGGGAGGCCAGCTGACAAGCCCCAGCTCGGCCGACTCCTTCCATCGGCCCACGCTCCGACGTAAATCAGTGACCCCGGCTTCAAAGCCAGGGCACGCTATTAGCAGAGAGAACTGCACACACAGAATAGGCGTGAGGCTTGTGGAAGCATACTACAACTACAGATTTATTAATCATAAATCAGGACTAAGAAACATGTCGTCTCTCTCTCTCATGTCGTCTCAGAGGGAATAGCTAAAAGCAAAAGCAATACACAATGGAAGTTCCCAGCATAGTGTGCTGGAATGTAAACAGTCATGTGACACACAACAATTCCACACATCTGCCCTTAAGGGGCCATCTTGAGGTTGTTAAGAAAGTTGTAGGGTTTTTAAGGTCATTAAAGGCACAGGCTGTAGTGGCATAAGTCCATAGATAGGAACTCAAGAGGCTTGTGAAAGCCATGTGCTTGAGCTAGAGCAACCAGATAGATTCTCATGGGTGGAGTTGCTGTTTTTGTTGCTATTGCACCCCTCTTTGCCACGTTGAAAGTAAGTTGTGTTCATAGAACAGCAGAGTTGGAAGGGGACCCAAAGGTCATCCAGTCCAACTCCTTGCAATTCAGGGAGCACTCTTAAAGACTCCCTGACAGATGGCCATCCAACCTTTGTTTAAAGAAACCTGCAATGAAAGAGAGTCCACCACAATGCCAGGTAACCCATTCCACAGCCGAACAGCTCTTAATGTCATAAAGTCCTTCCTGATGTTCAGTTGGAATCTCCTTGTCATTTGAATCCATAGGTTCAGGTCTTACCCTCTGGAGCAGCAGAAAACAGGCTTGCTCCATCTTCCATGTGAGCCCTTCAGATACCTGAAGATGTTCCAGGTCATTGGACTGGATGGGTCTTTTGAGCCTGTTTTGAATTTGACTCGGGGCTCAGTGACATTCAGTCTGAAACGGTCCATTTCAAAGTACAAAGTAATCAAGCAGTAGTAGGCTTACTCAGTGACCTCTGAGTTCTTCTGCCTACCTGCCCATTCAGAAACTTCAGCTCAAAGAAAGAGAGTCAATGAAGGAGTTGCTGGAGCAAACTATTGAATGTTACAAGAGAGAAGTTAATAGATATTGACTATTCTTTGCTAAAAGTAGGTCATACATTGCAGGGAAATGTTACGAATGCTGTCTGAGCTGGAATAAGGGAAAGAGAGAAAAATCTTACCATTTGCTCAAAGCTTCGATCAGTATGGCATCAAGCGAAAGAGCCACCCATTGTTCTCAAAAACTGTATCAATTAACAACCAGCTTGCTGCTAGCCTGCATTATATCTGGGGGCTGTAGAGAATTCAGTTGATGGATGAGCATCGACTGACTTCTTTTGGAGACGACAGCTCTTCGACGTTAGATTAGCACAACTTGATTCTTAGAAATACAGATTTCGAGGGGACTGCAGCCATCAAGGCCAAACATGGCCTGCATCATGCACATTAATGTTAAGGTCCTGTTTATAGGCATGAATGAGCAGCATGGCAACAGTCATCTTCATGAGTTGATAGTTAATATTTGGTGATGGGGCCATCTTGAGGTTGTTAAGAAAGTTGTAGGGTTTAAGGTCATTGAAAGCACAGGCTGCAGTGGCATAAGTCCATAGATTATTGGTATAGGAACTCGAGGCTTGTGAAAGCCATGTGCTTGAGCTAGAGTGAGCTCTAGAGGGAACAAAAGGCTTGATTACCTGTTTCCTCCCAAGGTAAGGGAAGTGACATAGCTGTTCTGGAAAGACAGTTTACTCTATGGTCTTAACCCCTTCATGCATTAATTAAAGCATGTTGGTTATATGGGTTATATGGGGATTTCCTGCAAGTCAACTTCAACTTTATGATCAACACAAACAGCAAACAAACTCATAAATGAATATGATCTGGTAGGGGGAATCGAGGGTTTCCTACACTCTGGCAAGCCACTTTGGCAGGTGGCTTGGGCTCCATCCACCTGCCAATCAACTGACGTTACTATGACACTGGAAGACCCCATTTTCCTTCATAGTGGAGCTTGAGTTCAAGCCACAACAGAAAGGTTGCCAGGGTAGCTGGGTGTGAGGTGATAGGAAGAGAGTCCTGAGCAAGGGTTGCTGGGAAGAAGAGGGGGAAGAAAGAAGACTGGGATCCACCTTGGACAGGCTGGCAGCAGGCTGTCTGGGGAAAATGCCTTGGACTCCAGGACTGCACTGCTGTTGGGTACAAGCCTCGCGTGAAATGACTGTGCTGAAGTTTCAGTCCTGGCAACAGCCCCATAGCCGCAAGACCTGTTGGTAAAGGTTGCTGAGTTGTATGCTGTTTCCTTGAATAGTTAACTCCACTGACAATTAACTCTGCCTCTGCATGTCCTTCCAGCCCTGACATACTGGCATAATGGGTTGCATCCAAGTGAGCTCTGCTCAGAGTAGAACCACTGAAATTAATGCACCTATGTTGATCATGTCTATTAACTTCAATGGATCTACTCCAAGTAGGACTAAGCATTGAACACAACCCAGTATTTCTGCTTAAACTATACTAATCATTTCTAAATCTGCATCTCCCTCTCTCTAAATTAGCATATGCAAGATTTATGCAAATGCACGCTGTCTTCTGCCCTCCTTTTGGAGGGCAAGTAGACTTTAGAATCTATCATTTCTGCATTCATTAAAGCCAATGAACAGCAAATCTCTATTGCTGGTAGGAGAAAGCTGACTTTAAAAGCATTCTGTTGGCACAAGTGGGGTATACATTTAGTTGCATGTAATTATGTGTAATGAGATTTGGATAATAATAGAAGGAGGCGATAAGAAATGTTCATGCTCCTAATTGGCATTGAGCAAATTAACTGCAGCAAATTAGATATCAATGAACACGGACATTTCACCGCAAATGTCAGTTATTCATCGGAATATTAATTCATGCCTAATCAATTTTCATTTTTGGTGGGACGTGTTGACATTTACCACTGTAACCGTGACCCATATTTCATGAGGAGTTCATAAACTGCTACATGGAGCAGAAAATAGGCGCATCCCTCCCCATCCTAAAAGACAGGGATACGAGCAAGAAAAAACCCAAGAGAAAACGCTGAATTGGTCCTTCTGTTTCAAGCGTGTGGAAGTGACTGTCACAGTTTATGCAGTCAAAACAGCACCATCAACACCCAAAAGCAGGCTGCAGGACATCCCAAGGGTTGCAAAAGGACAAAAGTCTTTGGGAGGGGGGAGCCTAAGGGGAGAGGGACCCCAAAAACAGACTAGTGAGGACTGGTGTGCTCAGTGAGCATCTAATATTGACTGCTGGGATTAAAAGAGAAAACTGGGTAGGAGGGGAAATGGAATTGAGTGTCCAGCCATGACTCTGACTAGAACAATGAGCAAGAGCTCCTAACACAGCAATAATCTGGTGGGTTCTCCCTTGTAACCTTTAATTACGTGATGAGTTCCTGCCCCCCCAGGGTAAATAAAGACACATGACACAATTATTAAGGTTAATGGGCTAAATAAGGCCACAACTTTATTGGTTACAGGTGATGAGAGGTGTTGGCTTAGGCATTGGTCCTAACCGACTATATCCGGCTTCAGCCCGTCCACTTGAAGTCTGGGAAGGGTTAGCCACCAGTAGGGGGAGTCCTGCTGATGCCCATCAACTAGGAACTCTCCCGGGGTCACCAATAGGGGGCGTGCCTTAGGCCCTCACCTCCCTAGGCTTCGGACAGGGCCACGCCCCCCGGAATCCTTTATCGGACTACCCTTCAATATGCAGGGCAGGTGATGGCACTTCCTCCCCTCTTCCATCTACATAACAATACCAATACCAATGCCTAACCACCAATACCGAGAAAGTTATGACGGTTTGCTACGAGGGAGGCAAAAACCAAGTGGCTGGTGCCAATTTGCCAAGTGGAAAAATTCCTACCAGGCCCCTCAATGGCAACCAACCAAGGTCCATAACAAAGCCAAGGAACGAAAACCTTAAAGGGCGGGAGGGTGGGAAACAGGAACAGCTGGTAGGCGGGAAAAGAGGGAGATCCCCGGCCACGCCTGTGTTTAAATAGGGCAGCCGATTGGCTGGCCAGGGGATGACGTGGCCAGGGATTCCCCCAATTGTGCGGGGGCTGGGCTCCAGCTGCCACGCATGTGGTGGGGACGTGATGCCCGCAATCCCACCTTCTCTGCAGGGTGGAAGTGGCTTTGCCATTGATTATTCTCATACTTGAAAGGTCCATGAGTTAGACCTACCTAGAAGCTTATGACCTGGCTCTTCAAGACACCTCATACCTTAATTCCTGTCATAGATGTCAGTCAAATCTGAGCTGCCAGCATCAACTTATGGCAGTCAGGTAGAAAGGCAGGTGGGCCGACCATGCAGAGGTAGAGTTTGGTGTCCCCACTAGGCAAAGATTTGCCCAGTCCAAGGGAAAGTAGAAGATCTGGGAGCACTGTAGCAGGCTGTGGCACCTGACTCTGGACCCAGGAAGATTCTAGGTTGTCATCATGACAGTGCTCTGGAGCCAATGCTGGTCCTACTCAGAGTAAACCAATTGGAATTAATGGACATTGCCACTGGGAGTTAAGGTTCAATGGGGGGTGGAGCTGACTGCCCTTGCCCACCCCCAAAATGCACCCCAGGTTTGGACAACGTGCTAAGCCTAACCTTGACTTGATCTGATCAAAACAGCTTGGGGAGGAAGAAAGCAGGTGCAATCTCTGACTTGGGAGCCAGTAGGTTCATGCTTGAGAGTCCCATGGACTGCAGGAAGATCAAACCTCTCCATTCTTAAGGAAATCAGCCCTGCGTGCTCACTGGAAGGACAGATCCTGAAGTTGAGGCTCCAGTACTCTGGCCACCTCATGAGAAGAGAAGACTCCCTGGAAAAGACCCTGATGCTGGGAAAGATTGAGAGCACTAGGAGAAGGGGACGACAGAGGGCGAGATGCTTGTACAGTGTTCTCAAAGCTACCAACATGAATTTGACCAAACTGTGGGAGGCAGTGGAAGACAGGAGTGCCTGGCGTGCTCTGGTCCATGGGGGTCACGAAGAGTCGGACACGTCTAAACAACAACAACAAGGTTCATGCTAAACTATGGTTTGTCTTAGAATGATGTGTGAACACAGCCAGTGCGAGACAGCTGCACAGATTGGGTCCTTGCATGGGCAGACCAAAGGTCTTGCCCATTGAACTTCGCTACCCTTTGTGAAATCATGCTGCCTAGCAAACAGGCTGTGTACACACCATACATTTACATACACACACACGAATCCCAGGACTACAGCTTACCCCTCACAGAGCCCAGCACCCTTAACAAACTAAAGTTCCCAGATATGTGCTTTAACTGTATGGTGTATTCACAGCTCAAGCCAAGTTTTCAGCATCGTTAGATTGTAAATTCTCCAGGGCAGGAGCATCTTCTCTTGTATGTTGCACAGACAAACACAGAACGTGCACAGGATAACAAAGTTTTGTATGTGATATTTTTATCTTAGCTCCCCACCCCAAAAACTCCCTGCATAAAATGGTTAAGTCAAGGAAACCACAAGGTCAGCCTGCCGACTCTTTACAGAAGGAGCCTTATATTTCAAAAAACCAAAAATGTACAGGGTGATCTGATCAAGCAACAAATAAATATGGGATCTAATAATTCAAAGATTCAATAAGACAGACACATCAGTAGTTAACATCTGACAATCTTCATCAAGGCAAGAAGAAGTCTTTGGTTTGGTGGGGGTGGGAGAGACTGTATGCTTTTCAAACAATCTTTTTCCAGAGCTCACTACACAAAATGAAAAGACCTGGGACTCTGGGGTCTTGAGGTTCTGGGAAACTGCACAAATGCGACTTCTTCAAAACAGCAGCTAGCCCTGAGTGAATTCCTAATTTCACACATCTAGAGAAGTGGCACGGCAGTTGAAGCTGCCTATGCGGCGGTGTGACCCGTCAGCATCTCATCTTAATTTCCAAAAGGTCATCATCCCATGTGCGCACACAGCCGCACTAAGTATCACAGAATCAAAGATCTCCATCTGTGGCCTCCAATTCCCCCGAGGAGCAAACAAGATGAACACTGTCAGGTTTGAAGGTTGAGAACTTCTACAAACACGCCAGGTTCAAAGGCAGCCACAAGTCCCAGAGTGAATCTGTAATTAGGCGGCGGTTGCGCCAGCCCATCTCTGTTTCAGACTTAGACATTTTTCCTTAATGAAATGTTTTTCTCAACTCCTCGTGATCCATGTCATTGTCCTGCCTGCTTACGGAGACTTGCTTATTTTATTATCTTCCTATTGAAGATTCTTCCTACAAAGCTTAGTGCCTTCCGTTTTGGGAGCCAGGCTGCTATTATTATTATTATTATTATTATTATTATTATTATTATTATTATTATTATACCATATTAGTGCATAGCATGGCATGCCCTGCCTCAGGCACGATTTAATAGAATAATAGAATTATAGAGTTGGAAGGGACCCACAAGGGTCAACTAGTCTAACTGCCTGCAATGCAATTTCAATCCATTAGCAGTTCTGTGCATAGCATAGGGTGCTCTCCACAGGGTCTGCGTTTCAGATTGTGAATTGTTTTGGAACGTGTGAATTAGGTAGAGCTCTGTTGCATCAGGAAGAAAGGTCTATCTTCTACATCAGGCACATCCAACTCCCAAGAGACTGCAATCTACTCACAGTATAAAAAAAAACTGGCAGCGATCTACCCGTTGTCGCTGGAGGATTGACCAGAGTTGTTGAGCTTTTGTAGACATATCAGGGGGTCCAAAGATCGACCAGGGACACCCCCCCAATCAACCACTTTGACATGCCTGTTCTACATCATCCAGTTCTCATATTACTCAACCAGACGCCTCAGGGAAGCCCACAAACTGGGCAGGAGCACAATCACATTCCCTTGTTGTTGTTGTTGTTGTTGTCGTCCTGCAGGGTCTAGTCTTGGGCAGCTTTTAATGTGTGATTTTCTATTGTGTTCAGAGTGGCTGAGGCAACCCAGACAGATGGGTGAGGTATAATAATAATAATAGCAGCCAATATCATTATCCTCCATGAATTTGTCATTATCCTGCTTTGAAGCCATCTAACTTGATGGCCAGGGACGCGGGTGGCGCTGTGGTCTAAACCACAGAGCCTAGGGCTTGCTGATCAGAAGGTTGGCGGTTCAAATCCCTGCGACGGGGTGAGCTCCCGTTGTTCGGTCTCTGCTCCTGCCCACCTAGCAGTTTGAAAACACGTCAAGTGCAAGTAGATAAATAGGTACCGCTCCGGCGTGAAGGTAAACGGCATTTCCATGCGCTGCTCTGGTTCGCCAGAAGCGGCTTAGTCATCCTGGCCTCATGACCTGGAAGCTGTCTGCAGACAAACGCCAGCTCCCTCGGCCTATAGAGTGAGAGCAACCCCAGAGTCGTCCACGACTGGACCTAACGGTCAGGGGTACCTTTACCTTTACCTTTAACTTGATGGCCAAGCAAATATATAAATAAATGCTTTCTATTTCTTTGACCAAAATAATGGATAAGAACCCTCTGGAATTTTTCAGATGCCCCCATTCCCATTACAACTCTGTTTATCATTCAGGTTTATATAAGATCAGGAGACACAGAGAGATATAGACACACCAGCTCTGTAGGGGTGGAGTTTATGTGCAAAAGATAGGACCCAAGCCAATGGATTCAAGCTACAAGAAAGGAGATTCTGTCTAAGCATCAAGAAGAATTTTCTGGCAGTAAGAGCTGTTCAACAGTTGACCACACTCCCACAAGAGGTGATGGACTCTATAGTTGGAATGGGAGGCAAAGGATGAGTAAGTAAAATGCTCAATGATACATTGGGCAATAGATATTGGTCATGATATAGATATGGAAGCATGGGAACGATTGTGGAATATGGATATAAAATTTACCGCATGTTATGGTCTAGGAGAGGACACGGGTGGCGCTGAGGTCTAAACCACTGAGCCTCCTGGGCTTGCCGATCAAAAGGTCGCGGTTCGAATCCCCGCGACGGGGTGAGCTCCCGTTGCTCAGTCCCTGCTCCTGCCAACCTAGGAGTTCAAAAGCACGTCAAAGTGCAAGTAGATAAATAGGTGCCGTTCTGGCAGGAAGGTAAACAGCGTTTCTGTGCGCTGCTCTGGTTTCGCCAGAAACCATGCTGGCCACCTGACCTGGAAAAACTGTCTGTGGACAAACGTTGGCTCCCTCGGCCAGTAAAGCAAGATGAGTGCCGCAATGCCACTACCGAATATCAGGAGGGGGTGGGGTTGCGGGCTCACGACCCCGCCCACACTCCCGCGGGGCTGGCCCAGCCTCGCGGGAGCCAGGGATTCCCTTAATTAACATACCCCCGTGCCGCCAGCCAATCGGCTGTCGGCGGGGGCGGGCCCACTAGGGGCCATTTAAGGTCAGGGCAGCTCTCGGCTTGCCCCTTTTCCTCTCCTTTCCAACGCGGTTTCCCACCCACCCGCCCTTTAGGTTCGGCCTTGACTTTGCTATGGGTTTCGACTGGTCGCCGCAAGGGGCCTGGTAGGAGTTTTTCCATTTGGCTAATTGGCTGGATTTTGAAGCCACCTGGTTTTTTCGCCTACCTCGTAGCAAAACGTCACAACTCTTGGGTTTTTGGCGGTAGGCATTGGCAGGGGTATTGTCATGCAGATGAGATGATCGGGGGGGAGGAGCGCCATCACCTCCCCCAAGGCTTGGAGGGTAGTTCGTTAAAGGACTCCGAGGGGCGTCGCCTCGTCCGAAACCTACGGAGGCTAGGGCCTAAAGCGCGCCCCCGAGCGGTAACCCCTCGGGGAGCGCCTAGGGATATGCATCTCGGGTGGCTCCCCCTGTTGGTGTTTAACCCTCACCGGTTAGACCGGTTAGTCTGGTAGGGCCAATGCCTAAAGCCAATACCACTCTTGCCTGTAATCAATAAAGTTGTGGCCATTTTCGCCCATTAACCTAAATTCTGGTGTCCTGTGTCTTCATTTACCATCTGTGGTGGGGGAGGGAATAGCCACGCAACCCCAGAGTCGTTCGTGACTGGACTTAACTGTCAGGGGTCCTTTACCTTTACAGTCCTTTATACTCCTTTACCTTTACCTTTATAGTCCTTTATAGACTTTCCTTAAGAGAAAATTATATAAAAATGATATATCAATCGTACATAACACTAAGTAAATTGGCAAAAATGTATAAAAATAAATCAAATAAGTATTGGAAATGTAAAGAGAAAGAAGGTTCTTTTTATCATATGTGGTGGTCTTGTAGTAAGGTTAAGGCTTAGAGGGAAATGATATACAATGAAATGAAAAGAATGTTTAAAATAACATTTGTAAAAAAAAAACCCAAAGCCTTTCTCTTGGGAATTATAGGGACAGAACTACCTAAATTGTATAGAAATTTATTCATGTATGCAACTACAGTGGCAAAAATGTTACTTGCCCAAAAATGGAAAGAAGAAGAAGTCCCAGCAAAGGAAGAATGGATACAAAAACTTATGGAATATGCAGAAATGGTGAAACTTACTGGAAGAATAAGAAATCAAGATAACAATTTTTAAAATAAAAGAATGGAAATGGTTTATTGAATATTTACAAATAAATTGTAAACAGATAAAAACATTAGCAGGATTATTGTAAATAACCTGCAGTTACAGAAGAATAAATGTTTAAAGAAGACAAATGAATGAGTAAATTAAGTTAATTTGGATATGCAGAAGATATTAAAAATAAAATTAAGGATGCACAGAAAGAAGGGGAAGGAAGTCAAGTTTTAATATGTCAAAATGATTGTAAAATCAGTGAAATGTATATATCTGAGAAGTATAAATATATATATTTTTTAAAGAAGAAGAGGTGATAAACTCTCCTTCCATGGAGATTTGTAAGCCTAAGTTGGATGGCCATCTGTCATGGATGCTTTAGTTGTGATTCCTACATTGCAGGGGGTTGGACTAGATGACCCTCGGGGTCCCTTCCAACTCTACAATCTTATGATACTATGAAAAGTTACTTGCAAATAAAAACTGATTCCACAAGTAACAGTTCTTCCTATTTTTTATTGTCAGCCTCCAACTCTTGTCAGAATGTGGTCCCCACAGCTCTGCACCAGGTTACTGGCAGCAATTTTGTAAAAGTAACAACAACTCATTGCCCATGCAAATGAATTCAGAGCTTGAAGAAAGGAGTCTTGATTATGAAATGCTGCAATCATACCATTGCTTCTGGCCAGCTGAGTGTAAATTCATCAAGCTTTTTTTAAAAAAACACACACAGCAAGAACAAGAACCAAAAATCCTAGTGATGAATGAATATATGCCTTCATATATAACCACAAGCTAAAGACAAGGCAGCGTGTGTGGAACACTGGCGAATAAATGAGCAAGGACCTCATTGACCTCTTGGTTAAAGTTTCTGGATATGGAGGTTGTCATGCAAAAGCTGGCTACCTAGTCCAACACCTCTTTGATCTAGAGCATAGTTTCCCAAACTCCAGCTGTTTTTGACTACAACTCTCATCAGCCCTAGCTAGCAGGACCAGTGGTGAGGAATGATGGGAATTGTAGTCCAAGAACAGCTAGAGACCCAAGTTTGGGAAATCCTGATCTAGAGCTAGAGGATCTTCAGAATTCGAGACCAGGGAGAAGAAATGGTGGAGGAAGACTGGAAGAAATTTAAAGACTATCTGCAGAAATACTGTAAAATTAATGAATGTTAAAATATGTTGGACTGAAAATAAGTGGTTTTGGTATTAAGGCTAATAAGAATATGTAAATATAGATAGTTATATGGATGAAAATTTATAGTTATAATAGGTTAAGAATATAGAGTAAAGATAAAGGAAAGAGGGTAAGGATTTGCTGAAAGGATTTAATAAACGGGAATACAAAAAGGGGAGGTGTGAGGAGGTCAAGGAAATAAGCAAATGAACCTAAAGATATTGAAAAATGGATTATTTCTTTTTTCCTTTTTTTCTTCTTTTTCTATTTTTTTAAATGTCTGTTTTCTTTTTATATTTTTTATCATACTTCCATTACTGAACTGCTCTTAGCAAGATGTTTCTTCTAATGTTCAGCTAATGTTTGTGTAGCTCATGTGTGAGGCCAAAGGTCAGCAGTCTTGCAGGATCATTCGGATGGAGGGTAGAGACGGGAATGGAAGTGTGGACAGAAACTATCCTACAGTGCAAAAGGTGAAATTTGAATTCATTGCTCCTCCTGTTTTCTCTCGTTCTCATCCTGTCCACCACCGTCGTGTGGCCTCAAGGAGGTTGCCCAGGTGGGAATGCAGCTTTCTGACTGAAAAAGTTTCCCCACCCCTGCTCTAGAGCAAGCATGGCGGAAATGAATGTTCTCTGGTTCTTAAATAATAATAATAATAATAATAATAATAATAATAATAATAATAATACAGTGGTGCCTTGCAAGACGAAAAGAATCTGTTCTGTGATTCTCTTCGTCTAGCGGTTTTTTCGTCTTGCAAAGCAAGCCCATTGACGGATTAAAGGATTAGCGCTATTAGCGGCTTTTAGCGGCTTATCTGCTGATCGGATCAGCTGATAAGCGGCTTAGCGGCTTAGAAAAAGAGGGGGAAAGGAAAAAAAACCAGCAGGAACTCGCAAGACATTGTCGTCTTGCGAAGCAAGCCCATAGGAAATTCGTTTTGCGAAGCACCTCCAAAACGGAAAACTCTTTCGTCTAGCGAGTTTTCCGTCTTGCGAGGCATTCGTCTTGCGGGGCACCACTGTATATTATTTATACCCTGCCCATCTGGCTGAGTGTCCCCAGCCACTCTGGGCGGCTCCCAATCAAATGTTAAAAACAGTACAGCATTAAATATTAAAAACTTCCCTAAACAGGGCTGCCTTCAGATGTCTTTTAAAGATAGGATAACTGCTTATTTCCTTCACATCTGAAGGGAGGGTGTTCCCCAGGGTGGGCACCACTATCGAGAAGGCCCTCTGCCTGGTTCCCTGTAACCTCACTTCTCGCAATGAGGGAACTGCCAGAAGGCCCTTGGCGCTGGATCTCAGTGTCTGGGCTAAACGATGGGGGTGGAAACGCTCCTTCAGGTATACTGGACCGAGGCCGTTTAGGGCTTTATAGGTCAGCACCAACACTTTGAATTGTGCTCGGAAACGTACTGGGAGCCAATGCAGATCTCTCTTCTTGTGCAATGTCTGTTGTTTCGAATTAAAACGGGACACCTACAGGTCTTATGAGACAACGACAGCTTCTCAGATGGTCACACTACGATTCCCCCTGCCCTGCCCGGTCGCTGGGTGTCTTTTCCCACACAGCCTTACCAAAAAAGGAAATGAATTCACAACAGTAAAACCTTAACGTCCCAATTGCAGCCGATTGTTTTCAGGGTTCGATGAAGAGTCAATGTTCTGTCCGACGCAGCGTAATAATCAGGGACAAACAATGTACCGACCTGGGTGGTGTTAATCATGATGAACGCTCGTGCTAATGAAAGTGGAAGCACCATTTCGAGCCGCTGAAATTCTACTTGGTGTTTAGCTGGGGAGAGCTGGGGAACGTCCCCACACTTCTTCTGGCAAACAACAGGCAAGAACTGATTGCTCAGGAAGGCACAGCCACAAGGGTGCAAGGCAGGAAAGGGGTGGGCGGTGGGGGTGGGCCGCCTCAGGTGTCACCACTTGGGGGGGTGACAAAGTGCTGGGTGGCACTCATTGGAGGGGCTGCAGCACGCCTGAGCCACACGTCTCTCCTGGGAGTGATGCGGTGGCTTGGGTGCCCGCAAGCTCTGCGCTGCCCCGAACGGTCCTCCCGCCACCTCCTCCTCAGCTGTAGGGTGGCTGAGTGGGAGGAGGCAGGAAGACTCCTCGGAGGTCCTACCGGCTGGCCTCGCCCCCACGGGTGGCTGGCCCCGCCCCCGGACGCAGGGTACGCACGCTGCCCCAGTTGCCTGATCGGCTTGCTCCTCCGCTGGTGCAAGGTCGTGAGTGCACCAATGCAGTGACATAGACAAGATGTAGCTCGTTTACACTGCCATTGCAATTTTGTAAGTGTGGCAGCGTGGGCCACTGTCCACATGGGGCAGGGGTCTGCAACCTTTAAGACAAAAAGAGCCACTTGGACCCGTTTCCGAAGGAAAAAAAACTGGGAGCTGCAACACTCGTCATTATAAAAATAACTTTTTTGTTACTTTTTTATTACTTCTTTGTTTGACCCCTCAGAATTACTCCTCCTCATAGAAATAAACCTTAAATTAACAAGTTAGCTTTTTGTGTGTGTGTGTTCTTCATTGCCCTTCAAAACAGTGACCAGCGTACATGCCCCCTTTCAATGCAGTGACCAGCGTACATGCCCCTTACAATGTAGTGGGCAGGCGGGAAGGTGACGTCGGGACAGTGCGTGACTTAACGCATGCACCGCCCCCATGCGACGTCACAGCCAGTACAGCGCCCGCCACAGTGGGGAGTGTCGGGGCGCACAATGCGCCTCCTCCCCTCGCTAGTATCCGCTCCGGAGCCGCGTCAAAGGTGTAAAAGAGCCACATGCGGCTCCAGAGCCACGGGTTGCAGACCCCTGACATGGGGGAAGGGGAGACTGAGAACCCTTTGCTTGTGTCTTGGACTGGAAAAGAGTGAGCCATTCTGGGAAACGATATATAATGCAATGAAAAGAATGTTTGAAATAACATTTGTGGAAAAACCAGAGGCTTTCTTTTTAGGCATTTTAGGCACACATATTCTGAAAGAGCAGGAAAGACTATTTATGTACGTGACGACAGCATCAAGAATACAATAGGTACAGAGATGGAAAGTTCCAATCAGAGAAGAATGGCTGGTGAAAATGATGGATTATGCCAAAATGGCGAAATTAACCGGGAGAATCAGAGACCAGGAAGAGAGGAAGTTTAGGAAAGAATGGGAAAAAATTATAGTCTATTTAAGAGAACATTGTAAACTGTTAAACACTTTGGCAGGATTAGAGTAATACGTGTAAAAGATAAAATAAAATGGAAAAGTTAATAATACATATGACAAATGGGGGGGAGGATAAAAAAGGGATGGAAAATAGAAACCAGAGAAGGGCGGGGTGAATTCAAGGGATTCTGAGAATCCTAAATGTAAAGCTGATTGGTATGTTTAAACTGAACCTTGTTATGTAAAATTTTATAAAAAAATATTTTATATTGTTTTTTAAAAGGAAAAGAGTGAGATGGTGGGAAACCCAGCCCATCAGCTCTGGGTGAATTCAAGACATGCCTCCTATTGAATAAAGGATGGGGAAATATATTCAGATCGGTTTGCATTTGAATTTAAACCTATCTAATTTTCATGTCTCAAAATAAGATGCAAACAAAAGCACAGCTACCCTTCGAAATCTGCATGTCCCCAGATTTTGTGGTGCAATTCTCCAGTGAAATAATGTATCTAAAAGGGATTGTATTAGGGGAACATGTGCACAAAATGAATATATTAGTGAACACAACAAGCAGAAATTCATATCAGACAAGATTGCTTACAAAAACATGTATATTCTTAGAAATACACACTGACACAGATTTTCATGAGGATTTTTTTTTAAAAAGCAGACTGATGCAGAAATCTGGATAAGTGAATTCAGCATTGGAAAAATGAGAACTCGAAACTGAGATGTTCATCCATCCCTATGAAGGACCCAGGCATGTCTAGGGAGATGTCTAGGGAGAGAGTTTTACAGTTTGTAAAAAGCTAGTGGCAGATAATAGAGAGGGACAGTCAAAAAGATGTGTTGCTGCTATGATGCTCTTAAGCTTACACTGTTGATATATAGAAAATGCAAACAAACTGAGCATAAACCTCCGACCTTTTCTTCAGCTGCTGTGCTGCTCAAATTGCATGACATGTTATACTTGAAAAGTGACAACAGCCTGTCATTCATTTGAAAATAAAGATGCACTCTTAGTAGGTGTGTGAGCACAATCAGGTAAAGTTCACAGTCAAGGAATTTATGCCTCTCTAATTCGTGGAGAAACTTAATGATCATGCTTGGTTACTTGAAAATGCTGTGGGATAACCAGCGTCATATGACCAACATGCTTAAGTCTAATTAATGCATGAAAGGGTTAATGCCATAGAGTAAGCTGTCCTGCCAGGATAAACTCACCATGGGGATGGGAGGACTGGGTAATCAAGCCTTTGTTCCCCTCCAGTCTACCAGAGAAGATCAACGTGTGAGGAGGTCTAAGCTGATTGCTTCAGCTCAGACCGCATGGGTCTTACAAGCCTCTCTTGAGTTCTTATACCAATTTAGGAACTGTGTCACCCTTGTAAATAAGCCAAATTTTACCGCCTGTGCAACTTTTTCTGGTTGCCGTTTGGAAAAGCCCATGAATCTGACATTTGGAGAGTTTGTAAGTAAACAATTGTTAACTTACCAAATGTGTGGCCTTTTTCTACACTAGGGGACGAAGGAAGTTTTGGAACTCACAAGAGCATATTTTAAAGGCCTCTATTTCCACCATTTGCTGCATATGTTGTGATTTTAAATATCTATATATCCTTGCCCCAACAAATGCCTGAGATGGTGGTTCCCCAAACTGAAGAATAGCATAAAGGGGTTTAAACTCTAGCAGACAGGCAGAGAGTGATGGGGATTCAGTTTACTAAGGCTGGGCCAGAGGAAGCATCCTAAGATGACATTCTATTCAATCACCTTTTGTCTGCACTCCACACTAGTCCCCAAATTTTGTGTTAGGTACAAAAAATCTTAAAGAAAACCTGAATGGGAGGGATTATCTAAAAACAGCCAAATGAAGAGAAAATGTGTCCACTAAGTTCACATCCTCACCATACAGTTAAAGCACATTTAATGCATGTGTTTTCCACCCAAAGAATCATGAGAACTGCAGTTTATGCCTCACGGAGCTACAGTTTCCAGCATCTGTAATAAGCTACAGTTCAGGGGTGAAACTAGGCTTTCTTTCACCTGGGTCAAATGCTGAGTTTGGCATCCCCCATGCATTTGTGTACACACACACACACTCACACACACACAGAGTTTGGGAGCCTCAATGGTGTCCTCTGGAGGCTTCACCCAGGGCAATAAACCCAGCTAGACCCCCCCCCACCATTGTAGCTACAGCACTGGTTCCCAAGACTCTTAGGGAGAGGTCATGTGTTTTACATGTGCTTTAAATGCATGATGCGGATGTGATGAGTGGCCACAAAATTCAGATTTGTGGTGATGTTGGGGAGAACGTAAAACTCTTCAGAGCAGAAATGGAATGTAGTAGTCTGGAAAGGAGCTTGGCTGATTGGCTGGAACAGTGAGCCGGACACCCTGCATTGCAACATTTTGTTCCAATGACTGGAAGCATTTGATGCGAAGTGTAGACTGTGCAAAAATGCATTTGCCACTGAGACAAGTTTTTCAAGTGGAAGAGCTTAGAAAATAATATATAAAGTGGTAGACTTTTTGATTGCCCACAAAAGACAATTCAGACAGAAAAAAGAGAAATGGCAACATGATTTGCAGGTTGTTTCGATGTTATTCTGTTTGGGGCAGAAAACAATCCAGTTTTTAGTGGTGCTTAAGAGAAATTATTGGTAGTCCTAGTGTGGGAACCTTTCTAAATTTCATGAATTGATTAACCATTATGATAGTGAAGTTAAAAGCCATTTGTTCAGCTATAAAAGATGGGCTGTGAAGTATTTATCACATAAAATACAAAATAAACTCCTCAAATTATCAGGGGAAAATGCTCACGGTGAGACGATTTTTGGGATAAAAATCCACAGAGTTTTACTCACTACTATTTGAATGTGTTCCAGACATTTCTCATCACTAGGCAGAATGTCAAAATTATCATCTGCCTCCACATTGATGCTGGGAACTTTTTGATCTAGGAAATTTTCTGTAGAGTTCATTGAAGTAAAACAGAGAACAGGCAGTGATTTAACAGACAAAATAATGAAGAGATTAAAACAAGATGGCACTGAAATTTAAAAGGCTCAAGGCCAAGGATACAGCAATGGGACAAATTTGTCTGCTGTGTGTAAAAGTGTTCAAGCTTTTAGATTAATACAAGAAGAAGAAGAAGAAGAAGAAGAAGAAGAAGAAGAAGAAGAAGAAGAGGAGGAGGAGGAGGAGGAGGAGGAGGAATAATAATAATAATAATAATAATAATAATAATAATAATAATAGTAATAATAATAATAATTATAAGAAGAAGAAGAAGAAGAAGAAGAAGTTAAGAAGTGTTTGGATTTGATACTACCCGAAGGAGTCTCAAAGCGGCTAACATTCTCCTTTCCCTTCCTCCCCCACAACAAACACTCTGTGAGGTGAGTGAGGCTGAGAGACTTCAGAGAAGTGTGACTAGCCCAAGGTCACCCAGCAGCTGCATGTGGAGGAGCGGGGAAGCGAACCCGGTTCACCAGATTACGAGACTACCGCTCTTAACCACTACACCACACTGGCTCACAAATTCAGCTACAAAACAAATTCAGCAATGTTTAAGACATAAAATAGGGAGCTAGCTTAGGGGTGCATTTCATGGTGCTTGCCCCAGACACCAAGATACCTAGTTCCGGCCCTGAGTGGAACCATAGGAGGTGGAATGTTCATAGCCACTCAGAAGGTCAGCAAGTCCTTTGGAAAGTTTGTCCCAAGCCCTTACTGGTTTACAGCTGTTGGGACCAACATCTGCTTGGCCAACCCTCTCAGCAATGTGTTTGCTGTGTTAGGCAGCACTGGCAACATCTGTTCTTGCACCCTTGGACTCCCCAGCAGGAGTAAGCATTCACTGTCCAGCTCTGCCCTGTGTCACGAGCTTGCTCCTTCTGCACCAACAAGAAGTGCTCCTTTTGCCTCTTACTCCTCTCAGGCTCAGTGGCGCCATTAGGGTTGGCCTGCAATGGCCTGGCCTGAGGCAAAAGAGGAAGATGCTGCTGCCTTGCTTATTGGGGTCACATGATGGTGGCTTCCGGTGAGACCTTACAAGAGTTCCACAAGATGTGGAGTGACATGGCTGCTGCCACTTCTCACTTCTCCAGTGGTGGTGGTAGGGGTGCCTGTGGAGAGCGTCTCCCCGTGGGATTCTGATGCACCAAATGGCTACATCAGCTTGCCTCAAGGGCAACCTTGCCCTGGGGTTGGCATTTCTGGAAGATTTCCAGGTACCCCACTTAGCTCAGTGATCCAGAGGTCCTCTACTGCCATCACGTGGAAAGCTGAGGTGTGGAGGAGAGGGAGCAATTGTGAGGAGGAGGCGAGCAATGTGCATTTACTGTATTTTTTTGGCACCTGCTGAAAGCATTCTTATTTAGAAAAGCCTACCCAGTTGCTTGGGACGGGGGTGGCGCTGTGGGTTAAACCACAGAGCCTAGGACTTGCTGATCAGAAGGTTGGCGGTTCGAATCCCTGCAACGGGGTGAGCTTCCGTTGCTTGGTTCCTGCTCCTGCCCACCTAGCAGTTCGGAAGCACGTCAAAGTGCAAGTAGATCAATAGGTACCACTCCGGTGGGAAGGTAAACGGCGTTTCTGTGTGCTGCTCTGGTTCGCCAGAAGCCGCTTAGTCATGCTGGCCACATGACCTGGAAGCTGTACGCCGGCTCCCTCGGCCAATAAAGCGAGATGAGCGCCGCAACCCCAGAGTCAGCTACGACTGAACCTAATGGTCAGGGGTCCCTTTACCTTTACCTTTACCTTTACCCAGTTGCTTGGAGTGTTAGTGGAGGGGTAGTATCTTAGTGGGGGACATGTTGTTCTCCTTCTGGGGGAGTTTGTCCACCTTGGGTCCCCACCCTGCACTCAGCTCCCACCTGTGGCTCCTGGAAGTTGTCAGCATGTGACAGTGACCATACCCTGGGAACAGCTTTGACTGGCTGGCTAAACCGGGTGAGGGTAGCCAACGGGTCTCAAACCCTCAAAGAGTCAAGGACTTCCCCTGCATGAGAAGACAGGCTCCGGTGGATTGAGCGGATGAGACCAATAGTGCGTCCAACAGTCAAGAAGGCAGTTTCAGCCCATGCTGCAGGGACAAGTGAGGAGCAGATGGGGCTCATCAACCTGGGAAGTTAGCTCATCTAGAAGAAGCAAACTTGTGGTCCTAAACCTCCGCTGCCTTGTAGGATATCTTCAGGTGAAGAAAAGGCTAAGGAAAAAACTCTACACAATTCTAGAGTCCCTAAGATGGTTGGATGGTGCCTTGTACTCCTGCCAGGGTGGTGTAGTGGTTAAGAGCGGTGGACTCATAATCTGGTGAACCGGGTTCGCTTCCCTGCTGCTCCACATGCAGCTGCTGGGTGACCTTGGGCTAGTCACATTTCTTTGAAGTCTCTCAGCCCCACTCACCTCACAGAGTGTTTGTTGTGGGGGAGGAAGGGAAAGGAGAATGTTAGCTGCTTTGAGACTCCTTTGGGTAGTGATAAAGCGGGATATCAAATCCAAACTCTTCTTCTTCTGCTGCTTGTGGAAACTCCTGCAGACAAGCTGGTGCCAATGTATTGCCCTGCTTTCTTTTGGATCACATCAGTGTGGCCGAAAGATGGGTCTTGTCATCTGGGCAGCCCAGGACCTCCAGACACACTGCCCAGGCTTGTGCCCCAGAGAAGTCACTTCAGTGTTGCTAACATTTCAATTTGACTTCACTCCTGGAGTCTCACTGCATCGTCTCTCTAGAGAGACAGATGTCAACAACAACAGCCATGCAGTTGCTTAGAAAGTTTGTTTGAGTTTTAATTTGTTTCAGTCTATTCTATTGTGGTTTTAACTTTCTGTATTTTTTAAACTTTGGATACAATTTTTTTTAGTGGTCATTTTATTGTTTTATCTTCTTTTGCAAATTGCCTTGTGGTATATAAAGTTTATGAAATAACCCTCCTCCCCGCATATTTGTACATATTATTTGCTTGGAGAATTTTAAAGGATAGCTGCATTGCGGTTCGTCTCTTGTTTCAGAAAGTGGAAATAAGGTAGGTTTCTCCCCCCACTTTTACCCCCAGAGATGAATTAAAGTTATCCAGGGACCCAGATAGGGCTCACAGGTTGCCTGTTTAACATCAAGGGCTGAACCACACCATGCCTTTGGGTGAAGATCCTGACAATAATTCTTGCAACAACCCCTTCGAACCAGCCAATACAGTGGTGCCCCGCAAGACGAATGCCTCGCAAGACGAAAAACTCGCTAGATGAAAGGGTTTTCTGTTTTTTGAGTCGCTTTGCAAGACGAATTTCCCTATGGGCTTGCTTCACAAGACAAAACGTCTTGCGAGTTCTTGCGAGTTTGTTTCCTTTTTCTTAAAGCCGCTAAGCCGTTAAAGGCTGCTAAGCCGCTAAGCCGCTAAGCCGCTAAGCCGTTAATAGACGCTAAGCCGCTAAGCTGCTAAGCCGCTAATAGCCGTGCTTCGCAAGACAAAAAAACCACAAGACGAAGAGACTCGCGGAACGGATTAGTTTCGTCTTGCGAGGCACCACTGTATTACCGTATGTGACGTTTGACTTGCTCAGATGCAAGAAACCCGGCTCTCCAACCTGCCATCCCACAAGAAAATGACAAGAGCGTTCCAGGGGGAGGAGGGACCTCACTTTATTCGTTTATTTACCAAATTTATAATCCACACTTCACTGAATGGTTCCAGGGTGGAAATACATATAACATTAAAACAATAATTAATAATGTCTCTAAGGGCTGAAAACCACAAAACATTAAGCCATGCATGAAACATCAATAGCAATCTACATAGCAGCGAGTGAGCAAATAAAATGAAAAGATACCTTTGCAACAGGAAAGTTCGCCGCTCCCAAAAACCTGGGCACAGAGGTACTTTGTCACCTGCCAACGAAATGCCAGTAACATTGGTGCACGATGCACCTTGGAGGAAAGGTCGTTACACATTCTTTATTTGCATTAGATAATTGAATCCATCCAGATTTGTGCATTTCACCCCCAGGAGATAACCCGGAGAATTATGCTTCAATTGACTTTCTCTAGACCTTTGTTATTAGATGAACTTTTCAGAAAATGGGAGCGTTTAGTTCAAATAGGCTCCGAGTCAATATATTTACTATGGACAGGCATGCGTTTCTTTCATCTCTCCTGGGTGTTTAGTGCCACAAGAAGTGATTGGTCCATTCATCTTCTGTATGCACAGGATAAAGTGCTAGAGCCTCAGATGCCCAGTTGCCAAAGGAATGGAGCTTTGCAGGAGTATTAAAATAACTTAGAATCATAGAATTGTAGGGTCGGAAGGGACTTCAAGGTTCACCCCCGAGTCCAACTCCTTGCAATGCAGGAATCACAGCTAACAGATGACCATCCAACCTCTGTTTAAATACCACCAACAAAAGAGAGTCCACCACAATGCCAGGTAGCCCATTCCATAGCTGAACATCTCTTAATGTCATAAAGTTCTTCCTCATGTTCAGTTGGAATCTCCTTTCTTGTCATTTGAATATACAGTGGTACCTCGGGTTAAGAACTTAATTCGTTCTGGAGGTCCGTTCTTAACCTGAAATTGTTCTTAACCTGAGGTACCACTTTAGCTAACGGGGCCTCCTGCCGCCGCCACGCAGTTTCTGTTCTCATCCTGAAGCAAAGTTCTTAACCCGAGGTACTATTTCTGGGTTGGCGGAGTCTGTAACCTGAAGCGTATGTAACCCAAGGTACCACTGTATAGGTTCATCCAACCTCTGTTTAAAAAACTTCCAATGAAGGAGAGCCCACCACCTTCTGAGGTGATTCATTCCATTGTCAAACAGCTCTTACCATCAGTTCTTCCCAATGTTTAGTCATAATCTCATTTCTTGTAATTTAAACGCTTTAGTTCAGGTCCTACCCTGCAGTGAAAAACAATCTTGCTCCATCTTCTACGTGAACACCCTTCTTATATTTAAAGGTGGCTATCATATCACCTCGCAGTGTTCTCTTCTCCAGCCTAAACCAGGCCCAACTTGACTCTCAACACCATTAA
Source organism: Podarcis liolepis (assembly GCF_965112155.1). Lineage (NCBI taxonomy): Eukaryota > Metazoa > Chordata > Lepidosauria > Squamata > Lacertidae > Podarcis > Podarcis liolepis. The sequence continues at coordinate 37,478,751 of NC_139566.1, read as the reverse complement.
ATCCAATTAAAAGTCCTGCCCTCCAATTACACTTCCTCACTGTCCTCTGACAATGCCAGTGCCTTAAGCTCCCCTTCCAGTGGCCTGCAAAATCCAATGCCATCCATTGTCTCCAAGCCTTTTGCTTCTTGGGTGGCATTTGATGAACCCAGGAGCATTCTCCAAAAGTCATGTTTGGAATAGTGGCTTCTAGTTGCCAGTTCACCATCCTAGTGTATTCCATTTTTCACCGACTGTCTCCAGTTTTATTTCTTTCTTTAAAGAGATTCATGTGTTATTTAATTTTTAAAGAGCCCACCTCGAAATGATTTATACAAAGTAAAGATTTCATACAAAAATACCAGTAAAATCAACAGGCTTTAAAGACAAGTAGACATAAAATTAGCCAGATGTATGTAAAAACCGACAGTTTTAGAAACAAACATAAGAAATTGACATTTGTTCAGGCTTGCCTAAACAAAAAAGTTTTTTACTACTACTACTAATATATTTATACCCCGCCCATCTGGCTGGGTTTCCCCAGCCACTCTGGGCAACTCCCAACAGAATGTTGTTGTTTATTATTATTATTATTATTATTATTATTATTATTATTATTATTAAAGTGATAAAATATCAAGCATTAAAAACTTCCCTAAACAGGGTTGCCTTCAGATGTCATCTAAAAGTCAGATAGTTGTTTATTTCCTTGACATCTGATGGGAAGGTGTTCCACAGGGCAGGCGCCACTACCGAGAAGGCCCTCTGCCTGGTTCCCTGTAACCTCGCTTCTTGCAATGAGGGAACTGCCAGAAGGCCCTTGCCGCTGGACCTCAGTGTCCGGACTGACCGATGGGGGTGGAGATGCTCCTTCAGGTGCCAGCCTAATTTCAACAGGCAAGGAGTTCCAAAGAGCAGGTGCACTAAAATATTGATTCCTTGCAAGTGCCAAATGGACATTAGGTGGTACTTGTAAAAGTGCTGGTTTTGCAGACTGGTGAAAATTGGGGAAATTGGTGGCAAGGTGATCCTTGCAATGCCATTAATTCAATTTGCTGTCTTCTGTTTCCAGATGTTTCTTGGATTTTCTCTCCCCCATCCCACAAAGCTCTTCCCGGTTTTTTTGCATCTCAGATAACCAGTGGAAGATATTTAGTTTTAAATGGCACTTTTGCACCCTCTCTTGTCATCAAGCGCTGTAACAAACCATCGGCTGCTGAGCGTTTATCACCGTTAAAGCTGATGATGCCCAAATTTCACAATGCTGTATTTGAAGCGAGCCCATTACTTTCCATTGACCTTTTGACAGTGCAATCTGCACGACACTGATAACTTTTGAAAAATGGGGCGGCGGGGGTGGAGAATCCCTCCCCTGCTAATGTAACGGATTGCATTCAAGGCAGAAGGGACACGAGAGGAGCACGGCAGAAGCTCCTCTGCTCTGTCATGACATTGTAAGCCCTTATAGCCATGTGCCATTATTCTTGGAGGGCTCAGAGTCCGTGTCTGGGCATGCATTCCAGAGGTAAAGGAAGCACTTGTCAATTTTGCTGCTGTTCCACAAGAAGAAGGAGGGAAACTCATGCTATGGTGCTGCAAAAATAGAGCATCTGTTAGGTTATGATATTCTCTTACAGGGCAAGGTGGAGCACTCCTTAGACTGCTGTATTCTATGGGGTGAGGGAGCATTAGTTAGATCATGGTGCACTTTTCCAGAGTAAGGAGAGTACTTGCTAGGTTACAGTGCTGCATTCTATTCATTAGGCTATGGTGCTGTTTGTATGCTGGCAGCCATTTTTAATCAAGATGGCAGACCCAATGTTAGGAGTCCAGGTTCCTGGCTTGATAACACAGTAAGCGTACGTAATTAAAAAGGAGGATTTATTGAAAAAAACCCACAACCAAGTAATTATCTCCGGACGGCTCTAGCAAGTCTCCGGCCCCCATCACTCAGTTGACCCTTCTGAGGAGTTCTTCCTGTGTTGACAGAAGAGATTGAATCTTTGACCTTTACGTTTCTTACTTTGCTTCCTGAGTAGCAGCCTTCCTATACGCCTACGCCTCAGACTTAATTGATCAGCTGCAGCCCCTTTCTGTTCCAGAAAGCTGTCTCTGTGGCTTTCCATGCCTGTCTGGGCTTCCAGGGAGCTTTGGATGTGTTCCAGTCTGTTCCTCCCTTGTCAGCCAGCCGTCCAAGGTCATGGGGAGTCGACGCTGGCAGCTGTGGGCTCTCCTGTGCCAGCGTGAAAGCCCAGCCTCCCTGTTCCTGACTGTATTCTGCAGCTGGCTGCGAGATTACACTTGGAGCTGGTGTGTTCATGACACCCAAGCATGACTTCTGTGTGACTTTGCCAATTTTTTTGCAATAGGTTTGGGTGACTCTCGAAAAATCGCCGCCAAACTCAACTCAAGGGTTCCTGAGGTGGAGGTGGCAGGCTGTCACTGTTTGGACACTGGAGACTATTTTGTGTCAAGATGGCGGAACAAAAAGTTACATTGACGTGACTTTGCTCATTTTGGAGCATAGCTTTTGGTCATTTCTCTAGGTATCATCACCAAGCTCAGCATGAGGGTTCATGAGATGGGGCAACCTTCGATGATGTTTGGATGACGGGCACCATTTAGAATCAATATGGTGGGCTGAAACATCATTTTGGCATAACTTGACCTGAATTTTGGCATGATGTGTCCAAACTCACAAATTACATTATCCATTTAAAAAACATATTTTGGTTTGCTTGTTTGTTCCTACAAATTCCCGGGCAGTGAATAAAGCAGAGTAGAATCTTCAGCAGAGTGTAATAGTGGGGGCAAGACCAGTGGTCCTTGGGATGTTACAAGCAGGCACCTACCCCTCTACTCTCCAGCTCGCCCAAGGGGAGTTTACCCAGTCCTCTGGGGAGCAGAACATATACAGATTCCTATGGCAGAGCTCTCATTCCTACTGCAGATTTCCAGGGGCAGGAGTCCCTTGTGAGCAGTGGGAAAAGATTCCCCCTCTTCTTTACTTTCTCCAAACCCCACACCAGTGGTGTGCTGTCAGTGGACTAGGGGGACTAGGTTAGGGGACTAAATGTTCATGGCAAATCAGAATATTAAAGTATTAAAGCCTGGTGCCTCCCTTCCAAAGCCCAGGAAGCTTCTGCTTGGCTTAGGAAGGGAGGCGTGATGCTCTGATGGGATCCAAGAGCTCTCCTGCCATCTTCCCAAAGGCCGCCTGGCTTTGAGAAAGTGTCAGAGACCTGGCATCTCCTCCCCAAAGCCTGGGATGCTTCTGCCCAGCTTAGGCAATGAGGCACAACGCTCATGAGCGTGATGTGCTCTCTCCAATTGCTCTTACAAGCTGGTGCCTCTGGCCTTAACTGTTCCCCTATGGAAAATTTCACCGCATGCCATTGCCCCACACAAATGAGAGAAGACCGTGCCTATCTCCCAAGCCCTCTGGGCAAGTCAGGGGATTTGTGATAATCAGAAATAATGGTTAGCTCATAGATCAATTCAACACTTGTGGACCATTGGGTTCAAGTGGACCCTGTTTTCCTTTGTGAAATGTTGGAGAGGGGTGCAGTAGTTGTAGAAGTAATACTATAAATACTATAGTAGTGCTACTAATAGTACTAGCTCTGCTACTGGCAGGGACAGGGGTGGCGCTGTGGTGGAAACCACTGAGCCTTGGGCGTGCCGATCGGAAGGTTGGTGATTTGAATCCCCACAACGGGGTGAGCTCCCGTTGCTCTGCCCCGCTCCTGCCAACCTAGCAGTTCAAAAGCACGCCGGTGCAAGTAGATAAATAGGTACCACTCCGGCGGGAGGTTAACGGTGTTTCTGTGCGCTGCTCTGGTTTCACCAGAAGTGGCTTAGTCATGCTAGCCACATGACCCAGGAAAACTGTCTGCGGACAAACGTCAGCTCCTTTGGCCAGTAAAGCAAAATAGCGCCACAACCCCAGAGTCGTTCACGACTGGACATAACTGTCAGGGGTCCTTTACCTTTACCTTTTCTGCTACTGGCAGATGTGCTGTTACTACTGAGTTAGAATTCTAAAACTAATTGGTTAGAATTCTGGACCTGTGTTCAAATCCTTGCTCAGCCATGAAGTTTGCTATATGACCTTGGGCCAATTACTGGCTCTCCGCCCAACCTATCATGGCTGTTGTGAGGTTAAAACGGAAAGGGTGGAGGTCTATGTATTGAGCTCCTTGAGGGAATGGTGGGGTGGAAATAAATGATGCGTCAAAGGAGCATTCCTTAAAGCAATCTACCTGTAGCACAGTCTAGGATTCATTTCCTTCCCTGCTCTCTTTTTCAAGAGATTTACAAAAGGTCAAAGATTCATTTGCAACGCTCCCGCCCCCCAGCCACAACGACTCCTATGAGAAGGGTTACTGCTTCCTTACAAGTGAGCAGGTTAATGGCACATTTATAATCATGCTTTATAAAGATTTTATAAGAATGGACTGAATAATATTAATGATATGTGAACATGTGGCAAGAATGGATTTATGTTCCAAGCGATTACATTTTACAAGCCGAACTCGAGCACCGACATAATTAACACGGTTAGCAGAAAGCACTGCCTTGTTATGAATCGTTGTTTTGATTTTTTAGGAAAACAGTAAATAACAAGAAAGCGGGGGTGGCTGGGGTGGGTTATGAGCTGATTATTCATCTGCCCGAGAGGGAAAGAGTAGGTCTCACTAGTGAAATGGTGGCACCCCCAATTTTGATCCGCAGAGGTAATCTTGAGAGTTCCAACCATTAAGGGGGACAAAGGAGACATAATGCAAATTGCATTCTCAAAATTGCAATCAGGGGAGTCAAGTTTTAATGAAATGATTGAGTTTTTTGTTTTGATTTGTTTAGCAAGCCTGTTGGATGTGGAACAAGATTCTTTGCTGGTTAAGTTTCTGCTTCGCTCTCTGACCACAATATTGAAGTTGCCACTTCACACAGAGATGGAGGGTGGTGAGTTTTTACCTCAAAGGTAGCATTTAGATGAGCAAATGGTCAACCGGTCTAATACAAGGCTTTGATACAAAGTCTTTCTCTCTTACAAGAGAGTTGTTACAGGAGTCCAAGGTTGCTTGGGTGCCCCTTTCTTCTCCTGGATGGCTCCTGGTAGGACATTCTCCAGCCTCTTCCACGCTGAGACCATTCAGCCAGCTGGCTCCCACAGCAGTAATCCTCCTGCTGCATGTCCTTTGCATTCTCCTCTCAGACCCTGCTCTGCCCCTCCGCCAGAAAGAGTCTGTTAAGGGGAGTCACAAGACACAAGACAGGGAGCTGGTCCTTAATTACATCCCTCTATTTCACCGCTGTTACGCTTAACTCCTTAATGCACGACGCTGCTTTAAACAAGATGGAGCCTAAGGTCCAAATGAATGCATTCTTGCGCAGCTCCTGTTCATTTGGGGCTTGTGCAGGAGAACGATATGCAGGGTTAGGCTGCAACACGTCGTTTATGTCTTTGTGATTCCAAGCATGATCTTATTTTCTTCTCTTTAATAACAATTTGTAAGATTGGTCCGTCCGCCCCCACACCTCCCTGCCCACTGCTGGCTGAAATGTATGTATCTCAACTGGTCGGAGTCTAATTATGTCTGTGTTGTTGCGACTGACACACAGGCGGGACTTCATTATGTACTCTGCAGTCACGCCTGTCAGCTGCAATCCATTTGTCACTACAAGTTAGATTTCCATAAGAGATGACATGATGTCTTAAATTGGATCTCATGTGGATAACCGCAGCAGGAGTCTTGGAGGAATTGGGTGCAAGCTCAGATAAGCCGAACCATTTTTACAGCTCATGCCTGAAAATTCAAAGGCGGAGGTAGAAAGTATAAACACACAGGGCCGTCTTTAGCATATGCAGTGCCTGGGTGAAAAGATCCACCCAGCACCCCCCAATTTCTGCAATTTGATTCTGCAGTTCTTCCACAAAAGAGAACAGAAATGACCCATTGACCGCAATCACCCAGGGGTCGTGGTTAAGAGCTTAGGCGGCTTCAGCGGCGGGCACCCTGCAGAATTGGGCTCCCAGGTGCACCGCACCCCTTACACCCCCGGGGAAAGACGGCCCTGTAAACACAGGCCCTTTTTCTCAACCTTCATAACCAGTGGCTGACCTATATATCTGCAACTGAATCACACGGTACAGCAGAGCAGTGGGCTCCCAAGTGCTTTGAACTACAACTCCCATCATCCCTGATCACTGGGCCATGCTGCCTGGGGCTGATGGGAGTTGTAGTCCCAGAGCATCTGGAAAGCCACAGGTTCCCCATCTCTGTTTGATCTGCAGTGGCTGATTCACACATGCAAGCTTCCGTTTGATCAGAGATGGGGATCCTCAGGCACAGGGTCTAAATCAGGGCCTTTCCACCTGGCCTTTGGTACTCTCCCCAGGCCCTACCTGTCCCTGTCCCTCCTCAAGAGCTTTTGCCTGGCTGGAATGTGCCATTAAACTCTGATAGCACCTCTTGCTTTTCTGGATGGGAATCCAGTGAAGGGCATGGGAGTTCGTGTAGAAACTAGCCTTTAGAAACAATTGCCATTTGTTGCTCCATCAATTTTTCAGTGTAGCTGTTGGAATTTTGCTCAGAAGAGAATGTGGCCCCTGGACTGAAAACCCTGCCGTTGATGGTGCAATCGGGGGCAATAGTGCGCATGTGAGAACTCTCCCTTAACCATCCTCTTCCAAAACCAAACCCTGCCGTATGCATTTCCCCATTTCTGTTTACGATATCCTTGCCCACACAAGCGACAGAACGAAACAGGCTGCGCAACGGGAGACCTGCCAGCCTGCTAACACGACGTTGAATACGCCTAATAAATAGAGGGAATTGGAAAATTATGTCGCCGCTTACATGACATTTTCTGTTAACCCGGCGCTGTTCTTTTCGCAACTTGCTGGCTCCCCTTTCGCTGGTAGAGCAACAAGTTTCAACACAAGCACCAACCCTGCAATCATGGCGTATTGTTTCCGGAGAATTCCATCTGGCGACCAAGCCAATGATTACTTTATTCCAACAGTGCGTGTTGGAAGCGACCTCTTTATCTGTCATCTTTCTGCATTCTGAAGTAATCAACTGCGCCCTCTCTTCCCCCAATTATTTCTGAACTATGGTAGTAATCACTGGGAAACAGTTCTTCTTTCTTAAAAGCTCTCTCTTTGAAAGAGCCTCATAATTTTCTCTAATGCTAGTAGTCATAAACAATATCGGTAAGTCGTAAAAACATAACGGCTTGCGATTAATATGAAGGGAGTGGGGTGGGGGTGGGAGGGGTTTGACAGGAACACAGCCTAAGTTTAGCAGCACACATTTGGCAGAGATCTGGGTTTGGGGGATCAAGATTTCTGCTGAAGTGCGGAAGGCTGCAGGATGGTATAGGGATCAGGAATTTTGTTTGCATTTTAAGGAACTTCGCTGGCCTTCTCCTGAGTTGGTGAGGCTCATTTCACAACAATGAGAAACCAAACCTTTGGCATCATCATCCCAGTCCTGTGTAACACCCTGCCAATAGATATTCAGCGGGCACCTTCTATGCCAACTTTTAAATGCCTGCTGATGTATTTTCTATTCCACCAGGCCTTTGCGGACTATTAAGAGTACGTCCTTCTACAATGGTTGATAGGGATCTGCTTTTATCCCTTTAAAAAATGGTTCTGTAGTGTGATGGTTGTTGTTGCTTCTGCTATAAACCACACACACACACACACACACACAAGATATAGTGCAATATAAATACTATTATAAATAAATAGCATATACAAATATAAACTACTTAATTCATGCTTCTTGAACCAGTATGTGAGCTGAAACAACCATATACCTAAATTTGCATTTCTCTGAAAGTTGTGATGCAGTTCTCCGATCAATGTACACAAAAAGTGCATTCATTGCACAGGGGTGGGGGGAAGAGGAGAAAATGCTTGGGGGAAATTGGATATATTAGTCAACATCAAAATGTGTTTATTAGGAGAGATTTGCACTAAGATACTGACAAATTTTCAACATGATTTTTTCCCCACAATGCAAAATTGCTATGTGTAGAATTGAATTTGAGATGAGAAGAATGTGTAGAATTGAAATTGAGATGAGAAGAATGAGCAAGGGAGAGAAACTGAAAGCAACAGATTTACTCATCCCATAGTATGGAGTGGAGAAACAGAAGGCAGGGAGAAAGGTGCTTCACTTGTCTTCCCAGCACCCTTCATCATTGACTATGCTGTCTGGGACAGATGGAAGTCGACAGTGGCGGAGCTTCATGCTCCTGGACCGGGGGGGGGAGCAGGTGGGGTAGGGCTGGAACGTGTCCCATGGGTGGGGGGTGCCGCCTGTAGGGGTGTGGCACATGTCCTGGGGGTGTGGCGTGCTGCCTGTGGGGGCGAGGTTCCAGCATAGGAGGACGGGGGGCACCCACGATGGCACCCTGGGGATTGCGCTGCCAGGGGTGATGCGCTCCCCCCACACTCCTCTTCCTCCGCCACTGAAAGTTGAAGTCCCAAGAGCATCTGGAGGGCATTCTATCAGCCCCCACCCCCAAGCAAATCACGTTTTGTATTGTTACTTAATGCCTTCCAGGAAACCAATTCCATAGAACTAAGCAGCCTATCTAGCAACTAATGCACCTATGTGGCAACTTTCAAGCCTCCACCAGTCTTTGTAATAGCAATGGTTTAGTACAAGTCGGACAAAGTGGATTTAGTTGTCCCATGTATAACTCTGTGCAGAAGTTAATTATTTGCTATTCTGTAATATTGCACATTACAGAATAGCAAATAATTAACTTCTGCACAGAGCTATACATGGAACTACTAAATTCACTTTGTAATATTGCACATTAGGGACTCGGGTGGCGCTGTGGGTAATATTGCACATTAGGGACGCGGGTGGTGCTGTGGGTAAAACCACAGAGCCTAGGACTTGCCGATCGCATGGTCGGCGGTTCGAATTCCCGCGGCGGGGTGCGCTCCCATTGTTCGGTCCCAGCGCCTGCCAACCTAGCAGTTCGAAAGCACCCTCGGGTGCAAGTAGATAAATAGGGACCGCTTACCAGCGGGAAGGTAAACGGCGTTCCGTGTGCTGCGCTGGCTTGCCAGATGCAGCTTGTCACGCTGGCCATGTGACCTGGAAGTGTCTGCGGACAGCGCTGGCTCCCGGCCTATAGAGTGAGATGAGCGCACAACCCTAGAGTCTGGCAAGACTGGCCCGTACGGGCAGGGGTACCTTTACCTTTAATATTGCACATTGGAGGGACGCGGGTGGCGCTGTGGGTTAAACCACAGAGCCTAGGACTTGCTGATTAGAAAGTCGGCGGTTCGAATCCCCATGACGGGGTGACCTCCCATTGCTCGGTCCCTGCTCCTGCCAACCTAGCAGTTCGAAAGCACGTCCTGTGCAAGTAGATAAATAGGGACCGCTCCGGCGGGAAGGTAAACAGCATTTCCATGTGTTGCTCTGGTTCGCCAGAAGTGGCTTAGTCATGCTGGCCACATGACCTGGAAGCTGTCTGCAGACAAAGGCAGCTCCCTCGGCTTATAGAGCGAGATGAACGCCGCAACCCCAGAGTCGGTCACGACTGGACCTAATGGTCAGGGTTCCCTTTACCTTTACCTTTAATATTGCACATCAAGCCATCAAGCCATCTTACATACTGTGTTAATAAATATTATTGTGTTTCTACATGCACACACTGCTTCTTCTGCCTTCTTTTCGCCCTTACAAGCCTGTCTTCCCTTTTCCTCCTCCCACCCAGGATGGAATAAAGCAGGGGTAGCCAATGTACTGCCCTCCGCATGCTAGGCTACAACACTGTAAAGGAGGCGGGTATCGGTAAGGACCAACAAGGTGATACTTCATACCGTGATTGACCTGTTGGACATGCATGGTCTAGACAGCAGAACCTTACACAGAAATCAAACCTTTCCCTTCGTGCAACTATCTAAAAGGTTAAATGCAATTAAAAGTGAAACATTGAAACGTCATTAATTTTTTTTAAAAAAATACACCTTGTGTCTCTAATTCTTATATCAACAAGAAACAGAAAAGGCCTCAGCCCAGTATACCTAAAGGAGCGTCTCCACCCCCATCGTTCCGACCGGACGCTGAGGTCCAGTGCTGAGGGCCTTCTGGCGGTTCCCTCACTGTGAGAAGCAAAGCTATAGGGAACCAGGCAGAGGGCCTTCTCGGTAGCGGCGCCCGCCCTGTCGAACACCCTCCCATCAGATGTCAAAGAGATAAACAACTACCTGACATTTAGAAGACATCTGAAGGCAGCCCTGTTCAGGGATGTTTTTAATGTGTGACATTTTAATGTATTTTTAATCTTTGTTGGAAGACACCCTGAGTGGCTGGGGAAACCCAGCCAGATGGGCGGGGTACAAATAAATTATTATTATTATTATTATTATTATTATTATTATTATTATTATTATTATTAGTTTGTGTGTTTACACATGCAGGACATCACTTGTGTGAACAAGCCCTAAGAATCCCAACATATCACTTTGAATGCAATTGGACACCAGCATGCACCAATGTAATAAAGCACTCTTTTTTGCAGACCTAAAGTAGCCTATTTAGTTTTGCCTGTGTAGAATTATCCTTCCCCATCAAATATGGAAACAAAGCAGGAGAAGTTTCCAAATGGTTCCATAAAGCATCTTTTGGTTGATAGGTAAGGGGGGCTGTTGACCAACGGAGGATGTTGAGAAACAGCCCCCAAACAGCTTTCTCCTTTCATAAAATTAATAAATGGCACCTCCAGCGTGCCAAGAAAATGCTGAAAAGATGCAAACTTTAAACCACTGCCTTAGTGTGAATTACTTGCAAAAAATAAAATAAAAAATGCCTCTTCTGCAGATGAATGCCTTCCCATATATCTGCTCCATACATTGCACAGACACCATGAAAATTGCTTATTTCTAATAAAATGTAGCAACTGTACCCTGAGGAAAAATTACGGCATTATGAAATATTTTTTCTCCCCCTTTTCCCTCAGTCAATTTAGTTTTCATTTAAAATTCAATAACTGCATCATACTCAGAATCTTCCAAAACCGCTGTAATGATTCTGAACCAAAAATGTGAGCAGTAAACAAGGAAGATTAGAAAGCCATTATGAAGGCAATTTTCCCCCTTTAACCACACAGATGCAGAAGAGGATAATCTGGAAATGAAGTAAATGGAATAGAGGAGGCCCATTTATTCTCCAGAAACCCATGGAATCACAGACTGGTGAAGAAAGGGGAAGGGGAGAGATCATGTAGTCCAACACTCTCACTTCAATGCAAGATTTACAGTGCAGGATGTAGCTATTAGTTCAGGTTACTAGTTTAGGTGTATACAACTTGGGACCAAGATACATGAAAGATCAGCTCACCCCTCATGTAAATGACTGAGCATTGCACTCTGCTGGTGAAGGCCTTCTGCAGATACCCTCTTATTGAGAGGTCGATTCCATACAAAACAGGAATTGGGCCTTATTGTGGCAGCACTGAAGCTTTGGAATTTATTCCTGTTTAATATTAGACAGGTGCCATTTTTGTTGTGTTTTCAGCACCTTTCTCTTTCAGCAAGCCCTTTAAGAGGAGATCTTTATCCCAGTCTCCATCTATGTTGGAATTGTTTTAAAGTTTCCCTTGGCATGTAGATCCAGTCTCCAGATTTCAGAGAATGGCAAGACTCCTTCACTGGTTCCAGGAGGGTCCCACTAGCAGCAAACAAAAACGGTCTTCTTTGATTTTCTTAGCGGCAAATCCTTTTTCACCAGCTTGCAGTTTTCTATCCTGTGCATCCTGTTCCTTTTTTTTACAAAGTTCTTGGCCTTATGTCTCTTTCAAGTATGTTAGTGATTGTATTGGTTTTGAAACAAGGGAAAGCCAACCCAGTTTTTAATAGCAGCAACAGCATGACACAAGTTTGTTCCTCCCCCTTTTTTGTTTAACCTATTCACACACAAAACACACAAATTTTGGCTGTTCAGTCCCAGCTGGCTTGCAATTGCTAGGGATGAACTTTTATCACACCCTCCAAGTGTCCCTATTTCCCAGGGGCAGTCTCGGATTTACAGAAACCACCCTGGTTTCTGATCTGATCCCAGAATGTCCCACTTTTCCTTAGGCCATCCTGATTTTCATCGGCCATGGAATTATGCAACCCTTGAACCAAGGAGATACAGTACAAGCTTTAGAAGACACCTGAAGACAGCCCTGTAGAGGGAGGTTTTTGAACATTAAATGTTTTATTATTTTTTAATATATGTTGGGAGCCTCCCAGAGTGGCTGGGACAACCCAGTTAGATGGCTGGGGTATAATTATAATTCTTATTATTATTGCTATTATTGAAAAGGAGTCCCTATTTTCACCAGAGAAATGTTGAAGGATATGTTCTGATCAAGGCTGGTATACCCTGAGCTTTGCAGAGCATGATGTAAGTTTTTCAATTTAACTGAATTAAAACACAATCAGGTTGCCAAATGGACATCTGTGTACTGCTTGGAGTTGTCAATTTACTGAGTTCCCAGGCAAGGGTGAGAGCAGCTGCAGGAGTGCCAACTTGGGTGCCCGGGGCCGTGGGTGCCATGCAGCTCGCTTGGCCCTGGCACCAAAATTTGTGGCTGCCCAGCCCCTTCATGGGGAATTTTGTGGGTGCTTGGGCCGCCAGGGCCCCAGGGAGTTGGCACCTATGAGCAGCAGGGTGGGTCATAACAGTAAAGAAGCAATAAAAGAATAAAGTAAAAAGCAGAGACATCACCTTGCCGGCAAAGGTCTGTATTGTTAAAGCTATGGTTTTCCCAGTAGTGGTGTATGGAAGTGAGAGCTGGACCATAAAGAAGGCTGATCACCGAAGAATGGATGCTTTTGAATTATGGTGCTGGAGGAGACTCTTGAGAGTCCCATGAACTGCAAGAAGATCAAATCTATCTACTCTGAAGGAAATCAGCCCTGAGTGCTCACTGGAAGGACAGATCGTGAAGCTGAGGCTCCAATACTTTGGCCACCTCATGAGAAGAGAAGACTCCCTGGAAAAGACCCTGATGTTGGGAAAGATGGAGGGCACAAGGAGAAGGGGACAACAGAGGACGAGATGGTTGGACAGAGTTGTCAAAGCTACTAACATGAGTTTGACCAAACTGTGGGAGGCAGTGGAAGACAGGAATGCCTGGCGTGCTCTGGTCCATGGGGTCACATAGAGTCGGACACGACTAAACGACTAAACAACAACAAAAACACAGCAAAAGTCAAAACTTAATACTCCAATTGAGGGCAAGAAGACTGCTGAACTTTGAATGTTTCAAAATAATCTGCTTATAATACTTCTGAACCGTGACTTTGGAAATTTTCCTTTAAATTGACATTCATACATTTCAACATTTCCTGCCATTGTAAGAACAGAATACTGATCAAGATGGGCCTGATCCAGCAGGCTCCTCTTAATTCCTTATGTTGTTAAACAGGTAAAACCAACCAGTCAGCAGCTGAAACAATATCTGCAAAGAGGACCAGGGGCCCTGCAACGTCAGCATGCACCCATAACATTGGTGACAACCCCTGGTGACTGTCTCATTGCACACACACGCTGGCCCCCGTCTACATGACTCTGAAATCAATGTGGCATCACAAAAGTGTTTCAATATATGGCACTTTGCTATACGGAGATTTTAATTTTTTCTCTCTTTTCCTGCCTGCTGCTGTTTCCTATGTATGTGTTTGTGTGGGGACACATGGAGGCAAAATGAGATAGTCAAGCCTGCTCTTCCCCTCCCCAAGAAAAAGATCCAGAACAGAGCTGGGGGGAAGGAAGGAGGGAGGGAGGAAAAGACTGAGTGAGAGAGAAGGAGAGAAAGAAAGAAAGGTATATGCTCCCCAAACTCAAGCATGCCAGGCTGAATCAACAAGCAGTTAATATTCTGGATAACGGAAACCTGTTCCATTAGATTAATCAAACCCCCTTCTGCTTGCCAAAGCCTAATTATCCTTTGATCCACATTAATGACTTCCAAAACCACAGTACACCTGGTGGGAGGACGCAGCATGGAGCATTGAAGGCTAAAAGGGAAGAGCCCCTCCCCCAACACAAAACCATCTCTAATTTTCTGGTCTCACGTGCTATATTCAGATCTGCTGGTCTCCCAGAGGTGCAAAACTAGTGCACCCCAGAGAATACATGCATGCCATTTCATCAGCATTGCAAACTGATGTTGCTGCAAATGGCAAAGTACATACTGCGGCAGATTTAAGCATGACAAGACAGAAGTTCTTTTTGGGGGGACAGGGGGCGGGCGGGTGTGGGGGACTCCCTGGTCCTGAATGGGGCAATTGTGCCCCTGAAGGACCAGGTGCGCAGCCTGGGAGTCTTTCTGGACTCACAGCTGTCCATGGAGGTGCAGGTTAATTCTGTGTCCAGGGCGGCTGTCTACCAGCTCCATCTGGTATGCAGGCTGAGACCCTACCTGCCCGCAGACTGTCTCGCCAGAGTGGGGCATGCTCTAGTTATCTCCCGCTTGGACTACTGCAATGCGCTCTACATGGGGCTACCTTTGAAGGTGACCTGGAAGCTACAATTAATCCAGAATGCGGCAACTAGACTGGTGACTGGGAGTGGCCGCCGGGACCGCATAACACCGGTCCTGAGAGATCTGCATTGGCTCCCAGCACGTTTCCAAGCACAATTCAAAGTGTTGGTGCTGACTTTTAAAGCCCTAAACGGCCTCGGTCCTGTATACCTGAAGTAGTGTCTCCACCCCCATCGTTCAGCCTGGACACTGAGATCCAGCGCCAAGGGCCTTCTGGCAGTTCCCTTATTGTGAGAAGTGAGGTTGCAGGGAACCAGACAGAGGGCCTTCTTGGTAGTGGTGCCCGCACTGTGGAACTCCCTCCCTTCAGATGTCAAGGAAATAAGTAGCTATCTTATCTTTAAAAGATATCTGAAGGCAGCCCTGTTTAGGGAGGTTTTTAATATTTAATGCTGTATTGTTTTTAACACTCGATTGGGAGCTGCCCAGAGTGGCTGGGGAAACTCAGCCAGATGGGCGGGGTATAAATAATAAATTATTATTATTACTGCTATGCGAGACACACAAGCAGGATTCAAGCACAAGAGCACTATCCCCTCTTGTTGATTCCAGCAACTGGTTTTCAGAAGCATTCCTGTTGTGGAAGCAGAGCATAGCCATAATGGCGAATGATATTGTAAGACATGCTTAAAAACTTGTGGGTGGGTGTGCGGAAAGGAGGTAAGTGGCACATTCAAGGTGACAACGAAGTGCTTAATGATGCTATCAAAGCCATGCCTTTCAAAAGAACCACACACATCTCTGTGCCACGCACAAATATACAAGCAGCATACTGAGCCATCCATGCTCTTCTCTGCATTCATGAGGACCATGCAAGATGGATAGCTCTGTTCTTAATGGAATTATTCCACTGGGGCTGGTGTTCCTGGGTATCCAGTTAGAGGCTTGGTATAATCAAATTTCTGCGTGCTTTGCTGTCTTTGCAAAGTAGGGCTCAATAATAATTCAAATCCCCTGTTAGGCTAAGATGAAAATATTGGCAGATGCCTGAAAAGTCATTTGCTCTAAAGTTTTCCTTTTTGGAACACTTCGCAGGCGAAGAGCAAGAGCTTTTGTTGATTGGAAAAGATGTGATTTTGAGAAGGGTCTTTGAAATAGAATTCAAAAGGAGCCTCTTTCATCTCATATCAGGCTGTTGCTACTCATGTTTGTATTTACATCCCCAGGAGCCTGCAGGCATGTTGCTCATGTTATTGGGATGGAAGGGGAAGATGAAACCTAATCAGAACAATATCTTCAGAACCACAGTCTCCTCTATTACATTGTCCTTTCTTTAAGATCTCCATACGATCTGGGTTCCCCAGTCTGTAGATCAGGTAGGAGGAACCTTTGGCCCTCCAGATGTTGCTGAACTGCAAATCCCATCAGCCCCAACAAGCATAGCCAATGTCCAGGGATGATGGGAGTTGTAGTTCAGCAGCATCTGCAGAGCCAGAGGTTTCTGTAGATACAAAATAGAATCACAGAATCATAGAATTGGAAGGGACCATGAGAATCATCTAGTCCAACTGCTGCAATGCAGGAATCTTTTGTTCAACGTGGGAAGATTCAGAGTCTCATGTTCCACCAACTGAGCTATCCCAGGCTTCCTGTAACGTATCTCCCCGATTCAGTGTACCACTGAATTACTGAAGATTGTACCTTTTTAGGCTGCTTATTTCTACATTGCTTTAATTTCAATACACATCTTTTATTTTTATCCTGTACGCTGTGTCATTTGGGGTTGTAAACAGACCTGAAGACCCAGTGGCATAGCGTGGGGGGCGCAGGGGGGGCCGGCCGCACCGGGCGCAACATCTGGGGGTTAGGGTTAGGGTGCGCAAATCCACGGGTTAGGGGGCGCAAATCCACGGGTTAGGGGGCGCAAATTACTTGCCTTGCCTCGGGTGCTGACAACCCACGCTATGCCACTGTGAAGACCTTGTCGCCAAGCTGGATGCTTGCTGAAGCAAAGGTCACACCCCTTTATGAAGTGCCATAAGTCCAAAGGCCCAATCACAGGACAGAAGGGCAGTGCTGATCAAACAGACCACTATATTGACAACGGAGGCAATACAATGGAGGGAAGAAGAAGCTTAATGGGTCAAGGCTGCCTTGTGGTGACAGAAGGCTGGTTACTTTGGAGACTGAGAACCAATTCAAATGCCAGCTTGGCAAGTGCACCAGTGGCGGTGGGTCTGTTAGAGTGGAAAGGGACAGGACCCATTCATCTCAGCCAGCTTCCATGTGCCCATATTCTTACTTACACCCAGTCCAGAGAGTGGCATTGGCTACCAGCTTCCACACCTCCTTATTCCATGGTCTCCATGTATTTCTGTTTACTACTAATAAAAGACGGGACACGGGTGGCGTTGTGGGTTAAACCACAGAGCCTAGGACTTGCCGATCAGAAGGTTGGCGGTTCGAATCCCTGCAACGGGGTAGCTCCCGTTGTTCGGTCCCTGCTCCTGCCAACCTAGCAGTTTGAAAGCACGTCAAAGTGCAAGTAGATAAATAGGTACCGCTCCAGCGGGAAGGTAAACGGTGTGCTGCTCTGGTTCACCAGAAGCGGCTTAGTCATGATGGCCACATGACCCGGAAGCTGAACGCTGGCTCCCTCGGCCAAGAAAGCGAGATGAGCACCGCAACCCCAGAGTCGGCCACGACTGGACCTAATGGTCAGGGGTCCCTTTACCCTTTACCTTTACTAATAAAAGAACGGAAATGAAGCTCTCTGCATGTCTGGTTTCACTTGGCAGTTAGCCAAGTGAGCTGTTTGAAGTCTTCCTCATGACGCCCAGCCTGTAGAGAGTCCTGCAAGGGTCATCTAGTCCAACTCCCTGCAATGCAGGAATCGCAGCTAAAGAATTCCTGACAGATGGCCATCCAACCTTTGCTTGAAAACCTCCAATGAAGGTGAGCCCACCAAAGCTCTGTAAGCAACCTTCTTACTCGATCATGCATAGTGTGAGATCTGAAGATCACTTCCAGGTGTATGGAGGCAACTCTTCAGAAACTTAATCTTTTGCTAATCCTGATCAGTGGTGACTCCCTTGACAGATTCCATTGACAGCAGGCTGTCGGAAGGTGACGGAAGGTTCTCCTCTCAGAGGACCATGTCTCATTCTGTTAATGAGATCTTGTTTGAAGGGTTGAGAAACGCCTCTGATGATCAGAAGCTCTTCGTCAAGCCAACAGGTTAGATTCGAAGGCAGATCTATGTGACAAGATTCAGGCACTTCCAAAGAGCTCCGTCTCCCTCCGGTATACGTGTTAGAAGCATAGCCAACCTCGTTACTCAGTGTCCACTTTTATAAAGATCCCCATGGAAAAATATTTGTCAGTCTTTAGTGGCAGGAAGGACTTCATTCTGCATAGTGAGTCTGTATGTATTTTGCTGTTTGATCATGAAAATTACAATATGTCACCTTCTGTCTTTATTTGTGCTGGTCGCCAGGAAAATTTGTGACTCAACTCAGGGTGTTTGTTTTTTAATAGTATTTCTGTTTTGTTAAGGCTTATAGCAACACAAACACATTATTACCTACCTACCAGTACCTACCTACCAAACTGAGCCAGTAATTTGAGGGTAATTATTTCACTGTATTTATCACAGCAGCCTCTATTTCACTGTTTAATTTCCAGGCTGTTTTTGGTGCACTTGGGGAGCATGGAAGGGGAGCATTTATGAATGGGAAAGCAGCTGGTTTTGTCTGGATGCCCAGGCAATGTAGAATCTCTGTGTCCAGTCAGTTGCTTCTCCTGTCTTTGGACAGAAATTTCCTTGGGAAATAGGTATGGCTTACTTGGGAAGCAGCACATCTGTGAGTCTTTGAGTGCCTCTTTGCTCTTGCCCAGGTCTCTGCACCCTCATTTTTATTTTTACCAAATGTGGCCACAAAAAGCTTCAGTTCTGCATATCCAGATATGTACCAAGGGAGTTTTGTTGCTTCCTTTTTCTAGCATAGGGACGTGGGTGGCGCTGTGGGTTAAACCACTCTGGCGGGAAGGTAAACAGTGTTTCTGTGCACTGCTCTGGTTTCGCCAGAAGCGGTTTAGTCATGCTGGCCACATGACACGGAAGCTGTATGCTGGCTCCCTCGGCCAATAAAGCGAGATGAGCGCCACAAGTCCAGGGTTGTCCATGACTGGACCTAATGATCAGGGGTTCCTTTACCTTTTCTAGCATAATGAAAGCAAGCACATGATCTCACCCTCCTCTCACCCCTTCCTCTTGGTTCATGTGGGAACCAATGACACTGCAAGCAATAGCCTCCAGAAGATCAAAAGAGACTACGAGGCTCTGGGCAGGAAATTGAAGCAATTAAATGCACAAATTGTCATCTCATCTGTCCTCCCAGTTGAACGACGTGGCCCAGGGAGAGAGGGAAAAATAGTGGAAGTGAACAGCTGGCTTCGCAAATGGTGTAAACAGGAACGGTTTGGATTCTTAGATCACGGACTGCAGTTTCTTGAAGATGGACTTCTGGCAAGCGATGGGCTGCACCTCACAACGGTTGGGAGGGATGTTTTTGCCAAATATCTCAGAAACCTCATCAGGAGGGCTTTAAACTGACTAATGTGGGGGAGGGAGACAGTGCTCCTGAAGGTAGGAGTATATCAATTGATGAAGTTGATCATCCAAATGTCATAGACCAAATGGAGCAAACAGCACGCAGACCTAGTGGTGGGAGGAAAAAATCCTTAAATAAGAGACACAGGGGAATGATTAATGGACTTCAATGTCTGTACACTAATGCGCAAAGCATGGGAAATAAACAAGATGAGGTTGAGCTCTTGGTACAGCAAACTAAATATGACATAATAGGCATCACTGAAACCTGGTGGGATAAGTCCCACGATTGGAATGTAATAATGGAGGAATACAATCTATTTCAGAGAAACAGACCAGACAAGAAAGGAGGAGGAGTGGCGTTATATGTCAGGGATGTGTATACCTGTGAAGAGATCCAAGATTTAGAACCTCAAAGCCAAAGTGAGAGCATTTGGGTCAAAATTAAGGGAGAGAAGAATAACAGTGACCTCATTGTGGGAGTTTACTATCGATCCCCAAGCCAAACGGAGGACATAGATGATGCCTTCCTGGAACAGATGGCCAAGCATGCAAAAGGAAGGGAGATAGTAATGGGGGACTTCAATTACCCGGATATTTGTTGGATGTCAAACTCAGCCAAGAGCATAAAGTCAAACAGATTCCTCACTGGCCTTGCAGACAACTTCATTGTCCAGAAAGTGGGAGAAGCAACAAGAGGAACAGCCATTTTAGATCTGGTCCTAACTAATGTTGATAACCTGGTTAGTGGGGTAGAAGTGGAAGGATCATTAGGCGCGAGTGATCATGCTCTTCTGAAGTTTACTATACAGCGGAAAGAAGCAGCCAAGCATACTAGGACTCAATTTCTTGACTTTAAGAAAGCCGACTTCATAAAACTTAGGGAAGTGCTGAGTGAGATCCCATGGACAGTAATACTAAAAGGAAAGGGAATGAAAATGAAAAAGGTATATAAATATACCTTCCTGAAGAAACCAGAGGCCTTTCTGCTGGGCATGGTTGGCCAATTGGTGCCAAAGAAGGACAGAATTTTCTTTATGTGTGCCACAACAGCAGCAAGGATACTTATTGCAAAGTATTGGAAGACACAAGATTTACCCACTCTGGAAGAATGGCAGATGAAGGTGATGGACTATATGGAACTGGCGGAAATGACTGGCAGAATCCGAGACCAGGGGGAAGAGTCAGTGGAAGAAGATTGGAAGAAATTTAAAGACTATCTACAGAAATACTGCAAAATTAATGAATGTTAGAATGATGTCAGAATGAAGTTAAGTGGTTTTAGCAGTAATGTTATAAAGGTGTATGTAAAAATGGATTGTTAACAGGTGAAAATCCAAAGTTATAATATATCAAGTTAAAGGATTAAGACAAAACAAAGAGGGAAAGGAATTGCTGAATTAACTAACAGAACTGGAATACAAAAAAGGGAGGTGTGAGGAGGTCAGGGAAGTAAGGAAATGAAATGTAAGGCATGGAAAGATTGATGTGTTTTTAAAGTGTTTTTTATCTTTTTTCTGTATTTTGTACTTTTTTCCTTTTTATTTCTTTTTCTTTTCCCCCTCTTTTTATTTATGTAATCTTTTTTTTTGGAAACTTTAATAAATATCATTTAAAAAAAAGGAAAGAAGGGATTGCACATTCCAGTTCACATCACAGATAATTTATACCCTGAGACCGTTTGAATATCCCTCCTACAATTACTATTGGTTAAGAAATTGCAGTTTACAGGCTTCCCGCTCTGCCTACATCATATGCCCCTCTAATATGTGCCCCCACCAATAACATACACGCCATGTGCATTTTAATTAGCAGTTTTTACGATAGGGGTGTGTTTTATAATATTCATGAAGCATTTGAGCAAGAGTACTAGTTCTTAAACTATCACCTGCTATTTCTCCTTGTTATCTCGGGTCACCTCTAAACTATAAGTCTATCCCTCTTTCAAGGCTAACAATCTACTTCTAACACATTCTTTACTTAATTGTAATATTAGCCAGGAAAAGAGCCTCTTAGGGAGTCAAGCTTGTGAGTCCAGCATTTGCTTTGTCTCAGCAACGCAGGATGTAAGACATTTACAACTCAGGTTGTAAAGATAGGTTGAAAAACATGCAGATAAACAGTTCTGCAAAGGGGCCCTACCTGGGGCTCATTTGAACATATTTGCTCATAGAATCGGTCTTAAGGCAGGCATGGTCATCCACTGGCGGAGGAACGGGAGTGTGGAGGGAGCGGACCACCCCTGGCACCACTATTCCGGTAGGGTGCCATCGCAGCACCCCCTCCTGGACACGTTCTGAGCACCCCCCTGTGACGCGCCACGGCCCCAGAATGTGCGCCACGCCCCTGTGGGCAGCACGCCACACCCTCGCAGGCGGCGTACCTGTTAGTTTCTGTTTGCGCCACTGTGCAGTGCTTGGAGTCACAAGACTCTGTTTTGCATTCCAGAGATTCCAGGCTGTTGGAAGTCTCACGGAAGACGGATGCGATGTTTACTGGTTTCCTGTTCCTTTGTTTTTCAGTTGCTCTCTGCCTTTCACAGAGAGCGCATGTATATTTCTTTTCTGTCTGCGTAGCTAGAAATAAAACTCTTTGCAATGTAGCTCATACTATCTCGTCCTTCCCTGTGTGCTGCTTTGATACTCTGCGTAATGAGGGAACATGCCTGGAGCCTTATCAGAGGCTCAGGTCGTTAATCATCGTCAGAGGACTTGACCGAAGAAGGAGATCGGTCGAATGCAAGGTCCGACAGTACCACGTCCCCAGGATGCGTACCATGCCCCTGCAGGCAGCATGCCAGGCCCCCGGGGGCGGGCACCAGCCATGCCCCTGCCTGCTCTCCGCCCCTGGTAGCGGAGCATGCACC
Organism: Podarcis liolepis; assembly: GCF_965112155.1. Taxonomy (NCBI): domain Eukaryota; kingdom Metazoa; phylum Chordata; class Lepidosauria; order Squamata; family Lacertidae; genus Podarcis; species Podarcis liolepis. The sequence continues at coordinate 37,456,777 of NC_139566.1, read as the reverse complement.
TTCGCCACTGCGGTCATCCTCACCATACCTTCCCTAAGAATAAAACTCATTTGCATTTATTTATTCCACACTCACCAATCCTGCTTTATACCCTCCTTGAGTGTTTTTGCCTGGCTGAACTGTGCTCTTGAGCTCCAGCCATGCTTCTTGCCATACGGAGGGCAGAGAGGGACATGTGAGTGTGTATAGAAACTAGCCTGCCATATAAAGTTCATGTTCATTGCCCACCCGCTTTTGCCTCTGCCCCTCACAACCACTCTCATCTGCCTCCTCAAGGTTGCCTAGAAGGGAATGCACCCCTCAGGCTGAAAATTGCTTCCTGCTCCTGATCTATATCAAAGGCAGTCTCAAGCTTTTCAAATCCTCAGTTGCTCACTGTCAGAGCTGCTTCCAGATCCTAGCTCACAGAGGATCACGCTAGCCAGCGGTCACTTGTAAAAGTCTTTTATTGAGTTACAGTTTCCATTCTCAAGCTGCTGCGCGCAGCTCTACGTCTTAAGGGTTAGACCGGCGAAGCTCCGTCTGAGTCTCCGCCCCCTGTGCACCAGCTTACTAACCTAGCCTTACTCCACCTTTTCCGCCTGACCATTCTTCTCTGGGTCCCTCTGCCCCCCGGGGTCTCTTCCTTCCGGGATTCTTCTGACGCTGACCCCCCGGACCCTCCTGTCTCCTTGCTTTAGGACCTGGCTCCCTTTCCGGGCTGCTTACTGCGCCACCTTCCTGTGCATTTGAACTTGGCGCGCGCGCCCAACCTTCCACTTTCCGTCTGACCGTTTCTTCGCTCCCCGATGGAGGTGTGGCCACTCCTGACTCGTGCCCTCCCTCCTGTTGTGAGCTGCCAGCGCTTGATACCTGGCGCCCTTCCTCTCCCCTGCTCTCTGTTGGTGACGCTGGTCCCGATTTCCCACTGCTCCCCTCTGAGCCCCCTCTGGCCCTTTCTTCCTGGGGTGTCCCCCTAGGCTCCCCCCTTGCCCTGGCCACTGGTGCTCCTTTCTGTGAATCTTCTGATTCACTGGAAAGACTCGGAGATCTCGGGTCGTCGTCATCACTCATCTTTTCTTCTGCCTCCTCCCCCTCGCTCTCTGTTTCCTCCCTTGCCCTTGCCTCTGCTCCTGAACCCCTGACACTCACGATTAACATATTTCTACAGACGAGAGAGGAGCCCATTAGTGGTTGCTCAACCCCTGTCACATACGTGAATATAATATGCAAATTGCACATAAATTGCATGAAGTTATAATTCTCCCATTGGCTGCACCTTTTCTTCTGATACACTGCGTATTTACAAGGGGGGGGGTCCCTTTGGCACTGGGTGAGAAGCCAATTCTTGGATTAAAAGTTGTAGCTAAATTCACTGAGGAAATCTCTGGGGACGGTGCAGTATATATTTCAATAATGGGTGTTTCTGGACGCTGCTAACCTTAATGACTGGATTTCTTCCCCTTTCTCTTTTTGATGATCGCTTCTTACAGATTATGATATGCAAATTGCCTTAATGCCTGCGATGTCCCCAAAGTACATCAGCGCTTAAACATATGATGCTAGTTGGCTTTGATGTTCGCATCTGTCTCACGGAAAAATCTCCATCTAAACTCTCCACAGGGGTGGGGGTGGGGATCAGACAGTTTGTCATTATCAGAACGTGATATTTGAAAGCACCTGATTTTATGAGCGATTGGAACAGATAGCATTGGGGGGTCCACATTGCCAGGGTGAATCTGCATTCCTACCTGTCTGAACTGGTTCCCCATTTGGGTATGACACACTCAGAGTTCACCTGTTTCTCCCTCAGGTTTCCTCCAGACTGCCAGTATATTGTGGAAGGGATATACTGAGAGGATTTCCCTGCTGGAAATCTAGGTTTCTTCAATTAAGAAGTGGATTAAAGCACTGTGGCTCAACAAATCCACTTTACAACAACAACAACAAAAACACAAAGCAGATTTTACCGTTAGGAAAGTGATGGGGAGCTCTAAGCTCTAAATGCTTAGAATAAATGACTGATAAATAAGAAAACATAGAACCTCAATGCAAGCTCATCAGGATGAGCACCCATTGTTCTAAATATAGCAATTACTCAGGTAAAGAGCAGATGTAGCCTAACCTCTGAGCAAGTTTTTAAATTTTTATTTCATTTTCATTTGAAGCAGAGTCTAGATCGGGGTCGGCAAAGTTTTTGTGGCTTGGGACGGTTCACGGTCCCGCAGACGCCGCGGTGGGCCGAAGTGTGTGTGTGTGTGTGCCACGACGCACGCATGCACAAAGGCTATTTCTGGCACTCCTTCTGGCCCAGAGGAGGTGTGTGCAGCTTCCCATTGGCTGCAGGAGCTTCCTCCAGCCAATGTGAAGCCGGCCAGCATTGCGGAAGGCGGTCTCCGCTCTGTTCTGCATTGGTTTAGCGCGGCGCACGAGAGCCGACTGACCGACTGGGCGGCGGGGGATCCATGGGCTGGTTAAACGACTGCCGGGCAATCACCGGTCTCCCTTGGAACAGCATCAAACAGCGACATGAGCCTCAGATACGTTTAGAGACTCGGCACGCTCTATCAGCAGAGTGAATAAATCTTCTCGCAACAGAAATGGCGGACAGAGAAACGTGTAAGCATGTTTATAGCATTTATTCAGCATAGTTCAGGAACAAAGGAAAAAACATGTCTGCTTCCCTTTGTGTCCAACAAAACAGCTAAAAGCAAAAGCAATATACAAATGGAAGTTCCCAGCAAGTGCTGGAAGTAAACAGGCATGTGACACACAACAGTCATACCTGTTCCCTTTTAAGGTGGAACGGAACTATATCCTAACAGGCCTTAGGTTGCCCTGGTCTAGATGAATAATTTCAGAGGGATGTGCGTAGGGTGGGGCTGCTTCAGAGGCAGAAGGCAAGAAAGTGCTGGATTGGGACATTCCCAATTCCATTCCAGCAAGGTTTCCCCCCTCCCCCTTTTGTTTCCACCTCCAGGGCAGTCCCCTCCCACCTGCTCTCTGCTGAAATAACCCAGTTTGGAACCATAAGAACAGGCATAAGGAATCACTTTGGAAATGGGGGGGGGGGGGGAATAGTGATGCAAGAACAGAGTGGGCCACGGGTCTAATCCAGCAGGGCTCTCCTTAGGCACAGCTCAGCCCTCCTTTCCCAAAGTAGCTTGTGAACTGTCCAGTTCTCAACTCAAGTGCTCCTTATTGGTACAGTGGTGCCTCGCAAGACGAAAAGAATCCGTTCTGTGATTCTCTTCGTCTAGCGGTTTTTTCGTCTTGCGAAGCAAGCCCATTGAAGGATTAGCGGATTAGCGCTATTAGCGGCTTTTAGCGGCTTATCTGCTGATCGGATCAGCTGATAAGCGGCTTAGCAGCTTAGAAAAAGGGGGGGGGAGGAAAAAACCCAGCAGGAACTCGCAAGACATTGTCGTCTTGCGAAGCAAGCCCATAGGAAATTTGTTTTGCGAAGCACCTCCAAAACGGAAAACTCTTTCGTCTAGCGAGTTTTCCGTCTTGCGAGGCATTCGTCTTGCGGGGCCCCACTGTATTCAGGTCCAGCTGCCTTCAGGGACGGCATTCACTAGAAACTGAAAATGGTATTATTGTTATTTTTACATGTTTTAAAAGGCCCGCAGCGTTATTAGTTTTCTGAAACATTGCCAGACTGTCTAGCATGTTGCGTCAAGCCATTGATCGGAGCTGGCTCTAGAGCAAAAACATTAGAGCACCCAAATCTCTGTTATTTCCCAGTTTGTGTGTGTGTGTTGCAAAACCCAGCAACAACCCAAACCCAAAGAGTGAGATATGTTTGCAGAGTTTAGACAGGCAAATAGCGGCGCAGAGCCGGCAGTCATCACTGATGTGTGTGTGTGTGAATTTGACACAAGTTCCCTTAATGTCGTATGCATGCTCTTAGGCCACTAGAACTTAATCATAAAAGGAGAGGCTGTTGTGCCCATAAGCCAGTTGCCAAGATTCTGTCAAATGTTGGCCTTGTTCTCCCAGAAGTGGTAAAATCAGTGTCACTTCAGGCTATGGATGAGGAGCGATTCTCTATGCGACTCCTCTCCCTGTTCCCAGTCAGGTTATTTCAGAGAAGAAGCCGAGCCCAAATGGTTGCTTAACGGAGGAACAGCTTCATTCTAAAAAGAGCAGTTTAGAACAGCAGCATGACTCACTTCCCTGTTGGACGCAGTGCCACCTATAGTTCAAATAGCAGTACTACGTCATGCCTCTCCACCCCTATCTCTGTGCGTAGAACTGGATCATGTCAGGAAGTAGGTGAACCTAGAACCCATTTCCCTAACACTCTTGTTTTCTGTGTGCAGGGATTTTTGTTTGTGTGTGTGTGCCTGTAATATTCTGCGAAGGCTTGATGGAATGCTCCTGGAAACAGTGTCAGGAACTGCTGGCAACAACAACAACAACAACAACAACAACAATTTATTTATTTATACCCTCGCCCATCTGGCTGGGTTTCCCTAGCCACTCTGGGCAGCCCCCAACAGAATATTAAAAACACGATAAAACATCAAACATTAAAAACTTCCCTAAGGAGGGCTGCCTTCAGATGTAATAATAATAATAATAATAATAATAATAATAATAATAATAATAATAATATATTTTTTTTAAAAAAATATTTATATCTCGCCCTCCCCGCCAAAGCCGCTCAGAGCAGCTATCAACAAGTCAGATAGTTGTTTATTTCCTTGACATCTGATGGGAGGGCATTCCACAGGGTGGGCACCACTACTGAGAAGGCCCCCTGCCTGGTTCCTTTTTTTTAAATACATTTTTATTAAAGTTTCACAAATTTTAAACAAACACAAAGACACAAACAAACACAACACAAATAACAAGTATAGTTTCGAATCCTTATTTTCTTAACATTTTCCCCTGACTTCCCCACACCTCCCCTTCTTGTATTCCAATTCCCATAGTTAGCTCAGCAAGTTCTTGTCCCCAACTTTTACCTTATTATTATTATACTTAATTCATCTTAATTAACCAATTTTAACTTATAGACCTCAATTTAAACAACAATACTCATTCTTTACACCCTTTTCTAAGGTCGACCCAAATTCCCTTCCACGAATTTCCCAATTTTTATATTAATTACAAAACAAAATAACAGAGAAACAACATATAATTATACACCCTTTGGATTCCAAAACTCTCATCCCCCCCTTTCCCGGTTTCGATCCCCAAAAAATATCCATCAGTCCATCAACTATCAGCCTGGAGATCTAACGTCTGAGGCCCTCAAATCTCTCTCAGTCCCTCTCTGCCGGTTTTTTTGGTAGTCCTTTAAATTGGACATCAAGTCTCGGAGAAGCTCTGTCCCAATAGGGTCTATGTTTCTTCCAACCAGACCTCCATGTTCAAAAGTCCAAATCTTGTTTCTTGTTGCTTTTAAGTCCAAATGTCCCAAATGTCCCAAAAGCTCCAACTTTCACCTTGATCAGATTTGTAATCTATAGGTCTTCAGGTCTCCCCATAGGGAGATCCCTCCATTCTTCATTCTCCGGTTCAAACCAAACTCTCATCATCCAGGTCTTGTTTTTCTTAGTATCTATCTTAACAGGCCTCTGGCTCTCCTTTGTCGTCTGTGGCATTTCAGCTCCTCCTTCCCACTCCTCTGAAACAGCACATATCTCTTCTTGTTCAGCTGCATAGGTTTCTTGAGTCAAGTCCTTGACACATTCAGCAAGTTTGTTTACTTTTAAATTCAAAGTTGCAGCATTTGTAGCCAAAGCTTCACTCTGACCTTGTAACTTTCCCAAGAGAAAAAACATTCTGTCCAGCTCAGCCTATATTTTTCCACCTGCAGCCATTGTAATGTCTCAGAACCCCCTCTAGAGGGATTTTAGTTACTTAATATTCCTTCCAACTCCAATCCAACATTCAAGTTAATTTGTTTCTTTCTTCTTTATTTTCAACAGTTTAAAGTCAGATTGTAACAAAAATAACCAGCAAAGATAACAGAAACCAAAATTTTCTTTCCTTTTCCAACTTTGACAGCTAATTTGACAGTTGTCAAACTCTTTATGTCTCCTCAGCAGGCTCTCTCGCGGATCACTCCCGGGTCCCGGGGGGTTGCACTTCAGCTCTTAAAATCAGTTCCCTCCAGCAAAGTTACTTATACTGCCAAGTCGTGAAATTAGTAGCTTTTATCCCATAAAGAGAAGGATGTTCTCTCAACCTTAGTTATCAATTCTTGCTTTAATTTATCTACAGGACGGGGAGACGGACTTCCTTTTAGCGCCTCCCCCGATCGTGCCAAATTCAGAAAAAAAGATTTTTAGTTCCAATTTCCGTACTACTCACGGGTTGTTACTTTTAAAGTCCAAATGTTCCAAGAAAGAAGTCAGCGCTCTCCGGCCATGGCATGCGGCTTCGCTCCGTAGAAGAAGCGGTCTACTCTCAGCACCACGCCACTCTCTGTCCCCCGCTCTGAAGCCTTTAAAAAGGCTTCTTCGTGGGTCGGGGGGCGCAAATGGTGCCCGCCGAGTCACCAAGTCCACAGGCTTCAGCGCCTGTGGTTTCTGAGGGTCCCCGCGTTGCCGCCGCGGCAAGACCCGTCTTCTACAGAGCCGATTCCCTCCGGAGCTCGGAGGGAATCCGCCATTAGCCTTTCGCGCTAACCCGGAAGTCCCCCCTGCCTGGTTCCATACACAGCTCCCCCTTCTGGTGAACCACTGAACTTCTAGCAGCAGCTCCTGAGTGAAGAAACTATGCTCACCCAGGCAGACCATTAGCTTCAATTGAGCCTTGCTTGAGCAATCAAGTATTCTTTAGTTCTTATGTACTGACATCCTTGATGGTGCTGGAGCTGGTGGTTGTTATTTAGTCTTGATTCCCGGCTTTCTCTAGCCATGGTGAGTTCTTTAGTCTTGCCTACTGGTAGCTTCCATAACTCCTCGTTCCCAGCTCCTGTTCAGACAGCTGCCTATGACCCAGTCCGGACATATGGATAAATCACTGCTACCTCCATGAAAACTGCACTTTGGTCCTGACCAAGAAACAGAACACTCCTGAGGAAGGAGCGTGGGCTGCATCAGAGGTGGGGAACATTGTTCTGTGCAGCCTTCCTCTCTCCTCCATCCAGGCAAGCAAAAGGCATGTGGCGCCCCTGAGATTTCTGCACCCTGTGCATCCGTGCTCCCCTAAATTCACCTCTTCCCTGAGAGCATCCCATGAGTTGAATTTAGCCCCCAGGACTGAGGATTATCAAATACAGTGGTACCTTGGTTTTCAAACTTAATCCGTTCCAGAAATCCGTTCCAAAACCAAAGCGTTCCAAAACCAAGGCACACTTTCCCATAGAAAGTAATGCAACATGGATCAATCCATTCCAGGCTTTTGAAAACAACCCCACAAACAGCAATTTAACATGAATTTTACTATCTAATGAGACCACGGATCCATAAAATGAAAGCAATAAACAATGTAATGCAGTCCCACAACCAACCAACCAACCTGTAGCTGAACTGGGTTCCACACAGCGGCGTAGCGTGAGTTGTCAGCACCCGGGGCAAGGCAAGTAATTTGCGCCCCCTAACCCGGGGCAAGGCAAGTAATTTGTGCCCCCCCAACCCCTAACCTGCCGATCTGAGGCGAGTTGCCGCTGGCGCTGCCGCCCAAACGACGCCGCTTGCCCGGAGGAGGAGGGGGGCAGAGAGGCGAGGAAAATGCAACATGGCCCAGAAGCTGCAGCAGCAGCGGCGGAGGCGGGGCTGTGAGGAGGGGCTGCCTGGTGCATCCTCTGCGGCAAGCGCTGAGAGCCGCTGCCTGCCGGGCGCCTTCAGCCCAGGCGCGCGCACAGCTCGTCGGTTCCGCGAGACATGGGGCTCTGCTACAGCCTGTGCCGGAGGCTCTTCAGCGACTCCGGAGGCAGCGAGCGCGCCCCCCCAGATGTTGCGCCCGGTGCGGCCGGCCCCCCTGGCACCCCCCACGCTACGCCACTGGTTCCACACAGTCACAAAAACCACAAAAACGCAAAATAAATAGCAAAAACAGACAGACCTCAATGTAACACTTAAAATGGAAGTGTGGCACTCAAATCAGAAGCATAACACTCAAAACGGAGCACATTCGGCTTCCGAAAAAAGGTCGCAAACCGGAACACTTACTTCCAGGTTTGCAGTTTTTGGGTTCCAAGTTGTTTGAGTACCAAGGCGTTTGAGAACCAAGGTACCACTGCAATAAAAACACCTGCCATTTGTCTATTGCTAAATAATATATCAGTTAAATAATTTACTATTTTAAAAATAGCAACAATGCATTTCAAATATATGTGCACACTTCCTTTCAAGTCTGGTTTCCAACTATGCCTTTCATTCATTGGATGGCCACCTGTCATGGATGCTTTAGTTGAGATTCCTGCATTGCAGGGGGTTGGGCTAGATGACCCCACGAGGTCCCTCCCCACTCTAAAATTCTGTGATTCATTCCTTTCAGATTAATCAGAACCAGCTTATAAAAAGCATTCGTTGGTTTGTATATCCAGAGAGTCCCCCTTTCAAGCCCATGAAAAATTTGGCTCGGCCCTGTTAATTACCAACCACCACTAAAACTCTTATGGGAATTAGCACATTATTTCTGTTATGAGTTTCATTGTCGATTCTCCTGCCCTTCTAAAGTTCTGCACTCAATTAACTTGCTAGATGAAACGCATTTCATCAGGAGCTCTTAGAAGGCAACGATGTATGTGAAAATGGTTTTCGTAAATGTAATATGCAGATTTTGTGCCCAAATGAGTGACCAATGGGGGGGGGGACGATGAAGGGAAAACGTGTGCATAATATATATGTTTAAAATAATGTGTGCATTCTTCACCCGAAATGCAATTCCTCTGGAAGCTCATCAAATAATTGCTTTATTTTAAACAGATGCCTGCGCAAGACAAGTTGCTTATCCTGGGTTTTAAAAATGAAGTTAATTTTTCTTTGGGAACAGGAGTGCAAAGCCAATATTCCCGAAACGCTTAGCATGTGGAAACCGCGATGTGCTGCAAGACTTTGAAGAGAGCTGGCTGAGTCTAAATGTAACAGGCATCCTTTTGTGTTTTTCTCTGATCCTTTCAAGCATGATGGCTGCCACGAACATCTTTTAATGCCGAAACCCAGCTTCTCAGCAAATGTTACTCTGGTAGGCCCAAGGCAGAACATCAAACTGAATTCCTTCTTGGGTGAGAGCGGGGAACCTCAACCCTGGGACCTCAGTGTAGCCCTCCAGGGTTTTCTGTGTGGCCTTCAGGACTTTCCCCAGGCATAGTAATGTAAGATGAGCTCTGCTGAATCAAGTGAAGGACTCAGCAAGTGCAGTCCTCTGTTTGCACAGTAGCCAACCAGGTGCCCATTGGAATCCCACAAGCAGGACACAAGGATCTGCCTTCAGAACTTTGGTCCACCTTGCTCAGCCCTGTGTATGTTGACTAGCAGCAGCTCTCCATGACCTCAGTGAGGGGTCTTTCCTACCATGGGATGGCAGGGATTGCTCACTCTCTGTCAGGCTTTGGGGAATCGGTTTCCTTGTGGCAGTAAATAAGCAGATCAAATGAAAGGAAAATCTTACCAGTTAGTTTCTTTAATAAACACAGCAAGAGACAAAAGAAGGTGTCTCCCTAGAATGGTGGTGCTCCCAGTTAAGGCTCACCCCCCTCCATCCCTATTAATCTACGTCACTCCTACGTCTTGTAATCTGAGTTTGTAGCTTCTGCATTTTCTGTTCTATCACTCTCTCAGCTCTCTGTGTCCTTGGGGATGGGGGGAGGATGCTGTCCAGAGAATGTGAATCTGCTAACCCTCACTCTTCCAGTGTTTCTTCTCCTAGCTGTTCCCCATCCAGTATTTCCCAGCTTCTGCCTTCTGAACTATGCCCCTCTGCAAACCACTCTTCTAAATCTATACTGTCCTCCTGCTCCTGGGAAGATTCAGGGTCGGGGGAGGGGGCAGCTCCCACCATTCCTCATCAGTGCAGCCCTCCTCAGCATGGTCGCTGACACTCTGTATACAAACAGCACAGAGCCCCTCCGATAGCACACTCCTCCACCTAATACTGGCAACCAGCATTCAGAAGCATAGTACATTTGGCAGTACATAGGAGAGCATGGCTAGCTATCATGGCTAGCAGTCAGGGAGCTTTATCTTCCATGAATTTGTTTCATCCTCCTGTGAAGCTAGCCAAGTTGGTGGCTGCTGCTCCATCTTGTTCCATCTCCAGGACATGCCTTTCACTAGCCCTGCTCCACACCCTCCTTGAGTTCTTTTGCCTGGCTATAATGCCTGCAATGTGGCCTTGATCAAGTCCAGAGGCTCCAGCTGCTGCAGAAGGCAGTGGCTAGACAACATGGGATACCTCCGCTAAAACATCTACACTGGTCACCCTCATGCTACAAGGCCGTGTTCAAGGCTCTTGTGTTAGCCCTGAATAATTAGGATCCGGGATAACTTAAGGAATGCTTGAGCTCTTATATCTCAGCCTGATCACTGAGATCATCTGGAGGAATGCTGTTAGTTAGGAAAGCTGAAGCAGCCCTGTCTGCTAATGCCTGTGTTGGTGTCTCCATGACCTGGTCGATGAAGATTACTGCCTCCTCAGAAGCAGGTTGGGCCACAAACTGGTCCAACCTGGAGTGGCGGGACTGGACAGGGTTTCTGGCAACTCTGGAGGCACAGTTGGGGGCATAACTGGCAAAGTGGATGAGTCAGAAACAGCCTCTGACAGATCTGGAGATGGAGGTGGAGTCCTAGCCTTGTGCTGTGGGGTGAGGTGACAGAAATCCCCCCCCCCCAACGAGGACCTTCCTTGAGCTCTCCCAACCTTGATAAAGACCTTCCTAGACCACTGGATCCTACCTGGCGCCATCTAGTGGCTGTTCGTCTTCTCTGTCTGGACCTTGACAGCCCCTCACTCAGGGAGCATGACATTTCGAAAAGCAGGTCTAGCCAAGATCTCCTGAAGAGCACAATGATCGACCAATCATTGTGCTCTTTAGGAGATCTTGGCTAGACCTGCTTTTCTAAATGTCATGCTCCCTGACCATATAGGTGATGTGGTGACCCTGATTACCATCATTTTATATTTAAGACACATGTTGGCTACCCAACAGGAGCATCCTTCTGCTCATTTATGCGCAGCAGCCGTGTTGGCTCATGTGCATCAGTGCCTTTGGCGGAGTTTGGTGTGATGACAGCAGTTACAGAGTGGTGACTCACTTCTCACAGCACGAACCCTGCATAAAAGTATGCTTGGTGTGTAGAAAGTGAACAGGCAGAAGTTTCTCTCCCTCTCTTGTGTTATGAGTCATCCACTGAAGCTGAACATTAGAAGGAAGACACAAAGGAAGGAAGGGCTTCTACGCACAGCCCAGAGTTAAACTACATAATTCACTGCTCCAGGAGGTACAAAGGGGCACCAGTTTAGATAGCTTTGTTGTTGTTGTTTAGTCATTTAGTCGTGCCCGACTCTTCGTGACCCCATGGACCAGAGCATGCCAGACACTCCTGTCTTCTACTGCCTCTCTCAGTTAAGTCAAACTCATGCTGGTAGCTTCGAGAACACTGTCCAACCATCTCGTCCTCTGTAGTCCCCTTCTCCTTGTGCCCTCCATCTTTCCCAGCATCAGGGTCTTTCCCAGAGAGTCTTCTCTTCTCATGAGGTGGTCAAAGTATTGGAGCCTCAGCTTCAGGATCTGTCCTTCTAGTGAGCACTCAGGGCTGATTTCCTTAAGAATGGATAGGTTTGATCTTCTTGCAGTTCATGGGACTCTCAAGAGTCTTCTGCAGCACCATAATTCAAAAGCATAAATTCTTCAGCGATCAGCCTTCTTTAAAATGGGGTTAAGACAAATTCATGAAGGAGAAGGCTATCAAGGGCAATTGACCATGAAGGCTGTATACCTGGTTGTATGCCTCTGAATATCAGTTACTGGGGAAGGATTGTGGCTCTGCCAGAGGCATCTGGTGGCCACCATGGGGCAAAAGGTTTTCGATTAGATGGGTGTTTGGTCGCCATCTGTAAATCTGGGACTGTCCCTGGAAAAAAAGGAACACTTGGAGAGTCTGTTAAAAAACTTCCCTACACAGGGGTGCCTTCAGATGGCTTGGGGGGTTGGACAACTCCAGTGCTTATTTCTTGGGGTACGCAGGGGCACGCATCCCCCTAAATATTTTGTGAATCTAATGGGAGAAGAAACTAAAAATTTTAAATTTTTTAGTTTCTTCTCTAGCATGGTGAATGGTCAGTTCCGTTGCTACCCCCTGATGGCAGCCTCATTTCTTGCCACGGTGTTTCCTGAGTTTCAGATGGAAGTGAGCGTTTAATGTGTGAAGTAGGAGTTGGAAGTAGGAGGGAAGATGTTAGTGAGGTTACAGGGAACCAGACTGAGGGCCTTCTCGGTAGTGGCGCCTGCTCTGTGGAATGCCCTCCCAACGGATATCAAGGAATTAAACAACTATCTGACTTTTAGAACACATCTGAAGGCAGCCCTGTTTAGGGAAGTTTTTAATATTTAATGCTGTATTTTTTTTAACACTCGATTGGGAGCCGCCCAGAGAGGCTGGGGAAACTCAGCCAGATAGGCGGGGTATAAATAAATTATTATTATTATTATTATTATTATTATTATTATTATTATTAATTCTGCACACAACCTCATGCCAATGTGGAAGTTACTGTGAGCTGTCAGCTGTGCAATATGAGGTAATGTTCTTTGTACTGTTGTCCATTTACTGTATTTATTTCCCCCGATTTGAACTATAAAATTGTGATTTTCTTGAATCAAAATGAGAGTACGTCTAAACATCTTTTAAGAAAAAAGCACTGGACAACTCCATACCCTCCAACATTTCTCCGATGAATATGGGGACATCGTAAAGAAAAGCAGGACATCCCAGGATCAAATGAGAAACCAGGACGGCTGTGGGACTGTCCCTGGAAAATAGGGACACTTGGAAGGTCTGGTGTGGGTGTGTGTTAGGCTGCAATAGATCGTAATGGATTGCTCTGAAGTCACCAGATAAAAAAATAACTGGGAGAAGGCCTTGTCTGTGGCAGCCTCTAAGGTGTGGAACTCCCTCACCAAAGAGGTGCATTTGGCAATGTCATTGTACAGGTATGCTGAAGACATACCTCTTTACTCTGGCTTTTGACACTTGAGGTGTGCCTTTTTAGGACCCAGCTTTTTGCTCTTTTAAGTTCTTTTGAACTGCTTTTAATATTATTGTAAGATGGAATTGGGATGTGGGTGGCGCTGTGGTCTAAACCACTGAGCCTAGGGCTTGCCGATCGGAAGGTCAGCGGTTTGAATCCCCACGACGGGGTGAGCTCAAGTTTCTCAGTCCCAGCTCCTGCCAACCTAGCAGTTTGAAAGCAAGCCAAAAAGTGCAAGTAGATAAATAGGTACCGCTCCGGTGGGAAGGTAAATGGCGTTTCCGTGTGCTGCTCTGGTTTCACCAGAAGCGGCCTAGTCATGCTGGCCACATGACCCGAAAAAACTGTCTGCAGACAAATGTCAGCTCCCTCGGCCTGTAAAGAGAGATGAGCGCCGCAACCGCAGACTCGTTCAGCACTGAACTTAACTGTCAGGGGTCCTTTACCTTTTTTTAAATTTAAGATTAAATATGAATGTTGTGTTTTAATTGTTGTAACCCACCCAGGGACCTTAGGGTGAAGGGTGGGTAGTAAATTACCGTATTTTTCGCCCTATAAGACGCACTTTCCCCCCTCCAAAAATGAAGGGGAAGTGTGTGTGCGTCCTATGGGGCGAATGCAGGCTTTCGCTGAAGCCTGGAGAGCGAGGGGGTCGGTGCGCACCGACCCCTCTCGCTCTCCAGGCTTCAGGAAGCTATCCGCTAGCTGTGGGAGACCCAGCTCTCCCAGGGCTAGCGGAGAGCTTGCCTGCACCCAGAAGCTTGGGGCACGCTGAGCTCCGCACGCCCCAAGCTTCGGGATTAGCGCAGCGGTCCGCTAGCTGTGGGAGAGCCGCGCGAAATTGTGCGGCTCTCCCACGGCTAGTGGAGACCTTGCCAGCACCCAGAAGCTTGGGGCGCGCTGAGCTCTGCACGCCCCAAGCTTCGGGATTAGCGCAGCGGTCCGCTAGCCCTGGGAGAGCCGTGCGGCTCTCCCACGGCTAGCGGACTGCTTGCCGGCACCCAGAAGCTTGGGGAGCGCTGAGCTTCGCACGCCTCAAGCTTCGGGATTAGCGCAGCGCTCCGCTAGCCCTGGGAGAGCCGCGCGGCTCTCCCACGGCTAGCGGAGACTTTGCTGGCACCCAGAAGCTTGGGGCGCGCTGAGCTCCACACGCCCCAAGCTTCAGGATTAGCGCAGCGCACCTGGGGGGGGGGTTATAAAATTCCCCCCTTTATTCCCCCCCCAAAAAAACTAGGTGCGTCCTATGGGCCGGTGCGTCCTATGGGGCGAAAAATACGGTATATCCCCACCACCTCACCAACGACAATAAGGGACACGTCCCTGCAGCTGCCTGGGTTATGAAAAGTTATTCTGACCTCATTGACCTGAGGAGAACAGCAAATGGTTTGGTGCTTTAATAACAAGAAAACTTTCATGCCCGGAAGGCGGAATAATTCTACTTCTTCAGTTGAGAATATTATTGTAATAAAAGAGGAAGATATGAAATCGGAGATGAAATGTGGTAAAGCAAACAGTGATGACTGCAGGGCACGTTATCCTGAGGGAACGGGACAGAAAATAGTCTTCTCTTTCAGGGCTACCTTGTCATCCATCTCACGTTACTCAACTGTAGCCTCCAACACTTTGCAGATAAAAATAAAGGGAAGTTTGTAAGCCATATTTTCATAACAAGGATTGTTGTCTGGCTCGCCTCCCATTACAACACACCACTAGAATCTCTGTCTGCTATCTCTATGCCATTTTAAACAGCCATGGCTTTCCCCAAAGAATATTGGGAACTGGAGTTTGTTAAGAGTACTGGACCAGCCAATTGCTCTTTCCAGAATACGCTGGGAATTGTAACTTTCACCACCCTTAAAAACACATGCACATCAAAATTCTCTGTATTTATTTATGCATTTCTTTATGGATGTATCTTATGTACATATTTCTCTTTTTAAGTTTTTAAAATAATGTTATTAAACAATAAAACTGAGAGCACTGATGTAAAAAAAAGGAAGGACATGAACAGCCCCCAAAATAATATGCATCCGGTACAAGAAGCTTTTGATGATTAAAAAAAAAAAACCAAGAAGATGATTTTGATGTATAAAAGACCATTATCACTGTTTTTGTTCATTCTGGTCCTGGAGGTTTTGGCAAGGAATATTAGAATGGATAAAAAAGTCACAGGAATAAAATTAAAGAAAAATGTTCTTAAATTGAAAGCATTCGCTGACGATTTGATTATCTCTGTAGAAGACCCAAAGAATTCTCTCCCCAGAGTAATAGAAAAAAATTCAAAAGTTTGGACAAGTGGCAGGTTTTAAACTTAAGGGATCAGGGGCCTCCTGAGAGCTTTGGCACCCTTATATTATTAAAAACACTATAAAACATCAAACATTTAAAACTTCCCTAAACAGGGCCGCCTTCAGATGTCTTCTAAAAGTCAGATAGTTGCTTATTTCCTTGACATCTGATGGGAGGGCATTCCACAGGGCGGGTGCCACTACCGAGAAGGCCCTCTGCCTGGTTCCCTGTAACTTCTCTTCTCGCAGCGAGGGAAATGCCAAAAGGCCCTTGGAGGCTGAATAGTGGGGCTGGAGATGCTCCTTCAGGTATACTGGGCTGAGGCCGGTATAGGAATGGGTGAATTTGTCCCTTTCAGTTGGTCATTTCCCCAATTTCAACTTCAGTTTTCCACATTTCCACATCATCTTGAGCATTTATTTATTTTGTAAAAAAGAAAAGCCTTCATGAAACTTCATAAGCATTTTTGGTATGATTTTTTCCTGAAAGACATAGGTTCATGTGCAACTTTGCCTAAAGTGCTTATTTATGTATTTTTATAAGCACACGTAGTGGGGCTGCTCAAAGGTGTTCATTGAGATCTCTTTGTTATATAATCAAACTGTTGCCCCATCTTCTCAACTAGCACTTTTGAACATGTACAGTGGTACCTCAGGTTAAGTACTTAATTCGTTCCGGAGGTCTGTACTTAACCTGAAACTGTTCTTAACCTGAAGCACCACTTTAGCTAATGGGGCCTACCACTGCTGCCGCACCGCCGGAGCACGATTTCTGTTCTCATCCTGAAGCAAAGTTCTTAACCTGAAGCACTATTTCTGGGTTAGCGGAGTCTGTAACCTGAAGCGTACGTAACCTGAGGTACCACTGTATATGGAAACAGAATGGGATTTGAAAAGCAAAGAACTTATCTCTCATCTCTTAGCAGCAGCCCAGGGCTCTGTTGCCAACTCCTGGAAGACCTTCAGTCTTAATAATTTGGATTGGTGGTTCTCTGGGGTTGGGCAAATTGAAAAGATATCTCGTAAACTAAAAGTATCTAAAGGACAGAGCTGCAATGACTGTGGGTGGGTTGCTGCTGTTTTTGCTATATTGCACGATTTTATTTCTAACATGAATATTGAGCCATATGGTCACTCTGTGCCACCAGTAGTTGTTGTTAGTTACCCATTGTCAGGGAACTGCCATCAGAGGCGAGAGGAGAGGTAAGACGCTCCAATGATGCAGGGGAGGGAACTAGCAAAGAGAGAGAGAGAGCTTCCGCTGGGGAAGGAAATCCAGGGGACACCAGGGAGGAAGGAGAGGCAGAGAGTACTGCGGAGAGGAGGCTCCGAGACTCTTCCAGTGAAATCAGCGGAGAGAGCACAGGACCTCCGCTTGGCACGCCCACGCTGCGCAGAAGGCTTCCGCGCAGAGAATCTAGGAGGAGACTGGGCGTCAAAGAATTTCTATGTTGGAAGAAATTTAGGAGACGCCCACTCACGGATTCTGCCAGTGACTAAGACAGTCGCGTTGTAAGGGCTGTCAAACCAGGGAAAGTTTTAGCTATACGACTAGCTTGGAGCAATTTGCAGTTTACGCACAAGCAACCCCAATTCCCATTACACCCATCTTCACCCTAAGATCCAAGGGTGGGTTGCAGAATTAAAGCACAAAATGAAAACAGTTTAAAACAACTTACAATCACAACAGTAAGGTGGGTCCTAAAACTATACACCTCAATATATATGCAAACATCTGGCTTGTCTAAGGCTTTGTAGAACCTTTGTTCTCAACAATGATGAAACTCACAGGTACAGAATACTTTTATTTCTATGTATCATTGATATCTGTAAGGGGAATCTTTGCATGGGTTAATGCTTAATAATAATAATAATGATAATAATAATAATAATAATGATAATAATAATAATAATAATAATAATAATAATAATAATAATGATTTATTTCTACTCCGCCCATCTGGCTGGGCTTCCCTAGCCACTCTGGGCAGCTTCCAACAAAATATTAAAATACAGTAATGCATCAAACATTAAAAACTTCCCTAAACATTATTATGCCTTTGGAGCAGAGCTGTATCTTTGTACTTTTGTCCTTCCAGGCTGTGATGCTTCATAGTTTGCATTTCTTTGTTTTCTTTTCTTTTTCTTATCTTTGCACTTAAAAAAAGAGCCCAAATCAATAAACTACGAGATATGGAAAAACATACATTTTTGCAAAGCAGTTTCTCTAAAATAACACATTTTTGCATGTAATTTCCATTGATATTTCCATTTTTTATGGACATCTTACCTCCACGCATTCCTTTTTATACACATTACTTGGCTGGAGAACAGGATTGCCAAACTGGGAGAGGTGCAAATTTGCAAGGGCAGTAGTGTTTCAGCTCATGCATTGTTTCAGAAAGTATGAATCAGGTAGGTTTGCCTTTAAATGCGATCGAATCGGATTTCTTCCCAGTCCCTGGTGTTAATTAGCTGATAGACTGAGTGCACTTGGCTAGCCAAGAAGGGCCTATCCACTCACACCATGACGGCAAGACGCCTTGATGAACACGGAACATTTCATGTACTGATGCCCATTGAATTGCTCCTATGAGTTGCCATTAATATCATTGCACAGGCCCAGCTGGGGAAGAAACCCATCGCAGTGCCTATCCGACTGTGAACCAGAGAGCACTTCATCCCGTTTTTATCCTTCAGTTCCATTTATGACCCTTCAGCTGCACTTCCAAATGGCCGGCTGTTAATGACCTTTGACAATGTGGTTCAGATGCTTCCTGAGAAATATACTACGCCGTAATGAGCAGACTGTCACAGTGAGACCTGAAGGATGCTGGTTTGCACCAGCGTTAGAATGACTCAGACACAGTGGCGTAGCGTGGGGGGTGCCAGGGGTGCCAGCCGCACCGGGCGCAACATGGGCAGGGGGCGCGCTCGCACTAGCAGCTCTCTGCCCCTACTAAAATCCACGGCTTGGCGAGGAGGTCGCGGAAGGGGGAGAGCGAAGCCTTCTGCCGCGGGCAAAAAAAGGAGAGGAAGCCGGGCGGGCGGGCTGGCTGGCGGGGGTCTGGCTGCGCCTGCTGCTGCTGTTGCCGCTGCTGCCGGGGCTTTGACAGCTTGGCGAAGCGGAGGTAGAGGAGCTTTACGGTAATTGCGGCTCTCTCTCCACTGGCCGCTTGGGTAGTGAGCCGAGCCGAGCAGGGAGTCTGGCGAGGGGGCGGGAAGAGCCTTTTCCACCTCGCCTGGTCAAAAAGGAGAGCTGATCAAAAAAGGAGAGCGGAGTCTCCTCAGGGCGCCCTCAGGCAGGGCAAGGCAAGCAGAGCAAGGAGGAGAGAGAGGGGAGGGGGGGAGCAGCCAGGAAACGCTGCGGTAAGGAAAGAAAAGAGGCAGCTCCAGGAGAGCGCGGGGGAAAGAGAAGCCTCGCTGCTGCTGCTTGGGAGAGTAAATTACTGTACTTGCCTTGCCCCGGGTTAGGGGGCGCAAATTAATTGCCTTGCCCCGGGTTAGGGGGCGCAAATTACTTGCCTTGCCCCGGGTGCTGATAACCCACGCTACGCCGCTGCTCAGACATCACCACAATCTTCAGAAATCCTGCTGTCATGTTATGCAGACAATGAGGAAGTTGGAAATGATCAATGTCTCTCCCCAGAACCACTCTCCGAGATCAGAACCTGGAGAGAAGGCAAGGGATGTGGGACACAATATAGAACTAGAATAATAGGGAAAGCTGTGTAAATCTGGGTTGAAATTTACAGCATGTTATACTTTGAGGGGAAACTTTATGAAAATTATATATAGATGGTACCTAACACTAAGTAAAGGGACGCGGGTGGTGCTATGGGTTAAACCACAGAGCCTAGGACTTGCTGATCAGAAGGTCGGTGGTTTGAATCCCCGTGATGGGGTGAGCTCCCGTTGCTCAGTCCCTGCTCCTGCCAACCTAGCAGTTCAAAAGGACGTCAAAGTGCAAGTAGATAAATAGGTACCACTCCGGCGGGAAGGTAAACGGTGTTTCCGTGTGCTGCTCTGGTTCACCAGAAGTGGCTTTGTCATGCTGGCCACATGAACCGGAAGCTGTACACCGGCTCCCTCGGCCAATAAAGCGAGATGAGCGCCACAACCCCAGAGTCAGCCACGACTGGACCTAATGGTCAGGGATCCCTTTACCTAACACTAAGTAAATTAGCAAAAATGTATAATTCAGTGTCAAATCTTTGTTGGAAATGTAAAGAAATACCTTGGAAATTGAATGGAATCCATTCCGGAAGCCCGTCTCCAAAACAGACAAATCTATTTCTTTATTCAACAACTGCTGCGCAAATATTATAAATGCATGAAAATGGCGTGGAAAGGCAGTACCTACTAAAGAAGAATGGCAGCTGAAATTGACAGACTATCTAGAATTGGCAAGCTTGACATGTAAAATTAGAGGTAAAAAAGAGTTTGAACTTAAGGAGGATTGGAAAATGTTTGTAGACTATTTAAAAACTCAGTGTAAATATGCTAAAACGCAGATAGGATTTGAGTAAGAACAGCAGTGGAGTTCCTTTCTTTCTTTATTTTGTGAGGAAGTGAAGGCATATAGAGTAATTATAATATGCATCATTGGGGAAACCATGGAGGGAGGGAGGGGAAGTCTTAGGTTGATTGAATGTTAAATTTGAAATGTTGTTGAATTATTGTTTATTGTTTTAAAAATATATATTAATATTTTTTTATATAAAAAAAACATCAGAACCTAGAGCAGAGAAGGTGACAACACCCAAACCAATAGGATAATGCTTACCCCCCTCCCCCTGCCGGTCGCCAAAGACATGGAGATGCCAGCACTGTGTGAACAAACCTTTGAGGCCCAATCCACTTGCTCGCCCATTTCTGGGATTCCAGCCCAGGTATTCAGCCTACCCACCCCAAACTCATGATAATAGTGAAGGGGGAAACACTCACATTTCTTCGGATTTCCTGCATGCAATTGCCAATGACATTGGGATTACTTCCAGCCTTTTCTGTCACTCACTTCACAAACCATAAGCCACTTGGATTTAGTTACACACCCGCCCAACTGCCAATTGGCTCCATTTTTGCAAGGAGGGGAGTGGAGCAAATGCAAGCAGCAGGAAAGGCTGTCAATTTTGCTTTTTATGAAATAAAAAGTGTGCACTGCAATTACAGAGCTTCTTAGCAAGGGTTCCCGAAGTTGTCTGGAGGTAGCAAAAGCAGGGCTTTGCCTAACACCTAACGATTAGCTCCCGGTGACTTCCATCAATAAATCATCCATTTGTCTGAAGATTACCGGCAACCTTCCTTGGCCTCAAATGATTTTTTTCCACCCACCATGCTGAACATGGACTGAAATTGCTAGAAGAGGTTTAAAAAGTTGAGGGATGGATGGGAAGACAGGATGGGGGCTTAAGGAATGGAGATGAGGATCTCTAGGCGACACCTATTTATGCTCTAATTTGATCATTCATTCTTATAATAGTCTTGATAGGTCGACCATAATGTCTTCTTCTCAAGGAGAGCTGGACTGGCTTGCTTTGTTTGCAGCAGGTGGGCGATAGATCAGTGGTAGAGCATCTGCTTTGCATGTAGAAGGTCCTAGGTTCAGTCCCTGTCATCTCTAGGTAGGGTTGGGGATGTTCCTGCTGCCAGTCAGTGTAGATAATGCTGAACAGGATGGACCAATGGCCTGACTTGGTATAATGCAGCTACCTTTGTTCTTCCTCATCATTGTGAGTGCTTTCTGCTTTATAAGTCAGTAGACATACTTGGTAGGCTCCATCCAATGGGGAAGAGCCATAACTCAATGGTACAATGAATGACTTTGTCAGGGAACTGACATCAGAGGGAGAGGCGAAGGGGAGGCTCCCAGATGATGCTGGCGAAGGACCCAGCCACAGGGGGAGAAACAGCTCAGTAGAGGGGGAAGCCATTCAGCGCAACACCAGGGATGAAGGGGGGCAGATGGGGGAATTGGAGAGAGGGTTCCAGGACTCTTCACTTGACATCAGTGAGGAGAGCCCAGGTCCTCCGCTACCCACGCCTTCCCTGCGCAGAAGACTCCCGCGCAGTGAGAGGAGGAGGAGACTGGGTGTCAAACAACTTTTATGTTGGAAGAGGTTCAAGAAACGCCCACTGACGGATTCTGCCAGTGACTGAGACAGTCACGATGAGAAGGGGCTGTGCAGTCAGAAAGGTTTAACAAGGCAAATTAACCGAGAAAGGCACCAGCTTACGCACGAGTAACTCATACCTATTACAGACTTGTATGTAAAAAGCACCATCTTCAATGCCTGGTATCTCTAGGTAGGGCAGGGAAAGATGTCTGCCTGGAACCCCAGAGAGCTTCTCCTGGTCAGTGAAGACAGAGGTAACCTCAGGATGATGTTGAACTTCAGCTCCCATCATTATTGAGCACTGGCCACAAGGACCAGGGCTCCAACTACTCTGGAGAATACTGTGGGAATGTTCAGGGATGCAGGAGATGATATATTGTTTGATTATATCCTTCTCCAACTTGTGTTAACAAGTTCACAATTTAGCAGAGTAACATTCCCCCTTTTAAACTTGCAGCCGACACAGTCTTCTATGAAAGCATAAAAAGAGTTTACTCACATATCATTCTGTTCACAATCAGATCCCAGAAGGCAGACTTAGCTTAGAAAAGTAACATATATCTAGAAACTATCTCATAAGAAGACAGTCCCTTTGTCCTCTCTTGGCTAGAAGCCAAGACAGCATCTTTGGCTAAGCAGATGTTGCTTCTTCGATGCATGTAGTCAAAAAGAGAGATGGCTGCCCTGCCCTGTGCTTTTGTCGTTACCTGCACAGGTGAGGCCACACCCACCTCTACTCACGTGCAGAGGAAGTCAGTCCCAGCCCAGAAGGAAACAGGAAGTTTACCTGCTGGCTGGACAAGGATTCCTCCCCATGTGTAAACATGTTCACTCTAGGAATGTTGTACTTGACTGCTCTTGTGTTTCACATCCCACAGATACTACGTGGATTGCCCCTAGTGTAAGCAATACAGAGCTAGATGGATCAGTGGTCTGTCTTGACTTTAAAAAAAGATGTGATATCCCATAATTCAGTGACAGAGCATATACTTAGCATGGTGCTCAATCTCGGGTTCAATCCTTGGCACCTCTAGGTAGGGAGGTCAAAGACCTCTGACTGGACTGATTAGGTATAAGGTCACTTCCTATTTTGTTATGGCTCAGTGCAGGTGGCTATGAAATTGATCTGACTTTCAAGGTCCACTCTTGAAGGAACAGGTGGGTTGAGAAAAAAGTTATGTGCTCTATTGGAACTCCCCCCCCCCGACTGCTGAGAAAATAGAATTTCTTCAAGGATAAGCACTGGAGCAAGTGTCAAGGCCCCCATCTGGCTTGTCATCACCTTCAAGCAACTCGTCTCTTTGCAGATGGTCATCTCCCTCCTTAGAATGGTGAAAAGCAATTCACTCACTGGGGGATTCAGGGCAAAAGGTTTCCATCACTTCCTAATGAATGTTGATCTTGGGGGAAAATGCCAGCAGAAAGGATGCTCTCAGTCTTAACCTCATCAGTGGGAGCATGACAGCCCAAACGTTTTTCAGCCTGGCAAGAATAAGGTGTTCTGCATGGCCAGTGAAGGGAAGAACTGCAATTCTTGGTATCTTTCTCGGCTTTTGCTGTCATCTGGATGTCAATTGTACTGGCACACCTTATCTGTTGTGTATGGTTGCACGGAAAATGGGGAAATTAAGTGAGGTCACTTGCGTGTCATATTAAATATAACTCTTGGGGACTTTCAGTGCTCACCTCTAATATGAGCTGAGCATAATGGTCCTAGAACAGACATGGGCAAACTCGGCCCTCCAGATGTTTTGGGACTACAATTCCCATCATCCCTGAGCACTGGTCATGTTAGCTAGGGATGATGGCAGTTGTAGTCCCAAAACATCTGGAGGGCTGAGTTTCCCCATGCCTATCCTAGAATATCTTGGGTTTTAAGTCAAGTCCTCTTCCCCACCTTTGTCTTTCATTAGCACTGGGAGAACTACATTTCCCAGCAATCCTGAAACATGGCATCCTATGTGATGTCATGTGTGGGGAAGGTAAAGACAGCACCATCGATCAGCTGATTGATACTGCCTTCAAAACCCTGCCTTTGCAATATCAAGGATCAGTCGATTACTGGGGCTTGTATAGAGCTGTGTTCTGTTGTAAATACGCCTGAAATAATTCTAGGTGGAGTGACTACAGGTCTCCAATTTGATTCCTGACTTCTTCAGACAGTTTCCTTCTCCACTGCCTCCCAGGTGAATTCAACTATTGGTTCCCTTCCTCCTTCTAAAGAACTTGTACCCAGAGATGAGCTTAAGAAGCCATGAAAACTTACAAGTGTCCCAAGGCACTCCAATTTAATCTTAATTTTGAAAGCGTATCCTGGCATAACGACTCCTGCCTTTAAACAAGGAATGTCAGCTCCTCGTTCCCGTCCCAGCTAAAGGTCAGACTGCATTAAATCAGAATATAGTGAAGTCAATCTGGGAGCAGGGATAAGGGATACCATTTCAACTGTGGTGCTTACAATTTCATTTCCTCGGTATTTTGTGTTGCACACCAATGCAGGAAATGTGAGAAGCTGCATTGCAAGTGACTCTCTTCTTTTGGTTGTAGCCTTCCCCCAAACTGACTTCCCTGCAGACATTGTTGGACTACAATCCCCATCACCCCTAGCCATGGGCCACAAGAGTTGGGGCTGATGGGAGTTGTAGTCCAACAACATCCAGAGGGCACCAGCTAGCGGGAAGGACTGTAGCATACAATCTCAGTTCTCTGAATGCTGGTCCTCATGCAGCCAAAATGGCATCACCCAATAACAAGTTGCCCACTTGGTCCAGCAACTTCTGACCCACCTTGCCCTGTAGCTTTTGGCTTCAGACCTGAACTTGACTTGCTGTAGGTCCCACTTCTTACATAGGCCCCTGTCAGGGGTGTCCCATCCCATTTTGCCTCAGTCTGCCCCATGGGATGGCCCCCCTAAAGCAGGGGTCAGCAAACTTTTTCAGCAGGGGGCTGGTCCACTGTCCTCCAGACCTTGTGGGGAGCTGGACTATATTTTGGGAAAAATATATGAACAAATTCCTATGCCCCCCAAATAACCCAGAGATGCATTTTAAATAAAAGCACACATTCTACTCATGTAAAAACACCAGGCAGGCCCCACAAATAACCCAGAGATGAATTTTAAATAAAAGGACAGGCTGATTCCCGGACCGTCCGCAGGCCAGATTTGGAAGGTGATTGGGCCACATCTGCCCCCCAGACCTTAGTTTGCCTACCCCTGATCTAAAGGGCTGTCACACGGAAGATGGAGCAAGCTTGTTTTCTGCTGCTCCAGAGGGTAGGACCCTAATCAATGGATTCAAAGAGATTCCTGCTAAATGTTAGGAAGGACTATCTGACAGTAAGAACTGTTTGAGAGTAGAACTTGGAAGTGGAACTTAGAAGGTGGTAGACTCTTCTGCCTTGGAGGTATTTAAAGGGAGGTTACATGGTCAGGGATTCTTTAGCTGTGATTCCTGCATTGCAGGGTTCTTGGGACCAGGGAGGGAGATACTGTTATGATATAGATGCAATGAGTCAGCGAGCTGCAGCTGGCTGGAAAGCAAAACATATTGGGAATGTTGGGACTGTACCGTGGGAACAAAGGGACAGTCTAATCACAGAGCTGAGCACCGGATTTAGCTCAGAGTGTAATTTGACCTGTACAGGAAGTACAGGAGGTGGAGTTTGTCTCTCTGCTGATGGTGTTTGAAGAGAGCAGACGCGTTTCTCTGTAATGCTGCAAAGACAGAAATAAAGGCATGTAAATACATTTCTGTCTATCTCTTTCCCCTGCCTGGGTTGGGGGGAAGAGTGGTGTGTTCTTCTCACACTTGAGGAGGCTCGCCAATCGTGACCTAGCCTGGATCCTGCCGGAGAATGCAGACAGGGAGGTCAACCGGGATTCAAGCCGGGTGCCTGGAGAGTGGCCAGTTTCTCCTGATAAGGCTTGATTTCCTAACAGATACAATGCTGGATGTTCTCACCCTGCCACTGTACATAACTCCCGTGGTTTTTGCCCTTCCAGTTCTGGAGCCAGAGGCGAATTTCGGGCAGTGTGAACAGTATGGTCGCACCAGGCACATAGCTGAGGAATGTGCCTTCTCAAAGCTTGGTAAACACTTGCCTGGCTTGGGGAATGAGGTGTGAGGGCTCTGGCAGGGTCCTAGAGCCCTATGTCCTCCTTCCCAAAGCCAAGCAAGTCCTTAGCAGGCTTTGGGAATACGGTAGGAGAGCTGGAGGACTCTGCCAGAGCCTCACTCCACCTTCCCAAAGCCCAGCTTAAACCAGTGCTGCGAGGGCTGGGGTGTGTGTGCCAAATGGCCTCTATAGGACAGCATATTACCGAGGTCTGCCCCTGCCACAACTCTTGTGTCAGTAAGACAGAAAATGGGGATGTTATGGAAAGAATCATGGGCATGCTGGGGGAAGTCATGGGTCTGTTGATTTCCCAATCTCATGGCATTTCCCAAAACGAGGATGAAAACTAAGCCATTCCTGGAACTGGTGAAGTTTATTCCATTGTTCCCACTGAAGAAGAACGAAAGAACATATTCACAGCTGAGCTGACTCCATAAGAACAGTGGCTGTTTTTTAGCCTTTTATTTAAAAAATATAGGTCATTGTGTATTCATAAAACAGGATGGACCAAGAGGTCAGAAGTCGATGCAAATATAATACATTCATTCATCTCACATATGATTCAATAATTCATTTCTTTTCTATTTTAAAATACCAAGATCTAGCTCGCTAGCAAGCAGGCAGGCATAGTGCTGAGTTTCAACTCCAAACAAAAGAGCATTTAATTTCCGAGTTATCTCCACCCTGCTCCTTCATACAGCTTTTCTTATCCACAATTCTGGAGTGCTTGTTCCTTCAGGCCACGGTGGTGGAGAAGCAAGGCTCCAGCGTTATCACTGCAGCTTGCAAACCAAAACAGTATTTAGCTTTGAAGTATCCCTGAGAAGGGTCTTTAGCCTGAGTCCCCTTAAAGCTTTACAGGACCAATAAAGACACATTTCTGCTTGCTTCAGTCTAGCTGGCTACAAGGTGGCCAGTCTCCTCTATAGTTTGTTGCAATCCCTTTGACCATCTTGGTTGCTCTTTCCGGCAGCTCCCAGGCTGTCAAGGGTGTTATGTGGTCCTTCAGTGCTATAGTTTCCTAAAGGTAGGGTGCTACCTGGAATGTCAGTCTGAGGCTGTTTCCAGTGAGCTTTTAATTTATCCCCATCCTGAGCTGAGGTCCACCACACGTTCTTCTTGCTTCTCCTCTTCCCAGAAGGGCTTACCAGACTTTGATGCCAGGCCCAGTGGATCTTGACTGGGGCTGAGCACACATTCCTAACACTTCTGGTTTGGGAAAGAGTGTACATTCATTAGCTACAACCCATAGCTATTCTGTATCTATCCTGTTGTTTCTCATGAAAATGCTGTGTTTTGATGCATTTCCCCCTAAAACAGCTTCAATCTGCATTGAGAAAAAGAACAACCTAGATGTGTTATGAGCCAGTAGTGTATGCACAACCCCAGGAATATCTGAATATACACGTGTGTGTGTATGTGTGTGTGTGTCAGGTCTACTGAAGAAATGAGAACGTTGATTTTCCTTTCAAAAAACAGCCTTTTTTAAAAAAAAATGTATTTGCTCACAGTAAGTTTGTGGAGACCTATTATGTAGCACCATTTGTTCTGCCTTTAGCAAAATTTCATGCTAAATTTGTTCACCATTGCATTAGAAATTGTGCTGCAAGGACAGAAAATTTCCCGGCTTAAGCAATGGACGGCTGGTGTGTGTGTGTGTGTAGCCAACACTTTGCAAAGGGCTGCACATTGCTATGGCCAATAATATACTCCTAGTTCAGGGGCCTCATTCAAAAGAAGACCCAACAAATGGGAGCTTCATATAATCCTCCCCCAACTTTTGGCAGCAGTGGGAAAAAGAAAAAAATAGACACAGTGTTACTTGACCCCAATGCCCTGATGGCAATGCAAATTATTTTCTCCGTGTACATCAAAGTGATCGTGTGATGAGCCCTTAGGCCACAACAACCCCCTCCTTTGCTGATCTACATGGATTAGCTCAGGGGTCAGCAAGCTTACTGGACGACGGGCCAGTCCATGCTCCGTCTGTCGGAGAATGGGCTGGTGGCCTGTGCACATGCTATTTCCGGCACTCCTCCGACCTGGATGTGCACCAGAAATAGCGTGTGTGCATGCGCACGGGCACTTCTCCATCCCGCACGCATGTACACATTCTATTTCCAGCGCACATCCGGGTCAGAGGAGAGCCCGTGCGCATGCCATCAACCAGACGCCATCAACCCAGAAGTCAGTCCCTGCACTGTGCCGTGCTGGTAAGAGCGGAGGCGGGGGCGGCAGGGGTCGCCATGGGCCAGATAGATGAGCCCCATGGGCTGCTACCGGCCCATGGGCCTTAGGTTGCCGACTCCTGGATTAGCTAAACAGGGGGGTATTTGTCTCTGTCTGTCTGTCTGTGTACATGTGAGTGTGTGGTGTAGCCAACTATTGCAGCCCATGAGTTCAGGAGGCGAAAAGGCAGGGGTGGAGCCACATCAGTTCAAAGCTTGGGAATTTGGGAGGGCTTGGAGAAGACTGTGCCAACACAGAATAGACCACAAATCAGTTTCAAAAGCTCACAATCAAAAATAGTGCATCATTAAGAGTAAAGCAAACAACCAACAAACAACAGCAAACTTGTTGTGAATTTATTAACCAAAAAATAGATTAAGCCTAAGGAAAAGTAGTAGCTGTCAAAGATACAGTTAATTCAGGATATATTTATTCTGGCCCTGAAAAGATAATGAATAAGTCCATGGGCAAATAGATTCTGCCTGGAGACAGAAGTTGACAACTGGTAGATTGCTAGTGGCAGATGACATGTATTGGAGAATTTCATGTGTGGAAACATACATTCCTGCAATTTGCATGTTCATCCAGGGTCAGGAACAGAAATCACACAAGTAAATATGAGCAGTATTGGCTGTTGTTTATTTTCAGTCCACAAATGTTATGTAAATAATTACGTTATTTTATTGCACTGAAATTAATTACCGTATTTTTTTGCTCTATAAGACTCACCTTTTCCCTCCTAAAAAGTAAGGGGAAATGTGTGTGCATCTTATGGAGCGAATGCAGGCTGCGCAGCTATCCCAGAAGCCAGAACAGCAAGAGGGATTGCTGCTTTCACTGCGCAGCAATCCCTCTTGCTGTTCTGGCTTCTGAGATTCAGAATTGTCAGGGAACTGACATCGGAGCAAGAGGCAGAGGGAAGGCTCTCAAATGATGTTGGAGAAGCGCCCAGCAGGGAGAGAGGCAGCTCCGCAGATGGGGAAGCAAATCAGTGCAACACCAGGGATATAGAGGGGCTGATGGGGGAATCGGCGAGAGGGCTCCAGGACTCTTCACCGGACACCAGCGGGGAGAGCACGGGTCCTCCGCTACCCATGCCCACCCTGCGCAGAAGACTTCCGCGCAGAGAGAGTAGGAGGAGACTGGGTGTCAAACAACTTTTATGCTGGAAAAGATTTAAGAAACGTCCACTGACGGATTCTGCTAGCGACTGAGGCAGCCACAAAGTGAAGGGCTGCCCAGACTGAAAGGTTTAGCAAGGCAACAAAGCCTGGAGAGGCGGGAACTTACACACGAGCAACCCATACACATTACAAGAATATTTCTTTTCTTGTTTTCCTCCTCCAAAAACTAGGTGCGTCTTGTGGTCTGGTGCATCTTATAGAGTGAAAAATACGGTACATAACTAAATAATCACATAAGTATTGGATGTAGTGGATGGCGAAATGAAAAACATAGGTTATAGCGCAAGGTGAACTGCAATGGAACAGAAACAGCGCTGATTGCTGTGAACCCAGGTTGGGCCAAATCACTGCCTCCTTCCTTTCCTGGACAGGTGTAACAATGTGAACGGAGTTCAGAAGCAAAACCAGCAATAGTGTGGGAGGAGTCTGAAGGAGGGACAGGAAGCAGGGACAAGGGGAGATGGATCCAAGGCAAGGAGAGAACAGTAAGCCCAGTAACTGCTTTGTCGGAAATGATCTTAATAGTGTATGGTGTTTATAATGCACATGACTAGCCTTGATGGCTATGATCTGCCTCCACAGCTGGATGCAGTAATACTTCTGAATGCTACTTGCTGGAAACCACAGGAAGGGGGAGGGCTCTTGTGCTTGAATCCTGCTTGTCAGTTTCCCACAGGCATCTGGCTGGCCACTGTGAGAATGGGATAATGGACTAGGTGGGCCGTTCATTTGGCCTGATCCTGCAGGGCTCTTCCTGTGCTCTTATATTTAGTTGTACAAACAGTGCCACATGAAACAACGGGGAAGTACTGTCAGACAGGAGTGTTGCTAAGCCAACACAATTGATGCAGGGAAGATGCAAACAAACGGATAATCTCCCAGCCTTTTATTTAGCAGCTATAGCGCTCAAATTGCATGCCATGTTATACCCATAAATTGACAAAAACCTGCCGTTCATTTAAAAATAAAGGTACGCTCCTCTTGACGTGTGAGCAGAATCCGGTAAAATGTTATGTTTGTAGTCTAGGAATTTGTGCCTCTCTAATTGGTGGGGAAACAAGAAAGCCTTTTAATGCATTTTTAATATATAAAGAGGAAGGCTATTTAAGCGTGACAAGGCCAGATTGCCCTTAATGATGTGCTTGGATACTTGGAAGCGACTCGCCATGTTGGAGAAATAGATAAAATAGCTGCCTTAATCTGGGAGAAACACAAAAGGCTTGAAAATGTTCTGAATAAACCTACTGAGCTGGGGTGGGGGAAAGAACACAGTGCACTGCAGGAGAGCCAGGCAGGAGCATACGCCTTCCTGGGCCTTGTCCTACAAAGCTGGGAAGCAGTGCATTGTGGGGTTAGTGAGCAGAAGATGACAACCATGGTTGGAGTTCTGGAAACCCCAGGAGGGGAGAGTGTTCACGTGCTCAAGTCCTGTTTGTGGGTATCTCACAGGTATCTGGGTGTCCACAGGAAGAAGGATGCTGGGCCAGACAAGCCATTGTCTAGATTCAGCAGGCTCTTCTCATGATGTTCAGGGTCAATTGGCTAGTGCTGATGCCATCACTGATGAAGAGTGACAGAACTCTTAACTCTCTGTGCCCCCTCCCGGAGCTTATTGTCCATTGTGACTTGGACAGCATGACTCAGCCTGCAACCAAGAACGGAAACTTATTAGTGCCGTGCTGCTGTGTAGGTATTGATCATTAATTAGTTAAATTACAGACTTCACAAAATAAACGCTTTGGCACGATACAAAATCAATTAAAAACATAACATTAATGCAGCTTTAACAATCCACACTTAATCTTAAAAATCCAAGCGCTGCTGCCAGCCAGAGTAAATAAATAGTACAGGGTTAGATGGACAGATCCTGCCAACCTAGCAGTTCGAAAGCACGTCAAAGTGCAAGTAGATAAATAGGTACCACTCTGGCGGGAAGGTAAACAGCGTTTCCATGTGCTGCTCTGGTTCGCTAGAGGCAGCTTGGTCATGCTGGCCACATGAACCGGAAGCTGTATGCTGGCTCCCTCGGCCAATAAAGCGTGATGATTGCCACAACCCCAGAGTCGGCCACGACTGGACCTGATGGTCAGGGGTCCCTTTACCTTTACCTTACTAGATGGACAGATAGTCTGACCTGGTAGCTTCCTACATTCCATAAAGGTATCCAGCTCCTGAGCAGTGCCTCACAATTAACTACACCACATTCCTCTGGTACTACCGCTGAATGCATCACCACTTATTCTGCAGCAAGTCTGTGCTGCAGCTTCCTACCAACCTGTAGTCTAACTGCCATCAAGTCAGCTGTCTGAGGGAAGAACTGTGTGGTAGGAGCTGCCCTGTCCTCTTGGCCTGAGCATTATCACCTGCTCTGGTCCAGGATCTGATCTGGGAGAGGAGCGAGCTTCAAGGGAGGAACTATTCTATTCTGGCAAGACAGTCAGAACTGCCACCGACATCAGCTGCAACTTTAAGTACTGTAATGTTAAGAACTTGTGCTTGACCTTGTTTTGCCCCTTTCCCTTCCCTTCTTTTTTCCTTGCGTGCCATGCCTTTTTTAAGATGGTGAGCTTGATTTTGGCTTAGCCTTTTTGGTCAAGGCATAGATGCAGAAAACAAACAAAGAACTAATACTTTTTGGACGTTTGGGACTACGAGTCCCATCATCATTGACAATTGGCTACGCTCTCATGTTTCTCTGGGGATTAATAGAGGCAACTCTGTCTTTGTCCTTGGAGGACCTCCTGCACTCCTTGTAAACTGACAGTACAAAACAAATCACTTCCTGGGGTGCAGGAAAAGATTTCCTCGATAAATATTCTGCTGTACTGCTGACATTCTGTTTGACAGGGAGATTATCTTTTTGTGATCGTCTGAGCTAATATTATAGCTCCAGCTTGTCTATCAAGCCCATGTCCCAAGGTGGCTCTGAGCTGTATATCAGTTCTCTCCCCCCCCCCGCCCCTGCCTGCAATCTCTCTAGCATCATTGATTGAAAATTTCAGAGGCTGCCCCTCCCCCCCCGTTTAGCTGAAGGTGACCCTCACAAAAACAACGGGAGCAAATCTCAGAAAATTTCTCTGATTGCTTAGGAATTTATTTGTTAAAGATCAGCACTCATCAGGACTAGACTTGAACTTCTATTACAATGGAAGCTGCACCATAACCATGCCTAGTTATAGTTCTGCAAATGTGGGGTTGATGCATTAAGCCATGCTTAGAGGTCCTTTGGGTTTATGCACACTGCATGCATGATGGATTCCAGCTAATTTGAATGGCACACTTCTAGTCTTTGTGAGACAGTCAGAGCTAGCTGTGATCTTAAGCTTTTGGTTCCCAAATGTGCATCCTTTTACACTTGCTTGCACTGAAGCACATTTGCCATTGAACTACCTCTTGCCATCTGCAAAGTCTTGCCAGGGTAGCCTGTGTCTCAGCCCTTCTATGCCTCTCCCACCCGATAAATTCCTGCCACACACAAACCCTCCCTTCTATATATGCACTTCCTACCCATCAGAACGATAGCTGTTTTTGCTAGCTCACAATATTAAGTTGTAAATCATACAACACTATTAATGCTCAAAGTGCTGTGAGGCTGTTAGCTTGCTGATGCAAACTGTGGATTTAATTTTCTGCAACAGAGCATTTCTGTAAACTTTATCATAGTCCCCCCCCCCCATTTTAAAAAGCTTCTTCTTCTTCTTTTTACTGCTGCTGGATGGGCCATTAATTATCACCTGCCTTTATAGGAATAGTTAATTAGCCGTGCATTTTATTTTATTTTTCACTTTGGGCACATTTATCGTAAGAGGGCCTTAAAATAAAAAATAAAAATAAATTTCCCCAAAACAGCCCCAATCAATAAGTAAAATTATGAAGAGTGTAATCTATTTCCCTCTTCTAATGAGCTGATGACTAAATAACTGTGAACCCTATTGGATAGGGCTATTGATTGCGGCTTTCCACGGAGGTGCTGTGCATCTCTTAAGAAGGGGAGGTCAGCAGGTACTCTCAGTAGGAACTCTCAGTAGCAGAATAACAACAGATTTCTCATCCTGTTTTGGTTCTCTTTGGGAAATTGAGCACCGGTGCCTGCCTTTATTTGTTATAAGGATGCAAGAAGAATCTTGAGGAAGTATGTAGTTCCATAGTAGGGCATCTATTTCGCATGCAGAAGATCCCAGGTTGAAAAGTGCCCGGGTCTGAGCCTCTGGATAGCCACTTCCAATCAGTATAGAAAATACTTAGCCAGATATATTTGTACATCATTTGCAAGCACTCAAAATGTTTCACATGCATTATGTAGAAACCATCCTGAAAACAACCTGGTAAGGTAAGTGAGGATTTAATTAACTGTTTTGTTTTGTTTTACCTTTTCTATTACGTTTTATTGCAATTTATATTTGGTGTTAGCTGCCCTGAACCCGGCCCTGGCTGGGGATGGTGGGGTATAAATTATTTTTTATTATTATTATTATTATTATTATTATTATTATTATTATTATTATTATTCCCCCATAAGGTAAAGGTAAATGGTAAAGGACCCCTGGACAGTTAAGTCCAGTCAAATGCAACTGTGGGGTTGCAGCACTCATCTAGCTTTGAGGCCGAGGGAGACGACCTTCGTCCGCAGACAGCTTTCCATATGACCAGCATGACTAAACCGCTTCTGGCGCAACGGAACACGGAAACCAGAGCGCACGGAAACACTGTTTACCTTCCCGTCACAGTGGTATCTATTTATCTACTTACACTGGTGTGCTTTCGAACTGCTAGGTTGGCAGGAGCTGGGACAAAGCAATGGGAGCTCACTCCATCACAGGGATTCGAACTGCCAACCTTCCGATCAGCAAGTCCAAGAGGCTCAGTGGTTTAGACTGCAGCGCCACCTGTATGCCCCCATATTGTAGGTGGGGCAACTGAGGATGAAGAAAAGCAGTGTGTCTAAGCTGTGGATTGGTTAGCTTGTCCCACAAATTGCCAGGGTGGCCTTCTGCTCTGGATTGGGAGCTTTCTCTCTCTCTCTCTCTCTCTCTCTCTCTCTCTCTGTGTGTGTGTGTGTGTGTGAGAGAGAGAGAGAGAGAGCATGAGAAAATTTGCATGAGAAAAACAACCACCTCCCATTGAAATGAATGGGCAATGCAAATTGCTAATTTCAGGGGAGCTTGATTTGGATCCAGGGCATAGTGGGGGTAAGAGGTTCAAGTTCTTCTCATTGCCATGTTAGGAACCCATTCTAGATTGGGGGAGTTGCAGCGGCCATTTGTATGCAAACACAGATCTGTACTTAAAGGCTGTGTAGCTTGGCTCTAAGGCTGCTCTAGTCAGTTCCTGGGCAGAGGTGAGGTTTGGCCCAGGGATGTCCTGATGGATAGCTTGCCTTTCCGCCACTATTTCTTTTACACCAATTTCTTGGGGCGGATCTACACTCATGGTTTATAACGTTAAAAATGTGTTATTAAAATGTGACCGCAGAGGGTGCTGCAGAGCAGCGAGCCACCGGCAAAGGGAACATACATTTGAACACCATACAAAGTTATATCCAATATTGTTAATGTAGACCCAGCCTGGGTGAGTTTTCCTTGGATTCATTCCAAGCTCGGTTCTGAAATCAGGGTCAGGAGCTTTTCATAGTCCAGGGGATGCGTTGCTATCTGGATAACCTTCCAAGGGCCACATGCTGGTAGTGGACGGAGCCAGAGGCAAAAGTGGGCGGAACGACACCTGTTTCCCTTGTGGGTTAAACCACAGAGCCTAGGACTTGCCGATCAGAAGGTCGGTGGTTTGAATCCCCGCGACGGGGTGAGCTCCCGTTTCTCGGTCCCTGCTCCTGCCAACCTAGCAGTTTGAAAGCACATCAAAGTGCAAGTAGATAAATAGGTACCGCTCTGGCGGGAAGGTAAACGGCGTTTCCATGTGCTGCTCTGGTTCGCCAGAAGCGGCTTAGTCATGCTGGCCACATGACCCAGAAGCTGTACGCCGGCTCCCTCAGCCAATAAAGCGACATGAGCGCCGCAACCCCAGAGTCGGCCACGACTGGACCTAATGGTCAGGGGTCCCTTTACCTTTACCTAGTTTCTTCACACTTACTCAGTCCTTTCTGTCCTCCATCTAGGCAGGCCAGAGGCACCAGCAGAATTAAGTACACAACTCAGCCGGGCGGAAACTCTCAAAATGGATGGGCAACAGGGCTGCTGAGGGGTTTGATTTGGAAGGAGGCATGGCCTTGGGAGAGTCCCGAGGGCCACGTAACAATAACTGGGGGCCACATTTGGCCCACATATCTGAGGTTCCTGATCCCTGTTTCTTTCCCCTGCAATACCAAATTCTTCAGAAGCAAAAGTGGAGCTGACAAACAGCTGTTATTAGTATACAGAACTTTTTTTCTTTTTTAAAAAATAAACGTTTCTTCTCTGTATCCTGTTTTTCTTTTACAACAACGTGCAGCAATTTTTCTAAAGATAGGGAGTTTATTATCATCGGGAGAATTACTAGAATCTTCTACAGAGAGAGACACTTGTCACTCCTTTGTAAAGCAAAGCCCTTTAAGCAGCTCAGAAGCAAATTCATAAGTGTCATTTTGAGCAGAGAGTGCCAAAAAGAGAGAAATAGTTCAGATTTCATCTTGGGTTTTGGCAGCTGATTAAATGTCTGAAATTGCAGTTGTATTCATTGCATGAGGAAGAAAGCACCGTCTCTCTATTCAAAGAACGATGCGTTTTTGTATTCTTGATTATAGGCCTGCACAATCACTCCCCCCCCTGCTCATTTTCCCTCCCTCTGTGAGGAAATAACCAATTTCCTTTTTGTAAGAATTTTAGTGGCACGTTTAGAATACTTTCAAACAGTTAACCATTAGTTCAGTTCTATGGTGTTTTAGGAACCATTCACGAGGGCTAGTGAGCCCCCCATTTAAAGGGACAATGCAGAAGATGATTTATTTGTTAGAAGGCTTGGAGCTCATACAAATACACCGGGAAACATCCATTTTACACAGAATGTAAGAAGAGCCTTGTAGTTGGATCAAGCTAAAGACCCATTATAGTCCAGAATCTTTTTCTCGCAGTGGCCAGCCATATGTCTAGGGCAGGGGTCAGCAAGATTTATCTTGCCTGGGCCGGATCAGTCCCACGGAGATCCCCCCATGGGCCAGAGCATGTGCACGTGTGATTGCGCGCCCCGGGATTTCCAGCATCTGCGCAGACACAGTTTTCGGCACATGCACAACACGATTTCCAGCGCCACAGAAGTGAGTCCTTGTGTCGCACTGTGCCAGTTTAGCACAGCATGCGAGCGGGCAACTTGGTTTGGGGGCAGCTCATGGGCTGGTCAAACAACCTCCATGGGCCACTTCTGGCCCATGGGCCTTAGGTTGCTGACCCCTGGTCTAGGGGAAGCCTGGAAGCAGGACCTGAAGGCAGGACATGTTCTCCCTACATGTGATATCTAGCTTTTACTCTCGCAAGATTGAATGTATTTCCCTCGGCTGTACTTGAGGGATGATTCCAACAGATTCCACACAAAAAACGCTTATGTCCCTGTGGAGATGGCAGTACTGAATTGGTGGCTGTAAAGGGAATTGGGGGTTGCTTGTGCGTAGAGGGTGCTGATGCTCTATGGCAACGTTCCCTGGCTAAAACTTTCCCTGGCTGAACAGCCCTTTCTCCGTGGCTGTGTCAGTCACTGGCAGAATCCGTCAGTGGGCGTTTCCTGAACTTCTTCCAACATAAAAATTCCTTGACGCCAAGTCTCCGCCTAGCCTCCCTGCGCGGAAGTCTTCTGCGCAGAGTGGGCGTAGCCAGCGGAGGTCCTGGACTCTCCCCGCTGGTCTCTGTGGAAGAGTTCTGGAGCCCTCTCTCCAAAGTCCTTCCCTGCTCCCCTTTCTCCCAGGTGTCCCGCTGATTTCCTTCCCCCAAAGGAAGTGTTCTCTCTCCCTCTGCTGGTCCCTTCTCCTGCATCGTTGGGGAGCCTTACCTCCACTCTTTGCTCCGATGGCAGTTCCCTGACAGTGGTGTATGCCCTTCTGGCTTGCACTCTTTATAAGGAATGAGGTTATCACCCTTCTTTTTCAAAAAACAATTTAATAAATTTTATTGTGTACAAAATAGAAAAATATATATACAAATATCCAAATACAAAGAAATAAAGAAAAATACATGTAGCCAAAGGAAAATTAGGAAAAATAAAGAATACAAATATTTTACCTAATCAAATGGATATAATTATTTACACATCTGTAAAACAATATCCACAAAGAAGAAGAAGAAAAAGAAATATAAGAGAAAAAGAAAAGAAGAAAAGTTCAAGAATGAAGATTTAAAAACATGGGGGACGCGGGTGGCGCTGTGGGTAAAACCTCAGGGCCTAGGACTTGCCGATTGCATGGTCGGAGGTTCGAATCCCCGCGGCGGGGTGCGCTCCCGTCGTTCGGTCCCAGCGCCTGCCAACCTAGCAGTTCAAAAGCACCCCCGGGTGCAAGTAGATAAATAGGGACCGCTTACCAGCGGGAAGGTAAACATCCGTGTGCTGCGCTGGCTTGCCAGATGCAGCTTGTCACGCTGGCCACGTGACCCGGAAGTGTCTGCGGACAGCGCTGGCTCCCGGCCTCTAGAGTGAGATGAGCGCAGAACCCTAGAGTCTGTCAAGACTGGCCCGGGCAGGGGTACCTTTACCTTTAAGTATTCACCATAGACAACAATTTCGATGGCATTACTGAATCAGTGGCACATGCCCTGCTGGCTTGCACTCTTTATAAAGACTCGAGGAATGAGATTATCACCCTTATTTTATTGTCTATTCCAGGTTGCCCATCCACTTTCTCTTGGTGGATCAAGATGAGCAGGTGACAGCAAAGGTTGAAAGGTTTTTAGCTAGGGCAATCAGAATAAGATCCACTATTTGACTGTTGATTCAAAACCCTAAAATGTATTTTATATAATTAACTTTTTATTTCTAGTCTTTGTATAGTGTATTGTTGTTTTATTGCTATGGCTGATGGCTGATGCAAATATTCAGTCAGTCAGTCCTAGCAACTGGTATTCAGAGGTAGGGCTGGTCCACCTATGAGACAGACTGAGGCAGTCACCTCAGGTATGGAAACCCAAGAGGCAGTATCCTGATGGGCGCCTCTCCTGCTTTGCTAGCTTCACCACTGGTGGAATAACGGCACTGGCAGCAGCGGCAATTTGTGGATAGCTCTCACCTAAATCTTATGAGATCTCATGAACTCTGTGGGACTTTGCCTATAGTTTACTAGGTAAAGGTAAAGGTAAAGTTAAAGAACCCCTGGACAGTTAAGTCCAGTCAAAGACGACTATGGGGTTGTGGCTCTCATCTTGATTTCAGGCCGAGGGAGCCGGCATTTGTCCACAGACAGATTTCCGGGTCATGTGGCCAGCAGGACTAAACTGCTACTGGTGCACGAAGGACCATGATGAGTGCCAGAGCGCATGGAAACACTGTTTACCTTCCTGCCACAGCGGTACCTATTTATCTACTTGCGCCGGCATGCTTTCGAACTGCTAGATTGGCAGGAGCTGGGGCACAGCAATGGGAGCTCACCCCTATTGTGTGGATTTGAACCGTGAACCTTCCGATCAGCAAGCCCAAGAGGTTCAGTGGTCTAGACCAGTGTTTCCCAACCTTGGGTCTCCAGCTGTTTTTGGACTACAGTTCCCATCATCCCTGACCACTGGTCTTGCTAGCTAGGGATGATGGGAGTTGTAGTCCAAAACAGCTGGAGACCCAAGGTTGGGAAACACTGGTCTAGACCACAGCGCCACCCGCTAGTTTACTATGTAATTGTCCATTGATGGACAACCACAGAAGCAAAGACATATGATTGTGTTTGGCTTTTGTGATCCTTGATTGATTCAGCTCCACAAGCCATCCTGCTGAATCCAGGGACCTGTACATGCCTGGGATGTCTTCACATCACCTCCCAGACCCCAGGAACAAAGATGGTGGCAAACGAAGACAAAAGCCACCATGAGGAAGTGATGTGCTTGCTTGGGCAGCCTGAGTTCTCTTTCCAGCAATCTCTGCTCCTAAGGATGAATACCAGTGACTTTGGCTTCCAGGACAAAGACTTCCAGGCCTAGGGAGAGATCTTTGGGCTGACCTTTAAAGCCCTAAACGGCCTTGGTCCAGTATACCTGAAGGAGCGTCTCCACCTCCATCGTTTTGCCCGGACACTGACGTCCAGCGCTGAGGGTCTTCTGGTGGTTCCCTCGCTGTGAGAAGCCAAGTTACAGGGAACCAGGCAGAAGGCCTTCTCAGTGGTGGCACCCGCCCTGTGGAACACCCTCCCACCACATGTCAAAGAGAAAAATAACTACCAAAATTTTAGAAGACATCTGAAGGCAGCCCTGTTTAGGGAAGCTTTTAACGTTTAATAGGTTATTGTATTTTAGTGTTTTGTTGGAAGCCGCCCAGAGTGGCTGGGGAAACCCAGCCAGATGGGCGGGGTATAAATAATTTATTATTATTATTATTATTATTATTATTATTATTATTATTATTATTCCTGAAATTCCCCCCACATATGGTGGCATTCCAACAAGTCATTGTTTGGGGGTAAAATGTGGGCACTACAGCAAAGCAAACCAAAGCAAAATTGTAAAGAAGGGGGACGTCTCTGCTGCCACCACTCCCAGTGATATCTTGCCCCTGAAAGTTACTGAGAATTTTCCCCATCCCAAAATTCACCACCAGAGATGGGGTGACAATGTGGAAGGGCCCCCCCCCCCATGCTGGCTTTCAGCTGAAGTTTGGGCACATCGGTGCTGTTACAGCGAAAGCGGGATTGGCCTTCTGTTTTTGTTTTTTTTGTTGACGTTGGCAAAGGAGGGAGGCAAACCCCTCAAAGCCATAATCATTTCTCACTTCTGCAAAATAAAAATAAAAAAATGATAATAATAAAAATGGAGTGTTTTCTAAAAGTTAATTGCCAGCACATCTCAAAAATGAATTGTAATTGTTTTAGGGAAATGTTTTGCTTAGTTACAGTAAGAGCATATTCCTAACGTGGCCACTGTTAGACAAAATTATGCCGTGCTATAAATATTCTTTATTAGAGAGTTATATTCCTCTTGGAAGGCAGAATTACTTTTTCCCAAAATAATTGACAGGCTTACCCCTAAAGCAACATTAGCGTGTCAATGCTTGGAGATGGATGCAGTCAAAATAATCACTTGCTATTTAAACATTCCATTCAGTTTAGAAAGTAAGATGTAATGCCTGTGCTTAATAGTCTTGAGTGCTCTTTTAAAGGGTAATTCTTTTAAAAAATATATGATTATTGGAGTGGAAGGCTTCTACTAACCTCTCTCTCTCCCTCCCTCCGCGCTTCCGAAATGCACAAGAGAGACAGAGAGGCACAAGTTATCAGAAGAACACCCCTGATTCAAGATGAATTATAAATGTAGTAAAGGATTTAGACTGTAAAGTTGGAAAGGACGTCAAAGGACATCTAGTCTAACCCTACTGCAATGCAGGAATCAGAGCTGAAGAATCCCCGATGGCCACCCATCCTCTCTTTAAAAACTCCATATGAAGGAGACCCCACAACTTTCTAAGGTAGTTTGTTCCACTGAATTAGCTCTTACCTAATTCAGACTTTCGGGGGTGGATGGGGGATATTTCAAATTGAAATACAGCTATCATTTAAAAATTGCACTTCTCTGAATTTTGTTTCAAACCCTCTATGGAAGGAGAGCCCACCACTCCTTGTGGAAGCCTCTTCCACTGTCAAACATCTCTTACAGTCAGAAACTTCTAATGTTTAGATGGAATCTCATTTCTTGTAATTTGAATCTCTTGGGTCAGGTCTTACCTTCTGGAGTGTCATCTTCCATGGGGCAGCCCTCCAGATCTTTGAAGATGGCTGTTGTATCACCTCTTGGCCTTCTCCAGTCTGAACATACCTAGCTCCCTCAACCATTCCTCATGTTGCCCTTGTAGAATTTAGTAGGGAGGGGCTGAGGATAAATGGAGAATGAGTTGGTTGGGCGAATCAATGGCTCTGGCTCCCTGACTTCTTCACTCCCAGATCTATTGGACACCAGCCACTCATTGAATTCAATGGGGCTTACTCCCAGGTATATGGAGTTAGGATTGCGAATTTACTTTCTTATACTTGTTACGTCGAATATCTCTGTTTTTACAATTGGATAATAGGCCTTCATTCTTTTTGTAGACTTCTTTCCCTTTCATGGTTAGATCACTAATTAAATTTTTATGAAGTCCTTCAATCTTTTTTACCATTAATCAAGTCATTAATTAGTTAATTCCCCCCACGAGCGCTTATAATTTATGATGAACATTAATTCTTACTTCCATATAATCAATTTGTAAGAACCCCTGTGACTTAGAATATATATTTAAAAGTCTTGTTAATTCATATCTCATTTTCATCTGATCAATTCCA
Organism: Podarcis liolepis; assembly: GCF_965112155.1. Classification (NCBI taxonomy): domain Eukaryota; kingdom Metazoa; phylum Chordata; class Lepidosauria; order Squamata; family Lacertidae; genus Podarcis; species Podarcis liolepis. The sequence goes on along the minus strand of NC_139566.1, from coordinate 37,415,286 downwards.
AAAACCTCTTTCATATCCAATACACATTTCATCCAACCTCTGAAAAGAATAATACTGAAAGCCCAGCAGCCATATCTTCCTTAATTCATTGCCATATTTCAACCCATTCATTAATGTGACGTTTTCAACACATTGCACTCTGTCCCCCGAATAGACCCCATGTTCCTTCACTCTTTTGCTTATCTTAAATGTCTTTCCCTTCCCATTGTTCAAACCTGTTCCAGTTCTGATAATTCACTTTTGATAATTAACATTGCTCCAGTCCCAAATACCCAAAGTCTTTAATGATATCTTGTTATATATTCTTTCATGTATTGCCCTTTCTTTCCTCTGCAATATCTGTCCTATTGTGCCTCAAACATACTTTTTAAATCATCTCTTTGCTACGTGCTCAGCAGACAACTTTCTCCATGACCTCCATAATTCCAAGGCTTAAGAAGAAAGCAGAGCAAACGTTTGTAGCTTTGCTCTTGCCCCTATGTGCCTCACCCAAAGGGTCTCCTCTAAGGACCCCTATATGCTCATCCTTCCTTTGTACTGTATTTCTTACTGTGAGTAGCCAGGGTAGGTAGGTTGAACCAGTGTTTGAATGTCTCATTCTTTCTGCCTTATGTTCTGGAGCAGAGTTGCTCTTAACTGCAAGAGGATGGAAAATGGAGTTTGCTGGGCACACCTTTCAGAAGGAGATGAGCTGTGGCTTACCAGCTGACAGTTGTCTATGACTCATCTCCAGACAGAAATCACGTAGTCAAAGCAAGGGGAACACATCTGTACCATTGATGCCAACCTTCATAGTGCTGGAGTGGCTAACTTGTGCCCACCCTCCGATGTTGCTGCACTACAAAGCCCATGAGCCCCAGCCAGCATGGAGTCAGCGATGATGGGAGTTGCTGTTCAGCAAAATCTGGAGGGGTGCAGTCCTTCCACTTCTTCTGTAGTGAGAGCCCATATGGCATGGCAAAGTGTGAGCTCCATGGGTCAAGTGTGTTCTTGCACAAAGCCAGCATGAAAGAACCATTTCAGACAGGCTCTCAAGACCTTGAAAGCAAGACCGATATTACACATCTCCCCCTTTCCTTTCCTTCTTCCATAATTAATCACCTCTCTACTTAAGACTAGATTATTAGCTTGATTTTGTTCCCAAGGTGTCCCACCTGTTTGATCTTAATTATAACCGGATCGAACACACTGCCTCCATTTAATTGCCATCATTTCTGTCAATACTTCAGGGTGCGTGATCAATAGACTTAACTTCTTAAAAGTGCTCTCACACTTGGTTGCGATACTTCAGACAATGTAATTAACTGGCCACTGGTCAATACAATGTAACCTCTAGCAGAGTTGTTCACTACTGCATTTCTGACCCCCCCCCCAACTCCCAAATAGATGAAAGGTTGAGATCTTTATGTGGTGGAGCCTGCCCCATTGGGGCAAATGGGACCCTGACCCTCCAACCTTGGTCTGCCCCCACTTGCCTGCCTTCTTAATTATACAACCAGTCCACAGGTGTGGCCCTCGTTGGCATCTTCTTCCTCCTGAGTCTCAGGGTTGCCCCTTACAGAACTCAGCAAGGAGGAGGATGGGGACAAAGATAGACTTAGTTGGCTCCTCCACCTCTCATTGGCTTTAGAGACACCTACTGTTCGGCTCCCTCCTTTTTGCCCTATCACTCCCAATAGGCCCCAGCTACCACTGGCCATCAATTACCGTATTTTTCGCTCCATACGGCGCGCCTGACCATAAGGCGCACCTACAGTGGTATCTCAGGTTAAGTACTTAATTTGTTCCGGAGGTCCGTGCTTAACCTGAAACTATTCTTAACCTGAAGCACCACTTTAGCTAATGGGGCCTCCTGCTGTTGCTACACCGCCGGAGCACGATTTCTGTTCTCATCCTGAAGCAAAGTTCTTAACCTGAAGCACGATTTCTGGGTTAGCGGAGTCTGTAACCTGAAGCGTATGTAACCTGAAGCGTACGTAACCTGAGGTACCACTGTACTTCTTTGGGGGGAATTCAAGAAAAAAAATATTATTTAAAGGGAGCACTGAGCATAGCCTGGGATGCATACAAGCTCTGCTCAGCCCCCCCTTTCATGAGCTGTGTGGAGCATGTGTGCGGCGCTTGCAGGCTTTTCCCCAATGAGGGAGAAGGGCAGCCCATCACTGATGGGCTGCCCTTCTCTATCCTCGGGGGAAAGTCCCCAAGCGCCGTACAGACACTCTGCGCAGCTCTTTAAAGGGAGTGCGGCTCTTGGGGGCTTTTGCAGGAGGTGGGGGAAGTGAGAGAGCCTCGCTCAGTCCCTTCCCCCACCTCCCGCAAAAGCCAGGGATAGCCGCGCGAAGCCTCCCCAGGGCAGCAGGATGAAGGCTCCCCACTGCCCTGCGGAGGCTTCGCGGGCTACCCCAGAGCTGCTTAGGAGCTTGTTGGGGCTGGTGGGGGAAGCCCGGATTTCCCCCTCAGCCCCAGGGACCACACATTCACTCCATAAGATGCACAGACATTTCCTCTTAGATTTTAAGAGGAAAAAAGTGCGTCTTATGGAGCAAAAAATACGGTAATCTGGATGCCCCAGTAGGACCAAGTGTTGATAGTCACGAAGAGGCAGATACAGGATCGCTATCCAGTCAAGAAAGCTCAGAAAGACCAGGGTTTCATGGTTCAACAGAGCATTTTTATTTTATTTTTAAATTTTATTTATACCCCGCCCTCCCCAGCCAAGACTGGGCTCAGGGTGGCTAACACCAGGTATAAAAACAATTGATTAAAATACAACTTAAAAACAAGATTAAAATACAACATTAAAATGCAGCCTCATTTCAGTAGAAACTCAAATCAAAAACTTTTTAGGGATGAAAACATCAAATCTTCACCAAGGCCAACTATCCAGACTGGTCCTCCATGGGCCAGAAAAAAGTCCCCAAATAGGAGTTCCATCACAGAAGGAGAAAGGAAAAAGGAAAGAGGGGGAGGGGATCAAGTTGATTCCAAGCCAAAGGCCAGGCGGAACAACTCTGACTTCTAGGCCCTGCGGAAAGAAATCAGATCCTGCAGAAAGAAATCAGATCCGTATTACATGCGGTAGTGGCTTAGTGGTTGGAGAAGAACTGCTTTCTGGCATATGTTCACACCAGGGCTGCAGTGAAGTTTGCATCACAACGACATCCCTGCCATTTCACTCCTTCCCCTCTCCATCTTGGTAAGTAGCTGTGACCCATCTGCTAGGAAGCTGGCACTGCAGCTCTGCCTCGCCCAGCAGGCCACTTCTGGTAATATCTGGTGTTCTTATGGATCTGTTGTACTCTTCTAGAGAAGTCCTCTTCAGAGGAGGGCCTGGCATTGCCCAAATAGCAGCGTGTGGAGGAACAGGTGGTCCCAGGGGATCACTGAAGCAGAATCAGGGCTATCCCTCGACCTGCACCATCTCCTATGCCTGAACTCAGAAATGGAGATGAAGTCCAACCCACCTTCAAGTCTAAGTGAAGGCTGGCTCCTAAATGCTCAGGACCAAGGTATCCCCATGAGTAACAAACTCCTCCCGAGCAGTGGCGAAGCTGCATGGTCTGGCACCAGGGGCAGATAGCAGGCGGGAGCGTGGCTGGCACGCGTCCTGGGGGCGTGGTGCCCAGTGCGGGGGGGTGGTGGTGTGTGTCTTGAGGGGCGGCCGCGATGGTACCCCATCCCCGATGGTGCCTGGGGCAGTGTGAGTACTGTTGCTCCTCTGAGTGAGACTCAGATGACTGACAGGTATGTTGAAGGTGGGGCTTGAGAGAATAATTACTGCTTATTCATTTACTTATTTACTGCTACTTACTTATTCATAATGGGACGCAGGTGGTGCTGTGGGTTAAACCACAGAGCCTAGGACTTGCTGATCAGAAGGTCGGAGGTTCGAATCCTTGCGATGGGGTGAGCTCCTGTTGCTCAGTCCCTGCTCCTGCCCACCTAGCAGTTCGAAAGCACGTCAAAGTGCAAGTAGATAAATAGGTACTGCTCCGGCGGGAAGGTAAACGGAGTTCCCATGTGCTGCTCTGGTTTGCCAGAAGCGGCTTAGTCATGCTGGCCACATGACCCAGAAGCTGTATGCCAGCTCCCTCGGCCAATAAAGCAAGATGAGCGCCGCAACCCGAGAGTCGGCCACAACTGGACCTAATGGTCAGTGGTCCCTTTATCTTTACCTTACTTATTCATAAGTATTTATAAACTGCTCAATCTTTTGAAAACCTCTGTAAGCATGCACAATAAAAAAGCAAGCAATATTCTTACAAAAAAAAACCCCACATGAAACAAGTGTAAAAGCATGTGGGGGGGGGGACCCAAATTAAAAAGGTATTCATGGATTCATTCTCGTGAAACTTCACAGTATTGCTTCTTCAGTGCAAACAAACAACCATTCCCTATTCAGGCGGAAAGATAACATTGTTCGCTCTTAACATTTCCCCATCCTACTTGCCCTTTTCTTCAATATTTATAACTCTTTGCCTTTTGTCATATTTTTATTAAAAAATAAAAGAATTGTGTGCACAGTGTTCTAGTCTTCTTTTAATTTCCTTCACTCCGGTTTTGAAAAAAAATCAGTTCATCGCATTCTGTGAAATATAATTTCTTCTTCTTTTAATTATCATTCTTTATTTTCCAGTTTCAAATAATCATTTTGAAGGGAGGGATAAAACACGACCCGGCAGAAAATGCATTAACTCCTCTTTTATAAATTCTCTTTCATAGCTCTGTGTGTTCAGCTATTCATCTCCTCACAGATAACTTCTGCCTCATAGGCTCAGTCCTTCTCCTGTATTAATGTTGGGTGCACATTCTTGATTTGTCATTAGCAAACTCTGGTGTCTTTATGTGCCAATATTCCTTTCCTTTCATTTCCTGATTAAATCCAGTTGCTGGAAAGAAGCTGGAGCATTCTTGGAGGAAAGGTACCCATAGAATAAATGCCAAAAAGAAGGCGTCATCTTTGTCTTCGGTGGCCTGTCAATTCACTGTTGAGCTCTCTTTTCAAGAACAGTTGTGAAGACAAAGCGAAAGATATGTTTTGTCTGCTTTGGGATTGGCAAAATGCAGGGCCCAATCCATCATTACTCCAAGCAGGGCACTTAGGAATAGGCAATTTTTAAAGTTTCTCTTCCCCCCGCCTGCCCAGACTTCAGTTTTTTTTGTTTGTTTGTTTATTGCATTATATCCAGTAGCGTCACAATGGGGGGGGGGTATGTGAGGGCGGTTTGCCCTGGGTGCCATGTCTGGGGGCATGACAAGAAGGCACCCCGCGGGGGCTCGCAGTGGCATGAGCAGCCATTGCACCACTGCAGCCGCATGTGGAGGATCCTCTGTTTGCTGCTGCAGCCACGAGCAGAGGATTCCGGCGCTGGCGTCAAACCGCTATGTACAGCGCATTTGCGGCGTCGCATGCATGCGCTGTACGTAATGCTGCTGCACATGCACTGTACATAACGGTTTGCCGCCAGCGCCGCTCGAGTGCCGTAAGGACGGCGGTGGGATCCCTCCGTCGCTGCTACAGCCGTGTGGTGTAGTGGTTAAGGGCGGTAGACTTGTAATCTGGAGAACAGGGTTTGCGTCTCCGCTCCTCCACATGCAGCTCTGGGTGACCTTGGGCTAGTCACACTTCTCTGCAGTCTCTCAGCCCCACTCACCTCACAGAGTGTTTGTTGTGGGGGAGGAAGGGAAAGGAGAATGTTAGCTGCTTTGAGACTCCTTCGGGTAGTGATAAAGTGGGATGTCAAATCCAAACTCTTCTTCTTCTTCTTCATGGCTGCAGACGTGAGCAGAGGATCCCGGCACCATCCGTACGGCCCTGGAGTGGCGCCACTGGCAAACCGCTATGTACAGCACATGCGCCGTACGTAGCGACACTGCACATGCGCCCTAAGTAGCAATGCCCCGCCCCAGGTGTCACGACGCCTTCGTTCACCCCTGATTATATCCCACCTTTTTCTCTAAGGAGCTCAAAGTGGCAGACATGACCCCCCCCCCAATTTAATCCCCAGAACAAACCTGTGAGGCATGTTACGCTGAAAGGGAGTGACTGGCTCAAGGTCTCCCAGTGAACTTCATTGGTGAGTGGAGATTCAAACCCTGGTCTCCCAGGTTCTAGTCCAACACTCTAACCACTATGCCATGCTGCCTCTCATTCATTTTCTCCTCCTCCTTCTTGGCCACGTGGCTTCTTGTTGCATTATTAAATTTACATCCTACCCTTCCCTCTGGAGTCCAGGTCAGCAAACACATCAATAACAAAAATACAAAAACATTTAAAAACATCCCTCTGCCGCTGATCAGGATTCCCAGCAACAGTACCTTTCAACTATTTAATGCCTGGGTAAACATTAATGCCTTCAAATTCCTCCTGAAAGCTAATAATGAGGGAGGCAGGTGCACCTTGCCAGGGAGGGCATTCCACAAAAGGAGAACCACCACTGAAAAGGCCCTGTCATAAGTCAATGACGACCAGGCAGAACCGAATGCAGCAGCACCAACAAGGCCTCACCTGCCAATCATAGGTGTGCAAGACAGTTGATATTGAAGAAAGGGCTCTTTTTCATGCATGCATGCATGCATGCATGCATACATAATTTTGAGTGTATGCTCTCTTTCCACCATTCAAACCACGTGCTAGGCAGTTTACAACATGAAAAGGCTACAGTTTCTTTTGTTTTGAAAAAGCTACAAAAACATTTTCATGCATTTTTCTCCCAATGCATGCATTTTGATGTGTTTGTCTAATGTAATATTTTTTGGGGGAAGCATTTTCCAGTAACACATTTGTGTCTTATTTTTACTAGCACGAACTTTTTTTGTGAGCACCTTTCCCTAATATGGGATTAAATAACAACAATAATAAATGGAAATCTGCCTTGCACCATTGGGAAGAATGTGATTTTTGGTTCGCATATCGCAGTGCTGGGGAACTTGTTCCAGCACTAGGGCCGCATAACCTTCTGAGGCCACATGCTGTCTGCTGAGTGTGACCAAATGGAAAGGTGGGCAGAGCAAAGAATGTACAGTAAGCTACTCTGCATGCACACTCACACACCCCACCCTCTCTTTGTAGGAGTGTAAAAAATGCAGCACTTGGACTTTACAGTGGTACCTCTGGTTGCGAACGGGATTCGTTCTGGAGCCCTGTTCATAACATGAGCAGAACGCAACCCACGTCTGCGCATCTATGCGTGTGTGGGTCACGATTTTAACCCTCACAGTATTGTTCATTGGGCCTGCGTACGTGCAGCAAGATGCGGCCTGGCACCTAATCTTGGCCTCCCAAATGATGTCCGAGTTTCCTGGTTTGTGAGAAGAGGCATGCGATGGGAGGAGCTGATGCCTTTGCTGCGGGAGAAAGTAGCCAACTTTGGCCCTCCCGACGCTATTGTGATACAGTTGGGAGAGAATGACCTAACCAGCAGAAAGAGTGCGGACTTGTTGGGGAGCATAAAAAGAGACTTGAATGCATTGGCAGCCTTGTGCCCCAGAACGATGGTGTTCTGGTCCTCCTTCCTGAAAAGAATCGAGTGGCGCGGTGCGCTAAGTTGTTTGGCCATTGAAAGAACCAGGAAACTCGTAAATCGGGCGGTAGCCCGTTGGGTGCGCTTTATGTTTGGCCGTGTCATCCGGCATGATCGTATCCGTATTAGCGACCAAGCTCTATACCGGAATGATGGCGTTCACTTATCGGACTTGGGGAACGACATTTGGCTAGCTAGTGTCAGCAAAAGCATCTGGGATTGGTTGCAGCAGTGAGGGTATTGGCGGCGAGCCTTTTGGCTCGGGTGGCGGTTAGGCATTGGAATAATGTGTTGTGGTGTGTCGAAGTGCTAGGTTTGGCCATCGCCTATGCCTTCAATGTTTTAGGGGTATTCCGTTAAAGGAATCTGGGGGTCGTGTATTCCGTCCGATGCCTTCTTGGCGGGAGGCCTTGGCACGACCCTCGGTGACAACAGGGGTGAGCCTAGAGTCGGATTAGCATCGACAGGCTCCACCTACTGGTGAATAACCCACTTGCTTCGATCCAATGCCTAAGCCAATACCTTTTCATTGCTGTAACCAATAAAGTTGTGGCCTTTTCTTGCCCATTAACCATATATCACGTGTCCTTGTGTCTTTATTTCACCACACGGGGGTCGGGTCCTCGAACCACAACATGAGCAGAACACAACCCACGTCTGCGCATCTATGCGTGTGTGGGTCACGATTCACTGCTTCTGTGCATGTGCGTGATGTCATTTTGAGCATCTGCGGATGTGCGAGTGGCGAAACCCAGAAGTAACCCTTTCTGGTACTTCTGGGTCGCTGTAGGACACAACCTAAAAACGCTCAACCTGAAGCAAATGCAACACGAGGTATGACTGTAAACTATTTCCCATGCTTGCTTTAAATGCATGAGGTTCAAAGGTCAGTCCTGGCACCCCTGAAACCCTAGAAGTCCATAGCTAGTCATTGTGGAGAGTTCAACACTAGATGGATTGGTTGCCCACCTTGGTAGGAAAACAGCTTCCAATATTCCAATGACATTGTTGATGGTGTTTCTGAATTCATCTCTGCAGAACCCCAAACTGGCTATTGCTGCAGCGGTGATGTCAATAGGGAGGTGAAGACATAGGAATGGGATGGACCTACAGAGTCCATTTTTGAGTGCTATTGCAGCTAACAACTGACACCAACTTCCAAAGCATTGTCTCAAGCAAGTCCTCCCCCCACCCTTTCCTAATCTAGACACAACCGAGGAAATATTTAAATATTCAAATATTCACCAATGATTCCTGTTAGCTTCATTTGCATACCCGACCTTGGTTTTGCCTTGATTGCTCTCCCTCTCATTATTTATCTTAATTTCACACATTTGCACCTCTCCTAGTAGCATGTCATTTACGAGTCACTGGAGAAGAGGTTTTGTGCCCCCTCTGCTTATTGCCACCCCCCACCCCCCAGCAATGAAACCCAGAATATAAATCAACCTCACCTCATCCTAGTTAAAAATAACTCTTGCCTTGCTTTAATATTTTCCACAGGCAGTGACATTGAATTACCTTGGCTGTATTTTGTTAATGAAAATTATGGGTGCATTGGACTCCTGTTGTGCTGTGAGCAATGGCAACCCTTTGAAATCCGTGCTTCCCTGAATTTTGCGATGCAGTTCTTCGGCCAGGCATTGTGTACGAGATGCGTAGGCTGGGGTAAAGAGTCCATCAAAATGCATTTACTGACATACCAAAAAAATGGATTTTATATGGGAAAATGGCATTGTAACGATATATGCATTAAGGAAAATTGCATACAGTTTAGGAGAAGTTGGCACTAAAATGCTGGTGAAAGGAGGATTTTTTCTTTTAAAAAAAGTATATGAACTGCTGTGAAGAACTGAACAAAAGATTGGAAAAATCATACCTGTGAGTCTGTTTTCCAGCTCTGGGGCCTTACTGTCAATGGACTTTGTTGAAGACCTAGAACAGGGGTGTCAAACTCAAATTCATCGGGGGGCCACATCAGCAGTTTGGTCACCCTCAAAGGGCCGGTTGTATCTGTAGGACTTTATCAAAGTTATTTTTTCCTTAGGCACTGGTGTGTGTTGTCTTGAACCTATACACTATTTAATATACCTATTCCAGTACGATTTTAAATAAGAATAGAAGAAGAAATAATAATGATTTTTTTAAAAAGATGACGAGATGGGCTTCCAGGCAGACTGGAGCTCCAACGGGGAGGAGACAGGAGCCTGTCCCAACAGAGCAGAGCAGAGCAGAAGCAAATCTTGCCTCCCCCCGCCCTGCCGCCGCACTCAGGAGTCGGAGGATACGGAGCTGCAGTTTGGACAGCAGCAGTTTCTTCCTTGCAAGGGAGCCCCAGCGGCACTGTGGGCGCGGGTGGCCAGGATGTCCTGCTGGGGCCCCGAGCTGCTGCAGTTGCTCCTGGGGAGGGGGCTATCCGCCAAGTCCTCCGGCCCGGAGAAAGCCGATGTGTTGGCGTGGGGAGGGGGCGGTGTTTCGTAGCCAGGCTCCCGCAGCCAAGTTGCTGGCAGGCTCCCACTTTGCTCCAGCCGCCCAGATGCCGGCGCGGTCCTCTTCGGGGTGGGAGGCGCCCCTGCTTTGCGGTGTGGCACACCGCCCGCTCGCCCGGCTCCCTCCACCCCACTCTGCGCAGCTGAACCGGCAGCAGCTTCGCCTCTCCCAGCCCAGCCAGGGCGCGCTGCCTGCGGCAAGACCTGCGCCGGGTCCCCACTCTCCACTTGCCTCCGCGTTCCCTTCCCTGCCTGCCGGCCCCGCCCACCAGGGCGACCCCAGCCAGCCCCTGGCCCCGCCGCCCGCGCCCTGGCCATCTCCTCGCCAGCTGCAGCGCCGCAGTGGCCTCTTCTTGCGGCCCGAGCGAGCGGCGTCCCAAGCGTGGCTCTCACTCCCTGCCCTCGCTGCCAGCCTCCGCAGCTCCCTCAGGCTCCAAAAGTTGCCGCGCGCGCGACCCGCCCCCTCGAGCAGCCGCGCCTGGGAGGCTCCGAGGGGCGGAGGCAGCCAGCTCCGAGCTCGGCTTCGCGGGACCGCCTCCTCCGCAGCAAGCCCCGGACTGGACCGAGCGAGCAGAAAGCCTCTTTGCCCGGCCCGCGAGGCAGGCGAAAGTTGAGGGACCGGCCGGTAGGCAGGGCCGACGGGGTGCGTCGATTGGAGCCCTGTCTGCAAGCAGGCAGGGAAGGCTTCCTCGCCCTTGATGCCACGGGCCACATGACGAGGTCTGGCGGGCCGGATTCGGCCCACGGGCCTTGTGTTTGACACCCATGACCTAGAAGCAAGTAACTACTCTATGGACCAAACAAAAGCAGATATGTGGGTTCTCTTAACTTTTATAGCAGCTCTGTCCAATCCAGAGGTTTCAGCAGTTCCTGAAGCCAAGCTGGTGTCAAACATATTGCTCCGCTTTCCTTTGGACTACATCAGCTGAGAACCTCCATATACACTGCCCAGGCTTGCACCCCTAGGAGGTCACTGCGGTGCTGCTAGCACAGCAGTTTGACTTCACTCCTGGGAGGCGAAGTCTCTGTCTCTCGAGACCGATGGATGCCAACAGCAAATATCCACTTGCAAATCAAATGGTCCTATTCATGTTCAAAGCACTCGGAGGTCTTTAGCATGCTGATGCAAATGCGAGATTTAATTTTCTGCAACAGAGCATTTCTGTAAACACGAACAGTTTACGTTCCTTAACTTCAGGCGCATTTATTGTAAGTCGTCTATCAAAATACCAAAATACAACAACAACAACAAAACTACCAAGCCTGGGACCGATGACCCCATAACACCTCAAAAACAGTCCCTGTCAACATGTAAAATTATGAGGAGTGTGATCTGTTCCTCTCCTCTAATGAGCTGATGAGTAAATAACTTGTCGGCCTTATTGGATGGAGCTATTGATTGCGGCTTCCCGCAGAGGTGCAGCACACTGTATAAGTATCTTCCTCTGAGAAAGGGAGGATCAGTGGAAAATCTCAGGAGGGACTCAAGCTAAGGGGTCTCATTCTATTTTAGCTCTTGCTATGCAGTTGGGTGGGATGCGGGTGGCACTGTCGTCTAAACCACTGAGCCTGGGGCTTGCCGATCGGAAGGTCAGCAGTTCAAATCCCCGTGATGGGGTGAGCTCCCGTTGCTCGGTCCCAGCTCCTGCCAACCTAGCAGTTTGAAAGCATGTCAAAGTGCAGGTAGATAAATAGGTACCGCTCCAGCGGGAAGGTAAATGACATTTCTGTGTGCTGCTCTGGTTTCGCCAGAAGCGGCTTAGTCATGCTGGCCACATGACCCAGAAAAACTGTCTGTGGACAAACATCGGCTCCCTCAGCCAGTAAAGCGAGATGAGCGCCCCAAGCCCAGAGTCGTTCGCAACTGGACTTAACTGTCAGGGGTCCTTTACCTTTACCTTTATGCAGTTGGGCACCCGTGCCTTTTGCATGTAATAATGATAATACTTAAGAACATGCTGGGTCAGACCAAAGGCCTGTCTAATCTAGCAGGTACTGGATTCAGGTCAGGGTTGGGATTCCTTGTGTCAGGTAACCTTTGACCTACCTGCTAGGGTAGGACTAAAACGCCCATTCTCCCAACCTATTGACTATGGTGGCTGGGATTAGGGTTGTCCCCTTTGTTCTGGCAAAGTGCAGGTCAGGGTGGTGCAATGCATTTGGGAGGCAGTTATTTTTTTATCTGGTGACTTCAGAGCAATCCATTATAATCTATTGCAGCCTAACAGGATGGCCCATCTGGAATTGGACACACACACACACACACACACACACACACACACACACCAGACCCTCCAAGTGTCCCTACTTTCCAGTCTGTAAATCCAGTCTTGGATTTACAGAAACCACCCCAGTTTCTGATTTGATCCCGGAATGTTCCACTTTTCCTTAGGATGTCCCTATTTTCATCGGAGAAGTGTGGGAGGGGAGGATACAGAGTTAAGAGAGCCAGTGTGGTGTAGTGGTTAAGAGCGGTAGACTCATAATCTGGTGAACCGGGTTCGATTCCCCACTCCTCCACATGCAGCTGCTGGGTGACCTTGGGCCAGTCACACTTCTCTGAAGTCTCTCAGCCCCGCTCACCTCACAGAGTGTTTGTTGTGGAGGAGGAAAGGAAAGGAGAATGTTAGCCACTTTGAGACTCCTTCGGGTAGCGATAATGCGGTATATCAAATCCAAACTCCTCCTCCTCCTCTTCTTCTTCTTCTTTGACTCCTAAGCCAAGTAGATGAGTAACTATACAACCTTTAGAAGACACCTGACGGCAGCTCTGTATAGTTTTATCATGTTCTTATGTATGTTGGAAGCCCCCCAGACAACAGCAGAGGAAGCCTCTTGGGCACCTAGGGTGGAGCGCCCAGGGTGGGGCGAACACCCATGGGGAGGGGCAAACCCATAGGGAAGGATGGGATGGGGTGCCTCCTTCACATCGTCTCCCCTGCCTGCCTGCCTCCTCCAGCTGGGAGTGCAGGGCAATGGCACACCGCCTGCCCGCGACACTCCCCCAACTCCCGACTCTCAAAATGAAGGTGGAAGGCCGGCGGCAAAGCGGTACAGCTCCCCCTTCCCCTGACAGATTGGGACTCTACCCTAAGCCATTGGGGGAAGGGGGAGCTGCGCCGCTTTGCCGCCAGCCTTCCCCCTTCGTTTTGAGCATCAGGAGTCAGGTGAGGATTGGGAGTTGCGGGGGGCACTGAATATCACCCCCCCTCAGGATGATACCTAGGGCGGATGGCCCCCACTGCACCCCCTTTCTCCGCTACTGCTCCCAGAGTGGCTGGAGCAACCCAGTCAGAATGGCAGAGATCCAGACCATGGAGAGCTCCCCAAAATTAGTAATTATAATTTGGACTATAATTTGGTTTTTTTTATTTTAATTGGAGTATTATGATTGGATATATTAATTGGATGTTTTTTATTGGAAAATCAATAAAAATGATTTTAAAAAGAAGGGCAGGGTATAAATGTTGTTGTTGTTGTTGAATAGGACATCCCTATTTTCATCGGTGAAATGTTGGAGGGTATGCATACGCATGAATTGTAAATCTCTCTGTGTTTGGCTACCCAGAGCTTAAATCCATGACCTTCCACATACCCTTTCAAATGCATGCATTTGGAGAGGATCCTGGTGGCAGCCCTAGCTGGGGTGGATAGGAGTTGGACTGGGAGTCCAACAACATCTAAGAACACAAAAACATAAGATGAGCCCTGCAGAATTAGGCCATACTTTATCCAGAACTTTGTTTCCTATGATGGCCATCAAAGTGGGTGGCCATCACTCATTCTTTTCCATTTCCCTTCCTTTGTTATGCTTTAGTGTACTAGCCTGACTCCAGGCAGAATCTCCTAAACTCCCCTCTGGATTCCTTACTCTGTCGGTACTTTTAAAATGACAGCAGATTTTGTTTTGTTAAGGCTGATGGTTTAGGATAATTTCTCTTCATGGCTGTGGGCAGACAGCATCCCCCTGCCCAAACCCTTTCTCCTGGCGAGGTTTAAGTCTATGCCAATTAACATCTGTTCCCATATTTTGTAATAGGCATGCTAATTCCCTTTTGCTACAATACAATCGACTCTGTGTTTATCTTGTCCTTGTTAACTCTTGGGGTGCCAAATCCTGCAGTGCATTCAGTTCTCACTGTCAAAAGATCTCCAAAGAGAAAAAGAGGGGGAGGGGGAGGGGAGAGATAGTGTGAAATTTGCATGTGAGAACCACTAACTAGCGTGCAAACAGCACACTTTGTAACAGAATTGCGGGATCCAATTTGGAACCGTAAATTCAAGGTGGGTTGCAGTGATGGCTCTTAGTCCCATTTCTTACACAAGTCACGATTCAGCCACCATTTGTTTCTCTCCAGGATCCTGCAAAAAAACCAAAACCAAATAAAAAATAAAAAATCTCTGCTCTAGGCATAGATTTGTTCAGCACTCTCAGGTAAAAGCTTTAATTGGATATACGTGGCAAGGGTAGCAATGTTCTGATTTGCACATCTGATGTTTCTTGAATAGGCTACGAGCTTCACAACCCAAATAGCTGTCCTTGGTGATCACCTTTAACGTGTAACCTTGACTAGAAAAAGCTGCTGCGGAAAGACCACTTCACACCCCAAAGCTCCACCAATGATCAGAATTTTATTTGCTGCTCTAAGAAATGCCAGAAACTGTGTCACAAAGCAGAGGGCAACCTTTCAAGCTTAGCATTCTTTGAAATCCTTGTAATTTTGCTCCGACTCTGGAGTGTTTTCCACCCCAAGTGGAGGCAGAGCTTTAATTAAAATCAGCACATGATTTTTTGTTTTGTTTTTTATATGTGTGCCCAGTGGTTTGATGTTATATTTTTAGTTTCCTTAAATAAACCTTTCCCTGTTGTTGCCTGCCATGCTCTGGTCTCAAACTGATCCATTCTGCGTTAAGAATATCTGTTAGGAGAATGCTGCCTGAGAGACAGCAACCAGCAACTAACTCTCTCTCTCTCTCTCTCTCTCTCTCTCTCTCTCTCTCTCTCTGTGTGTGTGTGTGTGTGAATCAAGACCAGAAGGACGTATCTCACTTCCCAGGGTAAGCATAAGATTTTAAGGGGTTGTTGTCTCTTTAATTTTGTATTACGACCAGGGCCAGATTTAGATTTGATGAGGCCCTAGGCTACTGAAGGTAACGGGGTCCTATATATGTCCATCTGTCCTTTGTCAACAACAAATTGTTGCTGCTTTTTTGTGTTGAATATATGCTACAGTGGTACCTCAGGTTACAGACGCTTCAGGTTACAGACTCTGCTAACCCAGAAATATTACCTCGGGTTAAGAACTTTGCTTCAGGATGAGAACAGAAATCGTGCTCTGGCAGTGCAGCAGCAGCAGCGGTAGGCCCCATTAGCTAAAGTGGTGCTTCAGGTTAAGAACAGTTTCAGGTTAAGAACAGACCTCCGGAACGAATTAAATTCTTAACCCGAGGTACTACTGTATATGGTAATTTATGGACCTAATAGGTATCTAGAGCCATTTGCCACTGTTGCTACATGTAGGTTTTTATTTGTTTTTATCTTATAATTTGGAAATGTACATCCAGTTTTTTTCCCTTTAATTTTTTTGGGCCCCCCAAGAGAGTAGGGCCCTAAGCTATAGCTTGTTTAGCTTATACGTAAATCCAGCACTGACCTGGGAATCCGATTCAGCGGCTGAACCGGAGGAATCCCAGCCTGCACAGGAGTCCCCGCCTCCAGGGCCGGCTGAACTGGGGCAGGGCCTTGATTCTGAGGCGCCTGCACCTGTGCCGGATCCTCAGGAGCAGGCACCAGGTGAATCCTCTCTGGCTCTGGAGGTGGTTGAGGACTCAGTGCCTACAGGTGAGTCTCCCCCTGGGTCCAGTAACCCTTCAGCCTCTCCTGAACTGCAGAGGCTCAGGGCAGAGAGGCAAAGGGAACTGGTTTCTCCCAGGAGGAGTGCTCGCCTTAAGGCCAGGAGAGGCGGGTCTCCTGGGGGCCGGGACCGCCCCTGGCCTCAGAGAAGATAAAGGCCAGTCAGCCAGGTCCCAGGTTGCAGGAGCAATGTCGTTGATGAGCTGTTTCGGCCAGCATCCAGTCCTGTTCCCCCAGAGTTCCTGTCCTTGCCCGGCTTCTCACTGTGGACCCTGCTTTGCCCGAGGAGGACTGTCTGGCGACCCTCAACTCAGGTCCTGCACCTCGTCCCACGGTAACCTCCCCCCTGGACCAGCACACCCAAATCCTGAAACGTTCTGTGATTGGATACCATGTATCGAATCAGAACACAGGAGCTCAGAGTCCTTAGAGCCCTCAAGCTCAGGCAAACACAGACCACTGAATACATAGCAGCCGGTATGCACCATGTGCCCCCCTGCTTGCCTGCCCACCCGTTTCCTCTCTCTCCCATGTATCTTTGCTGCTTCCTCCTCCTCCACTTCCTGAGGCTGCAGGCATGGCCTTCCAGAAGCTCTCTGGTGTGACCTTTTTACAATCTGCTATCGTCAGGGTTGTGCCAAAGCGCCTCTGAAGCCTTGGGAAGTGGCAGTGGTGGCAGCAGAGGAAGTGGCAAAGGTGCGGGGTGAGCGGGCGAGCGGGCATGCAAGTGGCGGAGGCAAGATGATGACGGGGGAAAAGAGGTGGCGGTACTGCATACCGGCATGTAAGGTAAAGACTAAAGGGACCCCTGACCATTAGGTCCAGTCGTGGCCGACTCTGGGGTTGCGGTGCTCATCTCGCTTTACTGGCCGAGGGAGCTGGCGCACAGCTTCCGGGTCATGTGGCCAGCATGACTAAACCACTTCTGACGAACCAGAGCAGCACACGGAAACGCCGTTTACCTTCCTGCCGGAGTGGTACCTATTTATCTACTTGCACTTTGACGTGCTTTCAAACTGCTAGGTTGGCAGGAGCAGGGACCGAGCAATGGGAGCTCACCCCGTCGCGGGGATTCGAACCGCCAACCTTCTGATCAGCAAGTCCTAGGCTCTTTGGTTTAACCCACAGCGCCACCTGCGTCCCATACCGGCATGTACCACCACAAAAAAAACCACTGGGTACAACCAAGAGTGGGTGAGGCCATCCTTTCCCATGCCCTGCATTTCCACCCTACTTGCTACCCACACAAAATTAGGCTGTAGGCAGTGCCGGATTTACATATAAGCTAAACAAGGTATAGCTTAGAGCCCCACTCTCTTGAGGGCCCCCCAAAACATTAAAGGAAAAAAAACCTGGATGTACATTTCCAAAATATAAGATAAAATACAAATAAAATAAAACCTATTTATAGCAACAGTGTTTTGTTTGTGTAGGCTCCTATGATGTAAATAATGGGCCTTGCCTGCTAGCCTGCTCCCTAAAATATCACTGGTTTGCTCATTTCTATATATAGGGTGCCTACATTCTGCATGGATTGATTGCATGGCAACATATGCAAATGGCTTTAGGTCCATAAATTACCATATAGCATATATTCAAGACAAAAAACGGTGACAATTTGTTGTTGACAAAGGACAGCTGGACATATAAAGGGCCCCATTACCTTCAGTAGCTTAGGGCCTCATCAAACCTAAATCCGGCCCGGGCTGCAGGTCACATGTGGCCCACCCCTGACTTAGAAGAAGGATGGGGTAAAAATGTAATAAACAAGACCTCATAAATAAATGCCTCGTTCTGTGCTATAGCACCATGGATAAAGTACGTTGCCATGGAAGTGACATTTATTGCATGCTGTCGTTACCCCACTCTTCTTTCCAGGGAGCTCAGAGTGGCATTTCAGGTTTTCCCTGAGGTGGAGCACCAACAGGCAGTAATCCTTCCCAAATAAGCAAAATTCTCACTGAACTTAAATATGCAGTGGATGAAAAACACTGAAGTCCAGAGTTTGCTTGCCAACATTTGGATCTGGGCGGATCCTGCAGGGCTCGTCTTATACAAAGGTCACACTGTATACCAGGGGTGGGGGAACTCAAACTAGGGGTCAAATTTGGCCCTCTAGGCCTCCCAGTCTGGGCCTTGAGACTCTGTTCCCTTTACCAGACTGATTTTGCACTTTCCTCAAGTATTTTAACCTGGCTTAAATATGTCCCTGGAACTCTGATAATTCCACTTGCTTTCCTGGGTGGAAGATAGAGATGGGCAGTGCTTCTTTTCTGGGGGGGTGCACACCCCTAAACTTTTTGTGAGTCTAATGGGAGAAGAAACTATGTTTTATTTTTTTAAAAAGAGTTTATTCTCTAGCATGGTGAACCATCAGTTCCACTAAATAGCATGGTGAATCGTCAGTTCCTTTGCTACCCCTGATGGCGGTCCCTCATTTTCCTGTCATGGTGTTTCCTGAGCCTCAGACAGAAGCGAGTGTTTAATGCAGGGGTTGGCAACCTAAGGCCCATAGGCCACAAGCGACCTATGGGGGTCGTTTAACCGGCCCATGAGCTGCCCCTGAACCAAGCCGCCCACTCGGCAAGTTCCTTCGCGCTGCGCTAAACCGGTGCAGCGCAGTGCAGCGCAGGGACTCGCTTCTGTGGTGCCGGAAATAGCATCTGTGCAGATGCAGATGCCAGAATTCACGGGCGCGCATGCTCATGCATGCATTCGCAATACAGCCCACAGAGGGATCTCTGCTGGAGCAGTGGCGTAGCGTGGGGGGTGCAGGGGGGGCCCGGCCGCACCGGGCGCAACATCTGGGGGTTAGGGTTAGGGGGTGCAAATCCACGGGTTAGGGGGCACAAATCCACGGGTTAGGGGGCGCAAATTACTTGCCTTGCCCCGGGTGCTGACAACCCACACTACGCCACTGTGCTGGAGTGAACCGGCCCAGGCGAGGTAAACCTTGCCGATTCCTGGTTTAATGTGTGAAGCAGTGTGGAATGTGGATGTGTGGTGTTTTACTACTACTACTACTACTACTACTAATAAAAATAATAATAATTTTTATTATTTATACTCCACCCTCCCCAGCCAAGACTGGGCTCAGGGCGGCTAACACCCGATATAAAAACAAATTGAATGAAATACAACTTAAAAACAAGATTAAAATACAACATTAAAACATTAAAATACAGCCTCATTTCAATGGAAACTCAAATCAAAAACTTTTTTGGGGGGATGAAAATGTCAAGTCTTCACCAAGACTTTCCAGCTAACTTTCCAGACTGGTCCTACATGGGCCAGAAAAAAAGCCAGGGAAGTCCCCCAAAAGGAGTTCCATCACAGGAG
Organism: Podarcis liolepis; assembly: GCF_965112155.1. NCBI lineage: Eukaryota > Metazoa > Chordata > Lepidosauria > Squamata > Lacertidae > Podarcis > Podarcis liolepis. Next base: position 37,396,081 of record NC_139566.1, on the reverse strand, counting down.
GAGAAAGGGAAAAGGAAAGAGGGGGAGGGGATCAAGTTGATTCCAAGCCGAAGGCCAGGCGGAACAACTCTGTCTTACAGGCCCTGTGGAAAGAAAGTTTGGCCTTATTGAGGGGCAATATTTCAATATGAGTAGGAAAATTACTATTTTTCATCATGATGAGGCAATGCATGTTCTTTGTACTTTTGTCCATTTACTGTATTTATTTTTTCTGATTTGAACTATAAAATGGTGGTTTCTTGAATCAAAATGAGAGTACCCCTAAACATTTTGTTTTAGAAAAAAAGCACTGGAGATGGGGGTTAGAGTTTGTGTAGACACATTTGCTGTTTCGCCCACTTTTGGCTCTGGCCCCACCTGGCACTGGCCTGTGACCCTCCGGAAGTTGCCAGAAGGAAATGCAGCCCTTGGTCTGAAATCTCCTCTTCCCCCGCGTGCCGTCTCAAAACAAAGACCTTATACTGAACGCACAGTAGTTTGCAAATATACTGCATGCTAAAACAAAGATTTATCTGCATGGTGTGCTGAATAGTTAACAGTTAATTATGTTCCCGATCAGAAACTCATTAGCCAAAATTTCCACCAGAAGACAGAAGGTGCAAGCTTGGAATGGAAATAATTCACAGTGAATAATTCTAGCATCTATTAAAAAAACTGAAGCAGAGCAATACTGTTAAGGGGAACGACATCTGGCAACTCTTAATCCAGAATATCACAATTTATAGAGCATGTGTCGGACCCTCTTAATTTCCACAGAACTGTATAAAGCAGCAGCATCCATATGGGCCAAAAAGGGGACTGAAATTAATTACCAGAAAATCCAAATCTTTCAGCTGTTACTTACTTGCATGCATCGAGGTGTATCTTTAGTGAGACAGTGTGGTGCTGCACAGTAACCACCAACCTTTTTAGATCTAGGAGGACCCAACTTTTAACACCAGCCTGAAACATGGGACTTGGTTGGGATGCTTTATGCCAGGGGTCAGCAAACTTTTTCAGCAGGGGGCCGGTCCACTGTCCCTCAGACCGTGTGGGGGCCGGACTGTATTTTTTTGGGGGGAAATGAACGAATTCCTATGCCCCACAAATAACCCAGAGATGCATTTTAAATAAAAGGACACATTCTACTCATGTAAAAACATGCTGATTCCTGGACCATCCGCAGGCTGGATTTAGAAGGCAATTGGGCCGGATCCGGCCCCCGGGCCTTAGTTTTCCTACCCATGCTTCATCCTCTCTGTCCATGGAGATGTTAAACAGCACTAGAGACAGACTGGACCCATGTGGGACCCCACTCACAAAACCCAACAACATAAGGAGGGACACTGCTTCCCTGTTGCTGCTCTACAGTGGATTGTCGTAAATGGTCAGGCGGTCAATGCCTTTAATAGGGCCAGAAGCCAGTCAAGTTAAAATACAAAGCGCAAATGTCAGTAGACAGAAGACACAGTCTCCGTTTGAACAAATACAGCCAGCACAACTATATTAACTTGAACAGCTCAAGTGCGAAAAAGGGAAATGGGAAATAGGAGATGAGAAGCCAGATACCAAAGAATCATAGAATCATGGAATCTCAGCATTGGAAGGGACCCCAAGGGTCATCTAGTCTAACTCTAGTGACACCTGGCTTGAGAGCAGTACATGTGAAAAGGATCTAGGAGTCTTGGTTGACCACAAACTTGACATGAGCCAAGAGTGTGACGCGGCAGCTAAAAAAGCCAATGCAATTCTGGGCTGCATCAATAGGAGTATAGCATCTAGATCAAGGGAAGTAATAGTGCCACTGTATTCTGCTCTGGTCAGACCTCACCTGGAGTACTGTGTCCAGTTCTGGGCACCACAGTTCAAGAAGGACACTGACAAACTGGAACGTGTCCAGAGGAGGGCAACCAAAATGGTCAAAGGCCTGGAAACGATGCCTTATGAGGAACGGCTAAGGGAGCTGGGCATGTTTAGCCTGGAGAAGAGGAGGTTAAGGGGTGATATGATAGCCATGTTCAAATATATAAAAGGATGTCACATAGAGGAGGGAGAAAGGTTGTTTTCTGCTGCTCCAGAGAAGCGGACACGGAGCAATGGAGCCAAATTACAAGAAAGAAGATTCCACCTAAACATTAGGAAGAACTTCCTGACAGTAAGAGCTGTTCGACAGTGGAATTTGCTGCCAAGGAGTGTGGTGGAGTCTCCTACTTTGGAGGTCTTTAAGCAGAGGCTTGACAACCATATGTCAGGAGTGCTCTGATGGTGTTTCCTGCTTGGCAGGGGGTTGGACTCGATGGCCCTTGGGGTCTCTTCCAACTCTATGAACTCCGTGCAATGCAGGAATCTGAGCTAAAGCATCCATGACAGATGGCCATCCAATCTCTGCTTAAAAACCTCCAAAGAAAGAGAGTGCACCACTTCTCGTGGGAGACAGTTGCACTGCTGAACAGCTCTTAGTGTCAGAAAGGTTTTCCGAATGTTTAGCCGGAATCTCCTTTCTTGCAACTTGAAGCCATGGGTTCGAGTCCTACCCTCCAGAGCAGGAGAAAACAAGCATGCCCCCTCCACCGTGTGACAGCCCTTAAGATATTTGAAGATAGCTATCACATCTCCTCCCAGTCTCCTCTTTTCCAAGCTGAGGCTCCAATACTTTGGCCACCTCATGAGAAGAGAAGACTCCCTGGAAAAGGCCCTGATGTTGGGAAAGATGGAGGGCACAAGGAGAAGGGGACAACAGAGGATGAGATGGTTGGACAGTGTTCTCGAAGCTACCAGCATGTGTTTGACCAAACTGCGGGAGGCAGTGGAAGACAGGAGTGCCTGGTGTGCTCTGGTCCATGGGGTCATGAAGAGTCGGACACGACTAAACGACTAAACAACAACATCATATCTCCTCTCAGTCTCCTCTTTTCCAGGCTAAACATATCTAGCTCCTTCAAGCGCTCCTCATAAGGCTTAGTTTCCAAACCCTTGATCATCTTCCTGTCCTCCTCTGCACACGTTCCAGCTTGTCAGCATCCTTCTTAAATTGTGGTGCCCAGATTTGAACACAGTAGTCCTGACTAAAGCAGAATAGAGTGCTACTATTGCTTTCCTTGATCTGGGCGCTATGTGACTTGTTTTAGAAATTATGTTCCTTCCCCTGCTTACACACACACATGCTGAGTCTCCTGACAAGCAAAAGGCTCCCCAAAGATGAAAATGTATTTACAATGATGCTTGATAGAATATCATCTGACAATTTATTATCTTTATGATGCTGCTGTATGTATATATTTTTCTTTTGATGGATAGATGCTTTGCAAAACTTAATGGCCTTTTCATGACTTCAGGCTGTAAGCTTATTCATTCATTAGTATCAGCTATTAATTCAAGTTTGATTTCCCCCCTTTTATTTATTGTTCCATTTGGATTACTGAGTTTTGTTTGATGTCAGTTCTGTTCCCGTCCTCAGATACAGTGGATATTATTCAATCATATGCTTGATGTGCCAGACTTAAGAGGAATGTAGTGTGAAAAGTGGAAATCAGGTCCACATTAATCATCAGGCTAATAAAGATATAGCCTTAGCCCCTCATGATATTTTTTTTTTTTATAAAATTTTTATTGGTTTTACAAATTTTTTTAAAAACAAAACAAACACTTAAAAAGACATACAAACACATATAGTTTCATAACATTTTTTCATAAACCTCTTTTCCGGGACTCCCCCATACCCCCCCTTTCTGCATCCCAATGTCCATAATTTTTTAGCAACTTCTAAATATTCCTTTCCAACCTCTGTAATCTTAATCTTTTCTATAATCTGATCTTATATCACTGTATCCCTTTTTTTTGAAAACCTCGACATTCTAGCATTCATCAAGTTTATAGTAGTCCTTAAGATAGCTTTTAAATTTTCTCCATTCTTCTTCCGCCGTCTCTTTTCCCTGATCACGGATTCTGCCAGTCATCTCAGCCGATGTCATATAGTCCATCACTTTCATCTGCCATTCTTCCAGAGTGGGTAGATCTTGTGTCTTCCAATACTTTGCGATGAGTATTCTTGCTGCTGTTGTAGCATACATAAAGAAAGTTCTGTCCCTCTTTAACACCAATTGGCCGACAATGCCCAAGAGAAAGGCCTCTGGTTTTTTAGGGAAAGTACATTTAAGTACCTTTTTCATTTCATTATAAATCATTTCCCAGAAAGCCTTAATCTTCGGGCATGTCCACCAAAGGTGATAGAAAGTACCTTCAGTCTCTTTCTTAGCCCCTCATGATAGTTCCTCCAACTTAGAAGCCAAGCTCACTGAGTGGCCTTGGACCAGCCTCTCTCTCTTAGCCTTATCATTCCAGGGGGGGTTGTTCTGGGCAGGAGTTCCACCTTGCCCCCGTGACATCCGCCAAGGCATAGAACCAACAACCACCTGTTTTTTTGGTCCTGCAGGGGAGCCAAAATGAGACACCCAGGATTGGGATCAATCTGAGATGCCCCTCTTAAAATGGGACAGTTGGGCAGCACGCCAATGGGAGAGCAATGGTCTAGACTGGGATTGTCAGCATGGCATCCTTATGGTGAGTTGGTGATGAAAGGCTTGCAGCCATCAAATGTTGAGTGCCGGACCTCAAGCCAGAGCTGTGTCACCCCTGTGAAATGAGGAGGAGGAAGAAGAAGAGTTTGGATTTGATATCCTGCTTTATCACTACCCTAAGGAGTTTCAAGTCCCCAAGGACGTGGGTGGCGCTGTGGGTTAAACCACAGAGCCTAGGGCTTGCTGATCAGAAGGTCGGCGGTTCGAATCCCCGTGACAGGGTGAGCTCCCGTTGCTTGGTCCCTGTTCCTGGCAACCTAGCAGTTCGAAAGCATGTCAAAGTACAAGTAGATAAATAGGTACCACTACGGCGGGAAGGTAAACGGCGTTTCCGTGCGCTGCTCTGGTTCACCAGAAGTGGCTTTGTTATGCTGGCCACATGACCTGGAAGCTGTACACCGGCTCCCTCGGCCAATAAAGCGAGATGAGCACTGCAATGCCAGAGTCGGCCATGACTGTACCTAATGGTCAGGGGTCCCTTTACCTTTACCTTTAAGGAGTCTCAAAGTGGCTAACCATCTCCTTTCCCTTCCTCCCCAACAACAAACACTCTGTGAGGTAAGTGAGGCTGAGAGATTTCAGAGAAGTGTGACTTACTCAAGGTCACCCAGCAGCTGCATGTGGAGGAGCGGGGAATCGAACCTGGTTCACCAGGTTATGAGTCCACCGCTCTTAACCACTACACCACACTGGCTCTCAGAGGAAGGGAGCTTGCTCCATATCTCATCTCAGATTAGATATGCCCACATGGTGCAGAGGCAGGCCACGGATGCATTTGCTTGCAGATCGTTGGCGAGTTCCTTTAATAAAGTTGTGACCATTTAACCACATTACCCATCTTGCACTTTCATTCAGGTGTATGGAGACAACTCTATTATTTTCCTAAGAGCTGAACAGACTTAATGCTCTGTGAACTTCCATTCCCAACTACCCCAGAATCTAAACATCCCTCTGCTCCCATCCCTCATTTTATATGTCTCTGAACACCTGTTTACCAAATGTTAATTGCAGATAATGAATCATCAATTATCACTAGTTACATTTTCACCTGTTCCATTTGCAAATTCCCAGGATTCAGAGCTCCTTGGATGGGCTGGCCTCAGATCGCATTCCAGACCTGTTAAGGAGTATAATATCATGGAGCCAGTCTAGTTAGCTGCTTAACCCTGAGTATACCAAGCTCCTTAGAAAATCCGAATACAGTGGTACCTTGGTTTACGAACTTAATCCGTTCCGGAAGTCCGTTCCTAAACCAAAACTGTTCTTAAACCGAGGTGTGCTTTCCCTAATGAGGCCTCCCACTGCCGGTGCCCTTCCATCATTCGGATTCTGTTCTTACACTGAGGTAAAGTTCACAAACCAGGACACTACTTCCAGTTTTGCGGAGTTCGCAAACCAAATAGTTCGTAAACAGGGTGTTCTTAAACCAAGGTACCACAGTATTGATTCTCTAGGTCACCAAATATTGATACCTGCTCTTTAGCTGAGATGGCTGCAGAAATTTCTTTTTTATTCCTTTGCTTTCCTTATTTTCCTCCCTCCCCTTCACTGAGTGAATGGGCAATGTTCAGATGAACACTTCTGTTAGTGCAGGGATAGGCAAACTCGCCCTCCAGATGTTTTGGGACTACCATTTCCATCATCCCTGACCACTGGTCCTATTAGCTAGGGATGAGGGGAGTTGTAGTCCCAAAACATCTGGAGGGCCAAGTTTGCCTATGCCTGTGTTAGTGCAATGACACTTAGCTGTGCAATGGAACTTCCTTGCCCTCTGATGGACTACATGGAACTGGCAGAAATGACTGTCAGAATCCGAGATCAGGGAGAAGAGGTGGTGGAAGAAGACTGGAAGAAATTTAGACTACTTGCAGAAATACTGTAAAATTAATGAATGTTAAAGGGATGTTGGATTGAAAATAAGCGGTATTGGTAAAAAGATTAACAAGAATATGTAAATACGGATTGACAATGGTTGAAAATATATAGTTATAATAGGTTAAGATATTGAGTAAAGATAAATGATAGAGGGTAAGGATTTGCTGAATTAACCATGTGAACTGGAATGCAAAAAAGGGGGGTGTGAGGAGGTCAGGAAACAAGTAAATTAAATATAAGACATGAAAATATTGATTTCTTTTTAACTTCTTTTTTTTACTTTTTATGTATTTTGTCTTTGTATTTTTGTATCTCTTTTTCTTTTATTATTGTTATTCTTTTTTATTTCTTATTTTTAATTTTGTAACCTTTTATTGTCTGCAAAATTTCAATAAATATCTCTTCTTTTTTTTTTAAAAAAAGGAACTTCCTTGCCCTCTCCTCTCCCCACACACCCTCTGTTCAACTTCTCTTCTGGGGGTTCACCAACCTTCCTGGCAGGAAGTGCCCTGGGAAAGGAGAAGGTGAGGAAGACCCATTGCACAGTGAAAAATCCTTGCACTAGTGAAACTGTTTAGCTGGATGCTACCCAATAGATATTGTGTCTCTCTTTACTATATTTTTCACTAGCTTGTTATCATGCTGCAATTTGCAAGGCTGTTAACAGATGGTTCTTTGGGGGGGTGTATTTTTTTTAAAAATATAATTTTCAAGTTTATACATTTCACTAATTTTACAATCATTTTGACATTTCAAAACTTGACTTCCTCCCCCCTCTTTCTGCAGTTCCTTAAATTTATTTTTAATATCTTCTGCATATCCAAATTAACTTAGTTTGCTCATTTATTCACCTTCTTTAAATATGTACAGTCATACCTCGGGTTACAGATGCTCCAGGTTGCGCATTTTTGGGTTGCGCACCGTGCCGAACCCGGAAGTACCCGAATGGGTGACTTCTGGGTTTCAGGGCTCGCGCATGCGCAGAACCTCTAAATTGCGCTTTGCGCATGCACAGGAGTGCCAAATCACAACCTGCGCCTGCGCAGACATGGCAATACGGGTTGCAAACGTGCCTCCCGCATGGATCATGTTCACAACCCGAGCGTCCACTGTACTCTTATGAAGCTGCAGGTTACAGTGGTACCTCGGGTTAAGAATTTAATTCGTTCTGGAGATCTGTTCTTAACCTGAAACTGTTCTTAACCTGAAGCACCATTTTAGCTGTCGGGGCCTCCTGCTGCCGCTGCGCTGCTGCTACACGATTTCTGTTCTCATCCTGAAGCAAAGTTCTTAACCCGAGGTAATATTTCTGGGTTAGCGGAGTCTGTAACCTGAAGCGTATGTAACCCGAGGTACCACTGTATTACAATAATCCTGCCAATGTTTTTATCTGTTGACAATTTATCTGTAAATATTCAATAAACCATTTCCATTCTTTTATTTAAAAATTGTTACCTTGATTTCTTATCCTTCCGGTAAGTTTTGCCATTTCTGCATATTCCATAGGTTTTTGTATCCATTCTTCCTTTGCTGGGACTTGTAGTGCACAAAGGAGATTAGTCATGGGATGGTGAGAACCCACACAGTGCGTGAGGGAAAGACACTCTGCATATGTTCAGAGGAGCATCTTTTGTACACAGTGAGCCTTGTAAGGTGTCTCGGGTGAAGGAGAGAACAGGGGCTCTGCGCCAGCACACACCTGGTTCCAACACCCAATAAGGACAATGCGCTGTTTCTTTTGCATATGCTGCTCCTGTTGTAAATAAAAATATGCCCTTTTCCCTTATGGGGTATCCAAGAGCCCATATAGAGTCCTTACATAGGTTCCCTATTGGTAGGAGAAAATAACAGAGGCCAACCAGAGAATATTGAGAAGCAAAGCAGCTAGTAAGCCTGATCTTTATTGATCTGTTGCAACACAAATAATAACATCATATGTTGTAAATGGATGTCTTTGTATAAATATATCATATAAAAATAACACATGGTGGTCTTGATCTAGAGAATGGGAATTTTAAAAGTCTTTATAAGCCCTTGCACAGCATTTTTGGGGGTCCTCTTCCTCTCCTGCGTGTGAGGGGAGCACCCTGTTGCAACAGATCAATAAAGATCAAGCTTACTAGCTGCTTTGCTTCTCAATATTCTCTGGTTGGCCTCTGTTATTTTCTCCTACCAATAGGGAACCTATGTAAGGACTCTATATGGGCTCTTGGATACCCCATAAGGGAAAAGGGCATATTTTTATTTACAACACTCCATTCATTTTTTGCTTCTGGCCCTGCCCTTCTGGCTGGCAACTTGCGAGGAATTGTGGCCCTTTACCTTAGAAACATTCCCCAACCCCTGGCTTAGAAGCTCCTTATATGCTGCTGTTTTTAAAACCTAGCAAAAGGAAAGAGCAGCACTCAGCCATTGTCTTATTTCTGCGGCTGCAGTGGCCGGCAGTGTAATTATAAAATTTAAGGTCTTATATATCTATAATATAAAAGGGACGCGGGTGGCACTGTGGAACTTAGGACTCAGAGCCTAGGACTTGCTGATCAGAAGGTCGGCAGTTCGAATCCCCGTGACGGGGTGAGCTCCCGTTGCTCGGTCCATGCTCCTGCCAACCTAGCAGTTCGAAAGCACGCCAGTGCAAGTAGATAAATAGGTACCACTCTGGCGGGAAGGTAAATAGCGTTTCCATGCACTGCTGTGATGGCCTGGGATTCCGAGTCTGAGAGTGAACCAGAGGAATCCCAGCCGGCACAGGAGTCCCCGCCTCCAGGGCCGGCTGAACTGGGGCAAGGCCTAGATGCTGAGGAGCCTGCACCTGTGACAGATCCTCAGGGGCAGGCACCAGGTGAGACCATTCTGGCCCCAGAGGTGCTGGAGGACTCAGTGGCTACAGGTGAGCCTCCCCCGGGGCCCAGTAACCCTTCGGCCTCTCCTGAACTGCAGAGGCTTAGGGCAGAGAGGCGAAGGGAACTGGTCTCTCCCAGGAGGAGTGCTCGCCTTAAGGCCAGGAGAGGCGGGGCTCCTGGGGGCCGGGACCGCCCCCCGCCTTAGAAGAAGATAAAGGTCAGGCAGCCCGGTCCCAGGTTGCGGGAGCAACGTCGTTGTGGAGTACCTGCTTTACCCAGACCTAGATCTGCACTCCCAGTGTGCCTGTTCCTCGCCCGGCTTCCTGCTCCTGACTCTCTGGTGTTCCTGTTCCTCGCTCGGCTTCCTGCTCCTGACTCTCCGGTGTTCCTGTTCCTCGCCCGGCTGCCCGCTGCTGACCCACCAGTGTTCCTGCTCCCCCGCCCGGCTCCCTGTTTCGGACCTCGCATCTCATCTAGTGATCGTCTACCCTGCTAGAGACCCTGGACTGAACTTCGGCTACGGTATTAGTACCTTTCCCCCCCGGGACCAGCACAGTTTGCTCCCGCCACACCCGCACTCCCTCTTTGTTGGGGTGCGTTCGGGAAGAGTCAGAGGCCATGGCCGACCAAGCAGCTAGACTGTTGGCAATAGCCCAGGAGAACCAGGCCTTGACGCACACCGTGCAGCAGCTCAGTAACGCGGTTACGGCACTTCAGCAGCGGTTGGACGCCCTACCGGCTCCTGGGGCCGACGCCCCGGCTCCTGGCAAGTACCCAGTGGCCTTGCCTGAGAAATTTGATGGGGCCCCAGCCAGCTTTCCCATGTTCCTTGCCCAGGCCAAGCTGTATATTCAGGGGCGCGCCCGGAACTTCCCTGACGACCGTACCAAGGTGCACTTTTTGAATCCCAGCCGGCACAGGAGTCCCCGCCTCCAGGGCCGGCTGAACTGGGGCAAGGCCTAGATGCTGAGGAGCCTGCACCTGTGACAGATCCTCAGGGGCAGGCACCAGGTGAGACCATTCTGGCCCCAGAGGTGCTGGAGGACTCAGTGGCTACAGGTGAGCCTCCCCCGGGGGCCCAGTAACCCTTCGGCCTCTCCTGAACTGCAGAGGCTTAGGGCAGAGAGGCGAAGGGAACTGGTCTCTCCCAGGAGGAGTGCTCGCCTTAAGGCCAGGAGAGGTGGGGCTCCTGGGGGCCGGGACCGCCCCCGGCCTTAGAAGAAGATAAAGGTCAGGCAGCCCGGTCCCAGGTTGCGGGAGCAACGTCATTGTGGAGTACCTGCTTTACCCAGACCTAGATCTGCACTCCCAGTGTGCCTGTTCCTCGCCCGGCGTCCTGCTCCTGACTCTCCGGTTTCCTGTTCCTCGCCCGGCTGCCCACTGCTGACCCACCAGTGTTCCTGCTCCCCCGCCCGGCTCCCTGTTTCGGACCTCGCGTCTCATCTAGTGATCGTCTACCCTGCTAGAGACTCTGGACTGAACTTCGGCTACGGTATTAGTACCTTTCCCCCCCGGGACCAGCACAGCTGCTCTTGTTCGCCAGAAGCGGCTTAGTCATGCTGGCCACATGACCAGCATGACTAAGCATGTATGCCAGCTCCCTCGGCCAATAAAGCAAGATGAGCGCCACAACCCCAAAGTCGGTCACGACTGGACCTAATGGTCAGGGGTCCCTTTACCTATATATATAATAAATGTTCATAAATGTACCAATCAAGCACGTACATAGATCAGCACAGGAAGACCGACCTGAAACCATTTTGACTCCCAAACTGACTAAATGTTTTTTCTGCAAGGAGGGAGGAGGGTGAGGGAACCTTCCCATTCTCTGAGGAATTGGGAAATCACCATCTCAAATGGTGACAGACTACCAGGAAAGGCAATCAGATAAGGCATTATCAGATAACCGGGCAGACAGGAAAAACAACAACATTCAAATTTCTGTTGTAGACCACCTTTTCTGTGATGTAGGTATGAAATTTGTCGGGTGGTGGTCTTGGGTTACACCCCTTCTGTGATGGATGGATGATGTATGGAGCGGTGGTCTTGAGCTCCATGGCAGGGAATTTAAAATGTCTATATAAGGGCAGGCACACCTTGCTTCTGGGTCCTCCTCCTTTCCTGCATGTGAGGGGAGCACCCTGCTGCAGCAGATCAATAAAGATCAGGCTTACTAGCTGCTTTGCTTCTCAGTATTCTCTGGTTGGCCTTTGTTATTTTCTCCTACCAATAGGGAACACACATAAGGACTCTATACAGGCTCTTGGATGCCCCATAAGGGAAAAAGGGCAGATTTTGTTTACAACAGGCAGCATAGAGCTATCTCAGCCAGTCTCAATGGGGGAGAGAGAAATAAAACACCTCTCTGGTCATTTTTAGCTTGCCTGTTTTAATTTCCTACAGATTCTCCCAGAGAAGCAATGAACTATGGAGCACAGAGCTTCTGTCCAAGTGAACCCTCTCTCTCTCTCTCTGTGTGTGTGTGTGTGTGTGTTTTAAAAAATGATAGCTCCGTCATGGGATCTAACAGCAATAAGGCTCTTATAAACGCTCCAAATTTAACAAGCTCCATTGTGCTTTTGCCAAGTGTGAGGCCTCGTTCCGATGAAATGTTACAATGCCCTTTATCCCTTTCCCTTTCATTCCCAGCAAAGCCCCCCCCCGCCCCCCCGCCAGCTCTGAGGAGAATTGTGAGTTTTAAATCAGCAAAAAGCATGAAGGAATTGTGTCCCCCTTGAGTCTTTGTATTATGATAATGCTTAGATAAAGATGCCTTTTTATTAATTGGAGTTATATCCACAGGGACCGGTAACATGCGAGGGAGAAGGAGAGAGCAGAGACCAAATTGGAGCCTTAGTTTGGGCAAGTCTCCCGACTGCGGAGGAGAAGGAGACTTCCAGCCAAGCAAAGCAGGCTGATGGAAGGCTGATGTCAGAGCACCCAGTGGCACTGTTGTGCCTTTCACAAGGTGTATGACAGGCGGAAATCCAGCTGGGGAAGACTTTCTGCCATGTGACGCAACAATGGGGACAGCTTCACCTGCTGGGATGGCTGGCAGGGCTACCGTACTGTTGTACCACTGGTGCAGCTAGGTAAATTTAGATCCTGGGCTTAATAAAGATAATTAAAGCACCTCTCTAAAAATAATGAAAAGAAGGGTTCAAAGCAAGAGGAAGAACAAGGAAGTCATAGTTCCTCTGCATGGAGAAGTTGGAGAAACGCTGTTAGGTGACAGAGAGATGGTGGAACTGCTTAGCATCTACTTTGCCAGTCTCCTCCCAAAGGGACAACAGTGCTGGGGTTGCCATATCAAAATTGTTGGGCTCTTTTTTAGGAAACCACAAAAAATTATTTTTTATTTTAGAAACCCACCAAAATTTGGGAGCTTTTTGGGGAAAATCTAACCCCAAAATAGTGATTTTAAGCTTTCTGAGTCATACATCCAGGTTTTCCCTGACATTTTGCCAATTGCCCCCATGCCATTTTTACACCCCAAAATCAGGACATGTCAGGAATTTTCCTGGTGTATGGCAAGCCTAAACAGTGCCTAACCTTATTCACATTTTCTCCACAGTAAAAAGTCCCAAATGCTGCAACCTTTCCTCATGAAGCAGTTGGGGGGGCCTGTCACTCCATCTTCTTGATCATTTTGGTTTCCCTCTCTTCACAGCACACCTGTATGCAAGGTGGAAGTCTCCAACGGACCACATTTCCCATTTCTTCGAAACTACTAAACTATGGCTAATCATTTTGAAACAAGTCAGCATCTTAAACCACAGTTTGAACTTGTTTTACGATCCTGACTTTTTCAAAAGCTGGTAGCCATCATTACCCAATTTGGACAAAATGAGAGACAGTACTGTCAGAAACTTTGTAAGAATTTGTGAACTGTTGTCATAGTGGGGGATAAGGAAATGGGTTTCTTTTGTTTATGAGCCTTCTCTGTAATCCTTGCAAAAGTGGCTACAGAATATGAGATGCCACTATCTGAAGAAGAACACAAGAAGTGCCTGCTCTCACAGTGGGCAAACTGATAACTGTGGGAAGTTAGGGAGCAGAACATGCGCACAAGAGCACACTCCTATCTTGTGGTTTCCAGCAACTAGAATTTAAAAGCATCACTGCCTCCAACATGCTGAAAGATCCTGGGTTGTTCAAAAGCTGGTAGCCATAATTTCCCAGTCCCACATTTGTCGAGTACCACTCAACTGGGGGTGGGGCCCACCACGCGTGATATCACATGGCAGAAGGAGTTCTGGCGGGGCCCGTCATGGCCATGGAAAGGCCTGACAGGGCCTACCAGTGTAGCCACAGGAACTTCTGGTAGGGCCCACGATGGCTGCGGGTAGGCCCTGTTAGAATTCCTGCTCCATGATTGCAGTCATGGGATTTTTGTCTATCACATGACGGCGTGTGTTTTGACTCCACAAAGCGGGAAGTGACGGAGACAGGATGTTTGTGTTACTGTGTTCCGTGAAGTGGGACTATTGCCCTTTGTTCTTTTTCTCTTTGCTGTCTGATGCTAGAGAGAGAGGGAGCCATGTTGCCGTGCTCTCTGTGTGTTTATATGTAAATAAAGTAGATTAGCCAAAATGCTGATTTGCTAAGGTCTGTTACCCAAGCTGCGGATCCCTAAGTGTGCTGATATCTGTTGGCATCGGTTGCTGTGATGTTCGGGCTGAAGAAAGCTTTTGAAGCTCCCAAACGATCGACCAGAAGGGAGAGAACATGCCAGTCAGGCACGTGTCTCTGCCAGGGTCCTACACGAGTGCAGGATGAGCTCCTGACAGGCCCAATGGGGACCTCCTGGCCCCCTCCTTGAATTTTTTTGGGAGGGGCTCAGCCCCCTGGCTCCTCCCTAGATGGCACCCCTGCCCAGTCCCAGTGAAGTAGGAAACTAAGCTTAATTGGAGACTTCAGGTGTGAGAGAAGGGAACGTGTTCAGTGGTGCAAAGCTCATTCATTTCTTGGCTTATTACACTGACAGATGATTATAAGAATCTGGCTGCTAAAGTCAAAACATTGGACCATTGAACTTTGTACTCTCTCCTTATTCCTTTTGTCAGACAGCCTCTGTTGCTGAAGTGCTTAAATCTGTACATCAGATGTGTGTGTGTGTGGGGGGGGTCTTGCTCTTGAAAACTGCACACCGAAGCTATTTTTCTCACTGTCAATAAATGTGACAGCATTTAAACTCAGGTTTAAAATCATGTTGACACATTTTGTAACAAGCTGACATCTCAATCATCTTGCAATGTATTCTTTACGGCCCCGGATGGAAGAAACTGGTATAAGATCCATATCTCCCCCTCACTTCTCAAGGCAGATCTTCGGCTAAAACCCAAGACACCTCTCTTAATCCTAGCTTTAGGCACTTGAGATGTATATTTTACAACCCACTCTTTTTCTATAATTACAAGCTTTTTATAACTGTTTTTAACATTTGTGTTTTAATTAACGGCCTAGGACCCTCGTACCTACGGGTCCGCCTCTCCTGGTATGCCCCATGGAGGACCTTAAGGTCCATAAATAGCAACACCCTAGAGGTCCCAGGCCCTAAGGAAGTTAGATTAGCATCAACCAGAGCCAGGACCTTTTCGACACTGGCTCCGGCCTGGTAGAATGCTCTGTCTCATGAGACCAGGGCCTGCGGGATCTGATTTCTTTCTGCAGGGCCTGTAAAACAGAGTTGTTCCGCCTGGCCTTCGGGTTAGAATCAATTTGATTCCCTCTCCATCTTTCTTTTTTCCTTTCTCCTCCTGTGAAGAGGCGGCATTTTAATGTTTTAATGTTGTATTTTAATCTTGTTTTTTAAGTTGTATTTTAATCAACTTGTTTTATTATTGGTTGTTAGCTGCCCTGAGCCTGGTCTTGGCTGGGGAGGGCGGGATATAAATAAAATTTATTATTATTATTATTATTATTATTTGTTGTTGTAACCTGCCCTGGGACCATGGAGTGAAGAGAGGGTAATAAATTGTAATAATAATAATGCCACCAACTTATGTGGGGTATAGAGTGCAATGGGACTTATTTGTGAGTAGACATGCACAGGACTGTACTATTAAGAGATAGCTCCAAATCTTTCCAGTGATCTTGAAGGACTCTAGAGGTGAATAGCGTCACATTTTTGTCCACTGTCTGGATTATACAAGAACCTTGAGATTGTGTGGGTGGCATTCAGTTGCGTACCAGCAAATTCAAGTCGCACAATTACAGTGGATCTGGGCTATTGTGCAATCACACACACACACACACACACACACACACACACACACACGCTCTCCCACCCTCACAATTGCTCGATGTGGCATCATGTAAGCTCCATGGGTTCAAGCGCAGCTGAAGGTCTTCAACTAGCAGCTGGACAGCTCCCTGTCCTACACTGAGTTATTGGGTAGAATTAGATCAGGATGGAGAACTTTTTTTCAGCCTGAAGGCCACCTTCCACACAGCCACCTTCCAGTGGTGTGTGTGGCCACAGGCAGAAGTGAGTGGCACAGTATATGTAAAGTTGACCTTTGCTCAGTAGGCTGGTTTCTACACACCCTTCTCTAGCTTCCATCCAGGCAGCCAAGACGAATGAATAGAGTTCAAGGACATGTTCTAGCTAGGTGAAAACACCCACAGAGGGTATGAAGAAGGGTTGGGTGTGGCCTGGGGAGGGAGGCTGAGGAGGGGACATGCTTAGCCTAGGACTATATAGAGGGCTATACAGAGAGGCCTCAGGTTCCCAAAACCAGATGTCTCTCAAGGTCCCCTCTATGAGTCTAACTTATACTTTTAACCAGCTGTTTCAGAAAAGGTGCCAATTAGCACGGTTTTTTCACAGGGACATGGATCAGGAAACGGGCAGCATCTCTCTCAAATACTCCACCTATTTGGAAAGCAGGTTAGATATTTTACGGACTTTTGTGGAAAGGAACTACAATATGTCTGTGAGTAGTGTAGCTTGAAACACAATCCATCAATGCTCTGTTTACTCTCTGCAGTGAAGAGTATTGAGGTGGTGGAACAAATTGGCAGAGTTTTATTGTATCATGTGAAGGCTCTCATAAAATCCAGATTGGCTTGTACAACCAGTGCGGAAAATAGCTAGATCCTAACAGCCAGGGGTTTTTTATTTAAGAATTAGGAGTAACTCTACATTCTGGTCCACTCCCGCTGCCCCAACAAAGAAATCTATAATGCTATTGATTTTGTTGGCAGGGATCATAAGGTTTCATCTTGCAGAGAAAATATAAAAGTTGGCTTGCTAGCAGGATTAGGGATTTGGATCCTGTCTTTGCTCTGTCAATATGCTCTCGGAAAGCTCTATAAGAAGCTTGTCTATAGGCGGGGATTTCTGAGTTTTGCTTGTAAATGAGTCGAACAGAAACATGCAAGTGCCTTGGAGCTGGGAGCCCTGGAGAGGCCAGTGCTGGGGCAGATTGCAAGGCATAATTCTCTCCGCTGGTGGGATATGGAAAACCCTCCTGCCTGCACAGCCAATATATCAAGTTGTCACAGCTATATAAACCATCCTGGAAAGATGATTTGCCGCTGGCATTTTGTTGGTCTTTTGTAATTGTGTTGGTATTTGATGCAGCTGCACATTTTGAAAGGATCTCACTGGATTGACTACAAGGAGTGCCAGGAGAGATCTCGGGTCGCCATCAAATGGCACGAAAGTTGATGTGTGTGCAGGGCTAATGCCCCACCAACCTCAGGCGACCCAGTTAGATGGACCACATATAAATTAACTGGAACCATGGAAGGCACCACATTGAGCCGCATGAAATGGAAGTCCATCAACTGAACACATATAAATTGTTGTTGTTGTTGTTGTTGTTGTTGTTGTTGTTGTTGTTGTTGCCTTGAGCCAATCCCCACCTGTCTGCCTTTCAACATTCCACTCATCTAGGAAGTGGCACTGGGTGTTAGCTCCCAGAACTGGGGCTCAAGCCCGGGTAGTGTGTATGGAGGTATTGGTTTGCCCAGATGACAATACAGCATCTCCCTCACCCTCACTGATGTGGTCCAGAGGAAAGCAGAGCAATACATTTGGCCCCAGCTTGGCTGCAGGAGTTGCTGGAAGGAGGCATACAAGGCGCCATCCAACCTTCTTAGGGACTCTACTCTGGATTTGTGTTGGGTTAACTCCTTGGCCCTTTCTTCTCCTGAAGATATCCCAAAAGGCAGTAGAGGTTTAGGATCAGAGCTTTCCTTGCCTTAGATGGGCTACCTTCCCAGGTTGACGAGTGCCATCTGTCCCTCACTTCCCTCTACAGCATGCACAGGAACTGCCTTCTTGAATGTTGGGCACTATGGGTCTCTCGTTTGCTCAATCCACCAGAGCCTGTCATTGCATGCTGAGGAAACTCCTAACTCACTGAATGTTTGAGACCCATTGGCTATCCTCACCTGGTTTAGCCACCCACTCAAAGCTGTTTCCTAGGGTGTGGCTGCTGTCACATGCTGACAGCTTCTAGGAGCCAGAGGTAAGAACTGAGTGCTGGGTGGGGACCAAAGGTGGAAAAACTCCCTCAGAAGGAGCCTGATGTGTCCCCCACCAGAGGTGCTACCCCTCCCCCAACACCCCATACACACAATACCCAGTCTACTACTACTACTACTACTACTCCATGTACAGCAGAGGTTAGAAGATCTTGGGTTTGTGGGATCTACTTTGCTTTGGATTCAAGCCAACCTAGTCCGTCAACCATTTCCAGGTGCAAAATAGTGTCCCATTCAGTTAGATGTACAGTAAGGAACAGTGTGCCTCTTCCGCCCTCTCAATATGTGTTGGAAAGGGGCTGGGCCCCCTCACTGTTGAGGGGGCCTGGCACGGGTCATGCACACGTGATGTCATGTGTGTCGCAGCTTCAACAGCTGGCTCCTCCAGAATGCTCTGCCTTCTCCAGACAACGTGACATCATGCACGCATCATTCATGCACATGACCTCACAAATAGGCCCCCTCAATCTTCAGGGCAACCTGGCGCCTCTGCTCTGAGCACTTGTTCGGCTTGGGAATTTGTGATCAGCATCAGAACCAAGCCAATAAGTCCTTAAACACAAAAACCTGCTCCAGACTTTGCCCCCCCCCCAAACATTCTTTCCCAGCAAACTTATCATTGTTGCTTATTGCTAGACAACAGAAGTCCTTTGCTGATCTACTGCAAATTCCACACATTAAATTTCATTTTGTCCTTTGGATTTGGAACCTTGTCTTCAAGTTTCCAGATACTGTTTTATTGAGATTACACACACACACACACACACACAACATTGCAGAAAATATAAATCTAGTGTCAGCTGCTGGCATTTTTGTAAGTTATCTCCTTTTGCTTTGGCTTCTGCAAGAATCTATGCAAAAGTGCTTCCAAAGATAAATTCATTGTCATGATGATGATAATTTTATTTTTCACTTTATTGCTTTTTAATTTTTTTGTTTTATTGCTTTTTATTGTGAATAACTTTATTCTGTGTTTTATTGCTTCTTTTCAAAAAGAAATCATTTCTTTTATTGCTCCTCCCCGCCAAAATCCCTCTTTCTGGTTTATAGCTATTGTGTTTTATAGACCTAGTATTTTTAGTAGTTGGGTTGCAAGTGTAATTTGTCATATTACCTTTGAGCCTGTCTGAATTTTTACGAAGCCTTTGACCATAAGTGCTAAAAGTTTGACCTGACCGGAAGCAAATTGCCCAGAGATCTCTATTAGTAGATTGAGATTTATCTTCTGCTAACCCGCCCCTCTTGTGAAGATAAGGCCTACCCTTCAAGGAATAACTTTTGGATTGGAGTTCCCCAGCTATGACATGTGTGTGTGTGTGTGTGTGTGAGAGAGAGAGAGAGAGAGAGAGAGAGAGAGAGAGAGAGGGAGAGAGAGGGATTGCTATATGCTGACAAAGGCTTTGGAACGTGACCAGGAAGTGCATTGAAAAGTGTGGGAGGAACAAATGACTAACAGGAGGACTAGCAAACACAGCACAATCAAATCAGAATGCTCATTGTTGTAAAACCACCCTGTAAACAATTCAGAACAAATGCTCAATAATGACTGGATTTAATCTAACCCTCACATATGCTTGCTGCAAGCAACTCAGGATGAATGCTCAATAGATGGGTGATCTATTTATAAGCCCCTAACTACACCGGGACGTGGGTGGCTCTGTGGGTTAAACCACAGAGCCTAGAACTTGCCGATCAGAAGGTTGGCAGTTCGAATCCCCGCGATGGAGTGAGCTCCCGTTGCTCGGTCCCTGCTCCTGCCAACCTAGGAGTTCGAAAGCACGTCAAAGTGCAAGTAGATAAATAGGTACCGCTCTGGCGGGAAGGTAAATGGCATTTCCATGCACTGCTCTGGTTTGCCAGAAGCAGCTTAGTCATGCTGGCCACATGACCCGGAAGCTGTACGCCGGCTCCCTCAGCCAATAAAGCAAGATGAGCACCGCAACCCCAGAGTCAGTCACAACTGGACCTAATGGTCAGGGGTCCCTTTACCTTTAACTGCACCGGGAGGCTGTGGAAGACAGGAGTGCCTGGCGTGCTCTGGTCTATGGGGTCACGAAGAGTCGGACATGACTAAACGACTAAACGACAACAACAAAACTGCACATCTTGTGGCTGCCTATTAACAACATATACTGTAAATGAGGCTCTTTCCCCAGCTAGCAGGGCCACTGTCCTTTTTCTTTCACAAGCTTGCCTGCCATTCAAAACTGTCTTTTTCTCATAAGGTTTTCCGTTCAGACACTCTGGTCACCGGTGCTGAATGGATGTTGCTTTTAGGTGACCATGTGTGGGATCTGCAAAAAGAAAAAAAAGGGGGGGGGAAGGGTTGGGGGCATGGGGGAAGCAGAGTGTTCAAAGAATGACACATGAAACAAGGTCCATGCTGTTGCTGAGAAGCTTCTGAAACACACCATTGTTAACTTCTTACATTCTCAGGCTCCAATCTCCCTTTGATTTGACTGCAGTGAAGAAGAGCGACGATGTCTCTTTTATTCAGAAAGGAGACCTGAGATTGTACTTTGGCTTCTGAGCGAAGGAAGATTGTCAGCTCCTTCTTCAGGGTGGTAATCAGAAGAAAGTGCCATCATGCAATCATAAAGCCATTGTGTTTTGCATAGCCGAGTATGAGAAGCTACTCTAGCATTAAAAATAAAATATGGAGATGGGAAAGAATAGACATTCCGACTTTATAATTCTTCCCAAGGTGAGGGAAGAGAATATATATGATCAGAAGATTTCTTCAACCCAGTTTTGCTATTGTTATGAATGAGGGACTGAAGCAAAGGAACTCCTAAATCTCAAAATGAAATTATTCCATTTCCCTTCCACTCCACAATGAACGTCTGCCTCTCCTTCTCTCTCTGTTGTTCATTAAGTGCTGTTTGGTTTGCCTGTTAAAAAGGGTGCTCTACCAGCAAACATCTGCAACAGTGTTTTTTGAATTGCTGATCCCTCAGGCAGCGGTGGATCTTGGCTTCTCAAATTTCAGTGGCCCCCTGTGCAACGTCAAAATCTGACACACCCACACCCTGCCTTTCGCCTTCTGTTGGACATTCTTGTTGCAGCACCTGCTGTGGTGCCCAGAAGCTCCGCACCCAGTGCGACCAAACTGGTTGCCCTCCCCTAGATCTGCCTTTGCTTCAGGCACATTTTGCCTTCTGAATTAAAAATGGAGGCAAACTTCAAACTCACGTACAGTGGTACCTCGGGGTTACATACACTTCAGGTTACAGACTCCACTAACACAGAAATGGTGCTTCAGGTTAAGAACTTTGCTTCAGGATAAGAACAGAAATCGTGCTCCGGCAGCGCGGTGGCAGCAGGAGGCCCCATTAGCTAAAGTGGTGCTTCAGGTTAAGAACAGACCTCCGGAACGAGTTAAGTACTTAACCCGAGGTACCACTGTATATGCCAACTAGGAACGGAGGGGTGGGGGAATCTGTGCTTTTGTTACAGAAATTATGGGGGGGGGGCACAACTTTAAAGTTAATGTTACAAATATTATGCCTGAATGTATCCTTTCAACTTGACAGCTCCTTTCAACTTACCTAGCTTTAAAAATAATATAAAATCAACTCCTTTGCCAGTTTCCTCCATTCCAAAGCTATTTTCCCATTGAAAGGGACTCCAGGAAGTTCCCAGAGGTGACAATTGCTGAGCTGATTGTTGGCCAAGGAAAGCCTAATCCCATCACCAAACTTGCCAAGGGGCCAGACATACAAAGGAAGTTCTATTGTACTTTGGTGATTTTCTGTAACAGTTTTAGAGCAAACGACTTAATTTGCAATTCCAGGAGTTGTAGAGGGTTGTACCCAAGCTAAGTCCTGCTTGGAGCAGATCCATTGGAATTAATGGACCTAAGTTTGTCAGGTTCATTAATTTCAGTGGGTCTACTCTTAAAAGAGGAGCAACGCTGGATACAATGCAGAGATAATGGAATACAGCTAACCATTGGAAGGCACACTTCTCCCAAATTTTGCAATGCAGCTCCAGGGTTTAAAGAAAGGTGTACAAAAAGGCACATTTTCCAAGAAAATTGATACAAAATGCCTATTTCAGAAGACTGCTGAACCGTATGTATTTGGAGTTCAGTCAAACCTTGGTTCTCGAACAGAATGCGTTCTGGGATTCCCAGAACCGATTCCCGGAACCGTTCGAAAACCAAGGCGCAGCTTCCAATTGGCTGCAGGAGCATCCTGCAGCCAATCAGAAGCCACGTAAGCCATGTTGGACATTCAGCTTCTGAAAATCGTTCGAAAACCGGAACACTAACTTCCGGGTTTCAATTGTTCAGGAGCCAAGGCGTTTGAGATCCAAGGTAGGACTGTATTGTCTTAGCTTGATCACACTCTGGACAGAAGAATGCTTCTGCTCTCAAGACAGACATTCGAGAGCCAGTGTGGTGTAGTGGTTAAGAGCGGTAGTCTCGTAATGTGGTGAACCGGGTTTGTTTCCCTGCTCCTCCACATGCAGCTGCTGGGTGACCTTGGGCTAGTCACACTTCTCTGAAGTTTCTCAGCCTCACTCACCTCACAGAGTGTTTGTTGTGGGGGAGGAAGGGAAAGGAGAATGTTAGCTGCTTTGAGACTCTTTAGGGTAGTGATAAAGCGGGATATCAAATCCAAACTGTTCTTCTCTTCTTCTACTTTAGTCATGAGACAGACCGCAGTTTCTTGACTAAAGTCCCCCCATTCCACTCCACAGATTCTGAGGTGAACACCTTTACCATGCACATGGATTTGCTCTCAAAATTGAGCTTGGTATTAAGCTTCAGCAACACGGTGGCGGTGTCCTCATGTGCCTTAAGACCATAATCCAGGGTCTTTAGTCCTGGCCACCTGCAGCCCTAAACCTTTCCTACAGTGACTTGAACATGATATGGACCACCTCCAGCTCACCACAGGCTCTTTCCCTTTTTTGCCAGCATCCTCCTGTGGCTTTTCTCCTGGTGTAGGTGAAGTTTAACTCAAAGATTCCCTTCTTCCATCCTCAGTTGCATGGTGAGATGGTGAATGGTACATTTTTGCTGCGCTTTTATTGGGTTTCAGAGGTTATTGCATTGTTATTTTCTGTATCACATTGTACTTTTTCTTCTGATTTTATGTCATGCTTCATATTTTTAAATTTTTTGTAAGTGATGCGTCCAACAACTAATAAATTGAATAAGTGGTGGTGATGAATTCACAGATGGAGGGAGATAGTTTCCGCAAAGGGAAAGCCAGAGCCAAAATAGTTTGAAGCAAGAGGGAAAGAGGAGAAGAGAAGCCTCTTACATTGTTTTTCGCTGGTATTAAATACTGATAAATAAAATAAGTTAGGTCCGCCACCCTGGAAGTACCACTCAATGCCAGGTCCTCCCTGTCATTTTTCTTTCCTGCCACTCCTAAAAATGTGGTCAAAATGTTTATCTGAGAAGGTTTGAATCAGGCCAATTAAGAGCCCTGCTAACCATGGGCTATATTTCAGGCCTCATAACTCCCTGTGGAGGAAGCAAGTTTCCCTGAAAAAGTAAATTCTAACACAGGGAAAAAGAATTAATTTAGCATCAGTTAATTTAATCAGAATCTGTCTTTGGCCATTCCAGTCATGGCTGAGTCTTTCTAACAATGTTCTCCAAGGAGGAGGAAAGCAATTTCTAAAGCAAACAAATCAATATTCAGAAGCTACATGGCATTTAGAATGTTATCTACAACAGGAAGGCATTATTAAAACATAAGCAGCATCCCAGCTCAGAGCTTGGATATGCATGTTGAGATTATATTATTCTGTTCAGTGAACTTCTTCCTCAGTCACTCACCTTTCTGGACTCAAAATTAACATTATAAAGACCAAAGAGGTGATCTTTGATGGTTCTGCTCACAAAACAACCCCCTCCCCCCAAAAAACCACTGACTTCCTGAAGGCCCAGAGACAAGCAGAGCTGGAATAAATTTTAACTGAATGCACACATATGTATGTCCAGTTGAGTGCCAGCCTTTTGACACCCATAGACAGAAAGCATCTCTTAATGAGTTCCAGCCACAGTTGCTGAGGCAAAAAGGAGTATCTTGCTAATACAGTGGAAATGAACAGAAACAAGGACAGAAAGGAGGAACTTTTAGTCAGAGGGCCACATTCCCTTTTGGTTGGGGCCAGAGGCAAAAGTTGGAAGTGCAGTAAGCTAGTTTTTACACCCCACCCACCCTTCTCTGTCCTCCATGAGAGCCAGTGTGGTGTAGTGGTTAAGAGCGGTGGACTCGTAATCTGGTGAACCGGGTTCGCTTCCCCGCTCCTCCACATGCAGCTGCTGGGTGACCTTGGGCTAGTCACACTTCTCTGAAGTCTCTCAGCCCCACTCACCTCACAGAGTGTTTGTTGTGGAGGAGGAAGGGAAAGGAGAAAGTTAGCTGCTTTGAGATTCCTTAGGGTAGTGATAAAGCAGGGCATCAAATCCAAACTCCTCCTCCTCCTCCTCCTCCTCCTCCTCCTCTTCTTCTTCTTCCATCCATGCAAGCAAGCGGAATGATAAGAGTTCAAGGACACATTCCAACTGATCCAAAACAACCAAGGCGGGTGTAAAGTAGAGCTGGTGAAAGGCATGGATTGGAGACTCTCTCTATGGAGAGTCCTGAGGACCAGGTATACATACATACATACATACATACATACATACATACATACATACATCAGACCTTCCAAGTCTCCCAGTGAAAAAAAAGAATATGGGTAACAGATAGGGAGCTGTTAACAGAGGTGGAAGGAGAAGTTAAAATAGAGATTTGAATCTCATCAATGAGATTGCAAAAGCATTCTGGGAAATGATTTACAGTGATACCTCGGGTTACAGACGCTTCAGTTTACAGAGGCTTCAGGTTACAGACTCCGCTAATCCAGAAATAGTACCTCGGGTTAAGAACTTTGCTTCAGGATGAGAACAGAACTTGCGTAGTGGCGGCAGGAGGCCCCATTAGCTAAAGTGGTACCTCAGGTTAAGAACAGTTGCAGGTGCATCTTATGGAGCGAAAAATACAGTTGCAGGTGCGTCTTATGGAGTGAAAATTTCCCCCTTCTTTGTACTCATTTCCCATGCCAGACTGACCCCCCCCTTTTTTTTGGAGGGGGGTAAATTTGCAAACCAGTTCACTGTCTTCCAATCTACTTATAAATTGGGGAACTGCAAATTAGGTTGGTTTGCTTTGAAATGCAGTGCAAGCAAACTTGTTTCTTGTCTACTATACAAAAAAGCCTTCCACATGTTAAGGGAATTATGGAACCGAGGTACACATTCTCGAGTCTGTGCCCTTAGAGAAGGTCAAACCAATCCTCATCTCTGTGGGTTATTATTATTATTATTCTACTATCCCCAAATAGTCTAAAAAATGGATGCCTCAGATCTCTACTCTCAGCTGGAAATCTAATTTGAAACTATTTTGCCATCAACATTAGATGGAACTTTAATAAGGTGGAGTGAAACTGCTGGAGTTTTTCATCCCCAGAGGAAGAGCCCATGCTTCTCTTTAAAATCCACCATATGCAGAATAAGCGTGTGTGCTCAGGTAATTAAATCCTCACGACACTTTTGCTCGGCACCAGACTGAATATTGGCTCCAGTGCGTCTGATTGCTGAGCCTCAGCAAAATGGGTTCTCAGAAAAATCAGATGGTTTGGCAAGTGCAGCAGAAAGGGGGGAGGCGGAATAGTTTGCTGGCTCAATGCAAAAATTGTTCAAGTGTTAGCAAATGAAGCTGTTCTCTGCGAACAAATGTTTGGAGCTCAGTAGGAGATCAACCCCTGGGCGGACATGGAATATGCATTTTGAGCTAAATGGGAATATCCTTACTTGGGTTGCCATGGAGGTCAAGGAAAAGGTTTCCCACTCATTAGCAGAAACTGGGGAGAGTGCTGTTGCGTCAGGTTCTGCTTGTGAGCTTCCCACAGGTTGGCCACTATGATCCAGAAGGGTTTTCCTTATACTTTTAAGGAGCAGGTGCTGTTCAAGATTGCCGCTTGGGAACCTGAGAAATCAAACTTCCTGAGGCTCCTGACTCAATGAATTGCCTTGAGAGGCCTTGGAAGCGCCATTTCCCAGGATGCTCAGCAGCAATACATTCTGGGTCCATCATCCTTTTCCACATTGTCTTTTGCCCTTGGCTGTACTTGAGGGACGGTTCCAACAGAAAAACGCTTATGTTCCTGTGGAGATGGCAGTACCGAATCGGTGGCGCATGCCCTGCTGGCTTGCACTCTTTATAAAAACTTGAGGAATGAGGCTATCACCCCTCTTTTACAGTGGTACCTCTGGATGCGAACAGGATCTGTTCTGGAGTCCCATTCGCATCCTGAGTAGAACATAACATGCGACTGTGCGTGAGCAGGTCACGTTTCACCACTTCCGTGCATGCGTGTGACATCATTTTGAGCGTCTGCGTCTGTGCGAGCGGCGAAACTCAAAAGTAACATGCTCTGTTACTTCTGGGTCACTGCAGAGCGCAACCCGAAAATGCTTAACCTGAAGCTACTTCAACCCAAGGTATGACTGTATTGTCCATTCCGGGTCGCCCAGCCACTGCCACAGTGTCCTTTCTCTTGGCAGATGAGCAGGTGACAGCAAAGGTTGCAAGGTTTTTAGCTGGGGCAATCAGAATAAGATCCACTATTTGACTATTGATTCAAAACCCTAAAATGTATTTTATATAACTGACTTTTTATTTCTATTCTTTGTATAGCGTATTGTTGTTTTATTGCTATGGCCGATGGCTGACGCAAATCAAGATTCAGTCATTCATTCCACATTGTCTGTGTTGCCAACTCAGTAACAATTGACAATGCAGATATGAGATTTGCCACCAAAATCTAGAAAATAACGGCAACTGCTATCTCTTTTTGACTTTTTGTTCTTAATGAAAAAGCTATTGCTAATCTCCCGTTTCCCTCCCGTGGTAGGTTTGCAAAAAAGCAAAAACAAAAACACCGTGTATAATTTTGATTGCACAAATGGATATAAAGAGAGTGAGATGAATTATAGTAAGAGAGAGCAAATGAAATCTAAGTGCTGTGACAGGCAGCTGGAAAGCAGGACTGGTTTGGAGATGTGATGCCAGAAAGGGAATCATAAAACCCACCCATCCTTCATTTGAGCATCAAGAAACATCTGCTGGCTTCTCACTCATTTCTCAAGAGCATCTACTCCTGGGGTGGGGAGGAAACAGTTCTCCCTTGATGTCTTGCAGAGATCGGATCAGATAAGGGGAGGGGGAGAGGAAAGACTATCCTCAGACTTAGTTTTGTTGAAGGGCAGTTTATGCAACTTCTGTTCGATACATAGGGTTGCCTCCAGTGCTCAGAGTCATCAAAATTAATGAGCATGACTAACTGGGGCTCTTTCATTCCAGCAGGTGGGCTCAGAGTAAAACCTCGCTGGCTACAACCCATTTATGTTAGGATTGCTGGAGTTAACCACTTTGCCAAAATTGAGGGAGGTGATGGTATTTAGAGCAGCTGGGTGTTTCTGATGAAAGAAAACTGAGCTGAATCCCAAAAATAAAGGTTGCCAATTTATTTCTTATAAATTGGGCTGCCATTTTGCAAAGAAAGGTCACCGATTTTCTTTGTTTACAATCTTTCAAACCTATCAACACTTTTGCATATCAGATTTTATATTCACCATCACAAAGATTTCTGTGAACTTACATTTTTGAAAATTGGTTCCCAAACAAAATAAAACCATGACATCCCCCCCCAACATCTTTTTGCATATTCTGATGGCATAGTTTTTCGTTTCATCTAGACAGAGAAGCTATGGCTACCACTTTAGGAACAAGTTCAATATCCTGGTTTGTTCCAAACTTGTTAGCCACAATTCCTCAGTTTGGAAGAAATTGGGAACACAGACTGCTTCTTGACTTGCTATTTTTAAGTGGAATTCAGTCGCAGTATGGCAAGCTCGGTTGTGCAATTAAAGTTGACTTGGAGTCCTTGAACAACAAAGCTGCCCTCCTGCCCAAATCTTTTTGTGATAAGGAAAGTGATGGGTGTCATGGTGCTGTCAGTGGTTCCTGGCTGGTTGCCCAGGAAAGTATAATGACAAGGAAAAGTTTCTCACAGTCCTTTTTTATTTCAGTCTTTACAGAGAGAGGTTATAGAACCCAGCCTCTTGGATAATGGCGTTGTGCCAAATGAATCTCCACCCCCCAATCTCTCCCAGTCCCTCATTCATCATTTTCATCATCTCCTCTATGAGCGCTGCTACATGCCCTCTGTCGTCAAGCTCTTTGCTCTCCTACTTTTAAGGCTCACCGGGTTCTGGGAGATGGAAGGTCTGGGATGCTTTCTAATGACAACACGTCAGCCAGGTGTTGCTCTGGCTCTCCCATGATTTTCCACCTTCCCCCCTCATCTGCCTCTCAGCTGCAACCTCCCTCAAACCCCTGTTGTAAATCTGTTCTGTCTTCCTCTTCCCTGGGTCAGGATGGACAGTGGCGTTGCAAGGTGGGCGAGGGGCAGTGTGCCCCAGGTGCCATGTATTGGGGGGGAGTGACAAGAAGGCATCCTTTGGGGGGGATTGCCCCCCCAGACGTGGCGGCGCAAGCAGCCATCGCACCGCCACAGCATGTGGTGGATCCTCCGTTCGCGGCTGCAGCTGTGAGCAGAGGATCCTGCCACCGACCGTATGGCGTTCAAGCAGGACCGCCGGCAAACCGCTATGTACAACGCATGTGCAGTGTCGCACACATGCGCTGTACATAGCAACGCTGCACATACACCCTATGTAGCAACGCCACGCATGCGTCATACGTAGCATCACAACATGTGCGCAGCTGGCAGTTTGCCCCGTCCTGGATGTTGGTTAGCCTTCGTTCACCCCTGAGGATGGGGAGGTGGTCTCCACTATTCCTCCATAAACAGATTGTCTGAAAGCAATTGTGGACTAATGAGCTTGACCACATTGATTATGAATCTGCCACTGCTCTGACTGTTCCAGCCCTCTCCTGGTTCTGGAAGATGGGGTTGGGGAGGAGATTTTGTGGCAGCAGGAGGGGGAGACACCCATGTCTCTTCACCAACCTGACTCATCTCTGCCTCTTGGCCTCCTGCCTCCTGCTCACCAGCTTCATCTTCTGCCTCTGATTCTGGACTTCTTTCTGCCAGGTCTCACTAAGCTTTTGACACCTCCTCTTTCCGTTTTTCTCCTTCTGACCCACTACCACTCCCCAGGCTATGAGCCTTCTTCCCTTGAGGGTTCCTCCAACCATTTCTCTTCATCCAACCCAGGGCCAGATTTAGGTGTGATGAGGCCCTAAGCTACTGAAGTTAATGGAGCCCTTTATATGTCCAGTTGTCCTTTTTCAACAACAAATTGTCACTGTTTTTTGTGTTGAATATATGCTATATGGTAATTTATGGACCTAATAGGTATCTAAAGCCATTGACACATAACAAAATACGTATTTTATCAAAGTAATTGTTGAACTGAAATACAATTAAGAAGTATATTAATAGTGAAATACAATTAAAAAGAAGTATATTAATATTGAAATAATTATTAAGCTCTAAATGTACATTTTATTTTATTTGTTTTTTATCTTATATTTTGGAAATGTACATCTGGTTGTTTTTTCTCCTTTAATTTTTTTTTTTTGGGGGGGTCCCCAAGAGATTGGGGCCCTAAGCTATAGCTTGTTTAGCTTATATGTAAATCCGGCACTGGTCCAACCAGTCCCTGACATTGAATGACTTGGAATGGCTCCCTTTTGTTATGTACTGAGTTGAATAGGATCCAAACTGCAGCAGTCTGATTGGTCCTAGAACAATAGGATTCAGAATGCAGCAGTCTGATTGGTCCTAGAACAATGCAGCAGTATGATTGGTTGGCAGGAACCACCCAATCCTGCTCCAGATAGAAGTGAATCCACAACCTGATTGGCTTACAGTAGAATTCCGGAATTAGCCAATCATGTGCAGACCATTGTGTAAATAATGTATATAAAGCAGATACTGTGAGGGGACTTCCATTCATTCCTCCTCACCACTATGAGCTGAATAAAGAGCATGAAATCACTTTGCGACTCTGAGTATATTTCACCTTTATATGATGGAATCTCTCCTCAGCCTTTCGAAAGAGTGGGAAAGGGAGAGCATAAGTTCTGAGGAAGTTTGAATTTGGATGGCATCAGATGGAGCCTTAAGAAGAGGAGACTGAAGTGCCAAAGCTTCCTAGAGAGTTGTGATGTTCCTACCCTCCTACTTCTGGGACGTAGGAGCCTGGGTGTTGATGTTGGGTAGGATGTGAAAAGAGGGCTTTGTTGGCAAAGCTCACTTGATGAGCCCCTATCTCTCAGTCTGGCCAATCTCACATGCGGATAACATTGAAGTGAGTGGAAAAACTCCGCATGCTGTCAAGTGGAATAAAGGTTGGCTATACGCTCAATAAATAGACCTTTGCTTCTGCTGTGCTCTGCTCTCACATTAAGAAATAAATGAATATTATGCAGATAACTTAAATCTCCTCTGCCTGGGACCTCCCATCTCTTGTCAGGGGGGAAAGGACTGGTGCAAAGCAATATCAAATCAGTATCAAATTTAAAATCAGAAGCCCCACAGCAGGGGGGTGATTGTGTCATTATCCTGTCCCATCCCATGCTGTTTCAATCTGCAGCTGTCTTAAAGTACATTATGCCCCATTCATAGAATCGTGGAATTGGAAGGGACTTCTAGGGTCATCTAATCCAACCCCCTGAAATGCAGGAATCACAGCTAAAGAACCCCCTACAGATGGCCATCCAAGTTCTGTCTAAAAAGCTCTGATGATGAAGAGTTCATCACCTTCTGAGGCTATCTTGTCAAACAGCTCTTGCCACCAGAAAGCCTTTCCTGAAGTTTAATCGGAACCTCTGTTATTGTCATTTGAATCCACTGGTTCATTTCCTACCCTGCGGAGCAGTAGGAAAGATGCTTCAGATCTTTGAAGATGGCTATCACATCACCTCTTCTCCAGGCTAAGCATAGCCGACTCCCTCAACCATGCCTCATAAGGCTTGATTTCCAGACCCTTTATTATCTTGGTGCTTTCTGAAGGATAATTCTGGGCAGCAACAGTTGGGTCTGGTGAGACAGAAGGCAAGGAGAAGCCAACAATGAAGTCAGAACCAATGAGAGGCAGAGGCAATGAATACTTTTCTCCTCATCCTCCGCCCCACTGCTGAGTTCTACAAGGGCAACACGGAGAGGAGGAAGGAGGAGGAAGCTGACAAGCCAATGCCAGCCCCTGGACTGGCAATAAATAGGAAGGCAGGCAGGTGAGGTCCAGATGAGGTTTGTGGAACCGTGCTCCAGTGCACCAGCCTCTGCTGATGCTGGGGAAATCCTCGGAAAACCCACACAAGGCAGTCCCCCCGCAACACGCCCACCCACCCCAGCCATAGAATAATTCTAGAGTACTTATGGGATATAAGGGCCCCTGACAGTTAAGTCCAGTCGCAGATGACTCTGGGGTTGCGGTGCTCATCTCGCTTTCACTAGTGGAGGAACGGGGGTACGGAGGGAGTGGACCACCCCCGGCAGCACTATTCCAGTAGGGTGCCATCACAGTGCCCCCCTGGACATGCACTACCCCCCCACGCACCGGGTGCCACGTCCCCACAGGCGACATGCCATGCACCCAGAACACAAGTCACATCCCTGTGGGCAGTGCGCCACTCCCCCGCCTGCTCTCCGCCCCCGGTAGCGAAGCATACAGCTTCGCCACTGCTTGCTTTGCAGGCCAAGGGAGCTGGTGTTTGTCCACAGACAGTTTTTGCAGGTCATGTGGCCAGCATGACTATGCCGCTCCTGGAGCAATGGAACACCAAAACCAGAGCAGTGCATGGAAACGCCATTTACCTTCCCGTCGGAGCGGTACCTATTTATTTATTTGCACTTTTTGGCGTGCTTTCGAACTGCTAGGTTGGCAGGAGCTGGGACCAAGCAATGGGAGCTCACCCCATCATGGGGATTCAAACTGCAGACCTTCTGATCGGCAAGCCCAAGAGGCTCAGTGGTTTAGACCACAGCACCACCTGCGTCCCTTTATGGGTTATAGAGAGAGCTATTATGCATCTTCCTTTGTTTTTAATACTGTAAAACTGCTAGGAGGAGTGCCAAAGCCTGGCTTCTGCCACACCTGGTTAAAATGCTTTCATAATGACTCAGGAAGTTATGGTATGCAGCTTCCTATGTAATGATGTGGTTGTTTGCCTGGCTGGAGGATGGAGAAAGGTATGTGAGTGTAATACAGAGCTGCAATTCCCATTCATTGCTCCACCTACTTTTGCCTCTCCCCCCCCCAAGTCATTATATGTCTCCCTGCTCTTCCTAAGCCTCTCTGTTTATCTCTCCCTGCACCATATATAGTTTTTGTTCAGATTACTGGTCATATATTATCAGTTTCTTTTCTCTCTGGATTCCCCTGTGTTATTTGGGTAATTCTGCTATCAAAGGTAAAATAACAGTGCCTCTGCCCTCCAGATTATTCTAGGCCATAGGAAATTGCCTTATACTGTGTCAGATCCATCTAGGTCAGTATTGTTTACACAGACCGGCAACAGCTCTCTCCAGGGTTTCAGGCAGGGGACACCCCCACCTTTACTTGGAGATGCTGGCATTTGAGATTTCTGCATGCAAGGCATGTGCTGTACCGCTGAGCTAGGCCCTTCTGCCTTGTCCTCCAACTGTTCCACACAACAAACTCCATATATCACTTATTGCCCTTTGTGCATAATTCTTTGATAATCCCACCTCACTGGAGAGCCCTCTTCCCCACAGGACTTTCAGGGACTCTATTGTGGAAGATTCTAAAACCACACAGAGTAAGGGCTGAATTGCAGTGGTAGAGCACTTGCACCCAGAAGGAGCAACAGAGCGTGTTTGGATAGTGCCCAGGGTGGGTTTGTGTGTGTGCCCACCTGCCCCTGGGGTGGGGTG
Source organism: Podarcis liolepis (assembly GCF_965112155.1). Classification (NCBI taxonomy): domain Eukaryota; kingdom Metazoa; phylum Chordata; class Lepidosauria; order Squamata; family Lacertidae; genus Podarcis; species Podarcis liolepis. The sequence continues at coordinate 37,363,374 of NC_139566.1, read as the reverse complement.
AGGGTGAAGGACAAATGGAGCCCATCACTGCTTACCCCTCCCCCAAAATGCACCCAGGGCAATGTGCCCATCAGCCGACTCCCGCCATGCTATGCACCTGCAGGAAGGTCCCAGTTTTAGTCCTCAGCATCTCTAGGTAGGATGGTAAATATCTCCAGTGTAAAACCCTGGGGTGCTACTGCCAGTCACTGTAGACAATACTGAGCTGTGTGGACCAATTTTGAGAGCCTTGGTAGAAGAAAACTTCTCGTGTTCCTTAATTTTGGCATATTACCGATGCACTCCAACATTACCTTGGGGTAGGAATGGGCTTCTATGAACAACTACTAGATCATACAAAGGTGTGTATCTGGAAAGAATCAATCAACAATCATTAAACCATGAATGCAGAGCTCATGGTCCTCAAGACCTCGTTGGACTCCAGCTCCCATCATCTATGACAACTGGACAGGCTGGCTGGGGATGATGGGAATTGGAGTCCAACAACATCTGAAGGGGTCACAGTCTCTCCATCCCTGGTTTAGATATTGGACTGTTAAGACAGTAAGTGTGTGCGCTAAGTGTGGTGTTGTGGCTAGAGTTGGACTTGGGAGACTTGAGGTCAAATAACTCAGCTGGAAAGATCATCGCATGGCTTGGGGCTTGCTGCTCTTTTTCAGCCTGAATTACCTTATGGTGTAGTTGTGATGATAAAACAGAGAGTCTGTTGACTAACAGGTCACCTTTGTTTTCTCTGCTGCCCTGTTGGCACTACATAAAGACAAAGACATTCTATTTTTAAAAATGAAGGGGGGGGGAGGAGGAAAGTTTCAGAGCAGGAGAGCAGGTTCCCTAGCTGTGATGTGAACCTAAATTGGTTTCAGAGCTGTGGTTTGAACGAGAACAGTATTAGTCTGCAAACTGAATGCTGGCTCACCTTCCCAACATGGTAAGATTGTCCAATTTAAGCTTATTTTTATAAGGCTACACATCAGGGGTCAGCATACTTTTTCAGCAGGGTCCACTGTCCCTCAGACGTTGTGGGGGGGGCAGACTATATTTTGAAAAAAATAATGAACGAATAACCATGCCCTACAAATAACTCAGAAATGCATTTTAAATAAAAGCACACATTCTACTCATGTAAAAACATGCTGATTCTCGGACCGTCCGCAGGCTGGATTGAGAAGGTGATTGGGCCAGATCTGGCCCCCGGGCCTTAGTTTGCCTACCCATGCTGCACATAGCCTTATAAAGTTTCCCACTTCGAACACCCATCTTTTCCTGGCTCTGGGGATGAGAGGACCTGTGGCAAAAATGCAACCTATTGGTGGGTCCTCTCCCACTTCTGATGCCTGCCCTGCCCTTCGTTTTAAAGTGTCTTCTAACACCCCACAATACCTTTTTGGATTCCCACCCCAAGCCCTGGAAGTTGATTTATTCTGAAGCATTGTGAGAGGAGGAAGCAGAAAGATGGTTTCTACTACCAAACATGGCACCAGTCTCTTGTACCATACTCTACAATGACTTGGGTTGCATTCACACTATAAATTCCATTTTAACCATTACGGAGGATCCTGGGAGCTGTAGTTTGTTAAGAGCGCTGTTCTCACAGAGCTACAGTTCCCAGCACCCTTAACAATCCAAGGATTGTCTGTGAGTATTGTTTGTTCCTTATATGATATCGGGATTTGTGGTTTCCAGCAATTACATATAAAACCATGCAGTTAAAAATATAAAGGAGTTAAAAATAGAAATCAGCCAACTATTATGGAAAAAGGCATTCTTAATTATTAAATAAAGTGGTATAATAGTGTTTTAAATATATGGTGTGCGTGTGACCTTCATATTCAGGACTGTGGGAATGAAACGGGGAAGGCAGCCAGAAGCTGCTCACTGGGGGGGGGGGAGCAGTAAAATAAAAATGGTGCCCAAGGCAGACATTTGGGGTGTGGCCTCACAGAGCACTGGCAGCTATTGCAGTACAGTGGTGCCTCGCAAGACGAAATTAATCCGTTCCGCGAGTGTCTTCGTCTAGCGGTTTTTTCGTCTTGCGAAGCAACCCTATTAGCGGTTTAGCGGCTATTAAAGGCTTAGCGGCTTAGCGGCTTAGCTGCTAAAAGGCTATTAGCGGCTTAGCGGCTTAGAAAAAGGGGGGGAGAGCGAAAAAAAATCTCAACTCGCAAGACATTTTCGTCTTGCGAAGCAAGCCCATAGGGAAATTCGTCCTGCGAAGCAACTCAAAAACGGAAAACCCTTTCGTCTAGCGGGTTTTCCGTCTTGCGAGGCATTCGTTTTGCGGGGCACCACTGTATGCAGTGGGCCTGGCCTTTGCCCTATTCAATACAAAAATGCAGGTGTTTAAAAAGCACAAATCTGCTCTTGAGACTGGTGGATTCCCCCCCCCCTCCTGAATTTGCTTCCGGATGAATGGACCAGCCCCACTGTTCTAAGAATGCCCCATCTGTTCCCTCTCTCTCTCCCCCCCCCCCCAGATTAATTAAGAACAATTAAACTGAGACTCCAAGGCAAACACTCTGGAAACATTAGATTTTCTTTTCTTTTCTTTCTTTTGCAGTGTAATTTATTTACAGAGTATTTTGCCGTCGTCGTCGATGTTATTGTTCAGAATAGTTACTCAGACATGCTGAAGAGGTGGGATTTCCCCAGTCCGCTTGGATAGGAAGTACAGTAGAAAAGGCACACGGTTCTGTTCACCATAAGAGTTGTGCATCAGTCAGCAACTTAAAGCTAACAGATCCTTCTGCCGTGGGACCTTCTTCAATGAGGCACGAGACTGATCTGTCCTGCAAACCTGACCCAAATATGGCTGCCCTCCTGTTTCCTCCCAGAAAGTGGACGCAAAGTCTGGCTTATGTGGTTCCTCTCCGACTGAGTCCCAAAAAAGCAGAAATCTTGCACGAGTCTTTCTGGGGCATCCATTGTTATGAGGATAGGCTCAGCTCTCACCAAGGTGGTAAACCTTTGCTAGGACTATGAAACTTCAGACTCACGTGATTGAAAGTTCCTCCTTAGGAACTTAGAATTTAGTGAACTTAGAAAAGAGCATATCAAAGAGACGAGTTTTTCCCTGACATGCTGGTTTTCTATATGCAGGGGTTTCTTTTCCTTAATGGAGAGGTGATTGTATCATGTGCGCCTACAAGCCCTAGTCTGAAATGATACGGTCTAGGTACAGGTGTATCACTTCCGTGGCCTTAGGTGGAATGCCAGTCTCCATCTTTCCTTTCTTTAAAAAAATAAAAGAACATGTGCCCAGCAGTAAACCTTCTCCTTCAATGAGCTGTCTTCTTCTCATCACAATAGTCCTCTTTAACCTGAATCTCTTGGAGGGGCGCCCACGTACTGGTCAAAGGACTCCAGAAGAGTAAGCATCTTCCCAGCTCTGAATCAATGCCGGCCATGCTTGATCCAGTTTCTGATCATCCATTTTTGCCCCGAGCATCTTTGTACGACTAATCGGAGCCCAAAGTTGGCATCCTTTGACATCTCTACTTCTAGACACCGGCCAGTGTCTCGGCTGATGATTGGGCCGTTCTGTAGGGGTGAAAGAAACGAATACACAATAAGACACAAACCAGAAAATATAATCAATAATCAACAACAACAATAATAATAATAATTTATTTGTACCCTGCCCATCTGGCTGGGTTTCCCCAGCCACTCTGGGTGGCTTCCAACAGAATATTAAAATACAATAGTCTATTAAACATTAAAAGCTTCTCTAATCAAGAAGGAATGGGACTCTCTGAATGAATATTTTGAAAGGCAAGGTTCAAGGGTAGAAATCTGGCTGTGTTTAGAATGATCTCGTGAATGGAAAGAAAAATGTAAATACATATATAGACATATTAAGATAAGAATAATAATGAAATAAAGATAGGCATATCAAGTATGAAAGGGAGGGTTGTGAGATAGGTGGAAGTCAATTATTTATCACCTATGATTTATGTAAAAAAGGTGTTAATGGTTTTTCTAAAGTATTTTTTCTTTAACCATTCTTCTATTTTCTATTTCTTTTCTACTTTCTCTCTTCACTTTCATTATTCTTTCTTTCTTTCTTTCTTTCTTTCTTTCTTTCTTTCTTTCTTTCTTTCTTTCTTTCTTCATCTTTTCTTTTATACTTTGCTTTATTTGTTATTGTATTTTTACGTATGCTTTGTTTCAATGTAGTTACTTTGCAATAATAAATAAACAAACAAATAAATAAACAAACAAATACTGAAAACCGATATATGGTGGACTTGGGGAAACAGATCAAGGCCTTAGAGAAATGGCAGAGGGTTAGGGAAATGATTCATAATGAATTGAAAAAAAATGTTTACAAGTACTTCTCAAAAAAACAAAACAAAACAGAATCCATTTTGTTGGGGATAATTCAGACAGAAATTCCCAGGTGTCAAAAAAGGTTATTTATGTATGCCACTACTGCAACCTGTGTTTTGTTAGCCCAGAAATGGAAAACGAGTGAAATCTCAGCTAAAGAAGAATGGCAACTTAAGCCGATGGAATATGCGCAGGTTGCAGACTTAACATATAGAATAAGAGAACAAGAAGAACATATGTAAACATAATGGAATCCTGAATGGTTTAGTTTATATAAAATATGCAGGGATTTATGCTATGCAAAATGAACCATGGAAAGAGAAGAAGGGAAGTCGTTGATATTTTAAGGTTGTTTAAATGGACATTCTAAAATGTAAAACAGAAGATTTTATAAAAATTATAGGGGGGAGAGATAGAAATGGCAAAGGAGAAAAATTAAAAGCATTGGAGGATACAGTCTACCCTTAAATCCATTGAACAACTTGCTGGAATATGTTTACAAGTCTGCTATTAGATATCTATTTAATTTGATTTCAAGCTTGTCAATATCAGCTAGGAATCGAAGAGCCCTGATGAATCTGGCTAAAGTCCATCTAGTTCAGCCACATGTTTACACAGTAGCCAACTCAGTTGCTAGATGAGCGGGGTATAAATGATAACGTATTATTATTATTATTATTATTATTATTATTATTATTATTATATGTCTGGAAACAAGACCTGAGCGCAACAGCAATGCTCCCAGTTTGTAATTCCCAGCAGTTGCGCAACCATGAAAGCCCAAAGTCTTTACTCACAAGTGAATTTTTTTGACTGAATTCAAAAGAAAGGCTGCCTTTGGCAACAAAACAAAACATAAACTTTTTCAGAACATGGGCGCTGGATTTAGGGTGGTGTGGGTGGTTCTGCTGCACAGGCCACTGAGCTGAGGGGGCGCAAAATTGAGAAGACCCATTTGGCAGCACCAATTCTTGGCCTCACACAGGATGCCATATTACAAAAGATTGCTGAAATCTGATGAGGGCAAGTGACAAACCTGGGGAAAGGGAGATGGAAGAGACTACTGAGAATCCTGAACACAAACACAAAACACTTTAATATTTTGTGACAGGCCCCGCTTGCTTGCCTGCACAGCTGGCTCCAATACCTGTGTAAAATCCCACAGCCTCTGTGCCGGCCTCAAGGTGTCTTCACATTTCTTCAGAGTGGGGGTCCTTCCTTTCCCATCGTCAACGAGACATTTGGAGTCAGGCAGAAATGCAGTAGATCCCAGAGGGCCCAGCTGCAGAAGTCCTTCAGAGCTGTAACGAACAAGCTGGAACCAAATTAAAAAAGAGAAGGCTGCAGTCAAGTAAGCCATGAGGCATTTCTGAAAAAGCAAGACGTGCTAAAGGTCAAGCTTGCCTTGCAATTGAGACTCTTTGCATTAGTATAAAGCTTTCCCTTAACCCCCAGACGTGTGAGTAGAGTTGTTTTTCTCCCTCTCTCTTTAACGCTTGCTGTCTAGGACAGCCTGCAAAACTGACTGTTGGAAGAGTCAGTAAAGGGAAAAGAAAGGACTTCTTCATAAAGCGTGTGGTTAAGCTATGGAAAGGTTTAGGTAAATTCATGGATGATAAGACTCTCGATGGCTAGGTACAAGCCGTGTTGGCTATGCTCTCCCTCTACTTTTGGAGGCAGGGAATGCACTGGGGAAACAGGATTAAACCCTCCACTCAATAGGAGCCAACCGCAAGGGGCCGTGGGTGCCTGGGCACCCACAATAATATAATTGTGGGGGCTGGGACCCACAAAGCCCATGAGAAAAGCTGGCAGGTGTCAGTGGCGCTGCCTGCGAGAGAGAAGCAGTTCAGCTCTGCCCTCTGCAGCCAGCCAGCAAGGCACCCCTTTTCCAGGGAGTGTGTGTGTGTGTGCGTGCCTCAGATGCAGAGGCAGGCACCCACAATCCTGAGGGCGAGATAGCACCCCTGTCCCGCTCACCGACTGGATAGCAGAGAGTTGAATTCTGTTGACTGCAGGATTTTCCTTTGTATCCACTAGCAGGTGATGGTCTGATCCAAGGTGGGTCACAACAGGAGCACTACCACCTTGCACATATATGGTAAAACATTAAGAAATGGGTCCCCCAATCTTGTTATCGTTATTGTTATGGTTCAACTACGAAATTGACTGTGTGAAATTTGGGCTATGATTCTGGCAAAGACCTTTAATGGAATGATAAAAAGAATTTACAATGGGAGCTATGGCGTTTTTTTTACGGAGACATCAGCTTGCTAGCAGCTGGAATAAGATTACAGGAGGGAACTTTGGTTATCTGCCCAGTGTTAACGGTGAAAGGCGACATCCCCCTCGATCTTGGCTGTGACTCACTAAGAGATGTCTTTGTGCAGAAAGTGAAAGTGGATGAGAATGTTGGATTACAACAGGACAATATTTCACACAGAACTACAAAGGATTAACCCACTTGTTAAATGAACTCAGAGGCTGTTAAAAATAAACGAAGGATCAACATTGGAAATGTTGATCGGGACTACCTGAACTAATTAAGGAATGCAGAAACAATATTAGATCATCACTCCCTGAACTTCAGAGCATGGGAAGTCACCCAAAGATACATAATTCGGTATGATTATTCGGCTGTTTTGTTGTACTATAATTGTTGTTGTTTATTTGTTTAGTCGTGTCCAACTCTATGTGACCCCATGGACCAGAGCACGCCAGGCATTCCTGTCTTCCACTGCCTCCCACAGTTTGGTCAAACTCATGCTGGTAGCTTTGACAATACTGTCCAACTATCTCGTCCTCTGTCGTCCCCTTCTCCTTGTGCCCTCCATCTTTCCCCACATCAGGGTCTTTTCCAGGGAGTCTTCTCTTCCCATAAGGTGGCCAAAGTCTTGGAGCCTCAGCTTCAGGATCTGTCCTTCCAGTGAGCACTCAGGGCTGATTTCCTTAAGAATGGATAGGTTTGATCTTCTTGCAGTCCATGGGACTCTCAAGAGTCTCCTCCAGCACCATAATTAAAAATGTATTATAATTAGGAATGATTAAATGTGGTTTTTATTGGATCGTTAAAGTGGAAAATTTAATAAATATCATGAAATGAAATGAAAAGAGAAGAGAAGAGAAGAGAAGAGAAGAGAAGAGAAGAGAAGAGAAGAGATGGGTTCCCCAAACACGTTTGGGTTAAAAGTGAATCCTGGGTCTGAAAAGGTTGAAGACTACCCTGACTGGCATTGACCCTCATGTTTCAGACCTCTCTGACCCTTCTGCATGCAGAGCAGATGCTTGACCGCTTCCCCACCCAGGGGCGTCTTACCCATAGAGGCTAGTGGCGCAGGGCACCAGGGCGCCAAGTTCTGTAGGGCACCAGGGAAGAGGTGGAGGCTGGACGCGATACCTAAGGCATGAGCTCACCACCCTCACCCACCTCTGCCATGCCATGCTGAAGCAGCGCCGCACCCGGAGCCTCTGTCTGCCATGGCCACTGTGGCATGAAGCAGCCAGCTGAGCCGGGAGACGCCATGTCCAGCCCCTGCCGGAGGAGCCGCCATCCAGCCACTGCCCGTCTCCTCCAGCCCCGCCAGCAGTGCCGTCCTCCCTAAAAAACTCTGGGAAAGGGGGGGGGGCGACGGGAGCTTTGCACCATGGCGCCGGATATGCTTAAGACGGCCCTGTCCTCCCCATCTATCCAGGATGGCTTTCTGAAATTCTACAGTGGGGGATTCTGCATTCATTTTAACATGGAGCGAAAACAGCCCTGCCTATAAATATGCAGAGGTCCCATAAATGGCATCTGTTACTTTAGGGCTCTTTGAAAAGAAAAGAACGGAAGAAAAAGGGGGAGGGGGAGGAGAGGGAAAGAAAGTTCATGCGTACCGCTGCTTGCAAGCAGTAATGGCTTAACACAACCAGCACATAATATGCTAATCTTTCCTGTAGGAGTAGAATGCCCTTTGGAATTCACTCTTTGTTCTCCTTTTTTAAATGACTAGATTGCATGTCGGAAGCTGTTCTTAATAAAGAAGCCATCTGCGGAGCAAATGCAAGGCACCAGGAGGGAAGGAAATTGAATGTGCTGGGGGGGTGCAAGGATTTTTTCCCTTAATGTACTGATTGTAGTGGGGTCTTACTGGGGGGTGGGCAGGGTTGTGAAAGCAAGTAAGAGGAGAGCTGGTGGTATATCATGAAGGCAGCATTTCTCAAAACCGCTGGAACTTCCCCTAAGAGTGTTTATAAACCCCACCAAGCCTGGAGCTCTGGGTTTTCTAGTTCTGTTTCCAAAGGGGAACTGATGCAGTACGCTACCCATGCTGTTATTTCTTATTCTTTTTAGGAAGATAGGTAGCGGCCTTCTACAGAGTCAAACCAGGGGTCCATGCCGCAAAATATTGTTTACACGCCATCACATCCTCAGTGAGAGATTCCAGGGGTTCCAGGAACTTACTCATGGTTTGGTTTCCTTGGAAACGGAGGTCAGCGGAGACTGTGGTCTCTTTAGCATATGTGGCTTTATTTACACATGTACAGGTGAAACTAGAAAAATTAGAATATTGTGGAAAAGTTCATTTATTTCAGTAATTCAACTTAAGAGGTGAAACTAATATATGAGATAGACTCATGACATGCAAAGCGAGATATGTTAAGCCTTTATTTGTTATAATTGTGATGATCAATTAAACAATCTAAGCATGGGATGGAGGAGCTCACAGCATTAGCATGTCTGCAGAGCTGGATTCTCTCTCTCTCTTTTTTAAAAAAAATAATATTTATTAAAAGTTTAAGAAATAAAGAGAGAAATAAAAAAGAAAGAAAAAAATAAACAATACAAATCAAAACATTACAGTACATATAAAAAAGCAAAAGACACAATACATCAAAACAAAAACAGAAGCAAAAACAATTAAAAACACATCCAATATGTCCATATTTTTATCTTTCATTAGCTTGTTTCCTCGACTTCCTCACACCTCCCTTTTTGTGTTCTAGTTATTAATTATTTCAGCAAATCCTTTCCATCTTTCACTGTTTTCTATCATTTAGTTATCTTAATTTATTTCAACCTTATCTTACCATTAAAACCCTAAAACTTATTTATACTTAACTCCTTATAACATTTCTACTAAAGCCATATAATTTCATTCCAACATTTTTCTAACACTCATTAATTTTGCAACACTCTAAATATTTTTTTTTAAAAAACTTTTTTCCCAATCTTCTTCCACCGTCTCTTCTCCCTGGTCTCGGATTCTGTCAGTCCTTTCTATCAATTCCATATGGTCCATCAACCTGGTGACCTTCTGTCCGAGGCTCTTAACTCCTTTCCATGTCCCTTCTGCAGCTCTTCTTCGTATTTATAGATGTACTTTACTTTATCTTCTGCTGATCTTGTTCTTAATTTCCTTCCTTTGGCACTGAGGAGTAGATCTCAGGGAAACTCCAACCTAACAATGTCCTTATTCCTTCTCGACAGGTCAGCCCATTCTCCATAGTCAGAACTAAAGTCCAAAAGATATTTCAGAGCACCAATCTCCCCCTGACCCAAATCCAAATCCCAAAGGCCAGAACATCCCTGCATAAGAGGATCTATCCAACTTTCCTTCTCCAATCCAAGCGGGGCTCCATCCCACCAAATCTGGCTTTCTCTATATTCAATCGTAAAAGGCAACAGCTTATGTTCATCAAATTGCCTCTGTGAGGCCGGGGCTCTCTCTGCTTGAATTACTTGAGGTTCAACAACAACTTTCTCCTTCGTCTTCTCCACAGCTTGCCATGTCAAAACAGATTCCTGAATCAAATCCTGAGTAGTTTCTGCATAGGTATTCACTTTTAGTCCTAGATCAGTCATTTTTGGTCCCAAATTGTCAATTTTAATAATCATCACGTCCGTCTTCTCATGAAGCTGTTCCAATAAAGCACTTGTCTTGCAAAATACAATCACTAAGGCTTCTTCTGTCAACATTCTTGTCCAAGGTCAATCTCTGATTCTCACGGTCTTTAATCTCTACAGCTGGAAAATTCCCCAGCTCCACTCCTGCAACAGTTTCGAAAGCTCCCTCTAGAGGAAACAGTTTCTATTTGTATCCATCCTTTTAAGCGCAGGTCCAGCAACAAAGTTAGTTTAGATTTTCAGGTTTTTTTTATCCTTTTTAAGTGCAAAAGGAAACAATGGAAACAATATATTTCTCTTATTTAACAGTCTGTCAACATACGTTTTATTCACAGTCAATGAACTTTCCCAAAACGTCAATCTTACTGGCAGCCCATTCCCAGGTTCGAAACGGTGATAATTTATCTTTCTTCACTCTCTCTCCAAGGGGGGTTTAGTAATTTTAACCGATGGAGATTTAATCCTTTACAAAAGACTTTGCAGGCTTTAGCTTGCAACGTCTTTGCTTCAATCTATTTACAAAAGAGGAAGGCGGACTTCCTGTTTGGAACCTTCCCGTTTCGATGCCAAATTAAGATATTTAGAGATCCAATTTTCCCTTCTACTCACGGGTAGTTGTTTAGAGTCCAATTGCCCACAGGAAAAAGTCAGTGCTCTCCGGCAACAGCAATGCGGCTTCACTCCGTGAAAGAAGCAGTCGATTTGAAGCACCGCACCGCTCACCCCACGTCGCTCCGGATCCCCGAAACCGGGTTTCCCTGCGAGTAGGGGAGGCGCAAAAGGTGCCAGCCGAATCCCACGTCCACAGGCTTCTCCCACCTGTGGTTTTTAATAGGTCTCCGCCTCGCCGTGGCAGTCCAGACCCTAATCTCCACGGAGCGGATTCCTCCCGATCAGAGGAAATCCGCCATTGCTGGAGGCGCTGACCCGGAAGTCCCCAAATTACAGAGAGAGCTGGATTCTCTGTTGGGTTACCAGAGGAGCCCCAAAGTCCAGTGCAGTACAGTGAAACCTTGGTTCCCGAAAATAATCCGTTCCAGGAGTTGGTTTGACTCCTGAAACCGTTTGAAAACCAAGGCACAGCTTCCGATTGGCTGCAGAGCTTCCTGAACTCAAACGAAAGCCGCACCGGACATTCAGGATCCCAAAAATGTTCACAAACTAGAACATGTACTTTTGGGTTTGCAGCATTCAAGAGCTGATTTGTTCAACAAGTAAGCCATTTGAGAACCAAGGTACCACTGTATAAGCAACTCTCTGCATCTCAGCCACTATTTGGCCTATTGTTCTCCATCACTTAGCTGCAGCTATTGCAACCTAGCCCATTGTTTGAGATAAGGATGAGAGCACTTCAGTGGCCAGCTAAGCTCATTGCCTTATAAAGAAACTTGTCTGACCAGTTCAGCAACCTCCTCTACTGGATTCTAACCCTCACTGGATACAGAATCACAGGCCAGGAATGGATCCAAGGACATCATCCAGACTGACTCCACCTGCCTCCCCAAACCCTTCTTAACACTATTATCTACACAGGCTGACAATAGTTCTCCAGGTTTTGAGGACAGGATTATTTTCCAGCTCTTTTTGGAGATTCCAGTGATTGAGCCCGAGACCTGGTGCATACTCTATCACTGAGCTGTTCCCTCCTCTGTTGTACAGATCATTCACACTTGCCACTAGTGCTGTGCTGAATTTTTTTTTCTCCCCGCCCCCCCTCTCTTCTAGTCATGAGAAAAGAAATTGGATTTGAAAATTACTGAAAGGGTAGAAAAATTCAATGAAATTCTTGTGTCTGGGATGCAGGATTTTCTGCTTTTGTTTTTTGTTTAACATGAAAAACCCATTACACCCTTGGCTGGGCTGTCCTATAAGTATGAGAAGTCAGGAAGGCTGTCCAATGTGCTCCTAAGAACTGGTCATTATTATTGTTGTTATTGTTATTTAGAGCCAAGACTTAATTTTCACAAAATCAGTGCAGAAAGGGTTTTTGTTTTTTGTTTTTTAAGGAAGGACTTCCCTTAAAAACAAAATTAGTCAGCCTGATCCTACCAATCTCAGGCACTTGGAAGCCCACCACCCTATCTTCTCACACTTCAGTTAAATCAAAGGGAAAGATATCTTGAGGTTAATGCTGGAATGGGACTTTTTCAAATCAAGAAACATGGCCGGCTGGGGATCTGCTGGCCCTCCAGATGATGAAGGGCTCTAATTCTCATCAGCCCCAACCAACACTGTGAATGGTCAGAGATGATGGGATCTGTAGTCCCACAGAACATGTAGGGCTGCAGGTCCCCCATCCTAGCAGACAAAGGTTTTCCCTCTGAGAACTATCTTGACCACGCAGCAGAGGTGTTCTTTACCATTAGGGTTTAATAATAATAATAATTTGCAAATCATATTTAGCAAGAAATGGTGAACCCCCACCATGAAGATTTATTATTATTATTATTTTATCTCCGCGGAACATTTTGCAGATAGCAAAGGGCTGGGATCCTTCTTATGTAGCCGAGTTAATTAACGATCACAAAGCCGAAAAAGCTTCCCTCATTTCGCCACAATTTGCAAAATTAATTTGGTGTGAGGGCTGCAGCTGCACCAGCCTCTCAAGGATGCTCAGGCAGAGGTGTGAAGAGGTCTGACAGCTAGCAGCCGATGATGTTAAGCAGACACGCAAATAATCATCACCGTCGTAATAATAAGTTTATTATTTATACCCCGCCCATCTGTCTGGGTTTCCCCAGCCACTTACAGGATATATCAACGGTAATAAAGCATCAAACATTAAAAAACCATCCCTCATCCTTCAAGCACAGACGCAGTCCCACCTGGCACTGAAACATTTCTCACGCCAACCTGAAGCTGGTTTGAAAGTGCTAAGCAAACTTCCGCCTGCCTGCATTCAATCAATAGGTGGTTTGCCATGCTCTGTACATGCGCAGCAGCCTCAGGAACTCCAGGAGCTGGAAGCCAACAGCCAGGGGACAAAACCAAGAGTCAGGACCAGGATGATCCAGAAGCCAACCTGGATGGGTAGAGGCAGTCCAAGGCCTGAAGGTACTGTATTTTTCGCCCTATAGGACACACTTTTTCCCCTCCAAAAATGAAGGGGAAATCTGGGTGCATCCTATGGGGCGAATGCAGGCTTTTGCTGAAGCTTGGAGAGCGAGAGGGGTCGGTGCGCACTGACCCCTCTCGCTCTCCAGGCTTCAGGAACACATCTGCAGCCTAGGCAGCCCTACAGGAGGTCCGGCAGGGATGTCTAGGCTGCGGATAGCAGCCTGCTGCCCAGCGCAAGGGGCGCCCTGAAGCAGAGCGCCCCCCGCGCCAGGCAGACACCTGCAGCGTGGGGAGCCTTGCAGGAGTTCCCCGCAAGGCTCCCCACGCTGCGGATAGCAGCCTGCTGCCCAGCACGAGGGGCGCCCTGAAGCAGAGCGCCCCCCGTGTCAGGCAGACATCCGCAGCGTGGGGAGCCTGCAGGAGTTCCCCGCAAGGCTCCCCACACTGCGGATAGCAGCCTGCTGCCCAGCACGAGGGGCGCCCTGAAGCAGAGCACCCCCCATGTCAGGCAGACATCCGCAGCGTGGGGAGCCTGCAGGAGTTCCCCACAAGGCTCCCCACGGTGCGGATAGCAGCCTGCCGCCCGGCAGGTGGGGCGCCCTGAAGCAGAGCGCCCCCCGTGCCAGGCAGACATCCGCAGCGTGGGGTGCCTTGCAGGAGTTCCCCGCAAGGCTCCCCACGCTGCGGATAGCAGCCTGCCGCCCGGCGGGCAGGGCGCCCTGAAGCAGAGCGCCCCCGCGCCGGGCAGACATCCACAGCGTGGGGAGCCGTAGCAGCCTGCTGCCCGGCGGGGCACCCTGAAGCAGAGCGCCCCCCGCGCTGGGCAGACATCCGCAGCGTGGGGGGCCTTGCAGGAGTTCCCCGCAGGGCTCCCCACACTGCGGATAGCAGCCTGCCACCCCGCAGGGGGGGGCGCCCTGATGCAGAGCGCCCCTCGAGCGGGGCAGACATCGGCCAGCCCCACAAGCTCGGGGGACAGCAGGGAGGCGCAGCGCCACCATCCCGCTGTTCCTCGACCTGGTTCTGTTTCCCCGACCTGCTTTTGGGGGGGAAATAAAGGGAAATGAAGGCATCGGCTGCTATCATGAAGCAAATTTAGCACCCTTGGATTCAGCTGACAGTCCCATTTCCAGACTATCCTAATTAACCAGGTGTGTCAGGAGTGCGTGCAGGAGCCAGGCCTTGGGACCACCAGGGTTTTGCAGGACTGGGGCCTTCCTAAGTTTGTTCTGAAGAGGCAAGGAGTGGCCACACAGGTGAGGCCAATTGGTAACCCACAGCACCTGGTGGCAAGAGCCGGGAAGGGATATAAGGTCAGCATTTCCCTTTGGCTCGTTGCCACAGCAACACGCTTCCTGCCTTTGGCTTCTTGTTTCCTGATCCTCCGAACCTTGACTTCATGACTCCTTGCTTCATGATCCTAGGACCCTTGTTTTCGTGACTCCCTGCTTCCTGACCCTTGGACCCTTGGCTTCTTGACTCCCAGCTCTCTGACCCTCAGACTCTTGGCTTCTGGACTCCTGGCTTCTGGACTCTCACTCCTACTCCCAACCTGCCATCTTGCCCCCGGTCTCAACATCTTCAGCCGGGACTTCGATCGCCCGTGGACCGGACCATGACAAGGTGTCTTGGCTCACATGCGTATGATATTTCATCCAGCTTTTCTGGTATGGAGGGCAGGGGGACAAAGAGAAAATCAAAGCCCAGAGGGACATTCTCTGGAAGATAAAGTGCAAGGAAGAGTGTTGGACTAAGATAATTCTTGGAGTTTCCTTCCAACTCTATAATTCTATGATTCTAAGACGAGATGCTTTGAGGGTGACTGTTGCTGTTATAGTTATCGCCAATTTGCCCCCAGGCCGGGTTCAATGTCATTTTGTTAATTCACAAAGGGTTGTGGTTAACTAAGATGTGCTTGGAGTAGATCCATTGCAACAAATAGACCTAAGTTTATCATGCCCACTAATTTCAAGGGTCTACTCTGAGCAGGGCTAATATTGGATGTGGCCCAAAGTACCATCTGATTCCTTATGCTCCACCTCAGTTGCTGAGAACTTCTGATGGGAAACTTGGCGGTTGCCCACATCCTTGGGGTTCAATCATCCTTTACCATGGACTGAGTTTTTAATGAGGCACTCTCTGCCCTGTGGAACTCCCTGCCAATAGAACTTGATACCCCTTTTTTTAAAAAAAACCCCTGAACAGTTCAGACAGGACCTTGGAATGTGACACTCCCCCCTTTTAACCAACCTGTCTTTATTGATGTTGCTATTGTTGTTGGATGATTCTGTGTGTATGTGTGTGTGTGTGTGCATTGCAGATTATACATAATTCAATAAAACTAACACATCAATAAATAGTGTTATGACTTGGTGGGTGCCAGAATTCTAATCCCTATAATACTAACAAGTGTTAAAATATAAGACAGGCTAGTTTCCTCCTGAAGTGATCTTAGGGCAGAGTTGTGTGTGATGGGGGAGAAAGGGGGAGAAAGCAGGTTGGAAAGGCAATGAAAAAAAGATGGCTGATTTCTGCTTGAATCTAAGGGAGAAGACCCTATTGGAGTGTTAATGCTGCGAACCATTCCATCATAGGCTCAGGCTGTATATATGTGTGAATAAACCACACATCACAAAGACACCACAGTCTCCTCTGTGCCTCATTCTCCAAAGGAAACACAAACCCTGGGTAAGTGCCTAGAACTCTGGGAATTCCACTTGGAGATTGGGGTGGCACACAACAATACCATTGGGCCAAGAGATTGTCAGAAAAATATAGGGCAACCAGAACCATTTCCCCTCATCGTGTTCCTTTTGTACAAGGCAGGTTCTTGGAGGATGTGGACGGCCCCCTTTGTTTGGCCAACAGGAAAATGGCCAACATAATTAAAAGCTAGGTGAACTTGTGTCAGCATCTTGCTAAATAGGGCTCTCCACGAAAACCTTACTTGAATCTAATTAAGTGGCTCTTTTCTGTTTCTGTCTTCCTTCCCCTCCCCACCCCCAATTTACCAAAGGCCAAATTTGCTGCGGAAAGTGCCACAAGCCCATCCAAGATGGATGTTGTGACAGTGACAACAGAGCACCCAGTTGGTTCAGCTGCAACAATTAAGAAAGGAACACACACACATAATTTTGCCTGTAATATTAATGTTCAAGCTGACACCCGCAGTCCAAACCAATAACATGTACGGCTAATCTTCAGGTAATTGTTTGGTGGGTGATAAGGTCAGAATTATTTATGCATGAATGCATGAGTGACAATTCATTAATGCCGTTCCAATTTGGAAGGCACATCAGAAAGAGCTAAAATGGCTTTGTGGTAGGAGGGTTATGTGGGGAGGGGGACCATCTGGGATTTAAATGATATCTGATTTTCATTAAAAAGTAAGGAATAGCAATAGAAGCATGATCAGAAGAGATTTTCTTTTAAAACCTCAAGGCACACAGAATAAAATAATCATCATCGTCTTTGAATGGTTAGGGCAAAATGCAGAGGAATGGTTTAGAATGAAAAAATAATAATAATTAAAGAAATGATTCAAAATTCAAGCCTAGAAATATGAATATATGGGCTGAAATCCCTATGGGTCCTGAGAAGATTAAAACTGTGTATTTAATACTGAGTCAAAGTTTAAAGGATTGGATGTGGCCATGACTAAAGACCTGAATCGCACAGGGTGCAGAAGAGCAGTGGCGTCACAACAGGGGGGGGGCAGGGGTGGTGGTCGCCCCCAGGCACCATGTCTGGGGGGGGGGGACAAGAAGGCACCCCGCAGGGCTCGTGGTTGCGTGAGCAGCCATTGCGCAGCTGCATGTGGAGGATCCTCCGTTCACTGCTGTAGCCGCGAGCAGAGGATCCAGGCGCCGGCGGCAAACCGCTATGTATAGTTCATGTGCAGCGTCGCACGCATGTGCTGTACATAATGATGGCGCACATGCGCTGTACATAGCAGTTTGCCGCTGGCGCCGCTCGAGCGCCGTACGGACAGCAGTGGGATCCCTCTGTTGCCACTACAACTGCGAACGGAGGATTCTCCGTTCATGGCTGCAGCCGCAAGCAGAGGATCCCAGTACTGTCCGTATGGCGCTAGAGCGGTGCCACCGGCAAACCGCTATGTACAGCGCATGTGTGGTATCGCTATGTAGGGTGCATGCATCTTACGTAGCGATGCCACACATGCGCCCTATGTAGTGATGTCCCATCCCGGGTGTCATGATGCCTTTGTTTGCACCTGCAGAAGACAGATGGATTGACAGCCTTGGGGTTGGTGGGATACGGGAGGAGGTGAATACATAGTACCATAGAGTTGGGAAGGTCCTGGTAGGCCACCCAGCGCAACTTCCTGCTCAGTGCAGGAAAACCAGAGTTAGCACCCCCAACATGTGGCTCCAAATTCTGCTATAAGACATAGATTCCACCACCCTTCTAGGCAGTGGAGGCTGGTCCATTCAGGGAGATGGAGTGCTGCATTACCAAACTCGGTCTACCCCTCAGCCGGAGCCCCACATGCCCCAAAAAGAAAATGTGTATAAAATCCACGAAGGCATGTTAATTGTGAGCTGGAGTACAAAGTGTATGTGTGTAAGTTGTTGGCAGAGGAATAGCTGAAATGTTTTGACTGCACATGGAAACAGCACAACTATGCATCCCATTAGCATTTTCTTTGCACAGAAAATGTGTCATACAGTTCCTGTAACATAAAAATCCATTTAAAATATCAAATGGTTGTTGGTGGGTTTTTTTGCTTGCTTCTTTTTTTTTTTTTGCAAGAGACGAACTGAAAGCCATTGTGGTGGAATTAATAACACAGGCATACACACAGTTTTATTGTGGTCCATCGACCTAAATTACACAGTACAACAATAGTATATGGAATTATTAAGGTGTAGGATATGTTCTCTGGACACCTGGGTTCAAATCTCTGCAGAACTATGAGGCTCAAGCTGATGCATAGCATCTCAATAGGCTTGAAGAAAGAATACCCGATGCCCAGGGCTGGCATCAAGGGTTGGCATGCCTGTGTATCTGCTGAGGACCCGCTCCTCAGTGTGGGGTCCACTGACAAGAGCTCTTTAGATTTGCTGCAATGAGGGGGAAGATTCACTGAGGGTGGGGTCACAGAGGGTCTCTTGTCAAAGGGCCCTCCAAAACTTGGAAGCAATACTGACCACACCTCTCCATCCTGCCCCCGGACCCCTGGTGCCTAGAAACACAGGAAGGGATGTAGGAAGTGGCCTCATACTGAATCAGAACATTGGGTCCGTCTAGCTCAATATTGCCTACTCGGACTGGCATTGATTCTCCATCTGTGCAACTTGTGCAAAGGATGGCAACCAAGATGATCAAGGATCTGGAAACTAAGCCTTATGAGGAGCGCTTGAAGGAGCTGGGTATGTTTAGCCTGGAAAACAGGAGGCTGAGAGGAGAAATGATAGCCATCTTCAAATACAGTGATACCTCGGTGTAATAGGTATGAGTTACTCGTACGTAAGCTGGTGCCTTTCTCGGTTAATTTGCCTTGTTAAACCTTTCTGACTGCACAGCCCCTTCTCATCGTGGCTGCCTCAGTCACTGGCAGAATCCGTCAGTGGGCGTTTCTTGAACCTCTTCCAACATAAAAGTTGTTTGACACCCAGTCTCCTCCTCCTCTCACTGCGCGAGAGTCTTCTGCGCAGGGAAGGCGTGGGTAGCGGAGGACCTGGGCTCTCCTCACTGATGTCCAGTGAAGAGTCCTGGAGCCCTCTCTCCAATTCCCCCGTCTGCCCCCCTTTATCCCTGGTGTTGCGCTGATTGGCTTCCCCCTCTACTGAGCTGTTTCTCCCCCTGCTGCTGGGTCCTTCGCCAGCATCATCTGGGAGCCTCCCCTTCGCCTCTCCCTCCGATGTCAGTTCCCTGACACTTGGGTTACAGATGCTTCAGGTTACAGACTCGGCTAACCCAGAAATAGTACCTTGGGTTAAGAACTTTGCTTCAGGATGAGAGCAGAAATCACACAGCGGCAGTGGGAGGCCCCATTAGCTAAAGTGGTACCCCAGGTTAAGAACGGAATTCCAGAACAAATTAACCCGAGGTACCACTGTATCTTAAAGGTTGTCACATGGAAGAGGGAACAAGTTTGTTTTCTCCTGTTCTTGAGGGTAGGACTTGAACCAATGGCTTCAAGTTGCAAGAAGGGAAATTCAGACTAAACACACAGAAAAAACTTTCTGACAGTAAGAATTGTTTTACAGTGGAATGGTCTCCCTTGCGATGTTATGGGTTCTCTGTCCTTGGAGGTTTTAAAGCAGAGATTGGATGGTCATCTGCCAGAGATGTTTTAGCTGAGATTCCTGCATTTCAGGGGGTTGGACTAGATAAGCCTTGGGGTCTCTTCTAACTATAATTCCATGATTCTATGATTCTAGAGTTTCAGACAAGGAGTCTTTCTCAGCCCTACCTGGAGACACCAGGGAATGAATCTGGGACTTTCTGCATGCAAAACAGATATTCTTCCACTGCCCCGCCCCTTCCCTGAAATGTATCTCATCATTTGTAATCTAGTTGTACTTACAGATGGGCAAATATGTCAGTTATGTTCACTCTCAGGTTAATATTTCTCAAGTCTTCCATTCACTTCTCCACATTTCCACACAAGTTTGTAATGTCTTTTTAAAAAGCCCTTATGAAAACTCACCAGCGTTTTAGTGAGAACTTATCCTAGTATACTGTCAGGCTTTGGGGAATCAGCTCCCTCCCACAGGGCAGCCCAGAATCAGAGAAATGATAAGAGTTCTTACCAAGCAATTTATTCACAGAGAACGATGAAGGAATGCAGCTTCCCTAAAATGGTATTTCTCTATCTGAGCTCCCCCCCCCTCCTTTCCTAGCAACAGCACTTCCCCTTATGGCGGCTGCCAGGGGCTAATAGTCTCCGAGTCCTTTGCTCTCCCACTTTCAATGCACGCCGGGTTCTGGGAGACGGAGGGTCAGAAATGCTCTCCAGCGATAATGTGTCAGCTGGCTGCTCTGTCTCTGTCTCCCCCTTCTCTTCTCCCAACACCTCCCAGCTCTTCTGTTCACCCGTCTCTGAGCTGTGATCTTCCCCAAACCACTGCTGCAATTCAGCACTGCCTTCCTCTTCTCTGGAAAGCTCAGGAGGGGGTTCCTCCTCAGTCTTGTCCTCCTCAGTTCAGTCCCTGACATGTACACATGTTCCCCTCTTTATTTTCAACTTTCTTGGGCACATGAAACTAACCACAATTACCTTGAATTTCTGCTTAACCCTCAAGAAAGAAGGGCATTTTTGCTGGCCAGGTTTAATTCAAATCCATCCAACCTCCTTTGGGGAAGGTTCTCAAGCAGGGTGGAAGGAGAAAGAACTTGCCCGTGTGAAGACCACCTGGTGGAAACCCTTACACATAAGGTTCTTAATTATAAACTATATGCTGATCTCCATCAGCAATTTCTAGATCAACTCTGCATCCCCAAATGGAAACCAGAGTCGGAGGCCATACATTTTCTATTACTGGGGAATGATCAGGAGCTCACCAAGTTAGTGGCTAGTGGCTAAATATCTCTATTTGTTTTTTTGTCGTCGAAATACACTGCAGACGTCTGATCTTCCTGGAGACCTAGAGATGTGACGATAGACTGTTCTGCCTCCTTTCTTTTAGCAAATGTTTTGGGCCACTGGGGAAGTGGTAATTTTGCATTGATTTGTTTTGGATGTTTGTATGTGATGCCAATAAAAGGTTTGATGATGATGATATAAACATATCCCCATAATCACCCCTAATAACTTGCATTTTTATGTCTTGCTACCACTCAGCAGAGATTGGGGTTTGGCGGGCCACTTCTTTAACATAACAGTAAGGGTGTTTCCCCCCCCCTCATAACATGAGAACTCGTGGGCATTCAATGAAGCTGAATGTTGGAGGATTCAGGGCAGAGAAAAGAAAAATAATTAAACTGTAGAAAGAGGATTGGACAAACTTGTGGAGGATAAAGCTATCAACAGCTACTAGCCACAATAGCTGAGCTCTGCCTCCATGCAAAGTTCGGAGGCATGCAAATTGCAAAGAAGAGCTGTGCTTCGGTTCACATATCAGTTCAAGAAGTATGAATCGGGCAGTTTCTCCTTAAAATGCAAACAAAATCAAATTTGCCACGGAAGAAATGTAATAACATATGATCTCATCTACCTGGGAGGACATGCCGTGACACGGGTAGAGAATGGCTTTGTCATCGTCTTCTGCACCCTGGTCCAAACAGAAGCCACTGGCTTTGCTGTTGCGAACCTGAAATCAACATCAGGGTAGGAGGGAGGGGAAAAGAGAAATTTAGCCAATATTGTGATGTTCTGATGGATGTCTTATATGATCCTAGCTCTGGGATGGGGAACTTCCAGGTGATGATGGATTCCAATGCTCACCAACCCCGGCCAGAATAGGGTGATGGCAGTTGAAGTGCAACAAAATCTGGAGCAGTGAATGCTGCTTCATTTGAGCAAATGGGGTACTGGTCCACCAACCACCATGTGCCTTCAGCCAGCTCTCCCGCCTGCCTTCTCACTTAAAACCAATCCAGGGGCTGGCAATGCCTGTCAGCTTCTTCTTCTTTGGTCTCAACGCTGTCCTTCTATTCTAGAACAGAACAAGGAGGAGCCTGGGGCTAGAACTACCATTAGTTAGCTCCACATCTCATGGGTTCTGGCTCCACCTACTGTTGAGCTCCCAGCCTTCTACCTTACCAGTCTCAGTGGTTACCAACCAACACTTATCTGGAGGGTATCATGTAGGTTGGCCTTGGTGTAGGGGAATTCTCTAACCCAAAGCCTTAGTGGAGGGCAGGGGGCAGGTCCTGGTTCGAGCTCCTACATCTCCCAGCTGTCTTATATGTTCTCACAAATCTCCACAAAAAGCTTGCAATACCTTGAGAAGCAGAGTTTCAGACAAGGGACATTCCTGTCCTTGGCTGGGGATGTCAGGGGTTGAACCTAGAACCTTCTGAGTGCAAAACAGATGTTCTACCACTGAGCCACAGCCCTTCCCTGTTCTGGAGCAGCTTAAACTTATTTTTAAGCAAAGTAAATAGGATGCTAACCACCAGGGAGTTTCCCTGAAGGAAGAAAAACACACTCATTCACTTCCCCTGACACCCCATTAATCCTTCTTTTGCGTATCAGTTAGGGGCTGCATAGCCAACTTGTTCTTCTGCGAAAAAAGACATGAATTGTCCTTACAGGCAGAACACACACATTCTGATGACTTGGACTAGACATTTATTTGTGGAGTATGACATGAAAGATGATGAATTAGAAATACACATCGTAAACAGCCCAGTCCCAATCCCACTCTGAATAACCCTGATGAGATATCTGGATCCCATCTATTGGATGAAATACATCACACTTCCTGATTGCCACCTAAAGATAAGCACACAGATCCTGCGACAGAGGAATGTCAGAAGAGACTTGTTGGGTCAGACCAAGGATTCATCTGGTCCAGTATCTTGCTTGCCATCATGGACAACCACATGCTTCTAGGAAGCCCACAAGCAGAGCTTAAAGGACACTTGCCTTCGATGTAGCAATGGGCACAAACTTGGAACTTGCTCCCACAAAGGGCAGGGTTGGCCAACAACTTGGATGGCTTTAAAAGAGAACTAGACACATTCATATTTAACTGTCTACTAGTCACCACAGCACTGAGAGACCCCTGTTCCCCCTCACAGGGCTACAGTTCCCAGAGTGGTTTTACAATCAATCTCTCTTCTCAGGGAACTTTGGGAATTGTTGCTCTGGGAGTTGGCTAGAGGGTCTCTCAACAACCTTAATGAACTATGCTTCCCAGAAGGCTTTGTGAAGAAGCCATGGCTATTTAAAGTGGTACAATACTTCTTCAAATGTACAGTGCAGGTGGGGTCTATGTTCAGCTATGGAGAGGTACCCTGACATCAAGCAATAAGTGGCACCCGCCCTGTGGAATGCCCTCCCACCAAATGTCAAAGAGAACAACAACTTCCAGACTTTTGAAGATATCTGAAGGCAGCCCTGTTTAGGGAAGCTTTTAATGTTTAACAGATCACTGTATTTTAATACTTTGTTGGAAGCCTCCCAGAGTGGCTGGAGAAACCCAGCCAGATGGGTGGGGTATAAATAAATTATTATTATTATTATTATTATTATTATTATTATTATTATTATTATTATTATTACTGTGGAAATCGGAGTACTGGGGGGGGGGGCGAAGGTCTCCTAACCAGTTTCCTCACCTTTAAAAAACTTTTTCTGGGGAAAGCCATGGCTGTGAGCATCCTTGAAGCTTTCCATCCCCTTCTGCTCTGAGCCACAATATAAATATTGTCTGACAGCACAGCATGCCACAAGGCCACCCAACCTGCCTTCCCAAGCTGCTGCCAATTAAAGAATGCCAACTGTTAAGCGGTAGCAGAGTCAGTTTACGACAAGCGTGCTACCCAGGTATAAGGCGACGACAGGCATTTTACAACTCATCCTTTAAAAAAAAGAAGTGACTTCAGTTGGTAGGAAATATATTTTTACAACCCTTTCAATATGTTTTATGTCCACCTCAACATATTTAGTTCCTTCAGCCTCTGGAGTCTCAGTCTGGAGACTGGAGATTGTCAAATAAGCCACAAAGCTGTGGCCCAGCAAGGGGAAATTCAATCATAATTTCTTCTGAAATCACACTACCTGTGACTTAGTCCAAACCAGTACAGTGGTGCCCCGCAAGATGAATGCCTTGCAAGACAGAAAACTCGCTAGACGAAAGAGTTTTCCGTTTTGGAGGTGCTTCGCAAAACGAATCTCCTATGGGCTTGCTTCGCTAATAGCGCTAAGCCGTTTATCAGCTGATCCGATCAGCAGATAAGCCGCTAATAGCGCTAATAGCGCTAAGCCGCTTATCAGCTGATCCGATAAGCAGATAAGCCGCTAATAGCGCTAATAGCGCTAAGCCGCTTATAAGCTGATCCGATCAGCAGATAAGCCGCTAAAAGCCTCTAATAGCGCTAATAGCGCTAATCCGCTAATCCTTCAATGGGCTTGCTTCGCAAGACGAAAAAAACCGCTAGACGAAGAGAATCACAGAACGGATTCTTTTCGTCTTGCGAGGCACCACTGTACATAGATTTCATAGAGTTGGAAGGGGGCCACAAGGCTCATCTAATCTAACCCCCTGTGATGCAGGAATCTTTCACCCAATATGGCGCTTGAACCCACAATCCTGAGATGAAGAGTCTCATTCTCTACTGTTAAGTCGTGGGTTGACATAGCAGCCGGCACAGCGATTTCTTCAAGTAGCTCTTTATTATGATAAGCTGGAATAGAACTGACCGCGAACAGCTCAGCCGGCCTGTATTTATAGGCAGCCGGCTGTCAACATTGTAACCACAACAGCCCAGAGTTCCCGCCTAAAATAACTGCCGCGGACCTGAGTGAAAACTATCTACAGACCTGAGTGAAAACTATATACAGTATCCCCCTGTTGGCCCAGGGTGAAACTACACTACATAACACCCCTCCCCACCGAGATAAGGCGTTAGTTACAATCATAATGGTTTCCTTATATACAGCACTACGCGTAATGGTTCAATTAAGCACAAAAGCATATCGGTTACATTTCCCATACTTAGACCAACAGTGATACCTGTCCAACAACATAGTCCTTTAAATAAGTTGGGCGCTTGGAAACTCTGCCAGAACGCCGGGGACTGGTAGCCAAGTCCGGAGGGCCACACAGTTCTCGCTGAGGCTGTGGTGCGACCCTAGGTGGCGTTGGAACCAACTCCCCTGGATCCGCTGCTGTGGGTGGAGCCTCCGCAAGTGGAGTGGTCTGAGTCTGTTCTGAAACGGCTTGGTTCGGCTCCACGCTGGCAGTTTGCGAGGGAAGTGTAGGTGGGGCCTCGCCATCTGTACGTGTCTCTTCTGGAGCCGCAAGCGCAGTTGGGGGCACCTCGGTAGTGCCCAAGTCCCCAACCCTGCGCCTAAGCTGGTCTATGTGCCGTCGCCACAAGCGTCCGTCTTCGAGTGCCACCTGGTACGAGCGAGGTCCAGTGACTCCCACTACTGTGGCTGGCACCCAAGGGATGTCCCCCACATAGTTCCGGGCAAAGACCTGGTTTCCTGGGACAAATGACCGTGGTGCGTTGGCACAGCCTGGGGGTTCAGCCACGGCAAAGTCTGGGTGTAGCCGGTCGAGCGGTGACCTGAGGCGGCGGCCCATAAGCAGTTCAGCAGGACTCCTCCCTGTGGCCGCATGAGGGGTGATGTGCTGCATGAACAAGTATTCGGCGACCCGCTCATGCCAGTCTCCCCGGTCCAGGCGCGCCAGTGCCTCTTTTGTCGAGCGCACCATTCTTTCCGCTTGCCCGTTGCTGGATGGATGAAAGGGTGCCGTTAGGGCATGGCGGATGCCCAGTCCCAAAAGATACCGCTCAAACGTGCCTGACGTGAACTGCGGTCCGTTGTCAGAGACAAGGACATCAGGACACCCATGCGTTGCAAACAGGCCTCGCAGCACCCGGATGACAGCTTCGGTAGTGGTGGAGGGCATCAGGGCGACCTCCAGCCATTTGGAATAGGCGTCCACCACTACCATAAAGGTCCGGCCGTGAAAGGGGCCAGCCAGATCGATGTGCACCCTCGACCAGGGTGTCTTTGGCGTCTCCCAGGTGTGTCCCTTAGCTGCCGGTGGTGCAGGCCTCGACTCCTGGCACGCTTGACAGGCGGACACCCAGGCAGTGATGGCATCGTCCATATTAGGCCACCAGACGTAACACCGAGCCAACGCCTTCATTTTGACAATTCCCGGGTGGCCAACGTGCAGAGCCTCCAGGACGCGCTGACGGAGTCCCTGGGGAATCAAGACGCGGTCTCCCCACAGCAGGCAGCCGCGATGAGCTGAGAGTTCATGTTGTCTGGTTGCGAAGGGCTGGAACTCCGATGCAAAAGGCCCTTGTGGCCACCCCCTCCACACCCAGTTGAGCACCCGGCTGATGGTGCGATCCTGGGCAGATGCGGAGGCCACAGTGGCAGCCGATACAGGCGCTGCCGGAAGATCCTCAATCAGAAGGAGCGATGAAGCTGGAGCCGGGTCTTCCACAAATGCTGGAAGAGGGCAACGGCTGAGGGCGTCGGCATGGCCCATCGATTTCCCTGGGCGATGGATGAGCCGGTAGTGGTAGGCAGCCAGGAAAACAGTCCATCGCAGCATGCGTGGTGAGAGGACCGGTGGAGTTGGACGATCACCGGCGAGGAGGCCCAGGAGTGGCTTGTGGTCAGTGATGAGGTCAAAAGTCCTGCCATAGAGGTATTCATGGAACCTCTTCACTCCAGCCACAAGTGCCAATGCCTCCTTGTCGAGCTGGCTGTAATTCCGTTCCGTCGGAGATAGTGTCCTGGAAAAGTAGGCGAGCGGTGCTTCTCTTCCATCTGGAAAACGGTGACTAAGGACAGCACCGATGCCAAAAGGTGAGGCGTCGCAGGCAAGGACCAGCGGCCTGGATTCACTGTACTGTAGCAGCACACTGTCTGAAGAAAGGAGAGCCTTGACCGCGTTGAAGGCCGCCGTCTCCCGATGACCCCAGGCCCAAGGCGTCTTAGTGCTAAGGAGTCGGTGAAGAGGCTCAGCCACTGTGGCTTTGTGGGGCAGGAACATGTTATAAAAGTTCAGCAGCCCCAGGAACGCCTGCAACTCCGTTTTGTTCTTTGGAGTGGGGGCCTGCTGGATAGCGCGGATCTTGGATGTGGTTGGATGAAGACCGGAGGCATCGATAAGATAGCCCAGGAACTCTACCTGTGGAACGGCGATCTGGCACTTCTCCCTCTTTACCTTGAGCCCGGCCTCCTGGAACCTGGTCAGCACGGCACGGAGGCGCTCGAACAGCTGCTGGTGTGAGTCTGCAGACACCAAGACGTCATCAAAATATGGTACCACGCCCGGAAGCCCTTGCAGGAGACGTTCCATAAGGCTTTGGAAGATGCCAGGAGCCACACTCACCCCGAACTGCAACCGGCGGCAACGGAAAGCCCCCCGGTGGGTGGCGATCGTCTGGGCTTCAGCAGTGGCATCATCGACTGGCAGTTGTTGATAGGCTTGGGCAAGGTCCAGCTTAGCGAAGACCTTACCCTCACCCAGGGAATGCAGCAGGTGTTGGACAACAGGAACCGGATAAGCGTGCTGCTGAAGTGCCTTGTTGATCGTGCACTTGTAGTCAGCGCAGATTCTCACCGACCCATCTGGCTTGACAGGCGTGACGATGGGGGTTTCCCACTTTGCGTGGTCAACCGGCTCCAAAACTCCTTGGGCGATCAGTTTGTCCAGTTGTTCGTCCACCTTAGCCTTGAGAGCAAAGGGAACCCGGCGTGGCTTTAGCTTGATGGGGGCGACTTGTGGATCAAGGCTAAAGGAGATGGGCATACCTGTATATTGGCCCAAGGTGCCGTCAAAAACCTCGGCAAAGTCTTTGACCAGACCCTCAGTCTCTGCGTTAGAGATGCAGTTGATGCCGGTGACTTCCAGGCCGAGGGCATCAAACCAGTCTAGCCCTAGGAGGCTTGGCCGCTGACCTTCGACCACCACCAACCGGAGCAGGCCCGAAAAATCCTTGAAGGCGATCCGGAACCGGCCAACGCCTACCACGGGAATGTCGTTTCCCTGGTAGTCTCTCAGGTGTACGCGGTGAGAGTCGAGTTGCCTTTTGGACACTCTGGGTACCAGTCTTTTGATGGTGCTCCATGACACGATGGACAGGGCAGACCCGGTGTCGATCTCCATGTCACATGGAGCTCCTTCAATGAGCACCGTGACGATCAGCTTGCGTCGCGTAGGCGAGTCGGTTTGGCCAATCGTGGTTCCAGACGGGCAGCGGCAGTTGGTGAGAGCGAAACAACTTTCCTTGGCAGACTGGAGTGAAGACTTGGACTTGCGAGTCGATGAAGGGGGGGTGTCAGACGGAGCCGATCGGCAGACCTTAGCGATGTGGCCCCTTCTGGAACACTTCCTACAGATGGCGTCTCTGAATCGACACTTGGCACGGGAATGGTTGCCTCCGCAGCCAGCACATTCCGGTTGGCCCTTGGACTTCTGTTGGAACTTCCTGCGCTCCCGCTTTGTCTGGTGCACGTCATCGTCTTCACTGGAGGATGCCTCCTCACTGCTGGCTTCTTCATGATGCACCGGAACTGGCTCCCTAGCAAGACGCGGGCTGCTGGACTTGCGGATCTCTTGGGCGGAGCGTTCAGCAGCTTCTGAGGCCACAGCCTCCTCAATGGCTTTCTGTAGCGTGAGGTCTGGCTTGGCTAGGAGGCGCCGTTGCAGATGGATGTCCCGGACCCCGCAGACGATTCGATCCATCAGGGCATCGTCTAAGTCTCGGAACTCACAGTGCATTGCAGCCTGTCGCAGGGTGGTGGTGTAGTTGTTGATTGACTCCCCCTCTGCCTGGTTCCGGTGGTAGAACGCATGGCGGGCAGCAATCTTGGACGGCTTTGGTGCGTAGTGGTTGCGGAGCTTCTCTTGGATCGTGTCCCATGGTGTTGCCTGGACTGCTTCAGGCGCAACCAACGCTCGGGCCGTCTCAAACACCTCAGGCCCACAGAGGCTGAGGAATAGGCCCCGCTTCCGATCCTTTGATACTGCTGTCAGCTCGTTGGCTTGGAGGTAGCAGTCGAACCGAGCGAGGTAGGAGTCCCATGATTCAGAGGCTGGCGCAAACGGCGGTAGAGGCACAAGTGAAGCCATGATTCCGATGCCGGCGTGAAGGGCGATGGATGGAACACAGTGCTCTAGCCAGAACAGTCAGCTCTGAATTGGTTCTGCCCAGTGATTTCGCTCAGTGATTTCGCTCTGTGATTCAGCTCAGTGATTCAGCTCAGTTCAGAGGCTGGCCGCATCTGGCTGTGCTCTGATGTCCATCTATCCCATCCTCGTCGCCAGTGTTAAGTCGTGGGTTGACATAGCAGCCGGCACAGCGATTTCTTCAAGTAGCTCTTTATTATGATAAGCTGGAATAGAACTGACCGCGAACAGCTCAGCCGGCCTGTATTTATAGGCAGCCGGCTGTCAACATTGTAACCACAACAGCCCAGAGTTCCCGCCTAAAATAACAGACGCGGACCTGAGTGAAAACTATCTACAGACCTGAGTGAAAACTATATACAGTATCCCCCTGTTGGCCCAGGGTGAAACTACACTACATAACATCTACCAACTGAGCTACTTAGGGGTTGAACATCTCTGATTCAAATCTGACACAAGCTCATGAGCCTGCCTTAAGGAAACAATTTCAATCTCTGCCTGGCCACCCTGTTCCACCTGCAATATGGGATTTGAAATATTGCCCTACTTACATCCCTGCTCAGCTTTTTAAACGCTCTTTCCTCCCCTCCTGGGAGGGGTGATCCCTGGTTCTTTCTTGTCAGGTACTGCAAGGTTCTCAGGTAGGCCCCTTCAAGGGTGGAGGAAGGGGGGAAGGTGGGGGCAGGCCGCCCCGGGTGTCACCACTGAGGAGGGTGACACAATAGTGGGTAGCACTCACCGCAGCAGCGTGCCCGAGCCACATGTCTCTCCTTGGAGTAACGCGGTGGCTTGGGTGCCCACAGCATAGCTGTCAACCGTCCCTTATTTGGCGGGAAAGTCCCTTATCCCAGCGCTGTGTTCCGCTGCTGTCCCTTATTGATGATGTCCCTTAAATTTCCCGGGTTTCAAAGGAAGCAGCTCCTCTCCCTCCCTCCCTGCCGGCCAGGGAGGAGGGAGACTCCAACTGTGTTGCTTGGCTGCGTTGCTCACCCAATAAGGAGTCTAAGAATGACTGGGGGTGGGGGTGGAACTTGCATGCCTTGTGCTGATCAAATCGGCTGTGTTGCCTGGGAACTCACCTTTGCTCAGCTCTTCCCAGCGGAGAGGTGATGGTGGTTTCCCTTGCTGCATCCCCTTTGCCGGGTTGCTGTGCTGTGGGAGCCACCGCTTGAGGCTTCGTTTGGTTGGTGGCTGGGCTTTCTGCCTTTGGCTCGGAGGGGCTCAGAAGCTGAACATACCTGTGCTCTGAAAATCCCTTATTTTGGCTGCTGATCCCTTATTTTCGAGGCTGCTGGTCCCTTATTTTCAAATCTGTAAGTTGACAGCTATGGCCCACAGGCTCCACGCTGCCCCAAACGGTCTGCCCTCCGCTTCCCCCTCAGCTGTAGGGCAGCTGTGTGGGAAGAGGCAGGCAGGCTCCTCGAAGGCCCTGCAGAACATCCTGCCCTGGCTTGCCCAGCCCTGTGGGTAGCTGGCCCTGCCCCTGGGCACAGGGCACAAACACCGCCCCAAGTACCTGATCGGCTTGCTCCACCACTGGGCCCCTTAAGGACCTCTTTTACCTATGAAGAGGCTTAGAGGAAGATACCTGAGAGCCTTGCTTAGAGAAAGAGCGGGCAGCATTTTTCATACTCCGAAAAGAAGGATTGATTGCTAAACCACTCTAAAAATTATGAGAGGAACAGGATTCTTACGGGGAAACCCATGGCTATTTAAAGTGATACAATGCAGATTTAAATGTTTAGTGCAGATGGGGCCTAACATAGCAAACCATGTTATGCAAACCATTAACTTTAGTAGCCATTGGCGACTTGGTGGAACACTCTGTCACAAGAAACCAGGGCCCTGCGGGACTTGACATCTTTCCACAGGGCCTGCAAGACAGAGCTGTTCCGCCTGGCCTTTGGTTTGGACTCAGTCTGACCCTTATGTTTCCCTCCCCTTATGGTTTAGATCTATGGGCTACTATTAAATTGAGGCTGCATTTTAAATTATATTTTAACTTGTATTTTAAATTGGGGGATTTTTTATTGTAATTTTACTGGTGTTAGCCACCCTGAGCCTGGCTCTGGCCAGGGAGGGCGGGGTATAAATAATTATTGTTATTATTGTTATTATTATGCATGGGACTAGTCAGGAGGAATGGGACACACATACAGGCACCTGCCCAAATCAAGGCTTGGCTGAGAGCCCTGAAAAGGCAAAACCTAATGTGACACCCCAGAGGACAGGATCACACTTCAAAACGACCTTGACAGATTAGAGAACTGGGCCAAAACAAACAAGATGAACTTTAACAGGGAGAAATGTAAAGTATTGCACTTGGGCAAAAAAAATGAGAGGCACAAACACAAGATGGGTGACACCTGGCTTGAGAGCAGTACATGTGAAAAGGATGTAGGAGTCTTGGTTGACCACAAACTTGACATGAGCCAACAGTGTGACGCGGCAGCTAAAAAAAGCCAATGCAATTCTGGGCTGCATCAATAGGAGTATAGCATCTAGATCAAGGGAAGTAATAGTGCCACTGTATTCTGCTCTGGTCAGACCTCACCTGGAGTACTGTGTCCAGTTCTGGGCCCCACAGTTCAAGAAGGACACTGACAAACTGGAACGTGTCCAGAGGAGGGCAACCAAAATGGTCAAAGGCCTGGAAACGATGCCTTATGAGGAACGGCTAAGGGAGCTGGGCATGTTTAGCCTGGAGAAGAGGAGGTTAAGGGGTGATATGATAGCCATGTTCAAATATATAAAAGGATGTCATATAGAGGAGGGAGAAAGGTTGTTTTCTGCTGCTCCAGAGAAGCGGACACGGAGCAATGGATCCAAACTACAAGAAAGAAGATTCCACCTAAACATTAGGAAGAACTTCCTGACAGTAAGAGCTGTTCGACAGTGGAATTTGCTGCCAAGGCGTGTGGTGGAGTCTCCTACTTTGGAAGTCTTTAAGCAGAGGCTTGACAACCATATGTCAGGAGTGCTCTGATGGCGTTTCCTGCTTGGCAGGGGGTTGGACTCGATGGCCCTTGTGGTCTCTTCCAACTCTATGATTCTATGATTCTCCAGATCTTAGATGAGCTTCACTGCTGAAACAACATCTGTCTTTGGTCCACATTCCAGTACAAAAGCCCTCCTGAACTGGGGAAATGGAACAGTAATGCAGAGGTGTGGCAGACATTTAGCACCATACATTACCTCCCCGTAAGTGATGGTATTGTTGTAAATTCTCATCTCAGGATAGACATTCTCCAAGTACCACTTAAAACTTCGGCACTGAAGACGTTGCCGCAGCGCAATCCTTTCGGAAACATCCCCGAAGTCAACTCCGGGGTTCTGCAAAACAAAAAAACCCACAGGCCAACAGGAGCATATAAACACAGAAATCCTATTAGGCCATTTTCCAGTCAATTTCATTACTTGAAAAATACTCATTGTTCATTTTGTTTACAAGCGGATTTCTCTCTCTCTCTCTCTCTCTCTCTCTCTCTCTCTCTCTCTCTCCCCCCCCCCCCAACCCTCTCTTGCCGTGTAAGTAGCTACTCAGTCTACAACTGTCCTTGAGAACAGGGAATACATATTAATGAACCTTTGGTAACAGAAAAGAAGATGATCTGAAGTGGGGGTGGAGAAGGAGAATGTCAAAGTTTGGCTACCACAGCATTCAATTTACTGTCTGCAGTCAAGAAACAAGCAGGCAAAGCTGTACAGAATTAGGTGAAGGAAAGATGCCAGCTTGTTAAAAGAATGCCTTGTAAACAGATTTGTACTGAGTTTAAAATACGCATGTATATACCTGCATATGTATGCTCCAGTAAGCATATGGCGTTCCCATGTGAGATCATGCTCCCTCAATTCATTTCAGGGGAGAGAGCTACTCTTTTTGACCTGTATGCATCGTGATAACCCCTCCATTGCAATGAATGGGGGAAATCCTGGATGAGGGGCTCTAGGGCTGGATATACATTGCTTTGTAAAAATGCTATTAAAGGCTATTTAAAAAATTATAGTGCACAGCCCTCAATGCAATTTCCCATTGTCAGAAGGTTGCTCTGCAGCGCCCTCTGGTGTCACGTTTTTATAATGCATTTTTAACGTTATAACCGCCCAGTGTAGATTCGCCCCAGGTGTGTCTTGGAGGTTCTGCACATTGAATCATGAAGCATCACAAAGGGGAAAGGAGATACTTGGGAGGGAGGGTTTCAGCCCTTCCTAGTCCAATATCTCCATTTGTCCCATTATTTATTTGTTGTTGTGCCATAGACAATTAATTAATTAAATTTGTATACTGCCCTATACCCTATACCTGTAGATCTCAGGTTGCTTCACAACATAAAATCCTCTATCATAAGGTCCTCTATCATAAGGTCTTTGGGCAGGTTACAGCAATTTAAAAAGTTCAATATGAAAAACAGCGTAAAACAAATTACAGTCAAAGCAATAGAGTGGAGCCTGAAAAAATATATCTATCTCAGGTGTCACAGGAAGAGGAGTCCCACAACCTAGGAACTGCCACAGAGAATGTCATTTTCTGGGCCACCCCCTCACAAGCTTCTGAGGGAGGTGAAACTACCAAGCGGTAGTGTGGAAGGAAAGACCACCCTCTGGTCTTTCACATATCTGAGGCCAAAGTATTGCTCACTCTTTTTCCAAATCACTCATAACCTCCATGCCTCAATTCATCCCCTGCTTGAGGACCAATGGATAGTTGAACAATTTTAAAGTATTTGAGACTTGTTTTTCACTTGTGTAGGGGTTTCTTTAGGTTGTTATTGATGGTGTTTGTTTCAGTATCTCTGTTGTGCCTTATGTCACTTTGAATAATTTCCACTAATAATAATGTGCTTTAATTTTGTAGTTTTATGCTGTGAACTGCCCTTCGGATGAAGGACTACTCAATCAATCAATCAATCAATCAATCAGTCTCCCATTCCCTCATATTTTTCAGTTTTCTTTTCCAGCTGATCCTCAACACTTTTTGGCTACTGAGCATAGTAATAAAGTAACTACGCTAGTAGGACTGCAAGAAGTTCCCTAAGGAGGACTTTGTGAAATATTGCAAGAAAGACTTTGAAAAGAATTATTAGTTAAGGACAATTAAAAGTAATAGAGAAATTAAGAAATGCAGAACAAGTGATAAAGAACGGGAAATCTTCAGAGGTTGTTGACAGAAGTCTAAAAATATTGTATAAGATAAGAAGTTATGTTAAATGATTGTTGGAATTGATATGCTAAAAAGTTAATATTTGTGTGTGTGTGTGTATGTGTGAACATAGTATTAAAGACTTGGGGTATTTTTTTGTACTTTAGGGACACCCAAGTACGCTGACACAGAACCTGCCTCTTGTTTTTCACTGCTGCCATTTTGGCTATTTTTTGTTAGTGCTCAGCACCTGAATTCAATATTAGAGGGAGTGATAGACGGATCAATAGACAATTTAAAAGCCACTGTGAATCCACCGTTGCAAAGCAGTTGTGTTCCAAAGGAAAGGAAATGGTGGTTATTTTTGTGATGTTTAAAAACCATTTTCTTTTCTGGAAGGCTGGTTTATGTCTGATAAAGCAATGTGCCTTTATTTTTCTTTCCCTAAAGGCCTGCTTTATAGCTCATTGGAGAAAATGATCATATGAAAGTAATGGAAGAGAAGCAAAGACCGAAGGTTTTCATCACACTTAAGTGCTTGCCGCAAGGGCCATTTGTAAACATCTCAAGCCTCGTTTTGGTGCAAACCTTGCCTTGGCACCTGTATGCTGAATCAGACAGGACAACAGAGGGAAAATGATTTTGCCATCACAAGAGAAAGAAGACTCACGATAAAAAAAAATGTTATGGGTAAACAGATTATATTTATTAAAAGATAACAGACATGGGGATTGGCAAATTAACCAAGTAATACACACCTGGGCAGGTGAATAGCAATAAAGGGAATAGGAATTCAATCTGTCCCATCTACTGGGCAAGTTTACAGACACACACTGTAAATAGCAAGATTTGTTTAGATTCCTGCCATTGGTATGACTCAGACATGCACAGCATGGCTCCATTGGCCAACCTTCACCCCAATGTGCATGGCCGACCCAACCCAAATTGCCTCATATATTAACACAGGTCTTACTTAAACCTGTTCACCTGCCCGGAGAAAATGTCAATTGAGCCAGATTAAGGAAAGCCACTTCCGCCATTCGGAGGAGGTGGAGTTGCGGGCTTCACGGCCCCACCATGCGTGCAGCGGCCCTGCGTGATTCGGAGGATTCCTGGCCGTGTCGTCACCTGGCCAGCCAATCGGCTGGATCTGGGGGCGTGGCCTGCCCTATTTAAGGCAGGACGCAGCAGGGGATCTCCCTCTTTCCCCGCCTGCCAGCTGTTCCTGCTTTTCCCACCCTACCGCCCTATAAGGTTTTCTTTTCCTTGACCTTGCTATGACCTTGGTTGGTTGCCGTTGAGGGGCCTGGTAGGAATTTTTCCAGTTGGCAAATTGGCACCAGCCACTTGGTTTTTGCCTACCTCATAGCAAATCGTCACAACTTTATTGGTATTGGTGGTTAGGCATTGGTATTGTTCTGTGGATGGAAGAGGGGAGGAAGCGCCATCACCTGCCCTGCATATTGAAGGGTAGTCCGATAAAGGATTCCGGGGGGCGTGGCCCTGTCCGAAGCCTAGGGAGGTGAGGGCCTAAGGCACGCCCCCTATCAGTGACCCTGAGGCAGTTCCTAGTTGATGGGCATCAGCAGGACTCCCCCTACTGGTGGTTAACCCTTCCTGGACTTCAAGCGGATGGGCTGAAGTTGGATATAGTCTGTTAGAACCAATGCCTAAGCCAATACTGCTCATCACCTGTAACTGATAAAGTCGTGGCCTTATTTAGCCCATTAACCTGCATTCTGTCATGTGTCATTATTTCCACTGGGGGGGGGGGACTCGCCACGCAATGGCCCTCCGGTCACACAGGTGACGCCCAACAGTGTGGAGAAGACAAAAAAGAGGAGACCCAGAGCCAACCAATGACTCCCTCAAAGATTCCTACTCAGTCCCCAAAGAAAGGGCCACTAGCAATGCCCACACTGCAAAGAGAAGGGTGGTGGGTGCCAACAGAAGAAGAGGGAAGAGTGTGGGGCAGAGCTAGCTTCAGTCTCTGCCTATTGGGCAACACTGCCCACATGCTCAACCGCATTGTGGCTAAACCATCTCTCCTCTTCTCCCGGGGAAGGAGGGTATGATAAATCATCACACCCTATATGGGGGGATGGCATTCTGAGCATGTGCAGAGTTCCTTTTCTTCATAAGAGCCACTTCACATTTTACCTGACACTCCAGATACACCAAATGTTCCACACTGCCGCAGGTTTCCTTGGACTGTACATCAATCAGCCCCAGCCAGCAAGGCCAATGATCAGGGAGGCTGCAGTCCAGCAACATGGGAACCAGAGCTTGGAAAATTCATTTTTAAAAGGGAGCTAGTTTTAGTTCCACATGGCCCAAGTGATCCTCAGCAAGGGGGCAGCGGCTATGGCAATTAAAGGGCAACAGATGCAAGGATGTTGTGCAGAGAAGACTGAATATTCTCAGGTCCCTCATCAAACTACAACTTCCAGGATGTGTGTGTGTGTGTGTGTGTGTGTGTGTGTGTGTGTACCAACAACAGTCAACAACACTACAATGTCTCTTTGAGAGCCTTCTCAGCCTGCCCTTACCGTCATTGGTATGTTCCACGCCATGTAAACATGCGACTTGAAGTCGTCCATCCAGACTTCAGCAGCACGCAGTGCGTTGCGCTTTGCATAGTAGTCAATGTCGTTGTTGTAAGGTTTCTTGGTGCGCTCGATGTGGGCGACTCGGGAGCAAGGCAGCACCTCCATGCTTCCGCCACACTGCCAGACCTGTGACAATGCAAAGAACAGAGGGAGGGAGGAATGAACTAAGGCAGCAAGACGGGAGCTGGCGAAGCGGCATGGTGAAGGCAATGGAATCTCAGCCAGGGTTTCAAATGTGGGGCTCCAGACCCTTGGCAACCACCCCAGTTCATATCTGATTCCCAGCAATATCCCTTCTCACCAGAATACATGCCTCATTAGTTCTCCTTTGCACCTCGAGTGATTTTGCCTGGCTGGATTGTGCCCTTGAACTCTGATAATACAGGCAAGCCTGATGATGATGATAATAATAGTAATAATAATAGTAATACTATATTTATACCCTGCCTATCTGGGGCTGGGTTTCCCCAGCCACTCTGGGTGGCTCCCAACAGAATATTAAAAACATGATAAAACATCAGACATTAAAAACTTCCCTAAACAGGGCTGCCTTCAGGTGTCTTCTAAGAGTCAGATAGTTGTTTATTTCCTTGACATCTGGTGGGAGGGCAGTCCACATGGCGGGTGCCACCACCAAGAAGCCCCTGCGTGGGGGAGGGTTTGTGTTCTGGGTCATAGTGCGCTTGCGTGAAATCGCATGCAATTGAAAGCTCTGTCCCCACTCCTTTGAGTGATGTCTTTTATGACATTTCCGGGTCACTTCTGGGTTTGGTCCTGTGTGCATGATTGCACACATATCGGTTGTGCCTAAAATGGAGGTTGCCTGTAAATCTTGTCTGGATGGAGGACAGAGAAGGGTTTCTGAATGTGTGTAGGAACTAACCTGGTCTACAAAGGAAAAACTCATTGCTTTGCCTACTTTCACCCTTGGCTAGTGGTGGCAAGTGGCTCCCAGGAGCTGAAAAGTGTTCCCTAGCCCTGTCTCACAGAATATGAAATGAGAGCCAGTGTGACGATAGTAGTTAAGAGGGATAGTCTTTTGCAAGCTGGGTTCCAATCCACACTCCACACAACGTTTCCTGGTTGTGGGCACATAACTGCAGCATCCTCGGGACGCATCCTTTCATGCTCTTGCCAACTGTGGGAAACCAAGTCAGGAGGACCAAATACAGCCCTACAGACCTATCAAACTGGCACTCAGAACAGCGGCAGAGTGTATGCTGAAATTGTATCCTTAAAATGTCTGCTCTAAAGGCAAAACAGGTCACCATTTCAGAAATGTAAGGGGAAACTGTCTCCTAATAAGAAGTTAATCAAGTGTTCAATCGATCCGTCAGCTGAGTGATTTAAATCTTTGAACAAGTCCTCATAAATTGGGCAAACAAGTTATTAGTGGAGTAAATCCTCAGGCACATTTCCCCCGTCTTGGACAGACTTGCTCTTCATACAGAACATGGCCAGGGCTGTCTTAAGCATATGAGGCGCTGGGGTGCAAAGATCCACCCCCCACAGGTTGCCCAGTCCCAGGTGTGCAGGAGGGTGGAGCCAGCCGGCTGCCTCAGCGTCTCGCTGGCTCGGTTGCCCCCGAACTCACGATGCAGAGCTGCCCACAGCAGAAGAGCCCTCTGTGGTGCTCTGACCGATGGACGGGCTCTTCCCTGGGCTCAACTCTCGGTCCCTGAACTCTCGGCTTGGTGCCCTTGAGAGCCCGACGCCTGGGTGCCCCACACCCCTAGCACGTATGGGTAAGACAGCCCTGAACATGGCAGTAGCATCCTTCAGCTACAGCAGAGCACAATGTGGAATCGCAGAGCCGCAAAAGCTTTCTTTTTCTGTTTAACTTTTTTTTATTTAACATTTGTAATGCTGGTTACATAGTAAGGGTGAGGAGTCTGAATGGGCAATTTGGCACATCAATGGGCACATTTTGACAGGCAAGAAGAAGTATGATCAGCAGAAAAAAAATCATTTTAAAAAAATGATTTCATACAGAAAGAGGACATTTCAAAGCACCCAAAGAGAGTCCGTGCATAACAATAACTTGTAGTATTTCCTGACTAACTGTGGATACAACCCATTTCTGATCCACCAGGATCTGTCAGGCCCACCCAAGTAAGAAGAAACAACAACAACAACAACAACAACAACAACAACAACAACAACTTGTTTAATTTCAATACCTCTTAATATCTTAAAAATGTCTTTAAGCAGTTTACAAAAAGTGAAGCAACAGCAAGCAACTTAAACAAAATATTATAAAGACACACAGTTACATATAAACATGTTACACTAATACAAAGGTACTTGTCATGGAACTGACATCGGAGACCAGCAGAGAGAGAAGTCGCCCCGATAGTGCAGGAGAGGGAACCAGCAAGGAGAGAGAGAGGGTTTCCGAGGGGGAAGGGAAGCAAGGGGACACCAAGAAGGAAGGAGGGAACGAGAGCACTTTGGAGGGAAGGCTCAGGGACTCTTCCAGTGAGATCAGCGGGGAGAGTGCCGGACCACCCCTGGGCACGCCTACTCTGCGCAGAAGGCTTCCGCGCAGAGAGGCTAGGCGGAGACTGGCTGTCAAGGAATTCTTATGTTGGAAAAAGTTAAGGAAACACCCACTAACGGATTCTGCCAGCGACTGAAGCAGATGCACAGTAGTGCGCTTCAGTTAGGGAAAGGTTTAAACAAACAAGCAGTTTAGAGAAGTCAATGACTTACACACAAGCAACTACAATTCCCATTACAGTACTAATATTTATAAATCAATGTCAATTCATTTTCCTTCTGACACACACTCCCCCTCAGCCTCTGGTTTCTTACTCAGGGTCCATACAAACTCTCAGTTCACCTACCAAATCTCGAAACAATAATGAGTTCATGGAAGCAGCAGACATCAACCTTAACCCACAGCTTTCCAAACTTTTCATGTTGGTGACACACTTTTTTGACATGCATCATTCAGTTTTAGTAGCAAACAAGATGGTTAAACCAGCCCCCTTCCAGCCTAGGGAGGAGCGCAGGGAGTGTTTGCACAACACATCTACACACTGCAGCCACAACAGCATTTCACCAGGTCCCAAACTCTCCCCCTGCCAGAAACACACATCTCATTTACCAGCAAGTTCTGCACTGTGACCAGCCACCCCCATCTCCCCCTCCATCCTTCACATCTTTGGTGACAAAGAAAAACTATTTCACAAATGGCCGAACAAAATGCTACACTGCTTTTTCAAATTTATTTTGCTAAACGATATTTATTTCCCCATTGCCATTCCCTAGCAGTTGCATTCTAAATCACCAGCTCCGCAAATTTGCATTTGATTAACGAAAGACATATTGGAGGTGGTGGTGGGGACATAAATCTGGACAGATGTAGGTCCAGAATTTCTGCACAAAAGGAATGAGCATCGGGGTGCAGAAAGAAATGGGTTCGTTTTAATAAGCTGAATGAAAAATGTCAAAAAATAAATAAATGTCAGTGCATTGGCCATGCTCCGGGTTCCATTGCAAACTTCAGAGGAGCTGATCCAAGTTTAAATGGAGAGCTTGCTAGTGTCAGGGACCAGAAGTCAGATCACTGCCTGATGGGGGTAAGAATTTGGAACGTGAAGGGGCAGGGAACATAGGAACAGCCCCAGAAGCACTCTTATCAGATGAACCTCCAGGACCAGTGGGTGTAGCCCACCCCCATGGGTGTAGCCAGGATTTATGTTGGGGAGGGGGTTAGGACACCCAACTGTCATCATCCTCTGTTTGGCTCTGTCTAGCAGATTTTGGAATGAAATGTCTCAACAACAGTTGTTTAAAATTACTTTATTTTGACTCCAAGTGCTCGGGGAAAATCTGTCAAAATCTTTCCACAATTTCTACTTTTAGTTAAGTATTTTTATTTATTTACTTGATTTTTTTTTTGGGGGGGGAGCAGCTGCCACCCAGCCCATGGCCCTACCCAGTGTTGCAGAAGCATATTACTGGAGAAGGCTGGCCCCTTTAAGTCATCTTGCAGCACAGGTGATGTTAATAATCAGGCTGTACCCGGTGCTACAAAAGGGCTCAGTCATTGATTATAAAAACAAAACAAAACAAAACAAAAAACAACAACAACAACTCCACATGGCTTACAAAAAAGATAAAAAAATCAGATCAAGAAAACACACATATATACATGAGCCTGTGATGGAGGGGTTCACAGCATTAACACCACAAGAGGGCTTTGCTTCCCCGCATAGCTGCAGCCTTGGATTCAAACAGAAATCAAACATTGCTCTGTCTCTCTCAGTTCCCAGCTTGCTGTTCTGTTTCCAGCTCACATCACATCACTCCAACTCTCTGCTTTCAACTCTGGCTTTGTCTTTGCAGCTACCCATGAGTTGGGGGAGGCGGCTGTACCCATTTGTCATCTTGCACAGAGCCCATTCCTTTGTTCCCTTAATGACCTATTACCTCACCAGGAAGCTGTCCTGGCTGTTCCAATACTGAGAAAGGGGCCCAGGTGTTAGGAGGTTCTTGGCCATACCTCCTACCCCCCAACTCATAACAATATGTAGCTAGGTGCAGTAATGTCTTTCTTTATTGTAGCAAGGAAAAGCTAGGAACTGCTACAAGGGGGGAGGTTCCCCCCTTTTTTAAAGTGTGTGTGCATATATGTGTCCTTACTAGAAGAAGAAAGTGAGGTAGTAACTACAAGGAGCCTCTTCAAGCACAGCTGCCTGTAGCAGCTGTTGAAATGGAGAAGTCAGTACAGGCACATTGAGCCTTCATTACTCTTTCTTCATTAAGACAATAGCATGTGGATTATTTCTTATTTACAAATTAAGGACCATAGCTGATTTTATAAATATCCTGCCTATTTTAATTCTGTTTGCTGCAGTTCATGTTCACGTACTACTTCAAATGTTATATAAGGCAGATTTATTTCCCTCCCAAGATGGATGGTTATGCAATATGTTGAAACTGAAAAAGCACTAAAGCACTGTGTAAAAGGAAATGGTCCGACTCGTCTATAAATGCAAGAGACAAAATTGTTGTTTACTGAAGATAAATTCTCAGCAGACACCTGGCTTTGGCGGAGAGAGAAAGAAAATATGACTGCCATAGGGTGGAGAATGTTTTTCTTGTCGGACAAAGTGAGCGTTGCTTAGCAGTGGGCACAGATGTGCTCAATGATGCGATGTCTGTAGCCATTGATGTTTCTCCCCTGCTTTGCCCCATCTGCTGCCCTCCATTCAGGCAAATATATAGATTGGTTGATGATGGGTTACAAGAATCCACCATGAGTTATGATCAATAAGGCCTGGAAAGGAAGCTTTTACTATATAAAACAGTGGGCAGAGAGATCTGAACCATTGATCTGGTCCCCAGTTGGTTTTTCTTTCCTGGGGCAAAATGTCTTCTGTCGTGCAGGGTATTTGATTTGTTTTAAATATGGACAGTGCACTCCCCAGTTCAGAAGTCTCAGTGCAGAGAACAATAAAGGCCATGAAACAGTGACAGTACAGTATTTTTTCATTTTTAAAGCTAAAAAAACCAAACAAACCAGCAGGAGAGATTTAAAGAAAATACTACTGCGGATGTCCTGGCACACTCAAAAATTAAGAGCCTTTGTTTCTGCTTTTTGTTTGGGATCATAGGAAACTGCCTTATACTGAATTCAGACAATTGGTTCACCTACTTCAGCATTGTGAATTCTGACAAAATGTCTGAAAAAGGATGCCTATGCATGTACAGCTGTTCATTCACTGGCTTTCAACCAGATCATGTGGGGTTCAATAGCGTCCTGGAAGCCTTTATGCATACAGATGAACATTGTGGTTGGAGCTGATTCTTGAAGAGGCATCTGAATAGGCAAACATTCCTCTGAACTTTCTGATCTAATTGTTTCAATTGCTCTGTTAATTGTTTTAATAGTCATACCTTTAATGGACCCGTTTTACTGCATATTTTCATTAAGGATGTTTTTGTTGTATTGTGCATTTTAATTATATGTAGATACCTTATAATCGATTTTATACTTGCAAATGTTTTAGAAGCCATTTTGCAATGCAAGT
Organism: Podarcis liolepis; assembly: GCF_965112155.1. Classification (NCBI taxonomy): domain Eukaryota; kingdom Metazoa; phylum Chordata; class Lepidosauria; order Squamata; family Lacertidae; genus Podarcis; species Podarcis liolepis. The sequence continues at coordinate 37,320,511 of NC_139566.1, read as the reverse complement.
GGTATAGAAATGAAATAATAGTAATAATAATAATAATAATAATAATAATAATAATAGGCAAGACTGATGTATGTGGTACTATTACTTCCCATAATCTGGACACTACTACTGGTTTTTAGTACCCTGGTTGCTGTAATTGAAAACTGATATTTCTCTGCCTTGTCTTTACAGATCTGTTTTCTTGATCTGTGATGTATTGTTTTGCTTTAAATCCCTCTGGTACTCTCCAGAGTGAAAGGCAGCATAGAAACTGCATAATAAAACAAATAATAAATAAAACAAGTGCAGTTGCCTTAATGTTGTTCTTCACTCAGAAGAGGTGGAAGCTACACGTGGAGCAGCCATTGGGCGATGGGTGCCACCATTAACTTCCCGGAAAATGGCGCATTTTGCCTTGGGAAGGGGTCTGAAAATTCACTTCAGATTCCGCTGAATCAATTGGCTGGCAACTCTGGGCACTGATTTATCAGGACTGTTTGATAATGTATCAGATGTAGGGCTAGCTGAGGACCAAACACTATGCCAGTGGGGAGAGCAATTTCTGCTGTTAACTCCCAATATAAATATTGTCCTTTTGATGTCAATAAACAAACCTGATGATGGTGGTGGTAGAAACATGAGTGTTGTTGCATTACCTGAACCATGCAGCTGCTAATTAGCCCAATCAACTTGGCAAAGCTTGGCTCTTAACAGAGTTGCAGGCAGATCAAGCAACCCCCTGCTGCACACAGTCACCCCAGTGCAGGATTATAGCTTTGAGCAATACTGTTTTCAATTTATAGCATTGTGGCTCTGAAAGGTTAGCTTTGGACCATACCTGCGAGCTTGAGATAGGATGTCTTATATTTCCACTACATGGTACTGGGTTTAATTTTCCCTGGCAGCGCATTTCCAATAGCCTAAGGAGACTTCTGCTTTGGGTTTTCTTCAAACCGAATATGCACATTGTAGGCACAGAGCAAGAAGTGTATTGCATTCAGAAGGGATGGACAATTCCTCTTCAGGGTTTCAGTCCGCTATTTATTGGCCCCTGAAACAGAACATTCCACTCTTCTCCCTTCCCTTTTCCCATTTATCTCCTTCAGATGTCGCTCAACAGTTTGTCAAAATTAAGCATCCAATTTCTGGTTTGGCAGAAACCTACTTATTTGTTTTTGGAGAGCTGCTGCCGGTGAGGACTTCTTTTCCCCTGGTGTCTCAAGGTAGGGCTGGGGAAACGCACAGAACTGCAGCCCGTCAGAGTCTACAGTCAGTCAATGTCAACAATACTGGGCTAGATGAACCAATAGCCTAGATCAGCCTTTCTCAATCTTGGGTTCCCAGATGTTGCTGGACTACAACTCCAATCATACATAGTCAGCAGGGGCAGCAGTCAGGGATGTTGGGAGTGGTAGTCCAACAACACATGGGAATTCAATATCAATATCAATGTAAATCCTGAAATCAGTTATCAATGCCAATGCTTTATGTAAAACTCTGTCTGGAACTATGTAAATTCTCTAATACTCATGGAATGTGACACACCTTGACCTGTCTGACCCATTGCATCCCCACTTGGAATCTGATGTATTTCTGACATTTCTCCATCATGACACTGATGTTTGCAGGGTAGGGGATGTCCCTCTTCTGCACACACAAATGCACATCTTTAAAAGACTGTGCATACCTTTCCCCAGCATTCCTTTTTCTTCACTTGCAGGGAGATTGAGCCTTAGTTGTGACCAATAAAGAGACAATCAAAGGCTTAAGAACTCGCTTTGCTTTTTCTTCGCCTGTCTGCCTTATCCTTTTTTTCTTTGCTCTGACAGAGGAACCTAGTAACCATTTAGTTGAGTACCTCAGAGGGGGCATAGACATAAGCTAGGCCTCCCTTGTTCTGGTAACATTGTCCAACAACATTTGGAAACCGACAGTTTCAAGATGGCGACGAGGTAAGACGCACTTGCCGGAGTTCATTTCGAATCCTCCCTAAAATTTGTGCTGTGGCTCCCAGCCTTTCAAGTTTTTGCTGAAGATTGTATCAGGGTGTTGGTGCCCATGCCAGGAGTTCACATTGCTAATACCTGTAAAGTCTGCGTCGTAAATCAGCTTTAATGAGCAGATAATTGCATTCTCCGGCAGCCTTGGAAGCAGCCTGCGACTTACTGGTTTTCCGCCAGCTCACATCCAGTTGTGTTTCTATTTCTACTACCTTTTATTATCTTTTAAGCACTGCTATTTTTAAAGACTCATAACGATGGGCCAAGGCAAACGCCTAAGGGATTGTGACGAGGCTCTGCCCTCCCCAAGAGCCAAACAATTAAAAATCGACCCCCCCGTGTCTGACAAACGGAGTGACCCCATTGAACTCTGCTATAGGGTGAAAACTCAGAACCGTTTCTACCCTCTAATGTCTCCAGAAACAACGTCAACACCAGAGGAATTATTTTTTCCTCAGACTAAAACTGCGGACGGCAAGCTTGGAGGAGGAGGGAGTGTCCCATTGAGGGTGGTGCAGGACGCTGGAACTGAGGACTGCGCAAGACAAGAACATCTCCATCTTGTGGTCAGAACCCTTAATTGCATATTCAAGAAGATTGATGTGCTAGCCTCCCAGTTATGTAACCTCGAACAGAAAATGGATAACTTCTGGTCAAAGTTTAAACCAACTGTAGATACGGGGGAATTGAAGTGCCAGAGGTCCTTGCCTTCTACCAAAAAAAGAAGTGTGATCCCTAAATATAAACCGAACCCTGCATTGAAACATCAAGCATTGTACCTGCAACCTAAGAAAATCTGCCTAAACATCGGGGCAGGGTCACCAAGGTGGCTTACTCTGAGTGGGGTTAAAAAGCACCTAAGCAATCTCCTAAACATAGAAATCTCACAATGCGATCTCATTGCAGTATTACCTTTGAACCAGCACCTCGGGCAACAGAAAGTGATGCTTGCGTTTTACTCTCCAAGGATCCCTTCAGCTATCATCAGGCAGAAACCACTCTTGGCAAGGTACGATATCATCCCAACAAGAGTTTTTATGGATAGCATGATCCATCCCCTCCTACTTGCCGGTCACGGTACGGAGTGGACTCTGTCGGAGAAGTCGGGAGTACCTCGGGACATCGAGCCTCCTCTCCCGGAGGATATCCATCCGCACCGAAACTGGACTTACCCTACGTCCCCACGAGCTCTAAAGAAACCCACTGGCGCAAGTAATTCTCTGACCCCGCCGGAGGAAAGAGAGCTTTTAGCCACCTTTGGCGACCTTCCACTGAGAGAACAACAAGAAATAATTGATAGACTAGAAGTACTTAATCATCAGCTCATACATGTCCAGAAGACCGGAAAAGTCCTGCCCACTTTTCAGGATAACTCTGCCAGCTTTTCGGAGTCGTGGTTTAAGGAAGCAGGAAGTCTTCCATACCTTAGTCCAGCTCCTAAACCCATGCCTCCCCCACTTGTGGGCGAAACCCACCGACGCTTGGCAGACCCAGGTCTTGCCTCTCAAGTTGGCCCCTCATCCCAACTCTTGATAAATTTTGACTCGCCCTCCAAGAGTCCCCCGCTGAGGAGTGTAACTCAGAGTTCCTTCCACCAAAACAACTCCTTACCATCTAATCCATCAATGCCGGAACTGGAGTCCTCATACTCCCCTGAGCGGCATAGACCCGACATACAAACGGTACCAGCACGCCGAACATCCCCTGTACCTTTGCCAGCATCAGGTCAGGGGAGTGTCCCAACTACTTCAAAAAATGGCCCGGATTTGATTGAAGACCCGACCGGACATATAAACCAAATGGTTTCATCGGCGACCTTTAGACCTTGCGGTGGGGCAGTCTCAGCAAACCCTGTGGAGTTTCCCACTGAAGTATCCGCCCTTGGGTTAGCCAGCGGGAGACCCGTTTTGTCGTCCCAGTCAGAATACCTCACTACCAACTTCAAGACTAGGTACCTTCAGCAGGTGCCTGCCATGCAAAGTAAAATAACTGACTTTTTCGTGGGGTCTGCCTTGCCTCCAAAGGACTCACATCCCTCCCTGAAATGACAGCGAATTGGTTACAACAGGAACTCCCCCCTATCAGTCCTCAGCTGGAACATTGCGGGCTGGAGGGGGAAAAAACTTGACCCAGAATTCTTGGAGTATATTAACCTGTTTCATATCATCTTGTTCCAAGAATCGTGGGAAGTAGAGAGAATTGATCTAAATGGCTTTGAGCTTCTAGAACTCCCTGCCTGCCCCTCCCTGAAAGGAGGCCGCCCTAAAGGGGGCCTAATAATAGGCATCTCTCTCAACTTACATTCTAAATTTACTCTAGTACAGGCCTTGCCTCCTTACGCCCTTACCGGGCTGATTGCGGGGGAAAAGATCTCACTTCTAGTTACAAATGTGTACTTGCCACCCGGGGGTTCTTCCTCCGAACTGGGCTCTAAATGGGGCTCGCTAGAAGAGCATTTGCTCTCATGCTATGTCAAGTTTCCTAACACCCCGGCCATAATAGGTGGCGATTTTAATGCCCGCACAGCAGCAAATTGGGACTCGCTGACCAAAGCCAAATGGTGGGTTACCCCAAACCTTGATAATTATGATCTGGAACATATCATGAGGAGAACTTCTAAAGACCAACGAGTTAATGAGGCTGGAGTATTCCTCTACCAAATGGCCATCCGTTTAAATCTGGTCCCCCTAAATGGCACATGCCTCCCTGATATTCCAGGGGATTTCACTCACCTGAGTGTTAAATCAAACAGCGTCCTCGATTACCTGCTGGTCTCCAGTGATCTACTTAAGTGTATTTCCTCCTTTAAGATCGAGAATGTACAATCTAGTGATCATCTTCCCCTTGTAGCCAAGCTTTCCCTGAATTGGCAGTCGGAGGCCTATAGACATGCGACCCAGATGGTAACCAACGTATCTCTCCAAGTACGAGGAATCAAATGGTCGGAGACCCAGGCTCAAAGGTATCAGGAATTCTTTCAAAAAGAAATCCTCGGGCCCCATCCCTACATAGGCTCTGCCTCAGACGAGCATAGCATAGTGTTGAAACGCTTCCACCATCATACGACTGATCTTACGTCTTTCTTCAGGTTACCACCCAAAATATTAAATCGAAACGAGTATACTTACGGTGCCCCCTGGTATAACTCTCAGTGCAAAGAAGCAAGACAGCGCCTTCGTGCTATATATAATGTATATAAGACCTCCGATGCATCTACTCTGCCAGCTAGTTATGCACAAGCCAAGCAAGTTTACAAACGCACGCAGAAAATTGCCAAACGTGAGTGGCAACATAATCGCTGGCAGGCCTTGATTACTGCTTCAAAATCACATAGATCCAGGGAATTCTGGTCTCTGATTAACAGAAGGGTGAGGAAATACCCAAGGGCAGTCATCCCTGCACCGACATGGGAATTGTTCCTGAAGAAATGTTTCTCACAGGCAGATGCTCCCTCCGACCATCTGATGCATCTGTTTTCCCACCTACCTATTTGGCCTCCCACCGATCCTGACGAAATAGCCAAGCTAATAGCCCAGCTGAAACCGGGCAAAGCCCCAGGGCCCGACCTGATCCCTGCTGAAGCCATCAAACTACACCCAAAATGGTGGGCTGGCATCTTGGCCAAAACCTTCGACGCAATCAACGCTTCTGGTCTCATCCCCAAAATATGGAAGGAGGCCATTATAGTACCAATTCATAAAAAAGGTTCTCCAATGGAGCCGGAAAATTACCGTAACATCAGCCTCCTTTCGATCATAGGGAAAATTTATGCCAGCTTTTTGTTGACGAAACTATTGCGATGGGTAGATGAGACTAACCAGATTGGCCACGAACAAGCAGGGTTCAGAATTAAACGCTCTACAACTGATCACGCAATAGTTCTTTACCATCTGGCACGGAAGTACTCCTCCCCTCCCCGGGGCTACCTGTGTGCTGCCTTCTTAGATCTTAAGGCAGCCTTTGACAGCGTTCCTAGAAATATTCTTTGGGAGAAACTTGCGAAACAGGGCATTGATAGAAGACTCTTATGGCTTATAAGTCAGCTCCATGAAGGTACCCTTGCCAGAGTGAGACTTACTCCTGCGGGCGACCTCACCAATTCGATACCAATAAACAAGGGAGTGCGCCAAGGATGTATATTGGCTCCCTGCCTATTCAATCTATTCATCAGCGACATGCGAGCACCCCTAGTCAACTCATCTCCAAGTACACATGCGCCTAGACTAGCGGATTACCGCTGTCCACTCCTTTTATATGCAGACGACGCGGTAATTCTATCTTATACACGTGTTGGACTAACCAGAGCTCTGAAGATCTTTGCCACGTATTGTCAACTCAACCAATTAACCATCAACCATGCTAAATCTAAGATCCTGATTTTCGCCAGAAGTCGGAGATTATACGAATGGAAGCTTGGTGGAGCAAAAATAGAGCAAGTCCTAAAATTTCAATACCTAGGAGTTATTTTTCAACACAATTTGGGGTGGAAAGCACAAATTCAACACCTCCTTAACAAGGCCAAAACTCTGTCATATGCGCTCCTCCGATTTTTCTTTTCGGATGGAGCTTTGCATGTTCCCTCGGCCCTAAAGGTGTTCAAGGCAAAAGTGGTACCCGTGCTTGCTTATGCTGCCCCGCTCTGGGCCGTGATGACAGACCTTGCTCCTCTTGAGACTCTGCAAAACCAATTCCTACGTCGGCTCCTAATGCTCCCCCTGTGCGTAAGCAACGCAGCCATGCGACTAGAATTGAAGATCGCATCCTTAGAAACTTGCCTGTGGAAGCAAGTCTTCAATTATTGGTTATCATTGTGGCATAGATTACCAGACCATTACCTTGTCCAATGCTTATGGCGAGATGAATTCTCCAGCCTTTGGACTAGTAGAATTCATGCCAAACTCCTGAGCTATGGAATCTCTCCCTTAGATTCCCTAAAACTAGATCAAATCACTGCTCAAAGACTGATCCGCCAAAGACTGGATGACATCGATTTACAGCGAAATTATACGCTGGGGGGAGGTGTTTGTTCGCCCCAGAACATTGGTATCACTTTAACTTACCGCATTCCATCATACCTCTCCTCCCTTTCGAATGTTGCCCATAGGCTGGCCTTCACCAAAGCGAGATTTAACGTTTTTCCCTCCAATGTCCTGAGACATAGATTCTCAAAGGGCCAAGCCTCCGCCATGTGCGAATGTGATAAGGAGACGCCAGAGTCGCTTCAGCACATTATGTTCACTTGCCCCTTATTCAAGGTGCCACGGGCAAATTTGTTGGGATCAATCATTCAGAAACTAGAGGGTACCCCACCAAAATTCCACCTTGCCCAAATCTTGCAGGATAAGGATACCCATACGACCCTGAAAGTGGCTAGGTTCCTGGTCGCTGTCCTTACCCAAAAGCATTGCCAAGGAGCACCACAAGCTAATTAAGGCGTAGTATGCCATTCCATCTTATAGTATTTTATTGTTATAGTAGTGTTTTAGCGGCTGTTTTTTCCCACGTGCACAAGCTGTTATTTATGTCTTGTTTTTATCTGTATGGGCCCATGGCCGTAATAAATTATTATTATTATTATTAACATTTGGAAACCCAAGTTTGAGAAAGGCTGGTCTTGATGGACCAAGGCAGCTTCCTGTTAGGGGGAGGGCCATCGTTCCATGGTAGATCACACGCCTTGCATATGGAAGGTCCCAGGTTTGATATCCAGCACCTCCAGGTAGGACTATGAGACACCCTAGTCTGAAATCCTGGAGAACTACTGACAGTCAGGGTAGACAATATTGAGTGAGATGGGCCCAATGGTTTGACTTGGCATGTGGGTTTCCTATGTTCTTATGAATGGGCAGAGTTCAAAAGACCTTCATCCCAACCCCCATGTTCATGTTTAAATCTACCTGATTAGGGATCCCACGTCTTTCATCCACTCACAAATGGAACTCTCTGCACCCAAGAGGCTTTGATAATAAAATAGGTTATGTGGATGGATATGCAAACTCATTTACGGTAGATTTATGCTGCTTGCACAACTTATCTCTTACACCACCCTTCATGGAGGCTCCTCCCTCCCTTTTATTCTATTCTTGTTTGAAACAAAAGAACCCACCAAGCAATTATAATTGCTTCTTGTGAATTCCTGGAATATCCTCTGTTGAGAGAGGGCATCAAACAGGCTGGGTTGCAAAGCTGAATATAGCTCGCATGAATCAAAACGAGAAATAGAAGGAGGAAATAACCATTTTTTAAAAAACTCTCCAGGCTCCAGAAGTGCCTCCGTATGTTTGCTTTCGAGATAATGGGAAATGGTCCTGGCTGGTGTCTGACGAGATGCGATACTGACCCAAAGAATTGCATGCATTTAAGCTGGAATGGGGAAGCAGCCTGCAAAAAGCATTCGTACTCTTGTGAATTTTGTTCATCTTGGAAGGAGCAAAAGTGTGAACATTCAGCACACAGACATTTGCCACGTGATTTCATATATATATATATATATATATGCAGGTTTTGGTGTCCTCGGGTGCTCTGTTCCAGTAACAAGAAGCGCTCTGTTCCAGTAACAAGAAGCCGAAAGCACCAGCCTGAAGATGACGAGTGAGACCTCGTCGAAACGTCGCCTAGACACCCCAACTTTTACACGGGAAGACACCCGAGGACACCAAAACCTGCATTCCTGTACCCGTGAAAATCTACGAAAACAAATATATATATATATATATATATATATATATATATATATGTTCTCATGAAAATTTGCCAAGCATCTTTCAGTTTATGATCATAAAGATGTGACATGGGAGAAATTGCATAAAATTAAATGCAAACTTAGAAGCATAGGGTCAACTAGTCCAATCTGCTGCAATGCAGGAATCTCAGCTAAAACATCCCTGACAGATGGCCACCCAACCTCTGCTTAAATGCCTCATGTCCAGCACCTTCTGAGGGAGTCCATTCCACTGCTGAACAGCTGCTACCTGATTCAGACTTCCTGAAAGAATACCCAAATTGAAATGCAGCTATATTTGGAAAATTGCACTACTCTGAATTTTGTGCTGACAGGTCTACAACCCCAAAATGCAGAAAAGCAGACATTGGGGAAAAGCAATGTCCAAACCACAAAAAGCTGAAATCTCACATCTGCAGTCTGTGGTCCTTATGATACCTGCATTTTTTAAGATGGATTTTGGAGGTGAAGAGACCTGATTCGTGCTGCCATCATTAGCAACTCCTGTTTAGTGATTGCCAGTACTTTTTCTCTAGCAGGAACTCACTGCAACTCAGTTCCGGCACCTCTCAGGTGGGCACCCTTGCCATTATAAGAGAACAAAGGTGAGGCCTGGCACCTCTTTTTTCTAGAAAAATAACACTCGTGATTGCTGTTTTGTGTCTTTAATGGATCGTGGTTTTATTGCATTTTTTGGTATTCTTCTCTGTTTGCTTTGCTGTGGTATATAAATCATCTAAAATAAATAAATATGACAATGTTGTTGCTCCAAACCTGCCATATTCATGTAATATTTTAACACATATGTCAGACCATCTGCAGTAGTTCCACTAATATTTGAGAAATCTGCAGGCAAGGATGGAGGAGAAATTTGATGCCGCAAGCATATAAAGCTGAATCTATCACTTGGGTACATACAATTGAAGAAGGTGGGGGGAAATAACATACAAAGATGCATTGTAAAAGGTAAAATCCCTTGCAAAAATGTGTACATTGGTCAAAACTGCATATAAAAATTCCATTCTGTGTTTGTAAAGAATTTGATATCAGGCAAGCACCATTATTGAACTCTTTTCAGCGCCTCCTAAAAACATTCTTGTTAAGACCAGCCTACCCAGATGTTTAGAAAGTTGAGGTAATTTAAACCTGTTTTAGTGTTTAAACTTTTGTTTGCTTCAAAGCATTGTTGTGATTTTTCTTGATTTTCTTGTTTTATCTTTCATAAACTGCTTTGAGGTTTTACAATCAAGCGGTATATATATGTGTGTGTGTGTGTGTGTTTAGGAGAAATTCACACTTAAGAGTGCTGGTGAATTTTCATGAGGATTCTTGCCCCCAACATAGGTATAGGTATAGATTCAAGTATAGGTATAGGTATAGGTATAGCTGCAAATGTGGAGGACAAAAGATTGGGAAAATGAGAAAGTGAGGGAACTGAAAGGACAGATCCTTCCATCTTTATCTGCAGGTGACCAAGAGACAGCTACAGAAGAACAACAAACATAGCTCTAGAACCGCTGTATGTAACACATGGTGTAGATGTTGCTTAGGGAAGTGGTCTTCAGCTCCCAGACTCTATCATGGCACCCATTTTCACATATTCAATTCTGATTTATACTTAGGTAAAGGTAAAGGGACCCCTGACCATTAGGTCCAGTCGTGGCCGACTCTGGGGTTGTGGCGCTCATCTCACTTTATTGGCTGAGAGAGCTGGCGTTTTGTCAGCAGACAGCTTCCGGGTCATGTGGCCAGCATGACTAAGCTGCTTCTGGCGAACCAGAGCAGCTCACGGAAACGCTGTTTACCTTCCCGCCGGAGCGATACCTATTTATCTACTTGCACTTTTGATGTGCTTTCGAACTGCTATACTTAGTAGCACTAATAAAGCACATTATTAATCCCATAATAGCAATTCACAGAGCAACAGACATTTAGCATAAGTTTACCAGATTTTTTTCAATGAATCCAGGGACACTTTTCAACTTCAGTAGGAATGATAGGATTTTGTCAGGGGACTGATGTGTAAATCCGGGGACTGTCCCTGGGAAACGGGGACCTCTGGTAACCTTAATTTAGCATGACTACTGAAGGAAAACCAATGATATTTTATTTTGGGACTCAAGATGCAAAACCAAGCTACCCACTGCAGAAGCCACTTCCATCCTGGAAGGCAAATTCATGCATGTGACTAACAACACAATCCCAAACATGTCTACTCAGAAGTAAGCCCCAATGGATTCAATGGCACTTACTCCCAGGTAAGTGGATGTGGGGGGGGGGACACTAGGAATTGTTGGGACTGGCATAAATCAGGGATTCCCAACGTTCATGGTATGTTGAACCATAAGTGCAAATTTACTCGGTGGGCAAATTTACCCATCAATTCATTGCCATGGGAGTTTTGGGCCTTGGGCCTTTGTCAGCAAGGCAAGGTGAGTAAACTGCCTTGGGCAGCTGGATCCGCAGGGGTGGCAGATCTGGCCTCCAAGGAATGTGTCACCTACTGCTGCTGCCACTGTGGCAGCGATGGCTGTGACACACTCCTTGAAGCCTGGCTCTGCCACTGCAGCAACAGCCACATCTACAGTGGCCTCTTGGTGAATGGGAAGCACTGCTGCCTCCTTCCACCCCTAGGGAGTAGGTGGTAGGAGCTGCCCGCTGGGGTCTCCTGGGCTCTGCTCTCACCCAGCGCGATTCAGAGCAAGCCCAGTTCCCTTCCACAATGGCCTATGATTCTCACTTCAGCTGTTGGGTAAGGCTGATTTGATTCATCTCCTTGTTGCCGATGTAGATTGTCACTCACCCCTTGCTCCCTGGTGGGCAGAGGGGTGCCATTTTGTGGTTTACATCAAGTGCTAAAATACCTTGGGCCAGCCCTGTTTGGCAGCCATCTCTTTCATGGTTTTTGACTAGCCACTTCTTGAGATATCCAAGCAAAAATTTACTTAACGCCCAAACTAATGTGGAGTTTGTTGAATTATTTATAGTTCTTACAGAGTTAGTCACAGTTTTGTTTATGGGAACCATCTGATTGCACAATATTGTTTCATGAGCTATAAAAATTATTCTAAAAACAGACGGGTACTAAAGCAATGCTAGATAGAAAAAACTCCACATCTCCTTGGACTAAACTATTACCTAACTGCGGCAGCAGATCCAGAGATGGTTCACCATGGGGCACTCACACAGGGAATTGTTCTGAGTGACTGCTGCAGGTGGCCTCTGATGGGCTGGTGCTGATAATGTGCCAGTAAAACAAAACAGTATTTATCACACCAGTTAAGTATAACAAGCAATAATTATTTGGGATTCCTTATGTCAAGTCCTTAGACTGGCAGTGGGGGTAGAAGATAGGCATTGTGGCTAGTCACCATTGATGGCCTTTCCTTCATGAATCTGCCTAACCCTTTCTTAAGGTAAAAGGTAAAGGTAAAGGTAAAGGTAAAGGACCCCTGAACATCCAGTCAAAGGCGACTATGGGGTTGCAGCGCTCATCTTGCTTTCAGGCTGAGGGAGCCGGCATTTGGGTCGTGTGGCCAGCATGGCAATTGAACACCATTACAGAAACCAGAGTGCACGGAAACACCATTTACCTTCCCGCCACAGTGGTACCTATTTATCTACTCACACTGGTAGCTTTTGAACTGCTAGGTTGGCAGGAGCTGGGACAGAGCAATGAGAGCTCACCGTGTTGTGGGGATTCAAACCACTGACCTTCTGATCAGTAAGCCCAAGAGGCTCAGTGGTTTAGACCATGGTGCCACCCACATCCCTAATCCTTTCTTAAGGACTTCCAAAAGAGGATTAGATAGATTCATGGAGGTTAAGGCTATGTTCCACCTCAACTTTCCAGAGATGGGCAGCAGCATGGAAGGAATTATGGGATCCTAACTGTAGAGTTAGAGGCAACCCAGGGGTCATACTGTCCAATCACAGCTAAAGACTCTCTGACAGATGGCCATCCAACCTCTCTTTAAAAACCTCCAATGAAGGAGAGTTCCCAACCTACTGAGTTTGTTCAACCCATTAGACAGCTCTTACCACCAAAAAGTGCATCCTAAAGTTAGCGACGCTGGTGGCACTGTGGTCTAAACCACTGAGCCTCTTGGGCTTGTCGATCAGAAGCTCAGTGGTTCGAATCCCCGCTATGGGGTGAGCTCCCGTTGTTCTGTCCCAGTTCCTGCCAACCTTGCAGTTTTAAAGCATGCCCCAAAGTGCAAGTAGATAAATAGGTACCGCTCCGAGGGGAAGGCATTTCCATGTGCTGCTCTGGTTTTGATGTTCCATTGCGCCAGAAGTGGCTTAGTCATGCTGGCCACATGACCCGGAAAAATTGTTTGTGGACAAACGCTGGCTCCCTTGGCCAGTAAAGCGAGATGAGCGTCGCAACCCCAGAGTCATCTGCGACTGTCCTTTGCCTTTACCTTTTAATGTTAAATTGGAATATCCTTTCTTGTAATTTGAATCCATTGGTTTGGCTCCTTCCCTCTGGAGCAGGAGAAGACAAGCTTGCTCCATCTTCCAGGTGAGAGCCCTTCAGATGTTTGAAGATGGTTATCATTTCACCTCTCAGCCTTCTGTTCTCCAGGCTAGACATACTCAACTCATCTTGGTCACTTCTTCTGCACACGTTCCAGCTTGTCAATATCCTTCTTGTGCTCTGAATTGAACACAGCACTCCAGGTGGGGTCTGATCAAGGCAGAATAGAGAGGGGTACTATTCTTTTCTTTGATCTGGACACTATTTCTCTGTTGATGCAGGCTAGAATTGCATTAGCCTTTTTTGCTGCTGTATCAAATTATTGACTCATGTTAAGCTACAAAGTCCCTAAGGATGCATAGGACAAGAGCTTAAACTGAGTGGTATAATCACTTGGCAGAAGTTCCTGGTTCCTGCTTGGATCTTCATTATTACTGTATTATTATTTACAGGACAGGGATTCTTTTGAAACTGCGAGGATTTTTTAAAGAAAAAAGATCTGCCATGGGGGGGGGGGTGAATTAGAAGTCATGTCATTGAGAAAGGGCAAGGACTTTTGTTAACCTTCTTACAAAAGAAGAACACTTAATCATGCCAAAATTGAAATATTTCCTGGAGAAACCTGTGCTCAGCAATCTTCATCTCTCTGCAGAACGAGGTTTTATGAGCGGAGAGATAAATCAGGTAAATTAATAGTCTGGCACAATGGGAGGGAGAAGGAGATAAGGTTTAAAGTGATATTAAAAAAAATGACCCATATACCTTAACTGTTAATCCGATCTCCATAAACTCCCATTTTGTAGAATTTTTACTAAGAACATGGCCTCTCTGACCAGAGGATGTCCAGAGATGAAATTAATGTGCTTTTTTATGAGCAGGATGAGATCCTCTTCTGAGAAGACAACTGAGGCTGCAGTTCTCTACAGCAGTGTTAAGTGAAACTACCTCCTGCAGCCTATGGATAGGATATGCCACACAGCTGGGCTTCATCCTGACCTCTAGATCCCTTCCTATCCATTAGCTGTTGCAGGGAGCAACTGGGAGGAGAAGGGGCTTTAAAGTTGTGCGAAATGTAGCTTCTTTGTCAGCAAAGAGAACGGCTGCCAGCAGATTAAATCAGGGTGGAAATTTCTGAGCAGAGCAGAGCCCCCACTCAATCTGCCCCATGGCCCTGATCTGTGGTCCCCAGATTGGGCTGATGTGCCCTGTGTCTTCCTTGTTGGAGAAGGGCTGGAACTCAATGGAAGAGCAGATGGTTTGCATGCAGATTCCTCTTTGTTTGTTTACCTGTTTATTTATTACATTTATATCCCACTTTTCATTCATAGACCTCAAGGTGACATACATTGTTCTCCCGCCCCATTGTATCCTCACAATAACCATGTGAGGTAGGTTGGGCTGAGAGTCCAAGTGTGCGCAACCTGGGACTGGGCTGGCTGGCCTTTATCTCCTCTGAGGCATAGGGCGGCCCCGGTCCACAGGTGGACCTCTCCTGGCCTGGAGGCGAGCACTCCTCCTGCGAGAACTTAGTTCCCTCTGCCTCTCTGCCCTGAGCCTCTGCAGCTCAGGAGAGGCTGAAGGGTTACTGGACCCAGAGGCAACCTCACCTTCCCCTGACAGGGCTGGGAGAGGAGCACCTGCAGGCAACGGGTCCTCAAACACCTCCGGAGCCAGAGCAGATTCAGCTGGTGTCTGCTCCTGAGGATCCGGCACAGGTGAGGGCCCTTCAGGTTCAAGCCCCTGCCCCCGCCCCGGCCCCGGCTCAGCTGGCCCTGGAGGTGGGGACTCCTGTGCAGGCTGGGATTCCTCAGGTTCAGCCTCTGAATCAGATTCTCAGGTCATCACACCAAGGACACTTGGTGAGCTTCATGGATGAGTAGGGAGTTGAACCCTGGTCTACTTGGTCCTAGTCCTAGTACACCACACTGGCGCTCATCCTCTCCTATATTTCCAATCCTCAGCATCTCCAGGGGAAACCCTGAGGAGCTGCTACCAGCCAGTTTAGACCAGGAGTGAGGAACCCTTTTTGGACAGAGGGCTGCACTCCAATCTGAGCAACATTCTGGGGGAAGAAGTGGGCAGGGCCGGAGGCCAGACGTGGGCGGAGGAACAAAAGCCAAGTTGTTTCTGCAACCCCATCTCTCTCTTCCATCCACCCAAGTAAGGGGCATCACATCTAGTTCCACCCTAAGGTCCTGACAGCACTGTGATGGTCGAAAGTCAACAGCTGCCATAGAAAAGTCTCAAAGGCTTTGTGCATTGGATAGATGTCCAGCCGCTCCAGGGTTACAGCTTCCTGATGTGATGGTTTCTGTAGCTTCTTTTATTTTCTTGCCCACCTGCCGCCCCAACCAAAGGACAAGAACGAGGAAAAATAAATTCTGCCTGCCAGTTACATCTAGCCATCTCAGTAAGGGATAAAGAAACACACGTCTCACTTAAACCAGAAAATCTACTTCTGTAGTGCTGGCGGATATAAAGGCTGCTTTTCCACTGCTTCATGTTGCTGCAATTCTGGCCAGCCATTCTGCAAGCTATAGATTTGATCCTTAAAAAAGCCAAAGGGGGGGGGGAGGAGAAGCCCCAAACAAACCAAAAACAAACAAACCAAAGCAAGCTTTCAAGTGGCAATAGAGAGCAACAGCCAAGTGAAATTTGGTGCTAGAGTTTATTTCTAAGTTTAAAGGGAGAGTATCTATAAAAAGGTAAAGGGACCCCTGACCATTAGGTCCAGTTGTGGCCAACTCTGGGGTTGCGGCGCTCATCTCGCTTTATTGGCCGAGGGAGCCGGCATACAGCTTCCGGGTCATGTGCCTAGCATGACTAAGCCGCTTCTGGTGAAGCAGAGCAGCGCATGGAAACACTCTTTACCTTCCCGTCGGAGCGGTACCTATTTATCTATTTGCACTTTGACATGCTTTCGAACTGCTAGGTTGGCAGGAGCAGGGACCAAGCAACGGGAGCTCACCCCATCATGGGGATTCAAACCGCTGACCTTCTGATCGGCAAGTCCTAGGTTCTGTGGTTTAACCCACAGAGCCATCTGCATCCCAGAGTATCTATAGAGTGGCTTAAAAAGAAAAAAAAGTCTGTATTTCTCCTTCAGGACTAAGGCTGGAGTGGGGAACATTTTTCCAGTTGGAGGCCATGTTCCCTGCTGGGAATGCTTTGACAACCACATGCCAGTTGCCCTCAATTCCTTGAAGGCCAACATCTGGCAACCTTCAAAAGGTCACACAAGTGGGTGGTGCCAGATGCAAAAGCGGGAGGATCAATGAATGTATATTTGACCTTTGTACAGTAGACTAGTTTCTATACATATTCTCACCCACCCCTCTCTATCCTCCACCCAGGCAGGCAGCGAGTTCGAGGACACATTGAGGCCTCTAGCCTGGAGAGATGGGATGTCACTAGGGAGAGTCTCAAGGGCCAGATAAAAAAGCCTGAAGGGTCACTACAGGCTGCAGATCTAAAGTTCTTCACTACTGCCATTGAGAATCGCAATCTAGATGGGGTGAGTAATGGTGTGACCCAATACACAGCAACTTTTGTATGTTTACAGATATTCCACTTGAAAGAAGATTAGCTTCCAGGATGAAAAAGGAAGCTTAAGACTATGCAGAATTGGATAAGATGACAGGAAGGATTCGAAACCTGCAGGACCAGAGATTCACAGAAGATTGGAAAAAATATACGAACTATTTGAAGAGCTATACGAACTATTTGAAGAACTATTTGAAGGAGGAATATATGAAATATTGCAAAGAAGATAAAGAAGAGAGACATTAGTTATGATACTTAAGTGTAATAGTGAAACTAAGAAATGTAAATTAAGTGGAAAAGATTGGAAAATTTTCAGATGTGATTGATGGAAGTCAAAAAAAATTGGATAAGATATAAAAGTATGTTTTATAATTGTTGAAAATGATATGTTAAAACTAATAAAAATATATATAAAAAGAAGAAAAAAAGCTTAAAGTGTATGTCAGGGAGAGAGGTGGGGGCTAAATGAGAGGTCCTCAGGGCATGACAGAAGTTCAGTAGCAGAGCATCTGCATCGCATGCATAATGTACCAAGTTCAATCCCTGGCATTTCCTGGTAGGGTTTGGACTCCATGTCTGAAACCATGGAGAACTTCTGCTGGTCAGCGTAGACAATACTGAGGCAGATGGACAGATGGGAAAGAAGGAATTGGCAACAGCAACCAGAACAGAACCTTACTTTTGACTATATATGCAGCTCACAACCTTGTCATTGCCAACACGTTCTTTCGACAAAAAAATAAATTTAAAACATCATGGAGGCACCCTTGGTCGAACCACTGGCACCTCTTAGACTATGTAATTGTCCGAGCTGAAGATCACCATGATGTGCTCCTTACCAGAACTATGACAAGTGTCGATGACTGCTGGAAAGATCACCGATTAATACACTCCATGATGGCTATCAAGATTATACCTCAACACAGGCTTCAAGGAAGGAAACCAAGGTGCAAAATGAACACTCAAGCCCTTGAAGATCCTATTAAATGGGATTGTTTCCAAACAACTCTTAAGGACCATCTGCTTTCGGGGAGCCCTGATAACATCAAGGAACACTGGACCAAGCCAAAAACATCCATTTTTGCAGCCTGTGAACAAACTATTGGATACCAAACCAAGAAACACCAGGAGTGATTTGATGAGACTGGTATAAACACCAACGACTGGGAAACACTCTCCAGTTGGAGAACGGCCTTTACCAAAGGTGTCATGGGCTTTGAAGATGCTTGAACACAGGATGAAAGGGAGAAACATGCTAAGAGGAAGGCACGCTTGGGAAACCCTCACCATGATCAACTTCCGCCCGGAAACCTATGTCCCCACTGTGAAAAGACGTGTGGATCCAGAATTGGCCTCCAAAGTCACTTATGGACTCACTGTTAAGACCATGTTCATGGAAGACAATCTTACTCAGCCACGAGTGAGCACCACCAGGGAACCATATCTATAAAAAAACTGGGTGGTATTCAACTAAGGTTTACTTAATGGACTTAACTCAGTTACCTTTGTTAATTTCACTCTGAGTAAAAGTGACTTAAATTCCCCCCTCAAGTGAAACATTGGTTATTAAGATGATCATGTGGGGTCCTTCTCAAATGACTGTAATGCCTCCGTTATTCTTTCCATCCACCTTCTCTGGGCATCAAGTACACAAATTCCTGGGTTGCTTTAAAAAAAAATGATCTTTAAGAGGGAGAGTCAGAAAAGCCTTTGTGCAGTAAGGGATTCATTCAGAAGAAACAGTGGTCTGTCTGTTTAACCAACCATCCATCTCTAGCTAGATACAGATATAGACATTTGGGGCTGAGGGATTTGCATGAGGTGTATGAGATCCTGCTTTGTTCTATGATGGTCTTTTGAAATGCAAATTCTACCATGCTGATCTACTTATGCTAATACCTCCTAAACAAAGGGCATTAAAGTAATAGCTTCCTATTAGCAAAGAAATGCTACACAACTGGCATTAATTGCTAATATTTGAGACTGCTGGGGATATCTAAGGTCCCAGCCTGAATTTGTTTCTAGCCCAAATATCGTATTAATGAAAGTATTTTTCAATTTAGCTGCTCCTAAATGTGTTAAAAAGGGATGCGGGTGGCACTGTGGGTTAAACCACAGAGCCTAGGACTTGCCAATCAGAAGGTTGGCGGTTCGAATCCCCGCAACGGGGTGAGCTCCCTTTGCTTGGTCCCTGCTCCTGCCAACCTAGCAGTTCGAAAGCATGTCAAAAGTGCAAGTAGATAAACAGGTATCACTCTGGTGGGAAGGTAAACGGCATTTCTGTGTGCTGCTCTGGTTTGCCAGAAGTGGCTTAGTCATGCTGGCCACATGACCCGGAAGCTGTCTGCGGCCAAACGCGGGCTCCCTCGGCCTATAGAGCGAGATGAGTGCCGCAACCCCAGAGTTGGCCATGACTGGACCTAATGGTCAGGGGTCCCTTTACCTTTAAAATGTATTAAAAAGGAACATGGGATAGAGGTTTTGCTCAGTTCTAGCCTGGTTCACAAGTGCCCATATTTTTACAGCTTGATACAATGTCACCTCGCAGCTGAATGTGTGAATGGAAGTCCCTGAAAATCATGGACTACATCTTTAAATTCATGAAATGCCCAGGGCAGAGCTTTCTCTGTGGCAGCCCCTAAGCTGTAGAATTCTCTCCACAAAGAGGAGCCTCTGGATCCTTCATTGCACAGCTCTGTGTGCACCCTATTCTTCTGATTATAAATTGTTTTAAACCCTGGGGACTGTCAGGAGCTCAGCCTACACTCGAGTAGGACCCTGGTAGAGACACATGCCCAACTGGCATGTTCCCTCCCTCCTGGTCAATCGTTTGGGAGCTTCAAAAGCTTTCTTCAGCCCGAACATCACAGCGACCGATGCCAACCAACTTAGGGATCCGCAGAGTTTGCGCATCATGCGCAACAGACCTCAGCAACTCAGCATTTTGGCTAATCTACTTTATTTACATATAAACACACAGAGAGCACTGCGACATGGCTCCCTCTCTCTCTAGCATCAGACAGCAAAGAGAAAGAACAAAGGACAATAGTCCCACTTCACGGAACACAGTAACACAAACATCCTGTCTCCGTTACTTCCCACTCTGTGGAGTCAAAACATATACCGTCATGTGAAAGACAACAATCCCATGACTGCAATCACGGAGCAGGAATTCTAACAGGGACTAATGTTATCTATCTATCATATTTACAGTATATCTCACCTTTCCAGCACAGAGCTTAACATGCAGTGCATGGTTCTCCCCCTCTCCATATTATCCTCATAATGACCCTCAAGGTAGGCCAGGCTGAAAGACTGCAACTGGCTCATGATTACCCAGGCAAACTTCATGACTACGTGGGGATTTGAGCTCTGGCCTGGCCTAAATGCAGACTTCAGAATTAAACCCTGGTTTAATTTGAGGCATGAGAGCTAAACGGAGCCTCCGTGGGCAGCATCAGTGTATCTCTGTGTACAAGAATGGTAGCGATTCACAAGAAGGGGTTACCTTTCACCTTCATTTCCATGGAAATGGATTGCGCTTTTGATCTGGAAAGGCAGTTCTTTATTTTCTTATGTTCTTAAGCCTTCTGTGGCTCCCATTCCAGCTGGGTTTAGAAGCTTCCGTTGCTAACTCTGAAGTGGTTCAGCTATGACTAGCTCGGATAAACTGGAGAGAGCGTTCACTTAAGGCATGGTGGCATGTCATGTCCCTGGACTGCTGCTCTCATTTTAGTTCCACAAATACAGCTCAACCATAGCCCAATAGAAGGCTAGAAAAGGAGTAGGGGAGGAGAGAACAGAGCAGTATTAACTGTTTTATTTGTCAAAGAGTAACGGTTGCCATTAAATACTTCCTTCCCCTCTCCAAGTCTCAGTTTCCAGGGTCCTAAGAGAGAGATGCGCTGAAGGGGATGAAGTTATGGTGTCTGTTGACAATTTTACACCCTATGGACCTAAAACAATACAACCCTTTCCCCCTAACTCTTCACTTTTTAAAGTTTATGCCTGCTTTCTGCACCCTGTTTCTCCCATCGCATCAGGCCCCCGGGGTGAATTGGCCAATTAAAGGGAAGGCATCCCACAAAATGGTATGTGTGCGTCATAAAAAGCAGTTCGCAGCACCCTCATTGCTTATGTCCATCGTTTCTCGTGGAGGAGAAATATAGCTTACTGCTATCTACACAAGGGTGTTTTTGTGAAGCTCTCCATTTCATATCTTGCCTCTCCAAGCCCTCCCGGCTGTAAAGAATGGGGAGGTCAACACTCTTGAAGCAAACCCTGGGTTTCTAAGTGATTTCTTTTCCAGCACAGCTTGCTTGTCACAGGGAAGGCCATATCTTTCTGGTATGGGGGTAGACAATATTCCCAGCTGGATAAATGCATCTTTACCACAAGTATCTATTTCGTATGTTTCCAGTTTTGTTTAAAATGTATTTGCTGGTTTTTGTTTCTAACTGTTTTTGCTTATCTTTAGTGTGCATCACCTTGATAGTAGTCTGTTGAATCCTGTTCATCTATTGAGAACCATATTTCCTTGGGAGTGTCAGGGACCGTGCTGAGGAGGGCTGCACTGAGGAAGAATGGTGGGAGCCACCCCCTCCTCCTGATCCTGAATCTTCCCAGGAGCAGGAGGACAGTATAGATTTGGAACAGTGGTTTGCAGAGGGGCCTAGTTCAAAAGGCAGAAGCTGGGAAATACTGGATGGGAAACAGCTAGCAGAAGAAACACTAGAAGAGAAAGAGTTAACAGACTCACAGTCTCTGGGTAGTATCCACCCACCTCCCCCAAAGTCCCGGAGAGCTCAGAAAGGGGCAGAACAGAAAACACAGCTGCTCCAAACTCATATTACAAGACGTAGAAGTGATGTAGATTAATAGGGATGGAAGGGGGAGTGAACTTAATTGGGAGTGCCACCATTCCTAGGTGATGTGTTCTTTGTTTCTAAGTGGTAAGAAGACTACTTTTCCTTTGCTCAGCTTATTTACTGCCATGGGAGGCGGGGGGGGGGGGAGAAGCCAATTCCCTGAAGCCTGACAAGGAGTGATCTGTCATGGGCCACATAACAGTGGTGGGTGAAGCTACTCCTTTCCCCTTCCTCTTTCTGCCACCCTCTTCTCTCTCCCTTTTGCTGCACCCCTTTTCTCCCACCTGCCCCCTTTCTCACTGGCAGATGAAGTCATTGTTCTAGCTACTTTTTCCTCTGGCCCCACACATCTCTAGCATGTGACCCCTGGGAGCTGCCCAGAAGGGAATACACCTCTTGAGATGAAAGTATTCCCCCCTTCCCTGGTCCAGGAGAAACCTCCCTTACATAGGAAAGGCAGAGAATTTAATGTCTCTAGACAATACAAATACATAAAGAACCCTGTTGGGTCAGACCAAAGGTCCATCTGGTCCAGCCTTTGATTTTCCACGGTGACCAATCATTTGCGACTGGGAATCCCACAGATGAGAAATGAGCACCACAGTCCTCTCCTGCTCATGATCTTCATCTCAACTGGTATTCAGAGGTGCACCACTTCTGATCCTGGAGGTAATAATAGCCATCATAACTGGTAACCAGTAAGACACTTAATAGTGTGTCTGTGTTAGAGATAGGCAACTCTGTCAATTTGGGGGCTCTCAATTTCTTTCTCATATTTTAAATTTAATTCTCCACATTTCTTCAGCAAACCTTTTTTTTAAAACAACAACAACAATTTTTATGACAGTTCATCAACATTTACTGCAAATTTCCCCTAACATACATAATTTTTATGCAGTTTTGACTAATATGCACATTTTTGCAAGTGAGTGTCCCCAATATTACCATTTTTGTATGTAATTCTCTCTCTCTGTCTCTCTCTCTCACACACACACACACTTCCCCCAAGAGATGCATTTCTGAATGTAGTTTCATTGGAGAACTGCATTGCAAAATTCAGAGAAGTACAGATATCAAAGGATAGTTGTGTTTCAGTTTGTGTACTATTTCGCATAGTTTGAATTCAGTCATTTCTCATTAAAATGCAAACAAAATCAAATTTCTCTTCCATTCCCCATCTGTATGCACACTATAGTCATCCAGCGCATCCCTTGTTTTCCATTTACCTTAACTCTACACAATCTCCTTAACCCTAAAACCCAATTAGCTCAAATCAAGAAAAATTACAAGGTAGGAAAGGAAGCGTCTATTTCATGGCAGATGGCAGGTGAGCCACTATGATTCATAGAAAGGGAAGATTTCCACCACTGCAAGCTGCATCTATCTTCCCTTGGAGACTTATGGAGCCGGTCTCTATTCTTAGTCTTCAGTTTATCTGCGTGTACACACTGTAAAAAGAGAGCTGTTCCCAAAGGAAGTCTGAACTGTTCCATCGTAACTTAGCTGCTCCAAGTTTGAGCTGTTGGTGCTTAAAGGAACAACAGAATTTAAGCAAGCATATTTACCCACAGCCTTTTCTTGCTGATGGAGCTTGTGAAGGATGTGGGAAGGAAATGAGAGCTTCATTCCCCTGTTTTCCTGGGTTGGCATGACACCAAATTGGCCTCGCACCTGCCTGGGAAGTGGCCATATCTGGGGCAGTGGAAGTTTATGGCCTCACTGGGCTTTCATATCAATACTGGGTCTACATGTCTGGATGTGTGGGTGTGGGTGTGCATGCCATTTGGGTATTTGACTCAGGGGAAATAAAACTTTGTTTCGACATTGCTGGACATGGGTGTTCTATATTTTAAGTCGTTAAATAAAAATCACTGCTGTGTCTTGTAAGATTACACACCAAGTGGTTCACTGCTGTATCTGACAGTACCCTGAGTGTATACCACCGAGGTGCCCTCCAGGCTAACCGCCTCCTTTGATGTAACTAAGGGCGGATCTACACACACAGTTTTTAACGTAAAGGAAGGGTTAAGAAATGGTTCTGATAATTATAGATGGACACACAACTTTTTACATTCATAATGTGTTACTACTTTATTTTTTAATCACTTAATTTTTAATTGTTTTATGCTGATATGTTTGTGAAATACTGCTCACATGTCCCTATGTAATGTTTTACTTTTCTTTTTTTTCTGCTTCCAAACTCTGTTCCCCACCCACAATGATGTTCAAGGGGGAGTAACAAAGGACAATATGCTTCTTACTACCTGGTTGGTACTCATCTGTCTTAGGAGACATTGGAGGACTGTGACATTGAGGGTGAAGTCAAGCTGTTGGAAGGTTACAGTGCCTGCTGTGGCTGGAGAGACCAATGTGGGAGAGACATGATTTGTTGCAGCTGGGGCAGAGGAAGGTGTCCAGTTGTGTTGCTGCAGATGTACCATGGAGTTCCTTCTCTCTGCGTTCCTCCCAGTGGCCATTCCTCCTCTGGTCACTGCTATGGATGCATGGCCAGACTGCCTGTCTCCAGACACTGCGGTCATTGGCAGGGAATTTCCACATGGTGAGGTTGGTGTTGCCTACCTTCATGTCACATGTGCAGAAACCTTTTAATGCAGAGTTGGTCTGCCAACTGGCCTGGTGCCTGAAGCCAGCTCCCCATAGAGCATGTCCTTGGGGATCCTGCTATCTTCCATTCTGTGGATTTAACCACATGTGAACATGTTGGGAATGTGAACATGTGAACATGTTGGGAATGTGGGCTTGGGAAAGCACATCTTTGTTTGAGACTCTGTCTTGCTTCATGATGCCCAAAATCTTCCAGATGCTGTGCATGTGGACGGTGTTGAGGCATCACTCCTGGCTGTTGTAAATTGCCAGTGACTTACTTCCATAAAACAACATGGTCAACATGCAAGCCTGGTAGACCTTCATCTTGTCATTGGATGTCAACATCACATTCTCCCATACCTTTTTGGAGAGGCGAGCCATTGCTGTAGGCTACCTTGCCAATATGCTTGTTCAGCTCAGCATCAATGGAAAGGCTGCTGGTTATGGTGGAACCCAGATAGACAACATTGTCTACTCCAAGCATGTGGAAATCACTAGTGAGATGGGTGCTTGTGGTCTTTTCATGGGTATCTGACTGGCCACTGTGAGAACAGGAGGGACTTTGGCCTGATCCAGAAGAGTTCTTCTTATGTACTTATGCATTGATGGTGACCCACAACCTTCTGAAGGTCAGCAGACTCTTCCACTCCTGCACCTGAGATTTTGGTTCTAGGAACTTTCCTCTGGCAGATATAGGCGTGTTCCATTATCTGTGTTGCTTGCCTATCTCAGGACCAACAACATGGTGTGCTTCAGATGTGGCTGGACTACAACTTTTATCACCCCTGGCTGGGGCTAATCAGAATTAGAGTCCAGAAACATCTACATCTCACTTTTGTGGGGAGGGAGCCCACAATAATGTCCGGTATAAGTTCCCTCTGAGTGAAAGCAAGGGTGGGAGTGTGTGCACTACTCCAAGTGAGAGATGGGGTGGAGTGCTTGTGGATGTTGGAAGATCAAGTCTCAGATCCACACTTTTGGAGAAAGGAGCATCATCTGAAACATGGCGATGTTCTGCATGCTATTGTTCTGTTTTTGTAGTGGTATTGTTCTGTCTTCTGTTTCGTTTAAAGCTATTGAATTAGGTTAGCTTACTTGTATTGTTATATACAGTGGTACCTCTGGTTGCGAACGGGATCCGTTCCAGAGGCCCGTTCGCAACCTGAACAGAATGCAACCCGCATCTGTGCATCTGTGTGTGCCGTGATTCACGCTTCTGCACATGCGTGTGACGTCATTTTGCACGTCTGCGCATGTGTGAGTGGTGAAACCCGGAAGTAACCCGTTCCGTTACTTCTGGGTTGCCGCGGGATACAACCTGAAAACACACATCCTGAAGCAAACATAACATGAGGCATGACTGTACAATGCTGATTAGTTTAAGCTAAACCAGGTACTGCAAGTTTCTGCCCCTTACGGTAGAATGCAGGTGCACATTTTGTTTGGGGCTACACTGAAAATTTGCCTTCTTACCTTGTGTCCAGTCCTGGTTTTGACCTAGCACAGAGGCAACTGGAATCCTGCTCTGGGAGAAATGTTAGAGATAATAGGCCTCTGAATGTCAGTTGCTGGGATTCACAAGTGGGGATAGTGCTGTGGGGAGTGTGGCCTTGCTTTTGTTGAGAGCATGCAAGCCGTCTTTTGTGCTCTATCTGGAACTCTGGAGGGGGCTCAAAGAGGACAGAGCAACTTCATTGTATTTGATGAGCATCTTTTTGAAACTGGGCTCATGGAAGGAGCTAAACCTCACTGTGAGGATTGCATGTCTCCTTCCCACCCCAAATCACACCATGTTCATCACTGACAGGTGGGTGTTCTGGAAACCTGGCAAGTAGAAGTGACAGCTTTGAGGTGGGCTGCACTGGCCAATGCATTGCATGTTCCTGTGCCAAACACAACAAAACCTGAGGACAGGAAGAGAAGCCATCCCACCCACCAGCCACCTTTGCCAAGATGACACACTCCCCTCCTTTCTTCCCCTTTGTTATAGCCAAGGCCAGCATGAAGACTCAGCATCCTTGGATAGCTGGAGAGACTCCAGAACTCAGGAAGGCCCACAACTGTCCTCCTTACAAAGAAGAGATTAACCCCTCCTTTCTCCATTATCACAGGGGTAGGTGACAGCAGCCACGAAATTAAAAGACGCCTGCTTCTTGGGAGAAAAGCAATGACAAACCTAGACAGCATCTTAAAAAGTAGAGACATCACCTTGCCAACAAAGGTCCGTATAGTAAAAGCTATGGTTTTCCCAGTAGTGATGTATGGAAGTGAGAGCTGGACCATAAAGAAGGCTGATCGCCAAAGAATTGATGCTTTTGAATAATGGTGCTGGAGGAGACTCTTGAGAGTCCCATGGACTGCAAGAAGATCAAACCTATCCATTCTTAAGGAAATCAGCCCTGAGTGCTCACTGGAAGGACAGATCCTGAGGCTGAGGCTCCAATACTTTGGCCACCTCATAAGAAGAGAAGACTCCCTGGAAAAGACCCTGATGTTGGGAAACATGGAGGGCACAAGGAGAAAGGGATGACAGAGGACGAGATGGTTGGACAGTGTTCTTGAAGCTACCAGCATGAGTTTGACCAAACTGCGGGAGGCAGTGGAAGACACAGTGGAGTGCCTGGCGTGCTCTGGTCCAGTGTCAATTCAAAGGAAACCCAAATTGCTGTTTTTTTCGAATCAGCACTAAAGAGCGGGTTTTCCCCTGGCAGTCATGGATTGCTCTGGGCCATCCAGTCTGAACCATAGTGACCCCAGGTTGTTTGTACCTACCTGATCTGATGCTGAAGTCCCTTTGTATATGCCCAATTTGGCTCTGACTAAGTCCGGTGCAGAACCCTAACATATAGAATCTAAGAATATAGAGTTGGAAGGGACCCTAAGGGTCATCTAATTTAACCCCCCGGCTGCAATACAGGAATCACAGCTAAAGAACCCCTGACAGATGTCCAACCAACCTCTCTTTAAAAAATATCCAGTAGAGCAGTGTTTCCCAACCTTTTTTGGGCAAAGGCACACTTGTTTGATGAAAAAAATCTTGAGGCACACCACCATTACAGCCCCGTGACGTCAGCGCGCAGCGTCACGCCGGGAGGGACGCACGAAAGTGTAACTTTCAATTTTTTTCCCTCCCCCTTGCCGGGGAACCTCCAAGCTTTGGGGGTGGGGGGGGGGAGGAGGCAGCAAAGCGAGGGACTGAGGGACTCCTCCAACGACAAGGGTTGGGGAAGAAGAGAAAGGGCTATTCCGCTCCAGTCACGGGAGGGGAATATGTACTGGCCCAACTGGTGTGCGGTCTTCGGAAAGCGGGGTGCGGGAAGGAAGCCTAGGCTCGGGGTCCACCGACCTCGGCGGAGAAAGGCAACAACCGGAGCCGATGACGAGCCGGCGCGTGCGTGCAGCAGCTGGCCTCGAGCTCGGGAAGCTGCGCGCGGCGATGTTGACGCGGGGCGCGCGAGAGCTTGGGGGCGGGGCGGGAGAGAGAGAGAAAGAGTTGGCAGCACCAGGCGCTGTTACTTATTGCGCTGCGGACGCTGCCAGGAACTGCGGTGGTTGTGCGGCGGCCGCCGCTGCAGAACGTCCTCGTCAGTTAGCTGAGCTGCCTGGCGGCGTAGGGAGCCGAGGGGCAGGGCTTCCTTTCTGAAGGAGATGAGGGTGGGGGTCCTCCGGCGCCTTCGGCGAAACGGCGCCGGCCCAGAGCGCTTCTAGGAGGCTGCCTTTGTGCGCGACGTAAAGCCCTCTTTCCCTCCCTCCAGCCCCGTGTCACATGTGGAAAAGGGGGCTGGATCCAGTGACGCAACTCGGAAAACTGTTAGGGAAGCCAGAGCAGGAAAGTGAGTGGGAGGCGGCGCCGCCGCTTTAACCCACGTTTCCTTTTTGAAAGAGAAACCAGTGTTTCCCAACCTTTTTTGGACTCGCCCGCCTCCCTCCAGGCAACATCTCGCGGCACACCAGGCAACATCTCGCGGCACACTGTGCCGCGGAACACCGGTTGGGAAACACTGCAGTAGAGAGTCCACCACTGAGGTAGTCCATTCTACTGCTGAACAGCTCTCGTCACCCAAATGTTCTTCTAATGCTTAGCCAGAATCTCATTTCTTGTAATTTGAAACTCATAGAATCATAGAGTTGGAATGGACCACAAGGGCCATCGAGTCCAACCCCCTGCCAAGCAGGAAACACCACCAGAGCACTCCTGACATATGGTTGTCAAGCCTCTGCTTAAAGACCTCCAAAGTAGGAGACTCCACCACACTCCTTGGCAGCAAATTCCACTGTCGAGCAGCTCTTACTGTCAGGAAGTTCTTCCTAAAGGTGGAATCTTCTTTCTTGTAGTTTGGATCTATTGCTCTGTGTCCGCTTCTCTGGAGCAGCAGAAAACAACCTTTCTCCCTCCTCTATGTGACATCCTTTTATATATTTGAACATGGCTATCATATCACCCCTTAACCTCCTCTTCTCCAGGCTAAACATGCCCAGCTCCCTTAGCCGTTCCTCATAAGGCATCTTTTCCAGGCCTTTGACCATTTTGGTTGCCCTCCTCTGGACACGTTCCAGTTTGTCAGTGTCCTTCTTGAACTGTGGTGCCCAGTAGGTTTGGGTCCTGCCCTCTGGAGCAGCAGAAAACAAGCTTGCTGCATCTTCCATGAGACAGCCCTTCAGATATTTGAATACGGCTAGCATATTACCTGTCAGTCTTCCCTATATGTATGTTTGTGTGTGTGCGCAAATCTAGCGACTGCTGCTCAGAAAGACAAAGCCAGAGAAATACATGTGACAGGGCTGATAGAAGAAGACAAAATGAAATGCAGCCCTCGTGGCCTGCCTTTTGTAAAAAGGCAATGCTGTGAGAGATGTCCAGCTGCTGCACAGGGAAATTCTTCAGAGAACGATTCCCATTAGGACTAATTGGTTTGTCAGTGTCCTCCTCATTACCATTCCCCCCTCCCTCTGCAGTTTCGATTTCCTAAGGTTTGAGAACAAAAAGCTCTTGTTCTTGAAGCACATTTGTGGAAGCAAAGGGGGGGGGGGGAGAGCCAGAAATCTGTAGCCCCCTGAGGAGAAGTCCCATCGACTCAGTGGAAGTTCCTTTGTAAGTTACACATAGGAACTGTCAACGTATATCTGAATCTATCTGTTTCTGTTTCCCCCTCAGAAGTGGCATAGCACCATTTACACATTGGTGGCGAGGAACTGTGTTTTCTTTGCCCCTCCCCCCTCGGGAGCACACCCACCCTGGGCAGTGCGGACATATGCTCCACTGCTGTCTGAGAGAAGTCCTAAAACTCATCCTGCCTCCAGCAACCAGGGACCTCCACTGAGTCAAAGCCCTTCCATTCCATAGGAAGGAATTGCAGGCTGCAGGAAAACCTCTCTCTCTCTCTCTCTCTCTCTCTCTCTCTCTCTCTCTCTCTCTCTCAGCTTCCTTCATACGAAAGGCAGTTTCAATGAGATGTTCTTTTTCCTTTTTTTAAACATTTGGAAAGCCAGCACTCCACTGATAATGGAGAACCTAAAATTACTTTTTAATGGTAATGTGAGAAAATCATTGCTTTTAACGATTCCAAACCCTTCCACTATTTTTACTTATTCAAGGCAGTACGGGGATTTTATAAAGAGTAATGTATAATTTAAGCTGGAGGTGAAGGAAAAAAATATAGAATTGGAGCCAGAATTTGTACGATGGCAAAACAGGGAAAGTATGACGGGGAGTTGAGGGGGAAGCCCTGAAGGCTTAGTATAGAATTAGAATTTTACAGCATCATGTGGCTGCCAGGATTCACCTCGTCGGAGGCATATTAGCTGGACTTCAAAGGGATTCAAAGCATTCCAATGGATCAAAGAGGTTCTGAGAATCCCATGGCTATATTTTTTTGTGCTTCCATTCAGCTAACAGCTGCTCTAGCCCTGTGATTATACTGCAGCCTTGGCCATGTAGCTGCCCATCAGAATTCACCTGCACATATTCATCACAGAATGGCTGCCATATCAAGTATGCATATCTGAATGAGTCACCATCACAAATCAAAACCAGAGAATCTCTAGGCCTGGGAAATCTGTGGACTCTGGATCCAGGCACACAACACAGCCAGCACTAAACGAAGACAGTGACGTCTGTTTACTTCCCTGGTTCCAGAAGCCCTGAAGCTCCCAATGTGTTGTTGCTTCAGCAGCAAAGCAGTTCAGACTGAGAGCATCCTCAGGAGTTAAGAATGCAGGAAGAGCCAATGTCACATCTGGTCTAGCTTGTCCCCACAGTGGCCAACCAGGTGCCCGCAGTAAACATGCAAACAGGATTCATGCACAAGAGACGTCTCTCCTCCTGAAGTTTCCAGCAACTGGTATCCAGGACCATTGCTGCTCCCAACTGTGGAAACAGAGCATAGCCATCAAGGCCAATAGACACCAGCAGCCCTCTCCTCCATTTATCTGTCTAATCCTCTTTAAAAGCCGTCCAAGGTGGTGCCTATCACTGCCTGCTGGGGGGCCTGAGTTCCATTGTTTAATTATGTGGCAAATTCCTTTATTTTCTCTGCCCTGAATCTTCCAACATCCCAACGTTTTGGATGCCCGCAAATTCTAGTTTTAGGAGAGAGGGAGAAAAACTGATTCTCTATCCACTTTTATAAACTTATCTGTCCAATTGTATAAACTTCCATCCTGCCACCTCTGACTCACCTTTCCCCTGAACTATAAGGCCCCAAGTGCTGCCATCTTTCATCCATAGGAGAGCTGTGCCATCCCCTTGATGATTTTGGCTGCCCTCGCCTGAACCCTTTCCAGCTCCACAAGATTCTTTTTGAGGTGAGGTGGCCAGTACAGTGGTACCTCGGGTTAAGTACTTAATTCGTTCCAAAGGTCCATTCTTAACCTGAAACTGTTCTTAACCTGAAGCACCACTTTAGCTAATGGGGCCTCCTGCTGCTGCCGCGCCACCGGAGCACAATTTCTGTTCTCATCCTGAAGCAAAGTTCTTAACCCGAGATACTATTTCTGGGTTAGCGGAGTCTGTAACCTGAAGCATATGTAACCTGAGGTACCACTGTACTGTTGGAGGTTCCAGAAAGCTGGGCTCTGATATGGGCAGGTGCTTACATGTGCTTCCTCCAGAAGCAGCTCACCTTGTGGGGCCAAGGTGCAACGTCGCCTTTCCAGGAGTAGTGTTGCTACTGCCTACCAGAAGGTGGCATGGAGGTCACTGAAGTGTAGGTGTGTTGCTGGGAACAATAGATCGACTTCACTGGTGTGTCTGCCCTAAGCTGACACCCCCAGAACCTTTTCCCCTTCCTTACTCCCTCATGGTAAGTGGCAGTGAGGTCACTGCTGGGAAGCTTGACTTCCAGCTTTGCCTGATTTGGCAAAGTGCTTCCTCTTTCCCAGTCCAGCTGAGTTGTCTCATGTGTGGCTAGCTAAGTACCTTGCTAGAAGCCCTGAAGCTCCTCCCAGGTTCTCCATCTCATCTGTTCCTGGGTATGAGATGACAATATCCAGATCTGAGAGCTTTTCAGCAGTAGGCAAGGTTTTGTGGGGGTGTTCTACACCCTGTGCTCCACCTCAGAGGGGACCCTATGTCCCAAGTCTCGGTAGGGCTGAATAGGGCCAGCCCAGGCTGCCTCTGCCTTCTCCACTGCGCCCAGCCCTGCCACTGATTGCTACCTCCTCCTCTCCTGCTGCTCCTGAGATGACTGGAGGTAGCCTGGAAAGCCCTGGTATGCTGGAGGTGGAAAATAAAAGGAGGTGGAGAGGAGCAGGCAGCATGGGTTATGCTGTGTTGGAGAAGGTGATGGAGACAGTGTGTGACAAGTGGAAGTGGTGGCAGGCCATGTGCTCCTTGGGGGGTGGGCAGATATGCTGTCTCTCCCTGGTGTCCCCAGCCTGCCTGAGGCAGCTGTCTTACCCAGTCTCATAGGTGGGCCCGGCCCTGATACCATCAAGAGAGGTACATGGATGCATGACCTATCCTATTGGTAAGTTAATAAAGACAAGTTTAAATGCTTTTAAGAAGAGGATGAGGGTATCGCTTCCCACTGAACATGCCAATACGTTAGCATTACAAACAAAATCTGGTTGCTAAAAATCAATGCCTGCAGATGAACAAGGAAGCCACCTGCGCAAGTGTCTCATTCTATTTATATATGCCAAAGCAGCACATGCTAATTGGGGAAGAGAAAGTCTGCTCATCTCAATATAGATATAAAAGCATCAAATGGCACTTCATGCAAGCTCGTGTTCTGGATCTGTTCTGGGATCAGGTTAATCACCAAAATAATATATATGCCACTGTGAATAACAAAGAAGAGTATTTTTAATGTATGCAACCAGACGTTTTGTCTTTTGTCTTCATCAGCTGTTCTGATAAACACGCTTGATGGAATGGGTGCTGGTAGAGGACAGTTGATGTTTCCTTTTGCATGTGGGAGAAGAATGAGAGGACAAGCACTGGCTCTTACTACTTCATCACACTCCCATCAGCTAGCCTTGCTATACTTATTCATTTTAAGAAGAGTCTCCTGAGGACCAGCCCATTTGGTCCAGCATTCTGTTCTTCCAGTGGCCACTAGATGCCTGTGGGAAACCTGCAAGCAGGACCAGAACACAAAGCCCTCTCCGCTCCCCCAGTTTCCAGCAACTGGTATTCAGAAGCATCACAAAGCAAAATGCCCGTCTGGAAGACCCATTGACTGGTCCATGGTTATCCAGTGATGTTCATGGCAGTCATAATTTGAACTCTGGTCTCCCGGTTCCTAGTATGACATGCTTATCCTTACACCACACTGACTTTCTTACTTTATGCCTTGGAGGGTAACAGGGGCCAGGCTGGGACATTTCACTGCTTGAGGCAAAACGAAGAATGCAACCCACCTGTTGACCCCTTCTCTTCTGCAGACACTGCCTTCTCCTCCTTCTCTTCTGCAGCCCTCACCCATGTTGAATGCAGCAGGGGAGTAAAAGGAGATTGGAGAGGAGTGGGCAGCACTGGGCACTGGTGCTCCTTGGAGGCCACATCAGCTGCCTGAAGCAACCACCTCACCTCGCCTTATGGATGGGCCGGCCCTGGAGGGCAACTATCTGCCACGGCGAACCTGCTCCACCATGTGATTTGGATCCCTGGTCATTCAGGCTTCTAAATTGTTTGGGGAACCTCTGTGAGGAGACATGACTCCTCGGTGCAAATGCCCAGCCTCACCTCAGGGTGGGCAGCAGGACTGGGTCATTGGGAGCACAATGGCCATGCAAGAAGAGCATAGCTGCGATGTCTAGTAGCTGCTGATTGCCTTACCCTCCATGAATCTATCTAATCCTCTTGTAAAGCCATCCAAATTGGAAGCCATCATTGCCCCCGGTAGGAGTATGTTCCATAGTTTAACTAGGTGCTGTATGAATAAATATTTCCCTGAATCTTTAAATATGTAGCTTCCTTGGATGCCCACAAGCTCTAGTGCTGGAATTATTACTTATAATAATAAATGATATGATATCATGTTGCCTTTCATGTGTGCTTCCCATGTCTGCCTCATTGGCCACTGTGATAATATAATGCTAGACTAGATAGCTTTTTGGCCTTGACCCAGTAGGGATATTCTTCTGTTCTTAGGAGGGGCACGTGACTGGTCTCTGTGGGATCTAGAATGTAATCCCAAATAGATCTAGACCAGCCCTTTTGGATCCCAAACCTCATAATCCCTGATCTTCGGCTATGCTGGCTGGGGCTGATGGGAACTGGAACCTATCAAACCTGGGTGTGTGTTTGGGAGGTCATGTTCCCCATCTCTGCACTAGACTATAAATCTGCCACCAAATTGCAGTTGATTCCCAGGTGAGGAAAGTTATATTTCTTCACACACACACACACACACACACACACACACACACACAAATTGATGTTTGGAATTCTCATGCAAGTGCTGTTGTTCAAAATTTATGTCATTCCTAAACACATGTAAATATATTAAATTAGAGTGTAAATATACTTTCTCCTGAATTAAAACTTGCCAAATAGAAAGGCCTAATTAAAATATGCTAATCTAATCATTTCTAGCTGGAAACCAGCATGTTATTTTTTTTAAGTTAGTGGCTATTTATCGATGTTCAGCACACATTCTTTCCTAGCAACACAATAAATGGAGAGGTAACTCAGTCTGCTGGGATCAACCATTAGTAGAGTAGTGCTAATTGTTTGGATTGCAAAAAGGTGAGTGCACATTGGCAGGAGTGAACGAAGCCCTTTCTTCTCTGGCATCTTCACTGACACCAATGAAAGCCCTCTAGACACTGCTTGTGAGAAGAAGGCTGGTAGCTGGGAGCTGGCTGATGTTGGCAGTGCCCCCACTAACCAATGGGCAGGGATGATGGGAGTTGTAGTCTAACAACGTTCACGGCCCAGATTCCCAATTTAGGTCTGCATTATTTGTTTAAAATGTTGTCCGCCACAGTTTTACAACAACTATGTAAGGCTATGTTAGGGACGTGAGTGGTGCTGTGGGTTAAACCACAGAGCCTAGGGCTTGCCGATCAGAAGGTCGGCAGTTCGAATCCCCGCAATGAGGTGAGCTCCCCTTGCTCGGTCCCTGCTCCTGCCAACCTAGCAGTTCGAAAGCACATCAAAGTGCAAGTAGATAGATAGGTACCGCTCCGGCGGGAAGGTAAACGGTGTTTCCTTGTGCTGCTCTGGTTCACCAGAAGTGGCTTAGTCATGCTGGCCACATGACCTGGAAGCTGTACGCCGGCTCCCTCGGCCAATAAAGCAAGATGAGTGCCGCAACCCCAGAGTCGGTCACGACTGGTCATAATGGTCAGGGGTCCCTTTACCTATGTAAGGTTAGTCACTCTCATCTATCTTGACCCACCCCTGACCTAAGGGCGCTGAGTGTTGTTGTTGTTGTTTTTGTCTCAGGACAGACTATTTCTCCACCCAGGACTGTCTGCTCTGACACTGGCCGTGTTTCAGTTTATATATTATGCTGGAAACTGTAGATCTGGC
Source organism: Podarcis liolepis (assembly GCF_965112155.1). Taxonomy (NCBI): domain Eukaryota; kingdom Metazoa; phylum Chordata; class Lepidosauria; order Squamata; family Lacertidae; genus Podarcis; species Podarcis liolepis. Next base: position 37,285,332 of record NC_139566.1, on the reverse strand, counting down.
AAGTTTGTCTTTAAAGGTGAGCCAAGTTGAATATCTGCCCCATCTCTACTCTCCAAGGATTGTGCTGATCTCTGAATGAGAGAGGGGTCTGGCATCTGATTAGGCTATCCCCATCCATCCTGTGGTTCTGTGATAGTACAGGCAGACAAAGGAAGCTTGGGGTTACATCAGCCTCTAAAAAGATCTAACTGTGTGCTTTCACAAGGTTTAGCAGGGGTCAGCAAACTTTTTCTGTCCCTCAGACCTTTTGGCGGGCTGGACTATATTTTGAAAAAAAAAATTGAACGAATTCCTATGCCCCACAAATAACCCAGAGATGCATTTTAAATAAAAGCACACATTCTACTCATGTAAAAACACCAGGCAGGCCCCACAAATAACCCAGAGATGCATTTTAAATAAAAGCACACATTCTACTCATGTAAAAACACACTGATTCCTGGACTGTCCACCGGCCGGATTGAGAAGGTGATTGGGCCAGATCCAGCCCCTGGGCCTTAGTTTGCCTACCCATGGTTTAGACTATGTTGTGCTCATAATGAGCTTGCTGAGGATAAGAGGACACAAATCCTGCCCCTACCTTCACCATATCCCCGGAGCTGACTCCCTCTCTCATCCTCTTCCCTTTCGACATGTGGGTTTCCTACACATCTGATAAGACCGCCCAAGGGCTGCAAACTCAGAATTGGTTTTGAGCTGCTCTTTGATGCAGGCAGTAGCGTGGCAGCTGAAGCCAGTGGCAAGTATGAGTATCCCAGAGCACTGCCCGGAATCAATGGCATCCCTTCAGGCAAAACACTAATTCATAAATCCTGCTGCATGACTGTGTCATTCCACTAATGAATTCTCCAGCTAATGTAGGTGCGCTGAACAACAAAGATAAATACCGGTGTGTGAGCAGGCATAATATAGATTTATCGCCTCTGTGCTATACAAGGGCACACATGGCTTTGCACAGACACAAGACCGCTTGATGAAATTTTGCAGGCACGTCTCTTTTCATTCTGACTGAGGGCTGCTTTTCAGTGTGGCTTGAAAGCGACAAAGGAGCAGAAGCAAAACATATTTTGACAACTACCTCTCATCTGGAGTTGGCTCCAGCCTGTATTTTGCAGAAGGTATTCAAACACAGAAATTTGGGTTAGTATGGCTAAAGTGGATTAAAGCCCTCTGTCCCCCCTACTGCACTTAAGTTTTTGTTTTTTTAAAAAATGAACAGACTTTTTGCGGTCAAGAAAGCGATGGGGAAATGCACTGGAAAATGCGAGATGAAAGTATCAGCAGTGCAATGGAGGGGAGAGCTGGCGCGGCCACATTTGAGAGGCTAAACCATGCCCCTGAGCTGCCACCTGATTGGGTGCCCATCTGGGAGGCGTGGCGAGCCAGCAACAAGGGCAGGGCAGGGGCCGGAACCAGTGGCGTAGCGTGGGGGGTGCAGGGGGGCCGGCCACACTGGGCACAACATCTGGGGGGGCGCACTCGCACTCGCAGCTCTCTGCCCCTACCTGGCTCACTCACTCTAGGGGGCGCAAATTACTTGCCTTGCCCCGGGTGCTGACAACCCACGCTACGCCTCTGGCCGGAACGCTCCCGCTCACAATCCCTCCCCTCCGGAAGGAGGAGAGGCTTTGCTGGATTAGGTCGCTGGCCCACTTAATCCACCATCCTGTCCTCAGAGTGACTACCCAGAACCCTGTGGGAAACTTGCCAGCAGGATCCAAGCACAATAGTTACCCACCTCTTCCAGTTTCCTGTAACTGGTATACAGAAGCATTATGGCCTCTGATTGTGCAGGCAGTAGTTATTGAAAGCCTTCTCCACAAGAGATCTGATTGTATTGTAATGGTGTGTGTCAATTTGAACTTTTTCCATGGCTTATTTCTGTAGATAATGGCATTAGTGAAGTTGGCACAGCTTGGTATAAAAACACCCCCCATTATGACCTATTTTATCCCTGGCACTTGCCCTTATCTTAAATGTGTCCTGGGAGGCATGAATAAATGCCCTGACCTCTTAATACCTAATGTAATGATCAGCACACTAATTCAGCAAAGCTTAATTACCATCTCCGGTAGGAAAGAACGGCATTTTCTACAGACAGTGGGATCTTCCTCCAAAAGGAAAGTCATGATTCAGGAAACTAGTTAATCATTTGTCACTAGAGCCATGCCCTTTCAACTACAAACTGGGCAAAGTGAACAAAATAGCAAACAGACAGGAACTTGTAGAAAATAGACAATGATACAAAGGGATAAAAAGACCCCTTTCCTTCTCCCTTAGTATACAGTTTTTCAATGGTTGAGTAGCACAAAGCTTGACAGATCATAAACCTCTTGGGAGTGTGCATAGGAATGAGTACTGAACATGCATATACCGTATTTTTCGCTCTATAACACGCACCCGACCATAACACGCACGTAGTTTTTAGAGGAGGAAAATCCGTAGGCATGCCACCCGTAGGCATTCCCTCCATAACACACACAGACATTTTCCCTTACTTTTTAGGAGGAAAAAAGTGAGTGTTATGGTGCAAAAAATACGGTAGGTTGAGATGCATACCTTGTGCCAGCACAACAGCCACAACGGATGCTCAGTAAAGGCTGGGCACAATCTAACCTCTATGTGAGCTTTGTGTGATAAAAGAAGGCTAAATGCTCAATGGGTGTGTCAGCTGAAGGACCCCTGAGTTTCTTCTTGTATTACTGAATTCTAAATTATATGGAACCCATGCATTAAGAAATCATTCAGTTTGTTCTGTCATTATTTGAATTTTTGCTTTCCCCATTCACTGTTCTGCAAGTTTACAGTTTGGCAGTCTCCACTGAAGAGAAGTTAGCACCCCAGAGTGGAAGATTCTGGGATGACTAGGTCTTCCTACACGTGCATAGCTTCATCCATTGATGTGGATTAAAAAAAAAATCTGCCTGAAAATTCCACCAACATTTTAGCACAAATTTCTCCAAATTTACACATTGTTGTATGCAATTTTGGCTAATATACACATTTTTGCAAAGCAATTTACCCTAATGTAATGCATTTCTATGTACACTAATACATGCATTTTGTGCACACTTTTCCTGAGCGATATGCAATTTTGTACACATGGTTGCAGAATTGCATTGCACAATTTAGACAAAGGGTAAATTTCAAATTTCAAATCGGTTCTCGTATTGTTCCATAAATTGCGAATCTGGTAGGTTCACCTTTATATGTGAATTGAACCAAATTTCTCTACCACCCCTATCAACAATTTCTTTGCTGTACCTGGATCTATTTCCCCTCCTTTCCCTGGCCCTCTTACTCTAGACAAATTCCGAAAGAGTGGATTGTATGTGATTTGTACTTAAATGTGAGCCACTGGTGTAACCTTTCTGATCAATTCACGCTAATTAAAAGAGTAATTCGCTGGCTTTCCCCCCCTTCCTTTTGAGCCAATTTACCTTTCCAGGATTGCATGAATGCCAGCAGCACTAGTAATAATGAGGTAACGTCTTAAAGCCAATTAAGTGAAAATGAATCAGGAGAGCCTATTAGGCTTGATAAAGGCCAGAAAGAAATAAAGCAGGTGACTTTTTTTTTAAAAAAAAAAAACCCTCTTCAGAGCCAAGCAAAGAAAAGACAAACCATGTGACTTTGTGCAAAAGAATATGCAGCTTGCTGTTGCTTTTGACATGTTATACATTTCTGCCTCATTAGGGATGGGGGAGAGTTTTGACTCAGTTTGTATTTAAAAGTGAACCTATCAAAGATGCACTTTCTGAAACAGTGCATGAACTGAAATAATCAACAGATGTATAGTGTCCAGATCAATGGAAGGAACAGTACTGCTCCATTCTGCCTTAGTCAGACCACACCTGGAATACTATGTCCAGTTCTGGACACCAAAATTTAAGAAGGATATTGACAAGCTGAAATGTGGGTGGCCAAGATGGTCACTGGTCTGGAAACCAAGCTTTATGAGTGTGCTGGGCCCGGGGGTAACTCCAAAAGCAGGGTCCAGGTCCAGTCCAGAATCCGTAGGTTCTGCTAGGAGTCAGTCCGACAGGGTCAAGACGGGACACAAGGCAGGAAACCAGGCAAGGACAGGTACAGGATCTCAGGCAAGGTCTGGCATATAGCAATGTTGCTCCCGCAACCTGGGGCGGGGTCCGACAGTGTTTTATCTTTGTCGGGGTAACGGCCGGTCCTGATCTCCCAGTGACTCACCTCCCTGTTTCACCCAAAGGCGAGCACTCCCCCTGCGAATACTCAGGTCTCTCCTTCTCTCAGACCTTAGTCTCTGCAGCTCAGGAGACGTCGGTGGGTTACTAGACCCAGGGGTCGCCTCAGCCTCCCCTGACCCAACCGGTAGTGCATCAGCTGTAAGTGACTGCCCAGCTGAAGGCAACGAGGTAATCCCCACATCTGGAGCCAGGGCAGGCTCAGGCCCCTGACTCGGCCCAGCTGGTGTTTGTTGCAGGGGAACCTGTGCAGACTGGGACACTTCAGGATCAGGCCCCAGACTTGGTTCAGATGATGCCTGAGGCAAAGGATCTGGTGCAGACTGAGACTCCTCTGGTTCCGAGTCCGAGCCCAAGTCCCAGGCCATCACAATGAGGAACAGCTGAGGGAGTTTGTTGTGTTTAGCCCGGAGAAGAGGCGACTGAGAGGAAATGGAATAGCCATCTTCAAATATCTAAAGGGCTCTCACATGGAGGATGTAGCAAGCTTGTTTCTCATGCTCTGGAGACCAAGACCCAAACAATGGATTCAAGTTATAAGAAAAGAGATCCCGACTAAACATTAGGAAGGACTTTCTCACAGTAAGAGCTGTTCAACAGTAGAATGGTCTCCCTCAGGAAGTGGTGGACTCTCCTTCCATGGATGTTTTTCAGCAGAGGCTGGATGGCCACCAGCCTTGAATACTTTAGTTGGGATTCCTGCGATGTAGGGGGTTGGACTAGATCAGGCATAGGCAAACTTTGCCCTCCAGATGTTTTGGGACTACAACTCCCATCATCCCTAGCTAACAGGACCAGTGGTCAGGGATGATGGGAATTGTAGTCTCAAAACATCTGGAGGGCCGAGTTTGCCTATGACTGGACTCGATGAATCTCAGGGTCCCTTCTAACACTACATTTCTATGAATCTATAAAACTATGATTTTATACCAGCGTTTCACTTGTAGGAAGGGGCAAAACTAGAATTAGTTGGCTCCACCTGTCATTTCCTCTGGCACCACCTACTGCTGGCCTCCCTGCCTTCCACCCTACCAGTCCTAATGGGCACTAGCCACTATTGGCACCCAGTCGGAATCATGAGATTCAGAGTCCAGTAACATTTGGAGGGCCACAGATTCTCCCCTCTTGCTTCAGCTGCCTCTTTACAAGGGACCACCCCAATTTCCTGGATTCCGTTTGGTAATTCAAAAATTAACAACTCAATAATAGTAATAATAGCAGCAATTGTTTGCAGTGTTTTATGCATGTTCACTGGTTAATGGAGGAAGGATGGGAAATACAAAAGAAAGAAAGAACTGAACTCTCTGGCAAGTGCGCTCCAAGGCTCTAATCAGACTGAGCCAACATTTCACAGAGAAAGATTCTGAAAGAGCTGTTGCTACTCAGCAACCATATCCACACCTGATCCTGTTTGCCCTCCTCCCCTCTCCACAAAGTAGCTCTAAAAACTTTTTAAAAACACCTAGTTGGCAGATTCTAAACCTGCAGCATGAAGGACACTGCGTAAATCCTTATTGGGAAAGAACACAACACACCACCTTTTTGACCTTATATGCTTCTGCCCAATTACCCTTCTTTGCCCCAAGCTATCAATTACCATCACAATCTGCAGGTACAAGGCAGAAGGTGAAGAAGAGAGATGAGACCGGCGGAAGCCACAACCAAATAATTTGTTTACCAGCTGGGTCCTGTGAGTTAGCACAGACAGAAATCATTTTCTGCTGCACTTGCTTATCTTGATTCCCTTTGGAGAGTTGGCTCAGCACTCCAAGGTTGGAGGCAAGAAAAGGGCAGAAGCAGCGAAAGACAGATGAGCACTCGCTGCCCCTCCTGATCCTCCTGAGGTTGAGGGGCTCATCTTCTTCCCAGTTTTCAAATTAACACCAACAAATTCTCAATCAGCAGGTTTGTTTGTTTGTTTGTTTTTAATAAATGTGTGTGTGGTGGGGGTTATTGTTTTTGCTTTTTATCATGGTATGTATTTTTGTGTTTTTATATTGTAAACATACAGTGGTACCTCGGGTTACAGACGCTTCAAGTTACAGACGCTTCAGGTTACAGACTCCACTAACCCAGAAATAGTGCTTCAGGTTAAGAACTTTGCTTCAGGATGAGAACAGAAATCGTGCTCCGGCGGTGGGGCGGCAGCAGGAGGCCCCATTAGCTAAAGTGGTGCTTCAGGTTAAGAACAGTTTCAGGTTAAGAACGGACCTCCAGAACGAATTAAGTTCTTAACCAGAGGTACCCCTGTCCTGTGATATTTGGATAAAAGGCAGTATAGGAATTGTTGTTGTTGTTGTTGTTGTTGTTTCTGCTGAACATTAAGATTATGGGTTGTAGTCAAATAAGTTCTACTCAGAGTAGACCTGCTGAAATGAATGGGCCTAAGTTAAATTATTTCAACAGGTCTAATCTGAGTATGACTAAGATTTAATACAATCCTATATTCTGAATGAACCTTCTTCTGTGTTTTCTCTCTCTGTTTTATAGTGGATTGAGGCTTTGGTAAATGTGTCAAAGTTGGCCAACTCTTGCTTCAGCCCCTTGAAGATATAGCTCCACACACCACTAAACTTAAACTGAGTTAAGAAAATGTTGCTATTACTATTACTACTACTACCACTATTAATATTATTAGCAATAGCATTTTAGAAAAGCAATGTTACAAGGGCAAAATCACAGCACGTAACACAGCCCTTGCACCCAGTTTGGCCCATAGCTGTCAACTTACAGATTTGAAAATAAAGGACCAGTAGCCTCGAAAATAAGGGCTCAGCAGCCAAAATAAGGGATTTTCAGAGCACAGATATGTTCAGCTTCTGAGCCCCTCCGAGCCAAAGGCAGAAAGCCCAGCCAGCAGCCAAACGAAGCCTCAAGCGGTGGTTCCCACAGCACAGCAACCTGGCAAAGGGGATGCAGCAAGGAAAACCACCGTCACCTCTCCGCTGGGAAGCGCTGAGCAAAGGTGAGTCCCCAGGCAATGCAGCCGATTTGATTGGCACAAGGCATGCAAGCTCCACCCCCCCAGTCGTTCTTAGACTCCTTATTGGGTGAGCAACGCAGCCAAGCAACACAGTTGGAGCCTCCCTCCTCCCTGGCCGGCAGGGAGGGAGGGAGAGGAGCTGCTTCCTTTGAAACCCGGGAAATTTAAGGGACATCATCAATAAGGGACAACAGCGGGACACGGTGCTGGGATAAGAGACTTTCCCGCCAAATAAGGGATGGTTGACAGTCACAGCAGTATACATGTTGCACTGGTGAAATATTGTGCACATGAAAACACAAGTACATTACTGAATAGTGTTGTGCTACGGATTGCACAAGAACTAGCTGTTGTGCAACAAGCTTCCACCACTGCAACAGTTTCACCTAACTCCTTTGATCTGCAACCTGCCAAGCACCGGAGCCAGGACTCTAGTGGACATAGTATATTGGATATGGCCCAGTGGGATTCAGTCAGAATCTTTCTGATTTGCATCAGTTTTGCATACAATTCACTCATGCCTCTTCTCTCCTGATCCTACCTTGATCTGCAGGCTTTTCGTTTTATCTGTATGAAAATTCACATTTATAAACTATTTAAATGCACATATTAAACACATTTTCATACATAAATGTATGCTATTTAAATGTATGCATTGTGATTATAGTAATCTGAAAAAGCATTTGGACCAATTTCAGCAGTTAGCAAAAAGTAGATTCTAGGGACCTAGCAGCTAAACTGGGCTTCTTGCTTCCTTGGTGTCAAGTAGAGATGTAAGAAGGGATTGTTTTCTATTCCACCCTGTTCTCATCACACGCACCACTGTTTCCGTTCTTCTGCTGTTTGTCTTCTGACAAAAAAGATGTTATTTGTCTCACTGTCTCTCACGGTGAAATTGCCTAAGCTGCATTGATATTAAGTTGTTGTTTAGTCGTTCAGTCGTGTCCGACTCTTCATGACCCCATGGACCAGAGCACGCCAGGCACTTCTGTCTTCCACTGCCTCCCGCAGTTTGGTCAAATTCATGCTGGTAGCTTCAAGAACACTGTCCAACCATCTCGTCCTCTGTCATCCCCTTCTCCTTGTGCCCTCCATCTTTCCCAACATTAGGGTCTTTCCCAGGGCGTCTTCTCTTCTCATGAGGTGGCCAAAGTATTGGAGCCTCAGCTTCACGACCTGTCCTTCCAGTGAGCACTCAGAGCTGATTTCCTTAAGAATGGAGAGGTTTGATCTTCTTGCAGTCCATGGGACTCTCAAGAGTCTCCTCCAGCACCATAATTCAAAAGTTATTCTGCCATTATTAAGTTATTCCACACCAATCATTTCAATGCAAAGGAAACACAGTGCAAATGAGTGGAAGAAACTTAATCAATTACATATCAGTTGCAGACTGAAGGCAACAGCAATAATGAATACAGTCCATACGTGCAGGATCCCTGTCTCCTTGACGTATGGGACAAATAAGGCCAGCAATTTCCACCTTCCCTCTCTCTGTTTTCATTGGACTTCTCTGACATCCCTAGCACCAAGAGGCACTTCAAAATAAAGTTATCTGACTTACAATATTTCTTGGTAAGTAACAGGTATGGAATTGCCCACAAAAGATGTTAAATTATTTTTGTATGCCACAACTGCTGCTCGAATTTTACTAGCTAAGAATTAGAAAACGCAGGAAGTACCAACAGTGGAAGAATGGCAGATGAAGATGATGGTTTTTTTGGAGCTAGCCGACCTGACTGGAAGTGTCCATGACCAGAAGGAGGAGGAGTATCAGGAAGAATGGATGAAATTCAATGATTATTTAGTTAAATATGTTAAGATAAATTAATTGTAAAAAACTTGCAAATACTGAATAGGCTTAGGATTTAAATATGTAATAAGTGATGAATCAATATGTTTAATACTGAATTGGTTAGAAAGGAAGATGTTAAGTGATTAAGTAAATTTTATAAGAATACTGAATTGGAAAACCGTTATAATGCTTCCAGTAGTAGATAGGTAGCCGTGTTGGTCTGCCATAGTCAATATAAAAAATTCCTTCCAGTAGCACCTTAAAGACCAACTAAGTTAGTTCTTGGTATGAGCTTTCGTGTGCATGCACACTTCTTCAGATACACTGAAATAGAAGTTGCCAGATCCTTCTATATAGTGAGAAGGTGGGGAGGGGTGTTACTCAGAAGGATGGTGGGAATGGGAGATAGGCAGATAGCTGGGAGAGCCTCCCAGCTATCTGCCTATCTCCCATTCCCACCATCCTTCTGAGTAACACCCCTCCCCACGTTATAATGCTATCCATTGAAATCCAACCAGGGGGATACGAGGAAGTCACTTAACAATGTTAATTAGATTAAGGCTTAAAAAGGCTATGATTTATGTTTGTTTAGTTGTTTATGTGTTTGTTTATCTGTTTGTGTGTTTAAATTTTTGTGAAAAAACCAATAATTCCCCCCCCAAAATAAAAATACAATATTTCTTGGTAAGAGTTGTTTAGAGGTGGTTGCTGAGGGCAGTCGTATTCATTTGATCTTGTTGATCACACCTGGATTAATATTTCTTTTGGGTGGACGTGACAGCCTTGGTGATACACAAGTGCCGAATAAGGCTTAGAGCAATCCCCTTGGGGCATTTTAATTATATGTAGCAGGCTGCCTACATTTCCTCTTAAAAGTCTGGCTTTCATTTATGTTGTTCCCTGGAGTCACTTTTGCAGAACTGGCACGTAGCCTTATTGCCATGGCCTAAAGAAGCAGGGACTCTTGCAAGGAGCTTGTTAAGGCCTTGCACAGCACAGCTTTCGGAAGAAAGATTAATTTGTGGGCTATTAATTTTGAATTCAAGGATAGAGAACCTGTGGCCCTCAGCGTGTTGTTGGACTCAAACTATCTTCAGCCCCAGCCAGCTGATGGTTAAGGGTAGGGATGTACAAATCTATCGATCAATCTCAGTTTTTCATTTTTCACTTCTTTGAATTTCCAGATCACTTTGTGGTTATTGTTTGGTTTTGTTTTTTAAAAAAACTTCTCGTGAAAATTCCTCAGCATTTTAGTGTGGATTTCGACTAAAACACAGTGGTACCTCGGGTTACATACGCTTCAGGTTACATACGCTTCAGGTTACAGACTTTGCTAACCCAGAAATAGTGCTTCAGGTTAAGAACTTTGCTTCAGGATGAGAACAGAAGTTCTCTGTTCTGTGCTCCAGTGGCGCAGCAGCAGCAGCAGGCCCCATTAGCTAAAGTGGTGCTTCAGGTTAAGAACAGTTTCAGGTTAAGTACGGACCTCCGGAACGAATTAAGTACTTAACCCGAGGTACCACTGTATAGGAATGTGCACTTTTTCTTCTCATTTTTTCAATTACCTTTAATATAATGCATTTTTGTTATTTTTTCCAAGATACAAATTTATATACACATGGTCCTACTCTGTCTTTTTTATGGGCATGTTATTTGGCTGGAGAACTGCACTGCAAAATTCAGAGAAGTATGAATTTCAGGGAAGGCTGCATTTCAGATCACATTGCATTTTGGGAAGTGCAGACTGGATAAGTCTACCTTTAAATTTGAACTGAAGCAAATCTGTCCCCCCCCCCTCCCTGTTCGAGGGTGATGGGAATTGTAGTCAGACAACATTTAGGAGCTCCCCCCCCCACTTTAGAACATGAATATTTGCTAAAGAGGTTGCCTGCTTCCATGTGGATGACCCCTCTTAAGATGGGCTGACCTTGCAACATTGCACAATCTTCTTCTTCTTTATGCTAAGCATCAGCAAAGCTCCTTAGATTGCAGCCTCCATTTTGCTCTCCAGAAATGCACATCTGACGCACTGCGTGTGGGGTAAGGGGGCTGTTGGCTGAATTGCATTGGGGTAGGTGCTGCCACACTTTGGGGCCCCAGCAGGTGCCTGAAGATGCCACACACGGGTGCCAAGCAAGCCTGGATAACAATTTAAGGCTGCATAGGTGCCACACATTTAAAGCACATTTATAGCATCTTTCACAGCAGTATATCCTTCACAGAGCTGAAATCCCCAGCATCCTTAAACTACAGTTCCCAGGATTCTTTGGGAAAACTTATGTGCTTTAAAGGCATTGTATGAACACAGCCTAAGTTCCTTGTCAGAGGCCACCCAGGAAGCTGATAGGTGAGCTACAATTTGAACAGGGGATATCAAGGTGGAATCTACACACATATAAAAAAAATGCTGTGAAAATGATTTTTTAAAAAAATGTTTTGAAAAATACATTGAATTTGGCGTAGCTCACTCTCGCCACCTAGTGTCACATTTGTATATTGCACTTTACAACACATTTAAATGTTTTATTTGCAGCTGTATATTTGAGTCAGACTCATAGCTCCTTCCTTTAACCACTGCACTGCACCACACCAGCCTTTAGGAACATGTTCTGGAATGTATTGCTTTTCAGTCTCTGAGACCAAGAGCGGAGCTGTGCATAAAAGAAATGAGGAACACTTTCCCCAAGTATGCTGTGCGCAGAAAAATCCCTCAGTAATCTTTGCTGCCACTTTGGCTGAAGTCTGTGTAGGCTCTCTGACCCGTAGGCGTAAATCCCCCAAGATCCCATTTGGCTGGCAGGCAAAAAGCTTGCTGTTCTCGAGAAGCCTAATTCCTTGCTCTTATCTGGTTACTTTAACAACTTTAGCAAGCTTAGCAGTGCGGTTTCTCGAGGCTCTCACAAACATCAGCTCTGAAATAGTCTCCAATTGCCCTGTAAACATCTTGTCGCAATGTGTCTGTGCCTGGGGAACCAACTCCTTCGGCACAGAAAATACGTCTGTGTTTTCCCTGATACAGAGTCCTGTATCAATTAATTATTGAATGTAAGGACCTAAACAACCCCTGCTGGATCAGGCCAAAGGCCCACTTTGCTCACATGTAGCCTAGCCAGGAATCAGTCTGGATGAGCCGCTAATGGGTAACAACAACAACAACAAATTATTATTTATACCCTGCCCATCTGGCTGGGTTTCCCCAGACACTCTGGGCGGCTCCCAACAGAATATTAAAAAAAAACACGATAAAACATCAAACATTAAAAACTTGCCTAAACAGGGCTGCCTTCAGATGTCTTCTAAAAGCCAGATAGTTACTTATTTCCTTGACATCTGATAGGAGGGCGTTCCACAGGGTGGGCGCCACTACCGAGAAGGCCCTCTGCCTGGTTCCCTGTAACCTCACTTCTCGCAGTGAGGGAACTGCCAGAAGGCCATTGGTGCTGGACTTCAGTGTCCAGGCTGAACGATGGGGATGGAGACACTCCTTCAGGTATACTGGGGACAAGGCTGTTTAGGGCTTTAAAGGTCAGCACCAACACTTTGAATTGTACTCGGAAACATACTGGGAGCCAATGTAGTCAATCTAAGTCAGCATCCTGTTTTCACAGTGCCGAAACAGATGCCTGTGGGAATTCGCAAGCAGGGCTGGCACACAGGAACACTCCCTCCGTTTGTGATTCCCAGCAACTCGCATTCAAAGGCACATCAAAGGCACACTGCCCCCCAAAATGAAGACCCGGTGGTATTGGCCATTTACATCTTTATGCTCCATGAATTTTTCTAACCCGCTTAAGAAAACGGGAAGAGCCTGGTGGATCAATCCAAAGGCCCATCAGCACCCTCATCTCACAAAGGGCAGCCGGATGCCCCTGGGAAGCCTGTAAACAGGACCAGAGTGCAATAGCACCCACCTACCTTGGCCGGCGGTTCAAATCCCCGCAAGGGGGTGAGCTCCCATTGCTCGGTCCCTGCTCCTGCCAACCTAGCAGTTCGAAAGCATGCCAGTGCAAGTAGATAAATAGATCAGGCGGGAAGGTAAACGCCATTTCCATGCGCTGCTCTGGTTCGCCAGAAGTGGCTTAGTCATGCTGGCCACATGACCCGGAAGCTGTACGCCGGCTCCCTTGGCCAATAAAGTGAGATGAGCGCCGCAACCCCAGAGTCGGTCACAACTGGACCTAGTGGTCAGGGGTCCCTTTACCTTTACCTTGGATTTCCCAGAAGCTTGTTGCCTCTGACAGTGGAGGCAGAACATAGCCATTGTGGATATCCTTTATAATTATTATTCATTCTTTTATTTAGATTTTATACCTTTATTTACATTATATATATATATATATTATTTTTATTTTTACAAAGTAATAATCATAAATAAATAAGAATAAAAATGTGCACCCCACCCCCTAGACCATTCCATTATAACCATCCAACCTCCCAAAATTTCAACACCTCTTCTGATGGTTTGACCCCCTTCCCGTTTTAACAGTACAAATTCTACAAACACCCTCCATATCGCCTCAAAATCATTTCTCCTGCATATTCACTGTCTTTCCTCAATGGCACATGTAATTTATCATTAATACTGTAGCTATATGCCACACCTCTTTATACCATTCTTCCATTTTATATTCTGTTTGCGCCTTCCACTTTCTAGCTATAACAATTTGTGTAGCTGTCAATAAATTTGTGAGCAAGTCCTTCATAGCCTGTGAACCATCCACCCCATCGTAAATTGATAATAATGTTACCTCTGGACTTTTGGTCAGCTTTAACCCTGTGGTTTCTGTTATCTCCTTAAACACTCTTTGCAAAAAATAATAATAAATGTACATATTTACACCCCCACCACATGTGAACATAATTCCCTGTTTCCTGGCATGCCTGGATATCCTAATCCTCCATGAATATATCAAATCCTGTTTTTAACCCCATCCAAGTTGGTGGCCACCACTACCTCATGTGGGAGTGAATTTAACTATGTGCTGAGTGAAAAAATACCTCCATTTCTCTGCCCTGCTTGTGTCACTGACACTGTGCCATGCATACCCTCCAACGTTTCTCCAATGAAAATAGGTAAAGGTAAAGGGACCCCTGACCATTAGGTCCAGTTGTGACCGACTCTGGGGTTGTGGTGCTCATCTCGCTTTACTGGCCGAGGGCGCCAGCGTACAGCTTCTGGGTCACGTGGCCAGCATGACTAAGCCACTTCTGGTGAACCAGGGCAGCACACAGAAACACTGTTTACCTCCCCGCTGGAGTGGTACCTATTGATCTACTTGCACTTGGACATGCTTTTGAACTGCTAGGTTGGGAGGAGCTGGGACCGAGCAACAGGAGCTCACCCCGTCGCAGGGATTCGAACCGCCGACCTTCTGATCGGCAAGTCCTAGGCTCTGTGGTTTAACCCACAGCGCCACCCACGTCCCGAAAATAGGGATGTCCTATTATTATTACTATTATTATTATTACCCCATTATTATTATCCCACCCATCTGACTGAGTGGACCCAGCCACTCTGGGCAGCTTCCAACATATAGAAAAACATAATAAAACTTTAAATATGTAAAAGAAATTCCCCATACAAAGCTGCCTTCAGATATCTTCTAAAGGTTGTATAGTCACTTATCTCCTTGGCTTGGGGGTCGCATAACTCCATACCTTCCAACATTTCTCCTATGAAAATAGGGACATCCTAAGGGAAAGTAGGACATTCCGGGATCAAATCAGAAACTGGGATGGCTTCTGTAAATCTGAGACTGTCCTTGGAAAACAGGGATACTTGGAGGGTCAGTATGTTGTTGGGTCCCTCTGATTAGCCACATTCCCTGAGCCCTCTCAGAGCTTGTTCACTCCGCTTAGCAGCTGTTCAAGGTCAAATGGGACTTTAAAAATATGAACAAATGTCAGCCTTTGCCACACCACAAGCTTTCTGATTACTGACAGGTCCCATTAATAAATTAGCCCTGACAGGTGCAGTAAATTGTTAAGAGGGTGCTGGATTTGGAAGTCACATTTTAAAAAGCAGGCAAGTCCATTGGGGGGATGGGAGAAAGTCTCGGGCAAGGAGGACTATACTGAACAGCCATCTGTGCACGATACAGGATCCCTGTTTTATCTATCATGGGTCATTCTAGCTTAGAGTTACCCTGGGACAAAGTGGCTCACCAAGTCTACAGAATGAAGGCTGTGCTACCCAATATCATTTGTGGGTAAAGATCTGGAGATTGAACCTTTGCAATCAGGGTTTGGGAACCACATGACCAAGGCCAAATGCATCCCTCCAGGGCTTTCCCTCTGGCCCTCAGGACTCTCCATAGACCATATCCCTCACCAGAGTACATTCCTCACCAGTTGAGTGCTTTTGCTTGGCTGGAATGTGTCCTTGAACTGTGACATTACCTCTTGCTTGCCTGAACAAGGAATGGCTGGTGCAAAATAAAATAATAATAATAAAGGAATCCTTCCAGTAGCACCTTAGAGACCAACTAAGATTGTTATTGGTATGAGTTTTCGTGTGCATGCACACTTCTTCAGATACACGTAATCTCTGCCATCTACTAGTGCAAGGGCTCTTGTACTGTGAAACAGCAAACATTAGATATAGCCCATTATACTTCAACTCTGTGTATGTCAGAAATTGTTCTGCTTTCACCGGGGTTTGTGACCATATAATAAAATTTGCATTATATTAAAATTTAAGGGAAATCCACCTTAAGCTGCCTTTGCCTGTGATGTTCACTCTGCTTAGAACTCGGCACGCATCATCCGCCTCCGTGGCTTCTCCATTCACCCTCCTTTCATTAATCTCTTTCACATATCAAAACATGACACTCTAGGGAAACTTTAAATAGACCTGTCCCTCTAAATGAAGCTGAGGCCAGGCAAATGGGACCCCCTCAGATATTTTCTCTCCCTGCTTTTAACACTTTCCCAGACGTGTTGGCAAATACACAAAACTGCTTTTGATGGTGAGGAAGTGTGAAAGCGAGTCTGTGAAATGGGGGCAGGATTGAACCGAGAAAAGAGGAGAGGAGATGGGAGATTGACAGTCGGTGCCATCCCTGACGTAGTTGTAAGCAAGAAGGCAGCCAGGCGGAGGCAGGTGGAGGTTGGTAGGGCAGTGCCCTCTTTGCACTAATGGACTAGTGTGATGGCCTGGGAATCGGATTAAGAGGCTGAACCTGAGGAATCCCAGCCTGCACAGGAGTCCCTGCCTCCAGGGCCGGCTGAGCAGGGGCTGGGGCCTGAGCCTGAAGGGCCCTCACCTGTGCCGGATCCTCAGGAGCAGACACCAGCTGAATCCGCTCTGGCTCCGGAGGTGATCGAGGACCCATTGCCTGCAGGTGCTCCTCTCCCAGCCCTGTCAGGGGAAGGTGAGGTTGCCTCTGGGTCCAGTAACCCTCCAGTCTCTCCGGAGATGCAGAGGCTCAGGGCAGAGAGGCGGAGGGAACTAAGTTCTCGCAGGAGGAGTGCTCGCCTTCAGGCCAGGAGAGGCGAGCCACCTGTGGACCGGGGCCGCCCTATGCCTCGGGGCAGATAAAAGCCAGCCCGCCCAGTCCCAGGTTGCGGGAGCAACATTGTTGGTAACCAGTTCCTGCCGGCACCCTGACCTGCTCTCCTGCCAGAGTTCCTGACCACGCCCGACTCCTCGCTTTGGACCTCGCTTCGCCCCTGACGGGCAGCCTTCATACCCTCGACCTAGGACCAGACTCCGACCACGCCGCACGGTAACCCCTCCCCCCTGGACCAGAACAACTAGCCTCTTCTGCCTTTACGGACAAACACAGTGTTTGCTTCCAGCAAGGCAAAGGTCTCTACATGCCAGCTACTCTCCCAGCCATACTTCCTGGGAGGTCAGATAACTATGTGACATCACCTGTTCCCATAGACAACCCAGAAAGTTCTGTGGGGCTAGCATTTGTGATTAAACAACAAAGACTTCATACTTTGGAGCTGCACCATACTTTGAAAAAAATTATAAGAAGCTGCAAATTAGGCAGGGTCAAATTAAAGACAAATTTCTCCCCCATCCTTAGGCTCATAAGTGTAATTAGCTGCCAGAGCATGTCTGGTCCTTATTAGGCAACTGTCAGAGGGAGACAAGAATGTTTGGAGAAATGGGTTTGTGGTGGCCTGTCCGTCCGTAAAATAGGATTAACCAAAGTGGTGCTCTCCAGATGTTTCTGAACCTCAGCTCCCATCATCCCTCACCATTGGTCATGATGCCTGGGACTGATGGAAACTGGATTCCAACAACATCTGGTATTGGTGTATTGGTCACACAAGGCTTACAATTTACCCCACAAGCTGCACTACCTTAAAAAATTGTATTTTGAAATGTCATGCATGGCTTTCCAGAAATTTCAGGGTACCCATCACCCTCCCACTAGTCATGTTGGCTGGGACTGATGGGAGGTGGAACTCAACAATGTCTGGAGGGCCACAGTTTCCCCATCTTTGACAACAACTTTAAAGGAGAACAAAGGACATTGTCAGATGGAGCCAAGAAGGTACAGGGTGAGGCTGCAAGAGGTTCCTAATGGTTTAGGCCAGTCTTTCCCAGGCATGGGTCACCAGATGTTGTTGAACTACAACCCCCATGAGCACCACCCAGTATGAGCAATGGTCAGGGATGATGGGAATTGTAATCCAACAATGTAGGAAAATAGGAAACTGGCTTATACTGAGTCAGGTCATTGGGCCATGGAATTTAGTATTGTCTGCATTGACGGGCAGGAGCTGTCCAGGGTCTTGAGACAGCCCTCCCAGCAGATACCTGGAGTTGATTCTGGGACCTTTGGTGTGCAGAGCAGAAGCTCCATCACTGATCTACAGCCCTTCCTAATCTGGGTCCCACGGTTGGGAAGACTATATTGGGCTTGGATACAGATTTGTGACATTCAGAGATGCTTGCCGTCCAGCATTGCAGTTCACCAGCCTGTGGAAGAGCCAGATGGGTGCATTAGTCATGCGGGCCAAGTGTCTGCACATTTTTACAAACACAGAAGTGACTTGTATGCCTTTAAAACATAATAGGAGACAGTGACCTTTCTTTTAAATAGATGGGATTGATCTGAGTGCACGCTGAGGCTTTCAGAAACTACTACGTTATCAGCTAATGCAACAAAAGGGAGAGTTCAGAGTTTAAATTCAGCATAGGTAAACCGTGAGACTATTATAAAAGATCGTAGCAGAAAGGGGGACTAATGATAATAATAATAAAGCAACGACTGTTCAAAGGAGCATGAAATCTCTTTATTCTAAAGCAGGAATACCAAACCAAGAACAAAGCCAAGCCAGTCTACACACACACACACACACACACACACACACACACACACACACACACGGGGCTGTGCCCCTGCTCACTCTGCCTGACACTCCCCTCACATTCACCCCACAGAGGTTCCCCTCCCCACCCCATGCAACAACTACACTCACTTTCCACCTTCCTAACCCCATTTCTCAAGCCACTTCTCTCTTCTCTTCGTCAGCCCTGAATTGCACCTGTGTTTTCACCTTCACCCTCATGTCCAGGCCGCCTCCTCCTCCTGCTCTCTCCTATTCTGCAGCCCCCTTTGCACATGCACCTCATGCAGACATATGTATATTTCAGATGAATAGAATCAAGCATGGCTCCTTGTACTTGCTTTACTACAGGAATGGGGGAACCTGTGTCTCTCCAGATATTGTGGCATCCCTGGGGAGTTGGCATTCATTGAGATCCGGAGGGCCACAGGTCCCCCACCTTTCATTAGAGACATGGCTGGTGCAGAAAAGGGACAGTGTCTTTCTTTTGGAGGGTCACAGCTTCCCCACCATGACCTCAAGCACCCCCATCATTTCGCCGGAACTCTACTTTTGTCTCTGGGCCCTTGATCCCTGGTCTTCCAGGTGTGCAGCCAGTTCCACTGTTTATTGACCCTCATGGGCTGGTCTTCTCCTTCCTCCTTGGAGAGGAGCCAAAGATCAGGAGGAGTAAAGGGGGGGGGAGTGCAGCTCATTGCTCCTGATGGCTGGCACACTCCAGCTGATGGAAAGAGCACTTTACTAGGATGATTAACAGCCGCACCGTAAAAAGATGGCTCATAAACTCTTTCTATTAGGTCAAATCATAAAGTATGCTTTTAATGTTTATACGCTCCCTTTTCTAAACAATCAAGGGCATCTGTAGCTTCCGCTAATAAGGGGACTTGTATAAGGCTTGTCAGGCACTCTGGTTATTTTTAATGAGTCAGGGGAGTAAATAACCCACAGTTTGTTAGAGCTATTGATTTCTGTCTCTTTAACCCTCTCCAGTTCTGCTTGCCTTTGGACAAGCTCAGGCACGAAAGACTGAAGGGCCATGGTGCAGTCGCAGAGCACATGTTTCGCATGTAGAGTGTCCCAGGTCCAAATCTCGGCAACTGTTGGAAGCCGATCCATTAGAGTGAATGGGACACTGCCTTCTTACTACAACCAGTCCAGGAGACGGCCCTGGCTGTCACCTCCTTCATCTCCGTTTTGTAGAACTCAGCAGGGAGGATTAGCATGTGTTGGCTCTGCCTGCCATTGGCTCTGATTCTGTCTACTGTGGGCCTCCCTGTGTCCGGCCCTACCAGTCCAAAAGTGCACCAGCCACCATTGCTGGCAACTCTGGCGAAGGCTGGGAACTTTCCCTGTCTTAAATCCTGGATATCTATTTCCAAGCAGTGCAGACAGTGCAATGGTGTGGCTCAGTAGAAGGCAGCTTCTGATCTTGCCAAGTCCCCAAAAGCAACTTTCAGATCCCTTGGGTGGTATTTAGCGAACGTTTGCTCACAATAGGCCCACCAAAATCAATGGGCCCTAATGGAGTTATGTTCATTCACTTTCATGGCTCTGAGTAAAGCCTGAATACCACCCTGTGTGTGCAAATCCTGTAGCAATCATGCAAATGGTGGGAAAATATGCAAATTTATTTGTATAATGTGTCCAGCTTGCAATGGAGAGGGGCAAGGAGTTGGGCAGTACACAGATGTTTTGCCCCCTTGGAACCTTTTAGGACTGTGGTTCCCAATGTGTGGCACATGCTCCACAAGGGGGAAATTTGATTTTTAAGGGGGGCAATTTGAGAATGAGTTATTAACAGTTAATGGCCTTTTAGGCTTCCTCCACGTGAATAGGAGTTCACTTTTTGAATAATAAGAATTATATGTCACAGGGGTTGGACATCAGGAGTTTAGAGGTGCTTAGGTGGGGCATGGCCAAAAAAAAGGTTGGGAACCATTGTCTTAGGGGAACTGGAACAGAACAGTTACATGCAACAGTGTTCTCCCCACTTGAGAATGTCCAGCAATAGGTATTCAGAGATGTTCAGTGAGGTTTCTTGTTCCCACTCCCGGCCCTCACTCAGCAATCAGAGATGGCAGCTTTTGGCATTGAGTGGCACAAGAACATAAGAAGAATCCTGCTGGATCAGACCAGTGGCCCATCTAGTCTAGCATGCGGTTCTCATGGTAGCCAACCAGATGCCTGTGGGAAGCCTGTAAGCTGGACATGAGGACAACAGCATGCTCCCCATGATGAATTGCCAGTAACTGGCATTCAGAGGCATCCTGTCTCCAACTGTGGAGGAACAACACGGCAGTTTGCGTTTCTCTTTGCAGCTGGATTTCTTATGGACAGGGCCAAACCTGAATGTATTGGATTTGTGACCATTATGCTCATTTGCCTTCAGTAGCAGTAAAGCTACTGTGATGTATGGAAGTGAGAACTGTTTAGTGATGTATGGAAGTGAGAGCTGGACCATAAAGAAGGCTGATCGCCGAAGAATTGATGCTTTTGAATTATGGTGCTGGAAGAGACTCTTGAGAGTCGCATGGACTGCAAGAAGAACAAACCTCTCCATTCTTAAGGAAATCAGCCCTGAGTGCTCACTGGAAGGACAGATCCTGAAGCTGAGGCTCCAATACTTTGGCCACCTCATGAGAAGAGAAGACTCCCTGGAAAAGACCCTGATGTTGGGAAAGATGGAGGGCACAAGGAGAAGGGGACGACAGAGGACGAGATGGTTGGATAGTGTTCGCGAAGCTACCAGCATGAGTTTGACCAAACTGCGGGAGGCAGTGGAAGACAGGAGTGCCTGGCGTGCTCTGGTCCATGGGGTCACAAAGAGTCGGACATGACTAAACGACTAAACAACAACAAGCGGTAAAGCTCTGCTGGGTGAAATACAATTGCCTCTGTGTATTTTTTTTTTTTTTGAATCCTGCAACATGTTTACGTTTTTACTCTGCTAACTATACATTGGAGTTCTGCTCTTGGTTGATATTGAGTAGAATACATGACACAACATAGCCTTCATGGCTAGTGGTCACTGACAGCCTTAGCCTCCATGCCTGGGTCAAATTGGTTGGTTCTTCTTCCTCAGTTTAATTTCAGCTGGAAATGCAGGTTTTGGGATGTAGGTGGTATTCAGAAAGGTTAGAAATGTTCTTCTAATTCATGAGACTAAATTTACAAAGGGCTAGCAACTTAAAACTGGCTCCTTATCAGAGAATGAATTTGGGATCTTCGCCATGTGCTCTGCTACTGAGCATGGTTCCTTATGCACCTGCAGACACATACTGTCCTGACAGCTGGAAAACAACAAAAAAAGCTTATCTGAAATAAATGTTACTGTTTAAAAAGGATTTTGGAGGGTCACCAGGCAATATTCTAATCAGATCAGTCTCATTAATTAGACAGGATTCTCTGATTCCAGTTGATTAAAATTATTTCAACAAAGGTTTATCAGACATAACAAAACCAAGCAGAAGCCTTCTGTTTTCTCTTCAGCAGGAAAATAATGTTAATTAGTAAAGGCATTTTCAAGCATTATTAAGCATTTGCTAATAATTTTTAGCTCCTATCAGCCTTTGCTTTCTCTTCCCCACTCCCCGTGATATTTTAGCTGTGAACTATTCTTGCATGAGAACCTGAGAAATGCAGCCTTCAGATTAAAGGAAGGAATAAGTTGCAATCCCAACCCACACGCACCTGAAGGGCTCTTCAGGGTGGCAGAGCAACTGCATATGCTCACAGTGGCTGAAACAGAAGCTGGGGAAGCAGGATAACTGGGTCCTCTCTCTGAACTAGCACCCAGGTGGCAGAGCAGTTGAGTACAGGTCATGCCCAAAGTTGCCAAGCTACACCAGTGAGTCTGGCTCAGAATCCAATGGATCGCAGACCAGATTCACCTCACAGGATTGGCAATGGATTCACCCATGTTCAGTACTGAAACCATCCTAGTCTTTAATACCAGCATTGCAGTTTGCAGCCACAATGGGACTAAGGAAATTGGGGGTGCTTCTGAAATTCTCCGCATCAGATTTTTGGAGTGTCTGCCCTTCTGCCAGGATCTGCTGGGTACAGCTCACCCAGTGGCGAACCTTTGAGGTTCAGGCGGCATCCTGGACGAAGACCTGAGGGCCACGTGGAGAAACTTGGTGGGCTGCATTTTACCCTCGGGGGACTGAGGTTCCCTACTATTGGTATACAGCACAATACTCTTAATCTCAAGGTCACGGGTTCAAGCCCCACATTGGGCATGAAGTTTCCTGCATTACAGGGGGTTGGACTAGATGGCCCTTGTGGTCCCTTCCAACTCTATGTTTCTATGAAAACTGTGGGATGTGAAACACAAGAGCAGTCAAGTACATCTCTAGAGTGGACATAAAAGGGGATGTCTGGACCAGCCAGACAGAACTTCCTGTTTCTCCTAAGATGGGACAGACTTCCTCTGCATGTGACTAGAGGTGGGCATGGCGTCACCTGTGCAGGTAACAAAAGCATAGGACTGGCCACCATCTCTTTCTCTCTGACTACATTCGTCAAAGAAGCAACATCTGCTTAGCCTAAGATGCTCTCTTGGCTTCCAGTCAAGAGAGGACAAAGGAGCTGTCTCCTTATGGGATAGTTTCCAGGTACAGTATATTACTTTTCTAAGCTAAGTCTGCCTTCTGGGATCCAATTGTGAACAGAATGTGTGAGTAAACTCTTTTTAAACTTTTATAGAAGACTGTGTTGTGTCTTATCTTTTTATGAGGGACTGAATGGGGA
Organism: Podarcis liolepis; assembly: GCF_965112155.1. Taxonomy (NCBI): domain Eukaryota; kingdom Metazoa; phylum Chordata; class Lepidosauria; order Squamata; family Lacertidae; genus Podarcis; species Podarcis liolepis. Next base: position 37,262,276 of record NC_139566.1, on the reverse strand, counting down.
ATTACCGAAAGGAAACTTATTATAGAGGCTTTAGCGAGCCTGAGCAAACGCATCCGCTGTACAAGTTTAAAAAGGGGAATATTACTCTGCTAAATTGTGGAACTTGTTAACACAAGTTGGAAAGGATATAATCAAACAATATATCTTCTCCTGCTTCCCTGAACATTCCCACAAAAACTACATCTATGAAGCTCCCTCTTCCAATCCACCTTTGTGGGCCAACTTAAATTAGGCTGAATGCTATAGGTCCTCCTCCCTAGCTATAGTCAACCAATACCTAACTTAGGGCTCCTGATTCCAGATTGCTGTTAGGGGTCATCACTATCAGGCATCTGCCAAAGTCCATACCACATTGGTGATAATCTCAAAAGCCCTCTAGTCCCTTCTCTCTCTCTTTCTCTTTTCTTGGAAGACCTAGGAGAACCAGCACTCTGGGAAGTAGAACTGATTGGGCTGAGAAAGACTATCAAGCTGATGAGCAGCACCAACAGTGTCAAAGGGGAGTAGAACCCCACCATAGCATGCATCCTGCCCATGTCCCTCCCCCAAAAACCTGGGGGGTTCATACCCACCTGCTGCCCAGCCCTAAGTACCAAAACATAACCTATCATTTAATGCAGGCATAGGAAAACTCCGGGCCCCCCAGATGTTTGGGACTACAATTCCCATCATCCCTGACCACTGGTCCTGTTAGCTAGGGATGATGGGAATTGTAGTCCCAAACATCTGGAGGGCTGGAGTTTGCCTATGCCTGGTTTAATGTGTCGCAGACTACTTCTTTAAAAGTGCTGACCACTGATACATCATCCTGCTACCTTCAAGGAGACATTTAGCAGCAGGCTCTGAGAAAAAAAGTCATAGCAAGCAATCTTGAATATGCTAAGCCCGGTCTACGCCAGGGAGTTGGATGAAAGCTGACAGGCGCCAAATTTAGCTGCTCCGACTCTCTGGCAGCAATTTGAGAGTCAGATGCATCCAGCCACATTCTCCAGAGGCATTTGCCCCAACTGTTTCTATGATGCTGCTAGACCCCAGAACCAGTCCCTCTGGAACAGCCCTCTGCTCAACGTCTACGTTTCAGCACAATTGCATCTTCCAGGGCTCCAGGGCTTGGCTTTTGCTCACTAATTATGTATCAGCCTTTGGCTGCTGTGCCAGGCATCTACAGTCATGCACACCTCAAGGTAGCTGCCCATCTAGAAGTAATTCTCTGGGTGCAAGTAGGACCGGGGGGAGAACTGCAGAGTTGCACACACATTTCCGCTGTAGGGAATGCAGGCCCCCCTCACCCCCACATTAAGAAAGGAGCTGTCAGAAAAGTGCTACGTGAGGTTCTCAGGATTCTTAGAGCCCCAGGTTGTCTCTTCCTTTCAGAGACCGCTGGTGGGAAATTTACCACTTGAGTTTAGATACCTTTCTTTTTCATAGTGTAACACTGCCTGCCAAAAGACCACACAGTTTCCTGTAGTATATTGGTTCCTTCCCTATAACCTTGCACTTCTTTCTCCGTCTCGGTCTCTCCCTTTCCTGGCTCACCACTGTGCTTACCACCCCAGACATGGTTCCATATCCTTCCCTGCTCCTTCCTCCTTCATTGGAATCCTTCTGTTCTATGACGTATTTTTTCCGTTTTCCTTTCCTTTCTTCTCATTCTGTCTTCATACTGCAAAGCCTCTACCGATTCATTCCCAGTCTCTGTTCCTAGAGCCTTGGGACCTTTTCTCACTGCTGCTGTTGCATCCTGATGTTTATGCAGATGCTGGGAGCATCTGGGGAATCTTCTCGCTTCACTGTCATCACATCACTTCCAGCCAGCCTGCTTCTTCATTGGGTTGGGCCAGAGGAGAAGCAATGTGGATGGCAGCGGTAGCCTCTTCATTTTCCCATCAGCTGCTATCAGGAGGTTCCTTGGGTAGAAACTGGAGTGGCTTTTTAAAGAAAAGTTAACCCAAAGTTTTTTTCCAGCTCATCAGAAACAAGGCACCAAAATTCTCTAATCTTTCTACATGTCCACCACATATGATACATGTCTCCATTAATTTCCCCACACTTACAACAGTTGTTTGCTATGTTTTTGTACATCTTTGATGGGAGAGAGCTTTGATGGGGTTAGATACCACCGATATTGCATCTTTAACATGTTTTCTTAAATGTTATAACATGCCGTAAACTTCATAGTTGTTTTCTAGAGGGTTTTCCCACTCATTCAGCATTATAGGGCGTCCAATATCTTGAGCCCATCTAATCATAACTGCCTTAACCTCCTCCTCCTTGACTTCCCAGTCAAGGAAGAGTTGGTACATCTTTGATATTATCTTCGTATTATTATTCACTATTTCCTTCTCAAATTTATAGGGTTCAATAGCAAATCCATTCTTCTTATACTGTTTAAATGTCTCATAGAGTTGATGATATTCCAGCCAGCCCGGTGATATTCCAGCCAGCTGTTGTGCGGATGCCATCGTACGGAAAGCTAGGAGGGAACATATCTGGGCAACAGTTCCTGAGATCCTGAAAGACTCCGCTGACACAGACTAGTCACTGAACTCCTCTTGACCCCGAATAACTATAATAGTTCTTTGCTAATAGCTGAGACATTATCTGGACAACAATAGCATTTACTGACTTTTGATTTGTGGGTTGTAAGGTCAGCAGATGATTCCTGCTCCCGCCTCTTGTTCAGTGACTGTCCCCTGACCCATTTCTGGCAGTATCATGTGAACCAATCTATATTTCCCATTTTAGGTGCATGGAGCTTCTGTCTGGCACATCCTTGTTATGTGTGGTCCCTAATTATCATTCCAAGGAGCTCAGGGAAGCGCACAGAGCTGTTCTGTTCTACCCTCACAACATTCCTTGCAAGGTAGAGATAGTGACTTGCCCAAGTGAGTTTTATAGGTGATCAGGAAATGGGATCTTGGCTTTCTCAGTTGAAACCCACGACTACTCTGATGTCTCACAGTCTGTTTCTAGACAGATTTATTTGGAACTGATCCCCCCTGACTCCAGTCCCATTTACTCCCTAGTTGCATGCTGTGCTTGTGATTGCCACCATAAAGCAATTGAAACAGTCAGTGGTCAAGCAGGCTCAAATAATGAGTTAACACCGAAAGGCCTCATCCAAGCAAGGCTAAATCATTAAGCCGAGATCTCTTATCTCTTCAAGCCCTGCTTGATCTACAGTCCACAAAGCCAATAATGTGTCACTCACCCTCATACCAAGTTCAATGTTTTCTCCCCCATAAACTTCCATTCCAGGGTCAAGAAGGCCGATCTCACCAAAGTACTCTCTGTCCACCACAAACGAACAACCAATCATGGCTGGTGTCCTGTTGATGAGGGGAAACAAGGACAAACGAAGGGTTCAAACAATGCGCCTCTGGAAGAGCAGCAGCAGCAGCAACAACAATTTATGCAATTTATATACGGCCCTTTATCAAAAGATCCTAGAGCGATGTACAACATTAAAAACACATTACAGAACATCAATGATAAAACAATATACTTCTTACTATGTTTTTACCTCCCCCCGGCACTTTCACAGGCTATTGATTAATAGCCATAGGCCTGGGTAAAGAGGAAAGTTTTTGCCTGGCTTCTAAAGACATGTAATGATGGTGCCAGACAAGCTTTTTTGGGGAGAGCATTCCACAATCGGGGAGCCACCACAGAAAAGGCCCGTTCTAAGACAGGAGGGGCATATTCACACAAACCCACGTCACACCATGTGATGTCAAAATGAACTTCATATCCATGCATCATATAATTTACATAATTTACATATAAACACACACGGAGCACTGTAACATGGCTCCCTCTCTCTCTAGCATCAGACAGCAAAGAGAAAGAACTAAGGACAATAGTCCCACTTCACGGAACACAGTAACACAAACATCCTGTCTCCGTCACTTCCCACTTTGTGGGGTCAAAACACACACCGTCATGTGAAAGACAACAATCCCATGACTGCAATCATGAAGCAGGAATTCTAACACCACCCACCCACTCACCCAGTCAATGTGAGGCAGCAAAAACCTAAGTCCAGATCTGAAAGCTACGGCTCAGGAGTAGATAATCTGCTTTGTAAGCAGGAGGTCTCAGGTTCAATCCAGGGGTGGGAAAGACAACCTGCCTAGAGAGCCACTGTCAGCCAGTTTAGATAATGGCACTGAGCTAGATGGCAGCTTCCTATATTCCATTGCAATGTCAAGAGAGTGCAGTCCTTCCCATGTCTATTCAGAAGGAAGTTAAATTGACTTGCTACAATGGAAGTGAGTTTAGGACAGGGGTCAGCAAACTTTTTCAGCAGGGGGCTGGTCCACTGTTCCTCAGACCTTGTGGGGGGGGCGGACTATATTTTGGGGAAAATATATGAATGAATTCCTATGCCCCACAAATAACCCAGAGATGCATTTTAAATAAAAGCACCCATTCTACTCATGTAAAAACACCAGGCAGGACCCACAAATAACACAGAGATACATTTTAAATAAAAGGGCATATTCTACTCATGTAAAAGCACACTGATTCCTGGACTGTCCGCGGGCTGGATTTAGAAGGTGATTGGGCTGGATCTGGCCCCCGGGCCTTAGTTTGCCTACCCATGGTTTAGAATAGAAGGTCCTGGCAGCTCCTTCAGAGGTTACAGCCTCTCCATCCAAATACAAGCCACTGTGATACAGTTGGGGAGAAAGCATTGCTGAGAAGAAGAGGACATGTTTTGCATATAGAAGGTCCTGGGTGCAATCTTTAGCATCCTTAGCTTTTTTGAAAGACAGATAGCAGGTGACAGGAGAGGATAGCTACCTGAGACCCAGACTGTGATTTGGTTTGTGTATTGTTTTGGAAAGCACAAGTTACATAGGTACATCAGCCCTTGAACTCAAACGGAATTCAATTTCTTCTCTATCCCTACTCTGAAGAGAGAGGCTCCAAAAGAGAACTACAAAATTACCAACACAGCCCTTGTAAACAGCCAGCCTTGGTTGGTCCAAAAACAATGAGAGCGTTAGAGTCCCATTACCCCTTTATTCAAGCAATGATTCAATTCATTCCTTTATTAGATGTTGGTTGTAAAACTTCCCCTAATGGAACTTTATTACCGCCTTAAAAAATAAAAAGAAGGAAAGAAAGAAAGAAAAGAACAGCAGCTTTCTTACCAGGGAAGTAATATTTTACCAACATGCAGCAAACATTCTAATCAATTTGCCTTGTGTTTAATAATAATAAAAAATGCACGGAGGACTGATAAATTGAATCAGAGATCCTCCTGCCAAGTCTATTGTGGCTTGTAATGACAATAAAAATAATAATGATCAAGCAAAGTTCTGAAATAAACTTCAATGCATACAAAAGGAAGCTGCAATCTGGCTCATCTTGCATGTTTATATCTGACGCCTGGTGTTGCTCCGGCTTGAAAATGGAGCACCAAAGAAAACCAGCAATACTCAGAGGAATTCAATGGGACTTACTCACAGGTAAGTATTTACAGAATTGCTGCCCAAGGCTGGAAGGCAGGGATAGAAACCTGTGGCCTCCAGATGTGGTAGAGTACCCCTCTTTTCACCCCTTCATGGATCACTGCCTTGCCGTGGTGAAGGGGCTTGAATAACTCAGAGAAGCTATGAACTACACTGTGCAGGGCACCCAAGATGGACAGGTCATAGTGGAGAGTTTTGACCAAACGTGATCCACCTGGAGCAGGAACCGGCAAGCCACTCCAGTATCCCTGCCAAGAAAACTCCATGGCTGGAGGAGACTCTTGCGAGTCCCATGGACTCCAAGAAGATCAAACCTCTCCATTCTGAAGGAAATCAGCCCTGAGTGCTCACTGGAAGCTCAGATCCTGAAGCTGAGGCTCCAATACTTTGGCTACCTCATGAGAAGAGAAGACTCCCTGGAAAAGACCCTGATGTTGGGAAAGATGGAGGGCACAAGGAGAAGGGGACGACAGAGGACGAGATGGTTGGACAGTGTTCTCGAAGCTACCAGCATGAGTTTGACCAAACTGCGGGAGGCAGTGGAAGACAGGAGTGTCTGGCATGCTCTGGTCCATGGGGTCACGAAGAGTTGGACATGACTGAACGACTAAATAACAACAACATCCCTCTTTTCAACCCTGACAACTGGCCATGCTGGCAAGGATTTTGCCTCTCATCATTACCCCTGCTCCAAGCCAAGCCTAAATCATTTTGGCTAAATCATTTTGTGAGTCATGGTTATCATGTTCCTCTGATTTCAGTAGGACTTAAACACAGCATTCACTGGGCTGAGGCCTGTCATTCTGCAAGCTGGGGTACTTGCTGCTGCTGCAGCAGTTGTGGATGATAATCCCCATTTGCAAAATGCCTTTCCTAGCAAGGGGTGTCTGCCTGCCTCATTATTGACTATTGACCATTATTGACATAATGACATAAAGAAGAAGTTGCTGTTGTTCCTAGTCTTTGGCCAAGCAGGAATTGTGAGCTTCTGTTTTCCCCTCCTTGGTGGTGGGGTATCCCATGAAAGGGATCCACAGGGAAGCACTTCTCTCCATAGATCCACATGGGGGCTGAGGGCCACTGGCTCCGGCGGGGGGGGCAGAGAGAAGGGGAGGGCATGGCTGGCACGCATCCTGGGGGCGAGGTGCACCACCTGTGGGGGTGTGATGCCCAGCATGGGGGTGTGTGGCACCTGCAATGGCACCCCACCAAGATTGTGCCACCGGGGCTGGTGTGCTCCCCCCGCACCTCTGTTCCTCTGCCAGTGGTGAGGGCCATAGCACTCCCTAATTTGGCTACCCAATGCCAAGTCAAACTCACCGTGGCATTGTTGTTGTGGCCTATTTTTAACCCCCCAAACATTGGATTTACCAATATGTCCTGATGGAGGTGGATTCGTGGTGCCTGGGCATACAAGGAAGGGCCAGAGCTCAGTGGTGCAGCACCCGCTTTGCATTCACAAGGTCCCATGTTCAATCTGGATCAAATTGCTTCCCCATCCCAAGAGGTGAAGGAAAACATGTCTGAGTCGGCATTGTCAAGGGTGATGGGGAAGTCAGAAGTGTCTACCTGCACAGCCATAATCAATCAAACAGAATCTATTTTGTTTATAATCACTCTTTCTCACCCAGCTGGTAGTGAGAGGAAGACAGATACAGGCAGCGAGAGAATGAAAGAGAGAGGGGGAAAGGTGATTAATGTTGGCCAAACTGCTTTTGGATAATCTGATGGGCTGGCCGATGGGTGCAGAGAGTTATCAAGAAGAGTATCAGCACGGGGACATCTAACGCTGGAACAATGAAATGGCTTTTGGTTTTGGCAGGGCTGGAGCTTTCCAAGTGCTACACTGCAAATGAATATTGTTGTACTGGGGCGGGGGAGAGATTGTGCAGTCAATCTGTGTAAATTACTTTAAGATGTTCTTCAGCGAGCACAGCTTGAGATCCTCTGGAGCAGTGGGAATGCTGCTGTCCAAGGTGGCAAAGACAAAAGTGGTGAGTTAGGGTTGCCCTTGTGCTATTGGTGACTTTGCATCTTCCCACAGTGGCAGGATACTGTCCCTGGGGAATAGGGACACTTGGAGGGTCTGATAATGTCCTCAAGGGATAATATACTTGGTCTTTATTAGTTCTTGAGTGTGAAGATATCAGCACACCTTGCTCTTGACAGACAGGGCGTGGGAATAGATGGATCATAGGTGTGATCTATTCTGACAGATCTTGTCTCCCTTAATGCCTTAATCTAATCTGACAATCCGGGAGGAGGGGGAAAATTGGCCTGCCATCTGTCTCTTTTGCTGCTCAAACACCGGTATGATTTTATTTCCCAGATGTCTTTACAGAGGAGGAGGAGGGGAGAGAAGTAACTTCTGATTAGAATCAAAGTGACACAAATCCACACCCGCACCACTGAAGTCAAAAGGATGTCAAGAGAGTCGGCAAGACGTCAACAAAGACTTAATATGCACCAAAAAAACAACAACTGAGTTTTCTCAGGCCATTGAAGCAGGGAGAGCTTGTGAGAGGATGGGCAGAAAAACGCCGTGTTTCACTGCAAACTCATTTCGATAAATTAGAGAATGTCAAAACACACTTTGCGGAGATGGCGGAATACTTGTGCGTGGCACCTTGATGGAGCATCACCTGCCTCGTTCTATGGTACATTAAGCAATCAGCGAGAAACGTATGGGTTGTTTTAACAGGCCACTACTGCTGGGATAAGGAGATAAAAATTCAAGGCAGAGGCGAGCCTGACTGGAGACAGGTGACTAATGGCTCCAGGAGGTGTTGATAATGGAATGCAACAGAGCAGTCCATCAATAGGCAGAGCAGGTGAGTGGGGAGGGAAGCAGCCCGATGGACAATTAGGCCTCCCCGTCTGGCCTCTGAGGCTGCTTTGGGTAAACCATTTATGGTGTATGATATCAGGTGTGCAGCAGCTAAAGATGCAGCTAGGGTGAAAGGTGGACTGTGGAGCTGGCAAAGTCCCAGCACTTGGGAACTGCTGACTAGCAGCTGATTGTTAGGCTTGCAAGTGCATGGCCTTGAATCAACTGATCACCAGGGTTTGCAAAGCATGGTGCAGGCTATCAATGACTACCAGCTATGGTGGTCATGTTCTATCTTTCCATCGAAGGCAGTAAGCCCCTGAATGCAAGTTACTAGGAATCACAGGTGGGGAGAGTTGCTGTTGCAGTCAGGTTGGCCACAGGCATGCGGTTAGCCACTATGAGAACAGGACTCTGGCCTAGATGGGCTGTTGGCTTGATTCAGCAGGCTTTTTTATGTTCTTCAAGTCTTATGCCACTGAGTGCCAAAGTCTGCGTGGCAGGGAGTGTGAACAAGGAATCCAGCACATCATGAGGGTCTGCCTGCTTAGCTTCACTCCCAGATCCTAGGGCTTTGTGAACTTCTGGCTTGACGTTTCGCAGTCAGGAATGAAAAGGGGATGGTTTTTTTGTGGGGGGGGGGAGTTACTACTTGGAGGCAAAAGTAGTGACAGCGCCTTCTCGGCAGTGGTACCCTCCCATCAGATGTCAAGGAGATAAAGAACTACACAACTTTTAGAAGATATCTGAAGGCACCCCTGTATCAGGAAGTTTTTAATGTTTGGTGGTTTATTATGTTTTTATATTTTGCTGGAAGCAGCCCTGAAAGGCTGGGAGAATCCAGTCAGATGGGTGGGGTATAAATAATAAAATGATTGTTTTTATTACCTCATTCGACTTCTTTTTTAAAAAGTTTTTGCTGTTCCACAAGTGGCACAGTGGAGTCACAGCTCCCTGCCCCTGCCCACCCTGTGCTTTTCAGCATGTTGCTACCGCATGATGTAAGCATGTTCCAAGGGCCATGCAATCACAGAATGGCAAGGTCTTAATGCTGGTGGTGGCCAAACCAAAAGAGGTGGTAGAGGAAGAAACACCACTAAACGGCATATATCCCTTGAAAATGTTGCTGACTTTCACTATCCACACACGCACACAAATCACCGAAATGCCTCCCCGTCGCTACTTCAATTCACAGTTTGTGAATATCGGGATTTCATCTCAGCCTAACTTCGCAAACTTTATCAATCATCAGCACCATCTGCCAATGTGCATGGTGATGTACAGAACAAATGCAACCCTCCATCCCAAGAAGCCTGCAATGTAAAAAAGAAGGCAATGAAGGGAGGAGTGTGGATAATGGAGGTACAGGTAAAATGGAAAATAGTACGTAGTCTGTGGCAACACAGAATCTCATTCAGGGGCCATTCAGAAGAGAAGAGTGTGTGTGTGTGTGTGTGTGTGTGTGTGTGTGTGTGTGTGAGAGAGAGAGAGAGAGAGAGAGAGAGAGAGAAACCAAAGATTAAGTTGGTGTAGTCTCCGCTTCCCTGGCCACTGGAATCAATAGCAAAACATTCCCAGTGCATAGATGTATCTCCACAGTGACAATGAAATAGTGGCTGCTCTTTGAAAGGGGAAGGAGAAAAGCTGGCCAGGTTTATCAAGGGACATTCAGATTTCCTGAGCAATTACCTGCCTGCACATTGAGGCTTCACAAAGAGCAGGAGGTCCCCGATAACAGACGTGCACCGCTTGAAGATAAATAAAATGAATGCTGTCGCGTCCCTCTGTTTCGCAGCGATAAGAGGAAAAGTAAGGCTAAAGCCCAATTTGCATCATTTATGAACCTTTGCTCAGGCGTAGGGTTGCCTCTAATGGGGAAAGGAGGAGGGAACCATATGTGTGAGAACACACACACACACGGACGGAGGGAGGGTGGTATGAAATGTCTGCAGCTCCTGAATTTGCAAACTATGAATCAGGTGAAGGGCCTTTGGAAGAGAAAAACAGCTGTCAGGAGGGGAGGAGCTTCACCCATTTCCACAGCCACTGCTTTCTTTCTGGATCTCCTCCCCCAGGCTGCTTTACCCCTTGAGATGAACATATATACGTGCATAGCTGCACTTTGGTCCACATATTGCTTCAGGGAGTACAAATGAGGTAGATGCACACTAAAAAGCAAAAAAAAAAACCTGTATGGATTTTGTCTCCAGTCCTATTGACTTCCCAGCCAAGATGTGAGTGGGACAGAGTGGCCAGGAGAAAGGTCCCAGAAGATAGGTTGCTTTTTGTGGGGTATGTGAGGAAGATGCCATCAGTGGGGCTCCCTTTTGTGTGAGCCCACATACTCATCATTGGTGCTTATTTCCTTCCTTCCTCTGTCCCTAAGCCACACAGCTGCTCAAAAGAAGGCAGGACAGGTGGAGGAAGCAGCTCCAGTTCCTGAGTCTTCTCACTGCATGGAGAGGGCAAGTGATCAGGCGGTAGGAATAGCGAATATGAGGGGGAAGGGCCATAGCTCAGTGGTAGATCATCTGTCTTCCATGCAGAAGGTCCCAGGTTCAATCCCTGGCACCTCCAGGTGGGACTGTGAATGTCCATGATCTGATACCCTGGAGAGCCACTGCCAGTCAGTGTAGACAACACTGAGCTAGCTAGACCACTGGCCTGACTCAGTATGAGGCAGTTTCTTAATGACAGTGTGGGCGATACTGAGCTACATGGACCACTGGACGGGCTTTGCCTAAGGCAGCTTCCTAGGTTCCTATGAGGATTACAACCAAGGGGCCCTAGGGGTCAGTGATGGGCCTTCTGAAGTAGTGCATACCTCAATAGGAACTCAGTAATGCCTGCTGGAAGTTTGGGTGCAACTCAGCTTGGACAAGAGGGATTTTGCATGGGTTAAGGCAGATAGAATATGGGGCCTCCAGATTCCTAGACTATCCTTGTACCTGTACTTTTAACCTCTTGAGCTGACCTCTGTATCTGATATTAGACTGATATGGTTGCATTCTTTTACAGCTTACTGCTCCTCTCACACTTTTCTCTTGGACCTTAATATGAGAGGTCAACTTGGAGCTAGTATGGCTGCCTTTGTTCTTCTCCAGATTGGCTAGTTAGGTTAGAAACTTTTCTATCCAACGTATGTATTTCCTACTACAAACTACTTCATTGTTTTCTTACTCTGCAAGCATATATCTGTGTGGGATTACAACAAGTCGACTCTTTCGCTCAGTTGGTTAGAGTGTAGTGCTGATAACGCCAGGGTTACAGGTTTGATCCCTTTGGGGACTGGATCAGATGATCCTCAGTGTCCCTTCCAACTCTACAATACTATGATCCTACAATTCTTTAACCAAGATTCACTAGCAAAAATGCCTCTCACTCTGTATACGACAGGGTTCCAACCGTTAACTGGACCCAGTTATCCCAATAATGCCTAGACAGAATGCTGCCCTAACACCAGCTCTGAAAGTTGCACAAGGACTCGGCCAACTCAGAACAGTGGTGTGTGGTTGATGCATCTGATGGTGTGGCTTAAATTCCTCAAGGCACACAACATCCCCTCTCACAGCATGCAGTGTTGTTTTTGTGGGGGGTGGTCACCAAAATCAGGCCATGGGATTAAGGAACTTTCAACAGTAAAGCAGCAATGGCATGAAATTGCAGAAAGTCACCTGATGGGTGCAGACTCGTCCCCCTTGTCCAGCCAGTCTTGCGGTGGGATTATGTACATACACCAGAGTCCCCAGTTGTAGCCATGAGCTGCATTGGCATATTGCTGCACTTCAAACGTGTTGTACTTTATGTTGTCAATAGCTGGAAGGATGATCCGTTTCCTGTCTTCTTTGATGCGGGTAAGTGCCGGCTCCACCCTGTAAACAAACAATATTTGTTCCTGTTTTTCTTTTTCTTTTTAAGAAGAGTATTTTGTTGAGAATAAATAGAACCGAAATTAATGCTGCCAATTCACCCCCATACGGAATATTGATGGCCACCAACTTGAAAGGTTTTACAAGAGGATTAGACAAATTCATGGAGCAAAGAGGTTATCAGTGGCTTTGTTCTTCCTCTACTTTTGGAGACACTATGCGCGGGTGGCGCTGTGGGTAAAAGCCTCAGCGCCTAGGGCTTGCCGATCGAAAGGTCGGCGGTTCGAATCCCCGCGGCGGGGTGCGCTCCCGCTGCTCGGTCCCAGCGCCTGCCAACCTAGCAGTTCGAAAGCACCCCCGGGTGCAAGTAGATAAATAGGGACCGCTTACCAGCGGGAAGGTAAACAGCGTTTCCGTGTGCTGTGCTGGCTCGCCAGATGCAGCTTTGTCACGCTGGCCACGTGACCCGGAAGTGTCTCCGGACAGTGCTGGCCCCCGGCCTCTTGAGTGAGATGGGCGCACAAACCCCAGAGTCTGTCAAGACTGGCCCGTTCGGGCAGGGGTACCTTTACCTTTACCTTTATGCCTCAAAACACCTATTGCTGGGGATCACAAGTGGGGAGAGGGCAGCTGTGCTCAGAGCCTACTTGCTGGCTTCCCCTGGGCATCTGGCTGGCTGCTATGGAACAAGATGCTGGATTAGATTATCAATAACCTTATCCAGCAGCCTCTTCTTATGTTCTCTTGAAGTCAACTGTTATTTCTTAAAAAAATAAGTGAACAAATCAGTCTTGAATATATCCATGAACAGGGCTGTTGGGCATGAGCAGGGAACCTGTGGATATCCAGATGTTCATAGAATCATAGAATTGTAGAATTGGAAGGGGCCTTGAGGATCATGTTGGACACCAACTCCTAAGAACATAGGAAGGACCTTCTATGATCAGGCCAATGACCCATCTAGTCCAGCATCCTGTTCTCACAGTGGCCAACCCGATGACTGTGGGAAATTCACAAGCAGAATATGAGTGCAAGAGCAGGCTCGCCTCCTGTGGTTTCCAGCAACTGGGATTCAGAAGCACTACTGCCACCAATTCCCATCAGTCCCAAGCCTCATGGCCAGTGGTCAGATGATGGAGCACAGCCATGTTGCAAGGACTACAGATCCACCAACCCTGCTTTAGGACTTTGTAAGAATCTCAACCCATCCCACCACTGAGATTTGAAACAGCACCCCTGAACCCTTTCATTCATTTGCAGCGAGGTGCTGCATGGCCAACAAACACCTATAGGGTGTATGGGGAGGGGCAGTAGGCTATGCATCCCATCATATCAAGAGCCAAGAGCCATCTAGATGTGGCTGGACTACAACTTCCAGCATCCTTGATCATCATGCTGGCTGGGGCTGGGGCCAACATCATTTGGAGGACCACAGATTTCCCTTTCGTGCTCCAAGCCATGCTTGGACTGGGTCCTTCAGAAAGGTGGGCAAGGCAGCTTCTTATATGATATACAGAAGAGCCTCTGGTTTCTGGTGTATCAAGTCATTAGCTTAAGGAATGCACCTGTACTTATCCTCCAGCATTTCACAGAAGAAAACAGGATACATTCACCTTGCATCACTCCTGCCCTTGTAGGGAAGATCACTATCTGACCCTTCAGAACATAATGCATTGCTGAAGGCTCTGCTCTTGCCTGTCACTTGCTATCTTCACATACTCTGCAAATGCCTGCCCTCCCCTGGTCTGAAAAGCCAACATGGTGTTTATTCTTTTGGTTAAAGAATTCAGCAGGGAAAACTGCTACAACAAATTGTCTAAGAAGACATAACCAACAAAAGTAAATATACCAATATGTCCAATGAGTGAAATGGCAAGTGGTGCACTGCATACCAATTTAGTATTTACATCAAGGATGGGGCAGTTCTAGCCTGTGGGTCAAACTTGGCCTTCCATGCCTCCCCATTTTGCCTGCAAGAACAAAACCATGCTCACCTGTCCCACACCTGATGTACCGGTAATATGTGGTGTTAGGTGTGGGACACATATATTCATGGTGGCAGAAAGCAGTCAGTTAACACATGGTGGTGGGGACTGGCTGGTACACTCAGACTCTGCAGGAAGTAGGGCTGAACCCCCATTCATGAGCTAATATGCAGAAAGTTCAAATCTACTTGGTTCAGGCATGCAAACCAGTCCCCATTCCTGAGCCCTGCAGGAAGCAAGATTGAACCTTAGTTCCTCAGCAGATGAGCAGGGAATTCAATCCTTCTTGATTTGGGCACATCAGCCAGCTCCTGCTCCTGCACCCTGAAAAAGCAGGATTGAACCCTTGTGTATCACCCGATATGCAGTTTGTTGAATATTGATCAGGCAATGTCTCTCCTCACCACCACCAAGGGTCAACTTCAACAGGTGTTATAAAAGGCAAGATGAACCCACCCAACCACCACCACTCAGAGATGTAACTTCCAGAGGACTGGGGATGCAGTTAAATGTTGCTGGATGGCAACTCTTAAAGAGAGGCACTGTGGAATAATGGTTAGAGTGTTGGGCTAGGACCAAGAAGACCAGATGTATCTCTGAATGTCAGTAGCTGAGAAACAGCAGCGGGAATGGACTGTTGTCCCTCTGTCCTTCTTGTGGGCTTCCCAGAGGCCAATGAGGGAAACATGATGTTGGACTAGCTAGGTTTTTGGTGTGAACCAGCAGGATCCTTCTGACATTCTTATCCAGGTTCAAATCCCCATTCATCCATGTAACTCACTGGACAATCTGAGGCTGGTCAAAATTGCTTAGCCTAACTTACTTTACAAGGATGTGGAGGGGTGGGGTGGGGCGGACCATGTATGAACATCTTGGAGGAAGTGTGGAAGATAATGGATGACAATTCTAGCAGCTTGTACTAACCATGTTTGAACAAGGCAAAAGCAAAAACATAGGAAAGCAATTTACCAGAGTCCAGTAATAGCAAAGAGGAATTGTCCCTAACAAATAGGAGCAGTCAGAGCACAAACATCTGCAGGAGCACATTGCTCAAATCAAAACACTCAAGGGCCAAACTGCTCCACCCCCACCATGGTATAGATAAGAGATATCTGTTCAATGCTCTCTCTTCTCTTCTCTCTCCATAGTGCATTAGTCAAAAGGTGCCAGTTTGTGGAATCTTAATCTTACCCACATGGCCTAGAGAAGGAGACCTTCTTTTTAAATAACAACAACAACAACCAGCTTGTGCTATTTAGACAAGATTAAAATTATGAGAAAGCTGGTTGTTGGAGAATGACAGGGGATTCCAAGGAGAAGAGCTGGATATTCTCCAAGAAATCAAAACACAATTCAGCTAAGAGGCTCCCTACTTCTCAAGCAGAAACGGCTTGTTGTGCTGCAGGCATCTGTGGGAGAGGCAAACTCTCTCTCTCTCTCTCTCTCTCTCTCTCTCTCTCTCTCTCTCTCACACACACACACACACACACACACACACACACACACAAACACACTTACATGGCAATGCCACAACTGTCATTTCTCCTGGTTCTATCAGCAGGTTTTTGTGTCTCCATTAGTCAAGTAAGTGGGAATAATCCATGCAGACCTAAATAACAATTGCTGTCTGCAACAGACACACACACACACACACACACACACATGTTGCTTTGTTTTGGCCTGCTATGTCAAGCATCTGAATACCAAGCAACAGATGTAGGCGTCATTAGTGACACACTGTTAATTTGTTTACCTGGCAGAGAAGGACTTGGCTGCTGTGATTCACTTGTTATAGAAGGGTGAATTGAGGAGTCACCTTGGGGTATTTCATTGCCAAGTGACAACCACCTCAGGGAACAGCCCTCAGGGGGCTGTCACTGAAAGAAGAGGGGGTCTTTGTATTGTCATTGTAGCAATACAGATCAGAGAGTCTTGAAGGTAAATAGCATTGCATGCAATAAGTCATTGTGACAAGTGTCTTCTCTAGTGCGGACAACCCATTTAGGAGGGATGGCTACATCACAGATCGTAATACTGTGGGATAGAGCAGTGTTTCCCAACCTTGGACCTCCAGCTGTTTTTGGACTACAACTCCCATCATCCCTAGCTAGCAAGACCAGTGGTCAGGGATGATGGGAATTGTAGTTCAAAAACAGCTGGAGGCCCAAGGTTGGGAAACACTGGGATAGAGGATAAATTGGTTCAGTTCACATTTTAAATCCAACTGATCTACTTAGATGGTCCTGAACTCAAATGCAGACCAGAACACAGCTACCAGCTGGCTGATGTGCTTCTCTCTGAGTTTTGTGATGAAGTCTTGGTTTTGGAAAGCATACCCAAAAATTCATATTTAACAAGAAAAATGTATATTTTATGGGGAAATGCATTTGAGAAGGACACAGAATGCATATTTTAGGGAGAGAATATGTACATAATGTGTGGTTTTTTTCAGTTAGCAAAAAATAATGATGGAATGGACCTACAATTAACCGTATGTGAAACTGATATGGAATGGAAAAGGGTTCATCAGTACATCCCAATAGCACTTCGTTGTTGTTGTTTTTTAAAAAATCCCTGCTAGATATGAATACACATGGATGGTCAATATTGCAGGAACATAGGAAGCTTCCATATATCAAACCAGATCATTGGTCCATTGAGCTCAGTGTTGTTTACACTGGCTGGCAGTGACTACCCAGGGTTTCAGACAAAGGACATTTCAAGAGCTACCTGGAGATGCCAGGTTTTGAACCTGGGACCTCCTGCATGAGCTGCTGCTTTACAGCTCAGACAAAGGCAGCCAGAACATCTCCCTTTGGCCTGTCCCTCACCTCTGTGATAGGAGGGCAGTCTAGACAATCATGGCAGAGACCTCTTGTGACAGTGCACACAGTCCAATGTCATTCATAGTAACTTCCTCCTGCCTATTTCTTCTGTTGTAAACTGCCCTGTGATCTTTGGGCAAAGGCTGTTTTATCAATTTAATAAACAACAACAATAGTATTAGGATGAGAGCTCCCGATATATGAACAGACTGTAAAATTAGGAATGGCTGGAAAGCCTAGCTTACTCTCACAGTGTTGGGGATTCTTTGCTTGTCAGGCATTTGTGTCCTCTTTTGTAAAAATTTGATTAACATAAAGCAATACCCAGGGTGGAGTTCACTTGGGTACCATGAGAAATTAATGCAACACCCTTTCCTCAAAAGCAGTTGCGCCATGATGCCTGTTTCAAAAAGGAGATGCCTAAAATCTTTTATCAAAGGATCCCTTGCAGAGGCCTGGTGGAGCTGTCATGTTGGATACTGCCAAACCACCCCCATTTCCTTATTACAGCTGACTACGGCGCTCTAAGGCCGCTAGTTTGTCCTCCTCCTGCACATACTTTCCATAGCTCCATAGCAACTCCATAAATCATCTTGCTTGAGTTATGCAGCTTCCTGTACAAGAGAGATCAGATTTCCTTATGGGAGAACAATGACGATATCAGTAGGGCTGTTTGTGCTTTAGCAGTCCTTCTGAAGTGGGGAGTGGGGGCGGGCGGCGACGATCAGGGAATCGTGCCCACTTCCAAATAAAGTCTTAACAATGTGGTGTGAGTGTCCTCCCAGCACTGTCCCCAGATAGCTATGGAATTCAGCAATGAGAGGATGACATAAGGGTTAGGGTGCTGGACTAGGACCTGGGAGATCAGTGTTTACGTCCCCACTCAGTCATGGAGCTTGATGGGTGAACTTGGGCCAGTCTGAGGACCAGACAAGCTTGGAAGACACCATTCAGTCTCCAGGTGTGAGGTTCCCCACCCCTCCATTAGAACATCAATTATCGTACTGGACACCAAGTACTTCTGGCTTCAAACTAAAGAGCTAAACCGTTCCCAATGATGAGCTGTGTTTGAAAACTTCCATTCCCACTTTCTCGGAAGCCTGAACTGTGAAATTTCACAGATACAGAAATGGCAAGCGAAGATTCCCCCGGGTTTGTGAAAGAATGAGATCATGTCACCACTTTTATTTTCCATCTGGATAGAATACTAAAATGGAAGCACACGGGAAACGATGACACAGTCAAAGCCTTTGAGGAGGGGAGCAGCACCTGTGCCATGCCAAAGTCAGCTGTTCTGCCATGACCCCACAGGGTACAAATATAAATGGAAGATACTTTTATAAGAAAGAAATATCAGAGGTCTTCCAGAGAATTGAAGAGAAACCATTGGAGAATTTATCCCCACTCCCTGGGAAATTTGGTTTCCCTGCATGCAAATAAAGTGGAGAATTTGAAGAGGCCACATGTAACGTGATTTCCAGCTGATGCTCAAAGCACTAGAAATCTCTGACTCGAGGCCAATTCCAATGTTCTCTCCATGTGGAGGAGAAGTAAGGAGGGGTCTCCAGAAGTAATTTACCCTGAAGCTAAGTTCCTTGACAGCATAGGAAGCAGAATTCCCTATCCTTATCCTGCTGGGTGAAGCAGGGGAGTGGTTGAGTCAAGCCCAGAAAGCCCTATGAAGAACTGTTACATAGGACATTGGACCAGTAGAGGAGCTGTCCAACAGCTTCAGCAACATGAAGTCCAAGCTCCAAGTGCTGAAGCAGTCAAGGGGGGAGGTAGACCTAGGAGCTGGTCAATGGAGCTGATCCATCAGCAGCTTCCAGGAAGCAAAGAAAGGGTTATGTCATTAATGGAGAACCTTTTACCTGTTTAACTCAAACTCCCATCAGTCCCAGCCAGCATGGCCAGTCCTTAGGGTTGACAGAAATTATAGCCCAATGACATCCATAGGCAAAAAGTTAATGCAATTAGCTGGGTTCTCTCGTTCTTCCTGGCACATTAGTGGGAACCAAATCTAGTGGTGATTGGTAGGGGGTCCAGAGTTTGGTTGGGGCACATTATTGTTAGAAAATGCCCTGGGGTGCCCCTGCAAGCCCCCGAAACTCCAAGCATCTTCTGATGAGCATAACTCTGGAGAGGCATCCCCCCTTGTCTCCAGGGTGCTCCATGCCCAAGCTTCCTTGGAAAATGCAACTATTTTGCAGGCTATCTGACCTCTCAGGGTGATTGTGAGGATGAAATAGGAGAGAATCATGTATTCCGCCTTGAGCTACATAGAAAAGTTGGATATAAATGCAGGTAGTAATCAGTAATATCATGGTCTCAAAGTGTCCTATCTCCTCCTCATCCTGATCCATGCTCAGACTCACAGCAGAATCACATCTAATTCTTTATCACATCAGGACCAAGGATCAAGCTAGAACTTGGGACAAAACCATTACTGAGAGTGCAGGAACACAGCAGAGCCTGAGAAGTCCTTTTGCAAGGCTCAATCTGACCAGGAAGCATTATGATACTCCTTTCTGTGCCGAAGGATCCAATGGCCAGCCTGTGTGGGTGGAGACAATCAGTTCAGGACCTGAAGGCAGTCAACTAGGGAAGCTGCCACCTGCAATTCAGAGCTTCACCACATGGGGCACCCACACAAAGGCTGAGCCGCTCTTGACATCAGAGGGCTATGCAGAGGTAGTGAGGGCTGGCTGATCACAAGAAAACTTGTGGCAGGTAGCATTTAATTAAACAATAGAAACAAAACTTTGGGCCAAAAGTCAGGAATTTCCTTGGCAATTATTGATTTGTGACAAATCCCAAGTATCTCTGGACTGTTGGGACACATGTCTTTGGTCTGACCCAGCACAACATCTCTTATGCTCTGAATATTTTCAATCTCATTTCCCTCATTGAGTAACTTAAGTAGGGGATTGCTCAGGCTAAGAGAGACACCATTAAGCCTCATTCTCCTACATTCCATTATTAGCCTAATGGCCCAAAATCTTTTGATTGAAAATTAATTCTCTGGAGGAATCTGGACAACAGTGTTTGAAATGGCAGCATTTTTTATTTTTTTTTTGCTGGTGAATTGGCAGGGGGGTTAGGGTCTCCCCAGCCTCATAATGACTATTTCTGGGTATTCAACCAGTTAGATTCTTTTCAACTTCATTGGCGCTCCCTGCAGGGACATTAATGTGACTTGAAGTAAATGGTTGGTTGGAGGCACACTGAAGCTTACCTCCTTCAGATTCCAAAGCTAAATACTCTTGTCTACTCATTTTGTCTTATCTCACTGTCTTTTAAGGATGAGTGGGCTTGCCCCCCCCCCCGGTCACCATTCCAGTGTCATTCCCAGGTTTGCTCTCCCATCTCTCCCAGTTTAACTTGGTGAATGTCTCCATTTGATTCCAGACCTCCTCAACCCAGGATTAGAACTCCCATCATCCCTGATCATTGGCCATGCTGGCTTGGGCTGATGGGGAGGAGTAGCCAAAACATCTGGAGGGCGCTAGGTCAGGGAAATAAGCAGCAGCCAGTTTCATACATTCCTCTATGCACAGGTTTAATACCAGGGAGAAGCATTCATAGAATCCAGAGCTGGAAGGGACCCTAAGGATCATCTATTCCCCAGCAATACAGGAATATGCAGTTGTCACATACTGTGGAACCTTGGTACTCGAATGGCTCGGCTTCTGAACAAATCGGCTCCTGAACCCAGAAGTAAGTGTTCCAGTTTGCGAGCATTTTTCAGAACCCAAACGTCCAACGCAGCTTCCGCTTGAGTGCAGGAAGCTCCTGCAGCCAATCAGAAGCCGTGCCTTAGTTTTTGAATGGTTTTGGGAGTTGAACGGACTCCCAGAATGGAATAAATTTGAGAACCAAGGTACCACTGTACGGGGATCGAACCTGCAACATTGACATTGTTAGCACCACATCTAACCAACTGAGCTATCAGGAGCAGGACTATGTCAACTGGCCGCACCTCCTGATGTACACAAGAGCCCTCTCTCCTCCTGTTATTTCTTGCTACTGGTATTTAGAAGCATTGTGGTGGCACAACATAGCCATTGTGGCTAGTTGCAGAGTGACCCAGGCTGTGTTGGGTTAAACCAACAGGAAGGAAGGAAGGAAGGAAGGAAGGAAGGAAGGAAGGAAGGAAGGAAGGAAGGAAGGAAACTTGGGACTCTGTGGAATGTGCAGTTCAAGCCTAAGTTTCAGTAACTGGAATGAAGTTGTCATGAGACAGAGTTTTAGCAGTCTGCAGACAGCATTTCAAACTCCACCACCATCGCAGGCATGGTAATAAAAGTGTCTCAGCAAGTTCTCAAGGTCTTTTATCGATTGCCAGTTAAAGCAGCCGTCCTTTTAGCTTTTTACCAATTGCCCGATTCAAGCATCCATTCTATCACAAAGTACAACCTTGAAGCTTACACCTGAGATACATTAACTGTTAATATTTAATACTTAAATTAGCTAGCCTACAATCCTTGTCCTAGATGAGTGAAGGACGAATGCGTTGCCACTGGTGGGTTAAGAGAGAATTCTCTTTCTCTGATAACCTTTCCTATGACTCAGCTACACCAGTAAAAAAAACACAGCACTTCGAATACAGAATACAGGCTTCAGATTTTTCTCAGTTTTCATGGCTTAGCATCCCTGCCCCAACTTGTCCATTATGCCATCTCCCCTGCCCATGTCCTACCTATCATAAACCTTACCAGCCGGTGTTGAACTCGACGTGAGCATCAAAAAACCCAACCACTGGTGATGTTGCTGCCTTCCAACCTTGGATTCTGGCTCGGATCAGCCCTTCTCGCTTGTTATTACGAACTATTTTCACCAGCCCTGGGTATCTCTTGTGGACATACTGGTCCAAATTAAACTTCAGCTCAACTGTAAAAACAAAGAGACAAGGAGATTTGGGAGTTGAGAAGCACATTCTGTTTCATTTCAACAGAATCTCACTTATCTCGGAGTAAACATTTCTGAAGCTGAAGGCTCCGATACTTTGGCCACCTCAAGAGAAGAGAAGACTCCCTGGAAAAGACCCTGATGTTGGGTAAGATTGAGGGCACAAGGAGAAGGGGATGACAGAGGACGAGATGGTTGGACGGTGTTCTCAAAGCTACCAACATGAGTTTGACCAAACTGCGGGAGGCAGTGGAGGACAGGAGTGCCTGGCGTGCTCTGGTCCATGGGGTCAAGAAGAGTCGGACACGACTAAACAACTAAACAACAACAACAACAACAACAAACATTTCTGAAGACCTGAATGAGGACAATTCAATCAAGCCAAATTACGCAGTACTTAGCCCCTTCTGTCTGCCCCACCATTTAAAAATTACTTCAAAAACAGAGGGTAGTATTCAATGATTGTGCTACCTGGAGTAGACACATTGAAATTAATGGACTTGATTCACTTAAGTTCATTAATTTCAGTGGGTCTATTCTGAATAGGATTTAGTTGGATAGTGTAACATATTGGGGTTACTCTATTTTATTGTGCATTTCCTATGTTAGGTAGCCCAAAATGAAATGGATTGGGCCATTTGAATATTATTACTATTAATTATTATTGGTATTACTATTCCAAATCATGAGATATAATGAGTTTCTGTGCATTAAATTGTAATAAGTTGGTCACACTGACCAAAGCTTAAAAAAGATTCACTTGGAAAGAGCCATAACTCAGTGGTAGGACATCTGACTTAGAATACAGAAGGTCGCATGTTCAATTCCCAGCATTTCCAGGTAGGGCTGGGAAAGACCCCTGCCAGAAACTGGTCGGTATAGTCATTATTGAACTAGATAGACCAGTGGTCTGACTCAGTGCAAGGCCATTTCCTATGTTTCTAAACTTAAAGTGCACCCCACAGTAAATATACATATTGCACCCCAAGATTGGATCACAAGTTCTCCTTCAGCAGAAACAATACCTCTATATCTTCATTCTTTTTGGTGTCCATACCTGCCACCTCCATTGAAGCAGAACAAGCATAAGTTTAGCACTAATTTTCGTGTTATTTGCAATTGGATTCTTTTTTTTCTCCTGGAAGCAAATGGCACAGAAATCAGGACTAAACTTCTGCTATATTTTTCTTTTATGTCATGTGAAAGCACAAATATATTTAGGAACTTGACAGTTAGGGTAATGTTGGGGAGAACAGGATCAGTTGTGGTGCGAATGCAGTGCAGAACCCATATGTTTGCAGGGAAAGGGCCACAGCCCTGTGGCACATGGGAAGCTGCCATTGGTCCATCTAGTCCAGTGTTGTTTACACGGTCTGGCAGCAGTTCTCAAGGGTTTCAGACAAGAGTTTAGTCTTGCCTGAAGATACCAGAATTTGAACATGGGACTTTTTGTATACACTCTGCCACTAAGCTGTGGCATTGCACAGCACGCAATTAGCACATTATTTCCCCATAGTGGGAAAACAAGCTGCTCATAAGTACATATGAATCATTTTTCCTCAACAGCTTTCCCCCCATTATGGACAATCCAAACAGGCATATTAGTAAGAAACAGAAAACAAAAACAAACAAACAAACAAACAAACAAACAAACAAACAGGTGTTTTGAATATTCACCATTGTCACTGTTGTCATCCACCAAGATAATCTCCTTGAGCAAGTGGGATGGGGTATGATTCACAACACTGTGTACTGAGCGCAATATGACAGATAGAGCCTCATTTACAAAAATAAAGACCACCGAGATCTGGGGCAGGTCATCGGGATAGGACATCTGTTTGCACCTGGAGAGAATAAAAATGAAGACTAAGATGTACTGAGCATTTATAAAACAACAACAAAAACCACACCTTAGCTTTCATTAAGCTTTTCTCCATTTAAATGGAGGGATCCAATTTTATTTATTTATAAATACATTTGCATACCGTTATGTCATAAAAACAATATCTAAGTGGTTTACACCATGGGTTGGCAAACTAAGGCCCGCGGGCCAGATCAGGCCCAATTGTCTTCTGGATCCGGCCCGCGGACGGTCCGGGAATCGCTGTGTGGATCACCAGTGCGCGCGTTCTTCCCCTCTCCGTCCCTCTCCCTCACGCGGCGGTGGTGGCACCTCCTCCCTCCCTCCCCCTGGCTTCTCCCCGCCCTGCCTAGAGGAGGAAGGGGCTGGGCTTTGTTGGTGTCAGCAGCAGCAGCAGCGCTTGAGTGGCTGCCATTTTAAGCAGCCTCTCTCCGGAGCCCTTTCACACACGCTCATCATCCCTCCACTGCCACTGTCAGCCCCTTCCGCTCACAAGTCACAGGTAAACAGCCACAGGGGCTCGTGGTGCTCTTGCATGATTTTTCTTCTTCTTCAAAATATAGTCCAGCCCCCCACAAGGTCTGAGGGACAGTGGACCGGCCCCTTGCTGTAAAAGTTTGCTGACCCCTGGTTTACACCAACGGAATATAGAAGTATTCAATAAAAACAATTACAGAAAGTTAAGAGCAAACATCTATTAACCACTGTTTTTCCCCTAATAATATTTATTGAATTTTCACAAATTATATAAACATACTCACTACAAACAAACAAACACAAAAACAAACAAGTATAATTTCAAAACCTTATTTTCTTAAAACTTACTTCACCGACCTCCTCATACCTCCCCTTTCTGCATTCCAATTTCAAATTTAATTCAGCAAATCCTCACCCTTAATTTTATCTAGTTGTGTTCTTTTCTTTTCTTTTAACTTAATCTTTACAACTGTAATTCACTTACTTTCTATAATCATAACATTTTAACACTCATTAATTTTAAAATATCTCTTAAGATAGATTTTAAATTTCTTCCAGTCTTCTTCCGCCGTCTCTTTCCTCTGGTCTCGGATTCTGCCAGTCATTTCAGCCAGTCCCATATAGTCTATCACCTTCATCTGCCATTCTTCCAGAGTGGGTAGATCTTGTGTCTTCCAGTACTTTGCTATGAGTATTCTTGCTGCTGTGGTGGCATACATAAAAAATGTTCTATCTTTCTTTGACACCAATTGGCCGACAATGCCCAGGAGAAAGGCCTCTGGTTTCTTAGGGAAGGTACATTTAAGTACCTTTTTCATTTCATTATATATCATTTCCCAGAAGTCCTTAATCTTTGGGCACGTCCACCAAAGGTGAAAGAAAGTACCTTCAGTTTCTTTACATTTCCAACATTTATTATCAGACAAGTGGTATATTTTTACAAGCTTGACTGGGGTCATGTACCACCTATAAATCATTTTCATAATATTTTCCTTTAAGGCATTACATGCCGTAAACTTCATACCGATGGTCATCTATTAACCACTGTTGAAGGGTGCATTCTTAATTATCTGCATGGCCCTGGCAGAATAGAGAAGTATCCAGCAGGCATTTAAACTGTATGGGGAGCAACCCTACTAGAAAAGCTAACCAGCAAACTGAAATTAGCACAGAGACAAAGGGAAGAGGATGTCTTCACCCTGGTGTGGCTTTCCTTTATTCCATATGCATTCCAAGAAGACCATGATCTAACCCCCCCAGCATACATACGAATTGACCCAACAACCACCCCCAAGGAAAACTCACTGCAATCAACTGAACGCAACCAACCATGCTCTGGGCTTTCCATCCTCTCACACCACCAACATTAATGGATAAATTAATAAAGAAAGAAAGAACCTCTCCACGTGATGCTGACACAGAAACTCTGCACATACACTATGCCAAATAATGAAAAAAGTTATCTCCCCCTTCTCTCTCCCTACAGTGTCTCACACTGAATGTGACCTATAGAAAGGACTCTGTGAATTGAAAACAGACATTATATGTACCTTTGTTACGCATGAAAATATTTCAATAAAAACATTTTTATTAAAAAAAGTTGGCACAGAAGGCACCTGCTGAATGTCTATTGGCAGAGTATTGCATAGGACTGGGTTGATGACACTATAGACACAGTTTTTCATTGTTGTCAATAAGAGCCTCACCAAGTTGGAGAACAACTAGCAATGCTCCTGCAGATTATTTTAGTGATCAATCTGAAATTTAAAGGTTTAAGGAGCCCCTGAGGGACCCTGGACATAAGTTGTGCAGGGCTTTGTAATTTTTTGGAAATGGTTCACCCATATGCACTGGTCACTTATCTCCCCTCCATCTTGTGTGTATAGGATCACCCAGGGATGCTTCTTTTTCTGGGTGATGGGGGGCTAGTCTGTGGCCTCCTAGGTATTAGGGACATGGGTGGCACTGTGGTCTAAACCACTGAGCCTCTTGGGCTTGCTGATCAGAAGGTCAGCGGTTCAAATCCCCGCAACGGGGTGAGGTCCCATTGCTCTGTCCCAGCTCCTGTCAACCTAGCCGTGCACGCCAGTGCAAGTAGATAAATAGGTACCGCTGTGGGAGGAAGGTAAAAGGCATTTCCGTGTGCTCTGGTTTCCGTCACGGTGTTCCATTGTGCCAGAAGTGGTTTAGTCATGCTAGTCACATGACCGGGAAAGCTGTCTGTGGACAAACACCGGCTCCCTCGGCCTGAAGTGAGATGAGCGCCGCAACCCCATTGTCGCCTTTGACTAGACTTAACTGTCCAGGCATCCTTTACCTTTAACTTTACTCCAAGATGTTACTCAACAGTGAACAACTGAAATATCATCTCACTCTTTATGCACCCAATTGACCTCTGTGCTCTGCAGGCAAGAACCTCCTACATCTTATAAGGAAGTCAGTTCCTCACAATGGGTCATTATTGTGGTGGAATTCCCTCCCATTAAATATTAGGCAGGTGCCATCTCACTTGTCTTTTTGGTGCCTAATTTAGAGACTTTTCCCGTTCAACAAATGGAGTTCTCTCTCAGTTTGCATCTGTATTTGAATTGTTTAAAATATTTTTTAATAGTTTTAATTTAATTTAATTGGCTGCCTCCTTTGAGAGGTAGAGTGGGATATAGATTTAATTATTTGATTAATTAATAAGTCCCATAAGCTCCAGCCAGCATGGGCAATAGCCAGGGATGATGGGAGCTATAGTATGAAACTACCTGGAGAGCAACAGGTTAGGCCCCCCCATCCTATTTGAACCAGGATATGCATTTTCCCCCATCCACTACAATTGTGATAATGGCTGAGTATTACTCTGGGCACTGTCTAAACATTTTTGGATATTCAAACCATGCAGGAACCTGAGAATTAACCCCAGCTGCCGCAGGTATCAACCCACAGTTCAGTCTTCTGCAGAGCACCTTGCAATGAAAGTGAAATGCCAACTCTCTCCTTTGCATAGAAATTAATGTTAAAAATAACCAACATGCTCTCACAGGCAGATCCAGGGTCCAATTACCATAGCAATTACGAGGCCTGTTCTCTAAAATACAGCTAATGATACCACAGGAAATGACTTTCCTTGCTCTTGTCAAACTCGATGACCTCCTGGCTCATCACTTCAACGTAATGACCATACTTTTTTTAACTGTTAGCCATTTATCTCTGGGGGGTGGGGATGATAGATCGTGCCTAGGTACCAGATAACCCCTGGTGATACATGATGGAGAGGGGGAAAGTGCTGGAGCAATCCATTTTCTGGCCCAGTCCGACCTGTATTGTATCAAAAGGTTGGTGGAAGCTATCACCCACCCCAATGCCCTTGTGACAATTTAAAGTCCTGTGGGCAACCTACCTCTCAGTGGGGCAGCACATTAGGGCAAATGGGGCAGTGCCCCATCAACATCAGTCTGCCCTCAGCCAGCCCCTCTTGCCTGCCTTCTTACTTACAACTCGACCGGGGAGTGTGCATATGTCAGCTTCCTCCTCTGTAGAACTCAACAGGGTGAAGGATGGGAAGAAGGAGGAGGAGGAGGAGGAGGAGGAGGAGGAGGAGTTTGGATTTGATATCCCGCTTTATCACTACCCGAAGGAGTCTCAAAGTGGCTAACATTCTCCTTTCCCTTCCTCCCCTACAACAAACACTCTGTGAGGTGAGTGAGGCTGAGAGACTTCAAAGAAGTGTGAGTAGCCCAAGTCACCCAGCAGCTGCATGAGGAGGAGTGGGGACGCGAACCCAGTTGACCAGATTACGAGACTACCGCTCTTAACCACTATACCACACTGGCTCTCTAGAAGTTGTTGGCTCCACCTAACATTGGCTCTGGGGCCACCTACTGTTGGCGTCCCCAGCTTCCACCCTACCAGTTCCAATGGGCTACTGCTGGCTACATACTAAAAAGGTCCACTGCACATTATTAGCCTGCTAAAATACATTCCAGTGCTTTATAAAAAATAAACCTTGATGAGAGTGGGAGTGAGGGCAGAATTAGGAATGGTTCCTAAACACTATTCACTGTGTGTTTGATGTGATTTGTGAGTCACCTACTGCAATCATACCTCTCAGCAACTTACAGTTTAAAATAATGAGCAACACACACACACACGGTAGCCCGAAAGTAGGTGTGCTGCTTTAGAATCCACTTTGTTTGTTCTTGTCTCAAATTCTGATCATTCAAAATATCAGAAACGAAAAACAATCATGTATGTATCTATGTACAGTGGTACCTCGGGTTAAGAACTTAATTCGTTCTGGAGGTCCGTTCTTAACCTGAAACTGTTCTTAACCTGAGGTACCACTTTAGCTAATGGGGCCTCCTGCTGCTGCCGCGCGATTTCTGTTCTCATCCTGAAGCAAAGTTCTTAACCCGAGGTACCACTGTATGTATGTATGGAAAGTATATCTACTTTTGGGCCACCCTGTATAAGAGCTGCATTCGAACAAGGTTTATTCAGAGTAAAGCCACTAAAATTAATGGGCCTAAGTTAGTTCCCTGTCAATTTCAATGATTATACTCCAAGTACAGTACAATGAAGGTTGAATGTAATCCATTATATAATAAAAAATACATAAGATCAACAAAGAAGAAGAGGAAGAGGAGGAGGAGCCATCTAGATCAGGCCAATGGCCCATATAGTTTGGCATCCTGTTCTCACAGTGACCAACAAGATGCGTTTGGGAAGCCCACAATCAGGATTCGAGCACCAGAGCACTCTCCCCTCTCATTGGATTCCAGCAATTGATACCCAGCAACTGATATTCAGTGTTGCCTAACATCCAGGACAAAAGCGCAGCCTTTCGGAAATTTTCCCCATTATACGATATCTTTATTCTCATTGTCCCTTGCAGAACAATGAAATTGAAAAACTACATAAAACTACTACAAAACTACATAAAACATTCAAAACCCCCTAAAAACTCTGAAACCCCATTTTAAAATACACTATACTATAGAGACCCCTTATGCTGTGTTTAGAACCAGAATTGCATTTGCGTAGAAACTGTTTCTCAGGTGGCTAGTCCTGGCCTTTATAACCCTATACCTTCTTCCAGAAGGCAGAAGCTGAAAGAGATCATTTCCGGGGTGCGCACTATCCTGCACTATCTCTGCCGCTTTCTTATGGCACCTGGCAGCATAGATTTGATCTAAGGTGGGAAGAGTGCACCCAATTATTCTCTGCCTTTGAAATCCTAAACATATGGCAGCCATAGAGTAAACATGCCTAGGATTGCACTGTTTAACTTTAGCACTGTTCAGATACCAAAATGTTCAACCTGTTGAAGGCTCATGTGTACTAACCTCACCCCAATATATTCTTGCAACCATCTTTGGCCTTCCCGCATTCAGCAGGAAGGTTGGGTCAGGGGAGTCTACTGGAGAAGGGCCATAGCTCAGTGGTAGAGCATCTTGCTTTGTGTGCAGAAGGTCCCAGGTTCACTCCCTGGCATCTTCAGGTAGGATGGGGAGAGAACTCTGTCTGAAATTCTGGAGAGCTGAAGTCAGTCAGTGTGGACAATGCTGAGCTAAGTGGACCAACGGTCTGACTCTATATAAGGCAGTTTCCTCTGCATATTTAGTTGAAGCTTCCTGAGTCTTGGGAACCCTGAATGATCAGGATTTTGGTGCATAGTTTTCAAAAACTCCGCTGCCTTTCAACTCAGTCCCCCATACTTATTGCACCACCTGTATCTGTGATCCTGGCTACTACAGGGGGTGATGTTTCAGAACAGGGATAAGGAATGTCTGGTCCAGGGAGCAAATTTAGCCTTTAAGTGCCAGCTATTTTCACTAATATATGATTTTTGTGTGCATATTTTAGCCTACCATAATATATTTTTGTACACATTACTTTGCTGGAAAGCTGCACCGCAGAATTCAGAAACATGTGAATTTCGAAGGGAGGCTGTGTTTCAGTTTGTGTACAGTTTGCGGAAGTGCACATGAGGGCAGTTCTCATTGAAATGCAAAGTGAATCAAATTTGTCCCCCATCTCTGGTGAGGGCAAGATTCAAATCCTTGGTCTCTGATCCTACCCCCTACCCCGCACCCCAGACAAAAAGGCACTTGCTGACTGCAGAATCGCTAAGTTCTTTGGCTGCTGGATCTTGCAGGCAACCCTTCTGTTCTCCATTTGTTTCCTAATAAACCTAATTAGAATTTGGTTCTTGCTTCTGGGGAAAATGCTAATGACTATATTATGTGGCCTTTCCCCCTACCAAGTAATGAACCCTTTTCCTCCCTGATCCTACTGGAGGGGGGGGGCACACACTAAAGAAGCAAAATAACAAACTGGCATGATGAAGCACTAATGAGGCAAGAGAAGTGCAATGGGTTGATATGAAGAGGAAGGAAGGGAACACATCTCCTTGGAAGCGAGCAATGGTTAAGGAAAAGTAAGGACACAAAGGCTGCCTACAAGCTCCTGGATGAACTTTCAGTGTACCTGCTGTGCTAGAGCAAGAAGCATTTGGAAAAAATGTTCCATCCATGCAGTAAGTTAAGAGAGAGAAGGAGAAGGAGAAGGAGAAGGAGAAGGAGAAGGAGAAGGAGAAGGAGAAGGAGAAGGAGAAGGAGAAGAAACAAGTTCTCATGGGAAATGGACCGAGCATCTGGTAAAATGGACAAGATGGGCCATTGGCCTGATTCAGCAGGCTCTTCTCATGTTCTTTTGTTCTAAGCAGGGAGAACTACTAGCCAGGATGGGTCTCTCCTGTTGGAGGCAGTATGACTCTGATACCGGTTGCTGGGAATAGACTCCCATCAGCCCCAGCCAACATGGCCAATGGTCAGGAATGATGGGAGCTGTAGCCCAGCAACATCTAGAGGACCACAGGTTCCCCATCCCTGCCCTACAGCTGTGTTGGTGCAGGAGCCTCAGAATTCAGCCCCATTGTGAGATGTGTAGTAGACATACACACACCAAACTCAGCTTAAAAATGGGGAGGGGCAGAAGAAAACCCAACACTAGGCCCAAGGCAATTCTCTTACCAACCCACATATCAAATAGAACAAATTTCAGCAGCTGCCCCTATCAGAATTAGGGATGTGGGGTTTGGTCACTTTTGGTTTTATTTTAGTCTTAAATCAACTTCTCCACATTTTCACATTTTTAAAAAAGCCCTCATGAAATTTCAACATTTACTGTGAATTTCTCTTACCCTCATGAAATTTCAACATTAACTGTGAATTTCTCTTAATATATATCTGTTTGCATGTGATTTGTAAGGCTTAACGTAATGCATTTGTATACTTTGTTCCTATGAATGCATGCTTAATTCTGCACTTTACCACAGAATATGTACTTTTGTACACATTCCTTGGCTGAAGAATTGCCTTTCAAAATCCAGAGAAGTGCATGTTTTAAGGGGTGGATATATTTCAGTTTCTCTATGTGACAGAATGTGTGAATTAGGTCGGTTCACCTTTAAATGCAAACTAAATTTATCTCCCATATCCTCAGTCAGACTATGAACTGAGAACTTCTGGAAGATGCAATTCCTAGGTAATAAATTTAAAAATAAAATAAAAATGGGCCTTTGGCTCAGAATAGACCTGTTGCTGCCCCAGTTCACCACTGAGGGAAATGAAAGCCTTCTCAAGGCTCTACATTGGCTGATGGTGAATTCCCAGAGATCTGGTGATGAGGTTCCAACATGTTTGGATCCCTGCACTGACAATACACTCAAGCCAATACACTCAAGTGTTGCTGCAGGAGTCTTCCGTAAATGGAACCTCAACTTCTTTTTTCACAGAAAAGCTGCATGTCTGACCAGAAATCACAAGCAACTTCCTTCCTCTGCTTTGCTTTATCATGACACCCTTGCAAAGATCTCCACTGAGTGCACCAATAATCCACTGTATGGCTACATTCACACCCAGCCTTTAAAGCACTATGATACCACTTTAAACAACCATGGCTTCCCTCAAAGAATTATGGGAGCTGTGGTTTGTTAAGAGTGCTGAGAGTCCTCAGGAGACTCCTATTCAACTCCTGGAGCTACAATTCTCACAGTTTCCTTTGAAGAGGGATTGATTGTTAAACCATTCTGAGAATTGTAGCTCCATGAGGGGAATGAGAGTTTTCTAGTGACTCTCAGCACCCTTAACCAAATTGCAATTCCCAGGATTCTTTGGGGGAAGCCATGATTGTATAAAGTGGAATCATAGCACTTTAAATGCATGGTATGAATATGGCTCTTGTCTCCTTTGACTCAAATTCCTCCTGTTTCCTATATGACACTCCTGTGAGGATCATATCATGTTGTTGCAATGGAGGCAGTTGTGGGAAGGGGGGAAACCAATGGAATGGGCTAACTTAGCTCTACCTCTGATGCAGAACCGATAGTGAGGGCCTCACTATCTCCCCTCTCCTTCTGCCGCATCGATTACTACATTACAGTATAATTGGCTTTTGTTTATTGGCTTTGTGATCTGCTCTAATACCTTAGGGTTGGTCTGGTAAGCAATATTATAAGGAACATGCATTGTGCCATATAGAATGGTGATGTTCTTAAACAAGGAACCTCTCCTCACTTTGGGTGATTTGAGTGCTGGAAAAAAATTCCATTAGGGATTTCATTAAGGCTCTCTTGTCAGGAGCTCATGCAGCAATGTGTTAGGGAGAGCAGGAGCCGGGGAGAGAATTCAATTATTTGCCACTCTTGACTTCCCCTAACTGGCTTCTACTCTGTAAAAGTAGCTTAAGAGCCCTTGACAAGCAGTTTCCGTTTTAATGGTCTCTTGCATATTTCACAGGGGACTATCTTCAATCTGTGATCAAATCTAGAGCTGCAGAATTGGGGCATCTGCCTAGCCCAGCCTTTCCCACACTGGTGCTCCCCAGACATTTTGAACCCACTCAGCCAGCTCCCGCTAGTTCCAGTCACTGGGGGCTCATTTGGAAAGGCAGGAGGACCAACAGTAGGTGGAGCCAGAGTCAGTAACAGGCAGTCACCCCCTGACTAGTTGTAAGTAACAAAGCAGGCAGTTGGGAACTAGTTGGGGGCAGACTGTGTGTATGTGTGCACATACACAGTGCTTTTTTCTAAAAAAAAATGTTTAGGGGTACTCTCGTTTTCCTACTCATATTGAAATACTGCCCCTCAATGAGGCCAAACTTAGATTTACAAAATGCTTGGGGGTATGTGTACCCCTCTGTCCCCCAGAAAAAAACCACTATCATCTATCTATCTATCTATCTATCTATCTATCTATCATCTATCTATCTATCTATCTCTATCATCTATCTATCTATCATCTATCTATCTATCTATCTATCTATCTATCTATCTATCATCTATCTATCTATCTATCTATCTATCTATCTATCTATCTATCTATCATCTATCATCTATCTATCTATATCTATCTATCTATCATCATCTATCTATCATCTATCTATCATCCATCTATTTATCATCTATCTACACACACACACATGCACACACGCCCACACACACATTCCAAAATACAATCGGAGAAAAAAGAGAAAAAGACAAAAAACAACAAACAATAATACAGTACATTTCAATCATTTCATCAAATAATTTCTTGTGCTCAATTTCCCTTCCAACCTTCCATAGTTTCCTCAAATTGCGTATTCTGCTTTTCCTAATCATTCTCACCTCCAAATTTTCCTCATTACAATTTTAAACTACTAAGCTTATTCCAAACCAGCTAGCGTTTTAACATTCTTACAAATTGGTGGTTTTTTTAAAAAATAATCTACAAATAATTTCCAATCATCTTTAAATGTTGTCACTTCTTGTTCTCTCATTTTACTCATCAAACTTGCTAATTCTACATACCCCATCAGTTTCATCTGCCACTCCTCCTTTGCAGGCACTGCATCCTCTCACCATTTCTCGCAGACTGAGGAACCCATTGGGCCTGCTTGACCAGCCTCCACTAGCTCCAGATAAATTTCCAGCTTTTGCAAGTGGGTTACTGGAGCTTTCAGGGGAGAACAAAAGCCTTACCTGTCGTCGACAGAACTAAACAAGCAAGAAAGTGGACTGAGCAAAATTACCCCCTAGTCTTTGCTTGTTCAGCTGATGCTGTTACAGTGTGAAGAAATTAATATTTTAGGTGCCGTGATGTTCAGGAGTTATGTATAATTTACTCCTCAGGTTGCTCCCTCTTGCTAAGCTGAATAGTTCAAGGAAAGCTGAGGCCAAGTCTTATAGGAAAGGAAACCAATGCATAGCAAACCACCTAGTTGTACTGTAGATGTGCTTTTCAGAAGTTGTTTGTGTAGAATTTGTATCAGCATGGCCAACAGTAGTCCAAAACATATGTAGGGTAAAAGGTTAG
This sequence comes from Podarcis liolepis, assembly GCF_965112155.1. Lineage (NCBI taxonomy): Eukaryota > Metazoa > Chordata > Lepidosauria > Squamata > Lacertidae > Podarcis > Podarcis liolepis. Next base: position 37,227,698 of record NC_139566.1, on the reverse strand, counting down.
GAAAAGCTGGACATTTAGAACTCTTAGAACCCCTTTAAGCTGTGATTCCTGCATTTCTTGGACTAGATGTCTCTTTTGTTCCCTTCCAACTCTACAATTCTATGAACACCTGTTTTGAAACAGCTGCATTGGTTTCCAGTTGGCTTCCAGGACCAGCTTAAGGGATTCACTCTAGTGTTTGCTGAAACAACTGGTGCTGACGTGTGCTTCTCCATATTCCAGTAGCTCTGACCTCTAGCTCTTAGTGGACTGTAGAAAAGAATTATTGTGTGTCACCCTCCAGACCTACCTTGGAGGAGACACATGGATTGCAGGGTCTGGGTCAGTTCATATGGCGAGACGTGGTCCTTGAGGTATTGTGGTCCTGAGTTGTTTAAGGCTTTACAGGTCAAAACCAGCACTTTGAATTCGGCCCAGAAACTAATTGGCAGCCAGTGCAGTCGGACCAGGATCAGTGTAATATGCTCAAACAGTATAAAACCCCGTGAGCAACCTGGCCACCAAATTCTACAGCAGCTGAAGTTTCCGAACTGTTTTCACTACATTAATTAAATTTACACTTTTTTAAAGACAACGTGCTGCTGCCTGCCTGCTCCCACATTATGGTCCCCAAACAGAAATTCAAAACCAACAGATAACTTTTGAAAGAAGCATTTCTTTTTTCTTTTCCTAATGCATAGAAGAAGCTTGAAATCAGTGACCCGGGTAGGATCTGAGTGGCAAATCACAACTGGAAGGTATTTCTTAAAATTGTGAGTTAGGGCTGCTATCTTTGAAGTATAGCTAAGATTCGAAAGAGAGCACCTGCAAACTTGTTGTAGTAGTTAAAATTGCAGCATATTGGCGTTGTCTTAAGCTGGCCAGCAGAGAGATGCCTTGCTGAATGTAAGCACGCCACAGTCTGCTTTTAAATTTGGTATCAGCAATTGCTGGTTTCAAGTACCGCAGTGCTGAAACCGATCTTCCAATTTCTCAAAAAAGGTATATTCCTTGCAGAAATGGCTTCGATTCTTCTTCACACTCTCATGGACCTTTAGAACGTATTCAGAATTTTAGTGCATGAAGCAAAGCTTGCTTTCTGGTTGTGAGGTGGTTTTGGGTGGTGTGTGTACATTTCCATTTCTATTCAGCCAAGGTGTCTAACCTGTGGCATACCCTCCAACATTTATCTGATGAAAACAGGGACGTCTTAAGGAAAAGCAGGACATTCCAGGATCAAATCAGAAACCAGGACAGCTTCTGTAAATCCAGGAGTATCCCTGGAAAAAGGGACACTTGGAAGGCCTGACTGTAGCCTTCCAGATGTTGTTGAGAATCCAACTTCCAGCAGCCCCAACCAATGCTCAGAGATGGTGGGAGTTGTACTCCAACTGCATATGGAGGTCCAAGGGCTAGGAACCCCTGCATTCATCATTTCAACACCACTCTGACACCTCCTTGGCTATTTGCACTTCCTGATCTGGCAGCCCCATGGCTTGAGCTATCTACCAGTGACTTCCCCTGAGTTCTAACTGAAGCCTGGGAAACAAAGGAGTCTGGCTTCCCAGTGCATGAGATCAGTGTGCTCACTCGTCTTGTTTTTAAGGGAAGTTCTTCCTCCTAGCTTTGTTGATTTGTTAAAAAGTAAAAATATTTTACATGCGGAGGCAGCAATGAACAGATTTCCACCATCCTGTACTTAAAGGAATACCCAGCTGAGGATATGGTGAGGTTTCATGGAAGGGCTAGAACCTATAAAGTCTGCAGAACACAGACCACCAGAGAGATGTTTTGTAGTATGAAATAAAGGTGACTGAAAAACACCTCTTAGCTACCCTGAAAGTAAGGCACAACCAGTGCTCTTGTGTGTGGGTGGTGGTGGTATATTTTTGCTTCCCATGGCAGTCATTTTGTGCTGGCGTCCATGACACTTTTATCAAGACATGAGTACTGGCACCTCATTCCTTTTGTTTACCAAAAAGAGCTGGGAACAACATGAGCCTTCACACCACTCATGAGAATGTCACCAAAATTTTATCTGACTATCTTCTCATGCAAGTTCTTTTCTCACCAAGCAATGGAAAATGTAGGAGACAATTTGGACACAGTGCTGCTTTCAAGATGGAAAACCAAAGCAAACCCACATCCCCAAGCAGTGTATCAAATGGGTCACCCTTACTTCCCCACCATGGCCTGATTGTTGCCATCTAAACTATGTATATGGATGTGTGGTACTATGCTAGATTCACAGTTGCATTGTGTTATGTCTGTTCTTGATGCTAGACCTGACTGTAGTCTTTATAATGAGAATCTTCAGCAAGCAATCTTGCTGCGAGCCTCTAAGGCCTAAAAAGGGGGTGCAAACCACCCTGTGATCATCAGGAGAAAGGCAGTACACTGGTACCTCGGGTTACAGATGCTTCAGGTTGCAGACATTTCAGGTTACAGACTCCACTAACCCAGAAATAGTACCTCAGGTTAAGAACTTCGCTTCAGGATGAGAACAGAAATCGCGTGGCGACAGCGGGAGGCCCCATTAGCTAAAGTGGTCCCTCAGGTTAAGAACAGTTTCAGGTTAAAAACGAACCTCCAGAACGAATTTAGTTCTTAACCTGAGGTACCACTGTATAGAAATTTAATAAATAATAAGAAGAGATAAATAAATATTAAGAGCCATTCCTATAGACATGGTCACAGTATACACAGGTGAGTGCCGCAACCCCATAGTCGCCTTTGACTGGACTTAGCCGTCTTTTTACACCCCCACCCCCACAGCCCAAGAGCTGAGATAAAGCCAGATAGACTCTGACAGCTCCTGATTATTTCACAAATGCATTGACTACTACAGAGTCCATTTGGTTGTTAACAATCTCCTCTGAACACTTATCCCTAGCGACAATGCCTAGGTTTGCAATTATCTGGTTCAGTCTACAAATTTGTCCAACTCATAATGTTTCTCTGCATTGCAGACTGAGAAGGGATGGGTGGCTCAGTCTATTTCCAGTCAGTGTCAATTTCACATGTGATCAGTCTTAAGTCGACTGCATCTTGGTTTTTTTCCTCCTCCATCACCTCCTTTTAAAAAGAGATCGCATTCAAAATTGCATTTAAATTATACATGTTTTATATGCATTTTGTATGCATTGCACATGTATCACCCCCCCCTAAAACATACATTTTTGTAGGCTTTCCAATGCATTTATTGGGCCAGATGGCCCAAACCAGATGCTTTAACAGGGTATGGAAGCATTTTATTGTCTGAGCCTCCTTCTCAATCAGCCAGTCCTTGATGGTTGTGAACCTTCTGAGAAGAGCCACTGCTCAGTGCTAGAGCATCCGATTTGTATGCAGAAGGTCCCAGGTCCATCCACAGCTGCTGTATTCTGGATTAGTTGCAGTTTCCAAGTCACCTTCAAATGTAGACCCACGTAGAGCGCATTGCAGTAGTCCAAGTAGGAGATAACTAGAGCATGTACCACTCTGGCAAGACAGTGTGTGGGCAGGTAGGGTCTCAGCCGGCATACCAGACGGTGCTGGTAGACAGTTGCCCTGGACACAAACCAGCACTCCCTGAATTCAGGCAAGCACTCCCTGAATTTCCTCCTTTAATTGTTCCTTGTTTTAATTGGTATACTTATTGTATTGCATATTTTAATTATGTAATTTTTTGTAGTGCTTTGATAGGATCATTTTATTTCTGTTTTAAACATGGATGGATTTTATAATTTTATAATTCAACAGTTGAGGGATATGTTTAGCCTGGAAAATAGGAGACTGGGAGGAGATATGATAGCCATCTTCAAACATCAAACCAATGGATTCAAGAAAGGAGATTCTCACTGAACATCGGTAAGAACTTTCTGACAGTAAAAGCTGTTCAACCATGGAAGGTTGTGGACTCTCCTTCCTTGGGGGTTTTTAAGCAGAGGCTGGATGGTCATCTGCCCTGGATGATTTAACTAAGATTCCTGCACTGTTGGAAGTTGGACTAGATGACTCCCTGGTTTCCTTCCAATGCTGCGATTCTATAATTTTATATCAGTAAGCCATTTAGAAGACATTTTGGCATGTAAGCTATATATAAACTAATAAATGATAAATAATATATATGCTGATCCATCCCTAATTGTAAATATACCCATCTTACTCTGAATCAAGCTGATAGAATTTCACCCACTGCATGCTAAACAACTGACCAGTTAGGAGAGGGCGTCTTAAATGTCCCCAATGGCAACAAAGAGTCCTACTTGATCTCTTAAGTAGCTCCTTCATTGTTACTTTCTTATATAGCCAAGGACTCTTTTCAGTAGTTTGTGGGACAGGATCTCTAAGGGCATGCTTGCTTGCTACCTTGGCATAAATTAAAGCTAATTGAAGCTGCAGGGTACAATAGCAAACGCCTTCATGCATGCAGGCATTTTTAAGACTAATATAAAGAGCCATTTCCCAGCTGATAATTATAGCAGGCACTTAAAATAACATTTGCATTTTAAATTTCATCTCTGTTACCTGAGAAAATTAAAAAGCCATTCTCTGGCCATTAGTGTTGTCCAGTAATGCCCTTCATAACAAGGCAGACCAAGAATAGATTATGATGATGTATGAACTTCATCCAGCTTTCCCGAAAAATAGAAGATGTTCTGAAATACAGTCTCCCATCAGTCAATTACAGCAAGGCCTGAGGTGAATTCTGATGACAGGGAGCTACGTGGTAGTCAGAAGTTTGCAGCACACTGCCTGTAGCATCTGGGGGGAGTCAGATATCTGTAGACTCCAATTAGGTGGTTAAACCTGATGGCTACCTATGCCTCTGCAGGAGGAGCCAAAGTATGAATGGTTCAAAAGCTTATTGTGAATGTTTCCTTCATAAGTTAGGTAAATAAAACTCCCCTGAATAAGGGTTAAATATGACAAATATTTCATACCCATCTTTATTCGCTACTCTTTTAATAACTGCATCTCCCTCCCTCCCTTGATGAGCTGAAGAATGCCATCAACTCAAGACAGGATGGAATCCCAACAGAAGTGCTGAAAGCTGGATTCAATTCCTCCCTCATGTCACACCTCCACAGCCTCCTCTTGCACTGTTGGCAACAAGGATTCATGCCACAAGACATGTGTAACACCAGCATTGTGATCGTCTACAAGAACAAAGGTGACAGTCATGACCAGGGGTAGACAACCTAAGGCCCAGGGGCTGGATGCGGCCCAATCGCCTTCTCCGTCCAGCCTGTGGATGGCCCGGGAATCAGTGTGTTTTTACATGAGTAGAATGTATCCTTTTATTTAAAATGCATCTCTGGGTTATTTGTGGGGCATAGGAATTTGTTCACCCCCCCCAAAAAAAAAATATAGTCCGGCCCATCCCTGGTCTGAGGGATGGTGGACCAGCCCACGGCTGAAAAGGGTTGCCGACCACTGGTCATGACTGGGGCAACTACCATGGAATCTCCCTGCTGAGTACTGTGGGGAAAGCCTATGTAGTTCTCAACAGATTACAGTCACTTGCTGACAGGGTCTATCCCAACTCACAATGTGGCTTTAGAGCTCAGCCAACATGATCTTCTCACTGCATCAGCTGCAGGAGAAATGCCAAGAGCAGAGATGCCCCTTGTACGCTGACCTGGCAAAAGCCTTTGACCTCATCAGCCAAAACGGACTCTTCACTCTGCTCAGTATGATAGGATGCCCTCCTAAGCTCCACAAAATGATCACGTCCTTCCATGAAAACATGTATGACACCATCAAGTGTGCCCATCCTTATAAAGAGCAGCATGAAGCAGGGCTGTGTTCTTGTCCCTACTCTCTTTGGTATATGTTTCGCTCTTGTGCTCTCATATGCCTTCAGCTCAGCTGAAGATGGTGTGTACACCCATTCAAGGAGTGACAGAGGTCTGTTCAACCTGGCATGTTTCCACACCAAGACCAAAGTTTGGTTGGTCCTTATCCATGAGGTGTTGCTTGCAGATGACACAGCCTTGTCAGCACACACCAAGTAAGGCTCCACAGAGTCTAATCAACCATTTTACTCAAGTCTACATAGAGTTTGGCCTTACTATCAGCCTGATGAAGAACAACATCCTGGGTCAGGACAGCGTCAGCATTCTATACATGTTCTCTTCTCCAGGCTAAACATACCCATGTCCCTCAACCAGGCCTCATAAAACTTGGTTCCCAGACCCTTTATCTTATTGGTTGCCCTCCTCTGCACATATTCCAGTTTTTCTATATTGACAGTGGATCTCTGGGATTTAACACAGATCTCCTAACCCTACCTAGAGATGCCAGAGAGTGAATCTAGGGCCTTCTCCATGCAAAGCAGATGCTCTACCAGTGAGTTCTGTCCCCTCCTCTCCTACCTGCAGAGTCCTTAACAGATAGTGGTACTAGTTGTACTGTTGCTTAGTCCTATTGCTTTAAGCTATAGCGTCCCCAGAAAGGTCCATTCTGTCATCTATGCTATTCAACACATCTATGCTATTCTACTTGTCACCTGCACAATTAATGTTTGGTAATCACAAATTCACAGAACAAATAGGTCTTTTTATTGCTATTAACAATAATGACTAAATGGAGCCTTCAGTTCAGTGGTGGTTGCAAGAGAGGCCTGTTGTCTTCTGGAGACAACAGCTTTCTGGAGGCTTTCTGGAGGCATCCGACTTTTCACACTGGAAAGCAGGGTACTGGGCTACATAGCTAGATTGATCTGATCCAGCAGGGCATTTCTTATGTTACCCATGAAGCCCCTTTTGTAGCAATAGCACTAAAAGTAGTAAAAGCAGCAGCAACAACTTATATCAAAACTGAAGGTGACATAAAATAACAGCCAAAGAGAGAAAGGCAGCTAGCTGACTTGTGGCAGGTTGAAGCAAATCCTGTGACGATTAAAGGAAACATTTTGAAGGCGAGGATGGGGCTAAGGAATTTAGCCTAATAGGGATGTACTTATCGAAAAATTACAGAGGGGATGGAAATGGAATTCATAGCCAGCCACATCCTATTACCTCGATCATCCTTTGATGTGGCACAGTGGAGCATAACAATAACATGACAGTTTCAAAATTTACAGGAGAGCCTTTTCTCTTTCTGGAACTGATAGGGGACAACAGTCAGAAATGTTCATGAAAGAACCACAAAGACTCTCCTCCTGCAAGAGAGGGGAGTGGTTGTGGTCGGGAGCCGGACTCCGCCTCAAGCAGGGGGCGTTAGCCCCCTGCCTCCCACGGCTGGCCTACGCCCACGGGCAGGCACCCAACCAGGTACCTGCAAGGGGGCGTGTTTAGCAGCCCAAATTGCTGCGGCACCACCTTCCGGCCTCACTTTTCGTCGTCCCGTCGCAAGTCACCCACCCTCCACTCCCTTAGAGCTCAGGGTCTCAGTTTTCTTTTGGCCTTACTATGGACCTTAGGTTGGTCGCCCTGGTTGTCCGGGGAGCCTGGTAGGAATTTTTCCATTTGGCATTAGGCTTTTTGGTTTTTTCGCCTACCTCGTAGCAATCATCACGACTTTCGTGGTATTGGTGGGTAGGTTAGGCATTGGAATAATGTGTTGTGGTGTGTTGAAGGGCTAGGTGTGGCCATCGCCTATGCCTTCAATTTTTGGGTATTCCATTCAAGGAATCTGGCGGTCGTGTATTCTGTCCGATGCCTGCTTGGCGGGAGGCCATGGCACGACCCTCGGTGACATCAGGGAAGAGCTTATAGTTGGATTAGCATCAACAGGCTCCACCTACTGGTGAATAAACCCCCCTGTTTTAGACTCACCCCTCTCTGAGGGGGTGGAGTCAGCTGATGTAATCCAATGCCTAAGCCAATACCTTTTCACTTGCTGTAATCAAAAAAGTTGTGGCCTTTTCTTGCCCATTAACCTTATATCACGTGTCCTCATGTTTTCATTCCACTACGCGGGGATCGGGTCCTCGAACCACAATAAGCTGAGCCATAAAATACCACCATTTTTGCGGTACCCAGGAAGCAGTCAATGGCTCAGAATCAAGATTGTATCATCCATTTTTACTCCATCCTTCCTCCAGGGAGATCAGGAGGACACCATACCCATTTCTATCCTTATAACACTTCCGTGAGTTTAGCTAGGCTAAGAGAATATGACTCACTCAAACTTCATAGCTGGGTTGGCCCTTAAAATGGGTCTTCTTAGTCCCTAGCCCAACACTCCCAACCAACCTTCCCCAACCTGATGCTCTCCAGATGATTTGGGCTCCAAGTCCCATCATCCCTAATCGGCATGGCCAAAAATCACATGTGATGGTTGCTCTACTCCAAAACATCCAGAGGACATCCACTTGGGGAAAGAGACCCTAAACCATGGGTTGCCAACCTGGCATCCTCCATGAAATGGTTTAGTCCCAGGAAGTCTTATCACCTGATTACTGTCGGAAATCAAGCCTTTATCAGGAGAAACTGGCAACTCTCCCACGCACCCGGCTTGATCTCCTGTTGACCTCCCTGTCTGCATTCCCCAGCAAGATCCAGGCAGAGGTCAACAGGAGAAGAGAATGACTCTTTTGTCTCTTCTCATTGCTACCCTGCTACATTCCCAAGGAATTTATCATTGTTTATCAAGATTTCATAGCCAATCATTCAAATCATTATGGGATTGCACCCTTCTGTCATTTCCTACCCCCTGGTCTTTCACTTAGTTTTTTTCTTTTTAAATTTATGCTTTCATATACAATTAACATCATCAACTTAACGCTGATGAAGTGGTAGACTCTCAAAGAATTTGCACACTAGAATTTGCAAGCTAACTCTTGGCTGTGCAAATTTCCTAGGACAGCTGTCAATTTAATATAGCCTTTTACATTTGTTGATTTGGCTTTCCTTTTTTAAATAACATTTTATTGGCTGAAAGGCTTCTGCAGCATGAAAATCGACCACAGGTATCCTCTTGCTTTCTGTTATCAAATGCATGTGATGCAACAGGCTCATCTCAAGTTGGAATGAATGCTTATGGCTGACAAGACCTCTCCATACCTTTCTGCCTATGGCACTTGCAAGTTACCGTAAGTAAAACAAAACTAGTAGCCTGCTAGGCTATGGTGTGTTGTGTGTTGTGTGTGTAGAAAATTTTGTGCCCGTTACTAATCAAAGCTTGTTTTGAAAGAAAAACTGAAATAAATGCACCTTCTATTTCACTTGTTTTATTTTACTTATTTTTTAAAAGCACCTATATGCTACTTAATATTTCAAAAATCTCTAAGCTGAGCAACCAGTGCTTTTTTCTAAAAAAATGTTTAGGGGTACTCTCATTTTCCTACTCATATTGAAATACTGCCCCTAAATGAGGCCAAACTTAGATTGACAAAATGTTTAGGGGTATGTGTATCACTGTGCCCCCCCCCCAGAACAAAAGCATGGGGTGCAACTGTCTAAAAACAAGCAATATGTCATAAAACAAAAATCCTAGAAATCTAGAAACCACCAACATGGCAATATAAAAATGACACAAAAGCGTATAAGAACGAACGAAACAGAATTTCAAACATGTAAAACAGGGTGCAGTCTTATGGGTCAAGGAAAGCCTGGACAGAAAGGGAAGTCTTCACAAGATGTCTGAGGCTGCAGAAAATGCCTTATTCTGAGCCGCTGTCCTATGATATTCTTGTGGTACAGTGCCACAAGTAGAATTCCCCCAGATAATGCAAGTCTTGTTCCAATCACTCCCTGCGTGCAGGGCAACTTTGCCTGGAGGTATAGAGCAGGGGTCGGCAAGGTTTACCTCGCCTGGGCCGGTTCACTCCAGCGGAGATCCCTCTGCGGGCTGGATCGCATGTGCACATGAGCGCGCTCAGCTGCGATTTCTGGTGTCTGCGCAGACACGATTTTTGGCATCTGAGCATGCGCTGATGCGATTTCTAGCACCACAGAAGCAAGCCCCCACACCGCGCTGTGCCAGTTCAACGCAGCACACAAGGACTCGCAGAGAGGGTGGCTCAGTTTGGGGGCGGCTTGTGAGCCAGTTAAACGACCCCCATGGGCCACTTGTGGCCCATGGGCCTTAGGTTGTCTACCCCTGGTATAGAGGGTGGGAGAGAGGAGGAGTTATCTTTCCCCACCATGCTTTTGTGAGACACCGTCTCCTGAAATATTAAAAGAGGGAAGGAGGGACTAAGGCCTTTAAAGGTCTCACCTGTTAAGGTTGCTGCTCCCAGCCCCAGTGTCTCCTGATAAGGCTTTTAAAAATTATTATTAAGTACATTTCTGAGTGACTATCCACCATCCTGGCTGTGCTTCAACAGGGCAGGTGAAACATATTGATAATTTCCATGTGAAAATGCAACAATGGCATATATCCAGACCTTTCAATGGAAAAGCATCTGCTTTGCATGCAGAAGTTCCTAGGTTCAACCCATGACATCTCCAGGTAGGACCGGGAGAGACCTTTATCTGAAATCCTGGAGAGCTGCTTTGAGTCGACACGGACTGGAACAAGCTAGCTGGAACAAAAGTCTTGCTCGATATGAGGCAACTTTCTATATTCTTAATTTTATATGTCTCTCTGTGTGTGTCTCTCTGTGTGTATTAGTATATGCAAGTTCTATTTGTCGTCTTCTCTTTTTTGGCACGCGGGTGGCACTGTGGGTTAAACCACAGAGCCTAGGACTTGCCAATCAGAAGGTTGGTGGTTCGAATCCCTGCAATGGGGTGAGCTCCCATTGCTTGGTCCCTGCTCCTGCCAACCTAGCAGTTCGAAAGCATGTCAAAGTGCAAGTAGATAAATAGGTACCGCTCTGGCAGGAAGGTAAATGGCATTTCTGTGCACTGCTCTGGTTCGCCAGAAGCGGCTTAGTCATGCTGGCCACATGACCCAGAAGCTGTACACCGGCTCCCTCGGCCAATAAAGCGAGATGAGTGCTGCAACCCCAGAGTTGGCCAAGACTGGACCTAACGGTCAGGGGTCCCTTTACCCTTTACCTTTTTGGCAATGAGGAAGTGGGTCACCCTATTTGGGGGGGGGGGCTTGTATTTGGTCACCTGGGGCTATTGCTCAGCCCAAGACATTTTGCAGCTTGAGGCAAAGGACAAAATCTCACCCATTCCACATAGACTGGACTGGCTGCAGAATACTACTTCAGTACTAGCACTGGGGCACTATACTGCCCCTGAGGGAGACCAGCAGACTAGTTATAAAGGTGGAATAGGTGGTGCACGAGACACAGCTCTCTTCTCCAACAGAAGGGTATGGCCAAGGAGCTAAAACCTGAGGCAGTCGCCTCACTCTGCCTGATGGTAGGGCTGGCCCTGCCTGGGTTTGCACTGGGAGTCCAAGCAAGCAAGTCCAGACACCCCCATTTCAGCTGCCCTGCTTTCTTGAGCAGGGGCAGGAGAAATGGTTACATATTTTTTGAGAGAACGACATGATGAACTATTTCAGTGCTCCTTGGCTTTCCCCGGCAGCTTGAACCTGACATATCCTTAAACCTACACTCATTAGAGCCGACAGCAACCAGCATTTGCTCAAACAATTCATAGATGTGATGGAACTGTTTCAACGAGGCAGCAAGGTGCAGGGCTCTGGAGCATTTGAATGTAGCAGAGGCTTACAGATATAGAGATAAGGTCACTAATTTTTACAGTTCTATTTAATTTCAGTTTGCTCATTCTGTTATCCCAAGGGCTGCGGTTAATAATCAGGATCTACGCCACATACGTTTGTGGTATAATTAAACTTGCTGCTTAATTAGAAAACTAGGCTAGGGCTAAACAAAGGGGAATCAATAATGTATCTAACGGGGAAAGAGAGCAAGAGAGAGAGAAACTGTTGGGGTGGCATCAAAATTAGCTCAGAGCTAATGGTACATATCTAGCAGGACTTCTGAATTAATCATGGGGCACTGAGAAGCAAAGCTCCACCTGTGTCAAGGCCAGCTTTTGCATCTTGTAAGCTATTGGGTTACAGTGACCACCTCTGATGGATGCAGCTGCTGAGGAAACTGGTTAGAACCAGTTAGAAGGGAAGGACTCCTCAAGAATTAGGCAGGTGTCATTGTGTTGCCTCCTGGCAACCAGTGGCGGCCAGTGCTCATTAGGACTGGTAGGGGAGAAAGCAGGGAAGCCACAGGAAGGTGGAGCTGGAACCAATGACAGGAAGAGCCAACTAATTCCAGCTTTCCCCACTCCATCCTCTTCCCTGATGGATTATACAAGGGCAACACCTCAGTGCCATCTGCGCTATACACTTAAAGCAGTGTCCTAACATTTGAAACAGTCATGGCTTCCCCCTAAGAATCCTGGGAGCTGTGGTTTATTAAGGGTGCTGAGCGTTTGTTAGGAGACACACACACACACACACGCCATTCCCCTCACAGAACCACAGTTCCCAACCTCTAGGAACCCTAGGAAATGTAGCTCTATGAAGGGAATAGGGATTTCCTAAGCACTCTCAGCAACCTTAGCCAACTACAACCCCCAAGGTTCTTTGGGGAAAGCCATGGCTGTTCAAAGTGTTATGACCCTGCTTTAAATGTATAAAGGTAAAGGAACCCCTGACCATTCTCCTGCCAACCTAGCAGTTCGAAAGCAGGTCAAAGTGCAAGTAGATAAATAGGTACCGCTCCAGCGGGAAGGTAAACAGCATTTCCGTGCGCTGCTCTGGTTCGCCAGAAGCTGCATAGTCATGCTGGCCACATGACCCGGAAGCTGTACGCTGGCTTCCTTCTGCCAATAAAGCGAGATGAGCGCCGCAACCCCATAGTCAATCACGACTGGACCTAATGGTCAGGGGTCCCTTTACCTTACCCCTGACCATTAGGTCCAGTCGCGGACGACTCTGGGGTTGCAGCGCTCATCTCACTCTATAGGCCAAGGGAGACGGCATTTGTCCACAGACAGTTTTTGGGTCATGTGGCCAGCATGACTAAGCTGCTTTTGGCAAACCAGAGCAGTACACAGAAACACTGTTTACCTTCCCACCAGAGCAGTTTACCTATTTCTCTACTTGCACTTTGATGTGCTTTTGAACTGCTAGGTTGGCAGGAGCAGGGACCAAGCAACGGGAGCTCACCCCGTCGCGGGGATTCAAACCACCGACCTTCCGATCGGCAAGTTCTAGGCTCTGTGGTTTAACCCACAGCGCCACCCGCGTCCCTCAGCAACCTTAGCCAACTACAACCCCCAAGGTTCTTTGGGGAAAGCCATGGCTGTTCAAAGTGTTATGACCCTGCTTTAAATGTATAAAGGTAAAGGAACCCCTGACCATTCTCCTGCCAACCTAGCAGTTCGAAAGCAGGTCAACGTGCAAGTAAATAAATAGGTACCGCTCCAGCGGGAAGGTAAACAGCATTTCCGTGCGCTGCTCTGGTTCGCCAGAAGCTGCATAGTCATGCTGGCCACATGACCCGGAAGCTGTGCGCTGGCTTCCTTCTGCCAATAAAGCGAGATGAGCGCCGCAACCCCATAGTCAATCACGACTGGACCTAATGGTCAGGGGTCCCTTTGCCTTTACCTTACCCCAGTGGTGTACCGTGGGTTGTCAGCACCCGGGGCAAGGCAAGTAATTTGCGCCCCCTAACCCGTGGATTTTAGCACTCTAGTTAGGGGCAGAGAGCTGCGAGTGCGAGCGCACCCCCCCGATGTTGCACCCGGTGTGGCCGCCCCCCTGCACCCCCCACGCTACGCCACTGCCTTACCCCTGACCATTAGGTCCAGTCGTGAACGACTCTGGGGTTGCGGCACCCATCTCACTCTATAGGCCAAGGGAGCCGGCGTTTGTCCACAGACATTTTTCGGGTCATGTGGCCAACATGACTAAGCCACTTCTGGCAAACCAGAGCAGTGCACAGAAACTCTGTTTACCTTCCCGCTGGAGTGGTACCTATTTATCTACTTGCACTTTGATGTGCTTTCGAACTGCTAGGTTGGCAGGAGCAGGGACTGAGCAACGGGAGCTCACCCCGTTGCGGGGATTCGAACCGGCCACCTTCTGATCGGCAAGCCCTAGGCTCTGTGGTTTAGACCGCAGTGCCACCCGCTTCCCTTTTGCTTTAAATGTATAGTGCAGATGAAAGCTGACAGCCAGTGCCTGGGGTGGCTGCAAGTAAGCCCTGTGCCAGCTTCAGTTTTCTGTGGATTCCTAGGTAAAGTGGGCCTCCTTTGCAAATAGGTTGCATTTGAGGAAGAGCCATAGCTCAGCAGTAGAGCATTTGCCCTGCATGCAGGAGGTCCCAGGTTCAAATCCCCGCCAGCTCCAGGTACGTCTGGGAATATCCCCTGCCCAGGACCTTGGAGAACTGATGCCTGCTAGTGTGGACAGTACTGACCTAGACATGCCAATGGCCACACTCAGAATAAGGTAGTTTCCTTTCTTCCTAAGGCACATATCCTTGCCACGCTCACCATTGCCCATTAAGTGCTCTCTGGGCTGGATCAGCCCAGGCAAATGGAAGCTGCTTCCTCGTCTCATTGCTGCTTGTCACTGCTTGCAAACTTGGAGTAGGCAGGTGGAGAAGGAGCTAAAGCAAGGTATGCTTTAGTGCAGTGGTGTCCAATTTTTTTTCAAAGAGGGCCAGATTTGATGAAGCGAAGAGTCGTGGGGGCCGACCAAAGTTGTTGACCTTTCTTTAGGACTGAAGTTGATCAGCTTTTTTTAGGGTTGGAGTTGTTGAACTTCTTTTGGGATTGAGGTTCTTAAGGGTTTTTTTTTTAGGATTTTACCCAAGGGAATAAACTGCCACAGGGGCCAGATTAAACTGACCAGCGGGCTGGATTAGGCCCCCGAAACGGACTTTGGACATGCCTGCTTTAGTGCAAGAGCCACATTCCTTTCCGGATGGGGCCACATGCCAGTGGTGGGTGAAACTAGAGACAAAAATATGCAGAGCAACAAAGGCACTCTGCAGCAGGGTAATTTCTAAACCAACCACCCCTCTTTATCCTCAGTCCAGACAAGTAAGAGGAGTTATTGGAGTTCAATGGCACCTCCCAGCCAGACAAAAAACACTATGGGGAGCAGGACTGCTGAGGCCTGTGGCCTGTGGGGGGGGGGGTTGAAATATTCTTTTGCTAGAGTTCCAACAGGCAGACTTAGAGGCCCATTGGGCTGTATTCTGTCCCAGGGCCTGTGGTTCAAACTACTGCTACTACTACTACTACTGCTGCTGCTGCTGCTGCTGCTGCTGCTGCTGCTGCTACTATATTATTTATACCCTGCCCATCTGGCTGGGTTTCCCTGTCCCTGAGCCAAAGCAAATAGAAGGATGGCCAAAGAGATCAGAGATCAGCAGGGAATCCTCTGCTTGTGCATAGGAGCCAACTTCTGTGGCAGGCATAGGCAACCTTTGGCCCTCCAGATGTTTTAGACTACAATTCCCACCATCTCTGACCACTGGTCCTGTTAGCTAGGGATCATGGGAGTTGTTGGCCAAAACATCTGGAGGGCCGAAGGTTGCCTATGCCTCTTCTATGGGCTGAGGTCCCTTTGACACCCCCCTAAAATATTTGAGGGGCCAGCCCCATCCAAAGTTGATAGGTATTGTAATTCAAATGCCGTGCATGTGTGCTGCATCTTGTGATTATGTGGGGCAGGGCTTACCCCCCCTCCATATTTTATTCAATTTGGCATCCTTGTGCTGAAACATGGGCCTTGGCAAATGCACAGCAATGTCAGCCCCTGAATTTAATCCTCCACTAGCCTTGACAGCAATGTTCACCAACCCGGAGTCTTCCAGATATTGTGGACTACAACCAGGGCTGCCATATTTCAAAAAGTGAAAATTCAGACGTAGGGCAACCCTAATACAACTCCAATCAGCCCCAGCCAGCTTCATGGTGTGATGCTAAGGCTGATGGAAGTTGTAGCCTGCAACAGCCATGCTAGCTGGGCTGCCTTGCAATTTAAGCATGCTATCTGCTCAGACAGCATCTTAAAAAGTAGAGACATCACCTTGCCAACAAAGGTCCGTATAGTTAAAGCTATGGTTTTCCCAGTAGTGATGTATGGAAGTGAGAGCTGGACCATAAAGAAGGCTGATCGCCAAAGAATTGATGCTTTTGAATTATGGTGCTGGAGGAGACTCTTGAGAGTCCCATGGACTGCAAGAAGATCAAACCTATCCATTCTTAAGGAAATCAGTCCTGAGTGCTCACTGGAAGGACAGATCATGAAGCTGAGGCTCCAATACTTTGGCCACCTCATGAGATGAGAAGACTCCCTGGAAAAGACCCTGAAGTTGGGAAAGATGGAGAAGGGGACGACAGAGGATGAGATGGTTGAATAGTGTTCTTGAAGCTACCAGCATGAGTTTGACCAAACTGCGGGAGGCAGTGGAGGACAGGAGTGCCTGGCTTGCTCTGGTCCATGGGGTCATGAAGGGTCGGACACAACTAAACGACTAAACAACAACAATCTGCTCAGATTTTGACATGTTGCCTTTTTCTTCCTGGCTACCTGCAGCTGGAGTGATCTCTCCAGAAAGATTGGCGAGCGTGCTTTATTTAACTTTTTCTCCCTCCACTTAATAAGGCACTTTATTTAAACTTTCAGCTGTGCTTGGGAAATCCCCAAAGGTGTTTTTTTGGGGGGGATTATTATTAGAAATTAATTAAGTATTCTTTTCAGTCCTGCCTATGGAGAGCAGTTTAGCAGTGTCACATTCCTTGGACTGCATTAAGACATTTACCGATTGTTATTATGATGACGACAGGGGAGGAAGGACATCTCCTTTGGAGGATAGTGGAAGGATATAAATATGACTTTATTTTGAAAGCCACTTAATGAAGGAAGTCCTTAAATGGTGTCAACGTTAAACACAGTTTGCCATATTGGTCAAAGAAGAGATACATGAAAAATGTGACACTGTGGTATAAGTTAGTTTATCAATACATGTGCAAGGCAGACATGGAGAAAACCCCATTAAAAATTAGCATAGTTAAAGGGCCTTTAAGCCACATCCATGCTACATATTTAAGGCACCCTTATGTCCCTACCCCACATTTGCATACTGGACTCCTTCAATCTGCAGAACTGGCACTCACAGCTGCAGAGGGCCTTCTCGGCAGTGGTGCCCTCCCTGTGGAACGCCCTCCCATCAGATGTCAAGGAGATAAAGAACTACACAACTTTTAGAAGACATATGAAGGCAGCCCTGTATCTGGAAGTTTTTAATGTACAGTGGTACCTCGGGTTAAGAACTTAATTCCTTCTGGAGGTCTGTTCTTAACCTGAAACTGTTCTTAACCTGAGTACCACTTCAGCTAATGGGGCCTCCTGCTGCCGCGTGATTTCTGTTCTCATCCTGAAGCAAAGTTCTTAACCCGAGGTACGAGTCTGTAACCTGAAGTGTCTGTATCCTGAGATACCCCTGTACATTATTTTACTAGGGTTTTATATGTGCTGTAAGCTCCCAGAGTGGCTGGGGAAACCTAGTCAAAAGTGTGGGGGTATTATATTATTATTATTATTGTTGTTGTTGTTGTTGTTGTTGAATAGGACGTCCCTATATTCATCGGATAAATGTTCTGCAATGCTGTTTTAACATCAGGCAGCAACTGCTAGAATTTTTTTTTGTTTAGACCAGTGGTTCCCAATAAGCTAAGTACTGCAGACCCCCTGTTTTTCAAAAGCCAAGCTGTGGACCCCCTACTTTTGAAAAAAAATATGATATGTCTATGGTGGTTTTTGTTATGTGAATAGTGCTGTGGACTCCCTGGGTGTGTTATATGGACACCCTGGGTTTCCTTGGACCACCAATTGGGAACCATCGGTTTAGACAATTCTACCCAAACATGTAGACTGCTGAAATATGTTCTAATCTGCTGGTTTTATTTTTTATGTTTTAAATACTGATAATATTAAGGGAAGCGGCTGGCACTGGGTTAAACCACAGAGCCTAGGACTTGCCGATCAGAAGGTCAGTGGTTCGAATCCCTACGACGGGGTGAGCTCCCGTTGCTCGGTCCCTGCTCCTGCCAACCTAGCAGTCTGAAAGCACGTCAAAGTGCAAGTACCGTAGATAAATAGGAACCGCTCTGGTGGGAAGGTAAACAGTCTTTTCATGCGCTGCTCTGGTTCACCAGAAGCAGCTTAGTCATGCTGGTCGCATGACCCGGAAGCTGTACACCAGCTCCCTCGGCCAATAAAGCGAGATGAGCACTGCAACCCCAGAGTCGTCCATGACTGGATGTAATGGTCAGGGGCCCCTTTACCTTTACTGATAATATTATTGTTTTATTCTCTTGGGGGTGCTTTTTTAAACAATCAAGCAGATTTTTTTAAAAAAACAAATCATTAAGATAAAAGTCACTTTAGCAGTTATGGCTTACCCCCAAATAAATCTGGGTGATATAGTTGATTGAGGATGCTGACCCTATTCCCTCTAGAGAGCTACAATTCTCAGAGCAGATTAATGACCAATCCCTCTTCCCGGGGAACTTTATGAATTGTAGCTCTCTGAGAATGAATAAGGATCTCTTAACAATGCTCAGCATTCTTACCAAAATACAGCTCCCAGGATTTCTTTTGTGGGAAGCCATGATTCCGAAAGTAGTGTTGGAGTGCTTTCAATGCATAATGTGGATATAGCCTTACTTTAAAGCAAAAAGCCAAAGTTGGCTTGAATAAAGATCCTGGCTATATATGGTAGTTCTTTCGTTATATTTCTTTTCTCAGAAGTACAATTAAAGATGAGTCATTTGATCCTCCCAACCTCCAGCCCACATATGTCTCAGGGTTAGATACAAATGTTTTTTAAAAGGAATCTGACCAAATTGAAACTGACAAGGCTCTCCTGCTATCTTGTCAGTTTCAGTGGAGAAGCAGACCATCATCCCAAGCCAGCCAGCTGCCCAGCATCACCCTTCCCTCAGCCAATCAGACGAGATAAAAGAGCTTCTTATATATGCCACCAATGTGTACAGCAGAACCGAGAGTTTCTCATTCCTTCATTTCCTTCTGTTCCAGCAGTTTTTCAGAAGTTAAAAAAAAATAAAAAATCAGCATTTTTGATAAAGGCTGCTATTCAGCCAGGTTTTCCTGGACACCATTTTCTATGGATGAATCCTGGATATGTCCAGGAAATTCTGGATGTATGGCAGCCCTAACTGAGGGGACAGGAGAATTACACTCTCCAGGCCTACATTCAGGTTAGCTTCCCACAACCCTCACCTGGTCTTGGCAGACAGGAGAGAAGAGCAAAAGAACAAAAAAAAGAGCCCTACTGGTTCAGAGCTAATTCCTATCTAGTTCAGCATTCTGTTTCCCACTGCAGCCAACCAGATCCTTTGAGGAACCCTATAGGCAGGACATGGGTGCAATAGCCCCTTCCTGCTGTTATTTCCTAGCATCTGGTAGTAGGAGACATGCTGCCTTTCATATTAGTTATCATTTGAGAAGACTGAATTTCCAAATGGCGACACACACAGGTAAGTTACCAGTAGACATCTGGTTCAGGTTTCCATTGTCCTATAACCTGACCTTTCTAATTGCTTAGCTAGTTGGACATCATCTGCTAGCTTCAAGGATGGCCAAATTAGAGCCACCCAGATATTGTTGGACTACAACTCCCATCATCTCTGGTCATTGGCCATGCTGGTTGGGGCTGATGGGAGCTGGAGCCTAATAATATGAGGAGGGCATCATCTAGGCCAGTGTTTCCCAACCTTTGGTCTACAGCTCTTTTTGGACTACAACTCCCATCATCCCTAGCGATCAAGATCAGTGGTCAGGGGTGATGGGAATTGTAGTCTGAAAACAGCTAGAGACCTAAGGTTGGGAAACATTGATCTAGGCTACCTTTACACTAACACTTAGACAAACCTTTAGGAGCTTTCCAATGTGAGTAAAGAAAACAGAATCATGTCCACTAATAAAAGTGTACTTACTTTTTTGGTCTGTAGTCAGGAATAGACCTGTCCAGTGAAATCCGATCACTTAGCTGGGCATTATAACCATATTCTTCATACTTTGTTTCAGATTCATGACTATCGTCTCTCAGGGTAGCAGCCAT
Organism: Podarcis liolepis; assembly: GCF_965112155.1. NCBI lineage: Eukaryota > Metazoa > Chordata > Lepidosauria > Squamata > Lacertidae > Podarcis > Podarcis liolepis. Next base: position 37,207,759 of record NC_139566.1, on the reverse strand, counting down.
TCCCCCTTGGCCCAAGCCTCCAGGGCCTTCAACTAATCCCATTGGCTTGGCTAGACCTGCAGAGAAGATATAGGCAATCATTAGATGCATCTTAGTTAACACGGATCCCAGTAGTTCCTAAACATCTTGGCAGATTTTTCGTTTTAATCTTCTGAATGAAGATTTAACTCTTTTCTCACTTTTATACCTGGGGGAAAGGGTTATTCCCCATCCCTCTTTGAACATCTTTTCAGTCAGCCTATGCCATAAAACACTCAAAATTTACAGGATAAAGATGTGGTAAGAAAATAAATATTATATTAGTAATTCACAGATCTGGGTAAAGTTTCTGAAAACCCCGTAAAAGTACTTCAGGGTTGGATTCTGTGTAGTGTTTTACAGACATGAGTGAGTGACCCTGCACTTTGGTGGAACCACAGTACATCAAGATTTCTTCTCACCCCCTTTCAGAAGATACATATGAAGTGAAATATGTGGCAAAATGTGCATGCACAGTGCTTTATGCTCTGCAGTTTTTAAAACGAAGATAACCCAAAAGAATGTGGCTGCAGTGAACATGATCCAATGAAATCTAATGGCATGCTTTCTTTAAGATAGGCCCAAAAGGATTCATGAAATGACTTATTGTTATATAACAGGGAAGGGGAAAACTTTGGGTCTCACAGACCAGATCCTTATCTCTCCCTAGCCCCCATGGGTCTATCTGGACAGGTAGGTGGGTGAAATAAACTCAGTGGAGAGGTTATCTTGTGTTTATTTCAACTCATAGTATAAACAGTCAATCATCCTGTAGGAGTGAGTCAGTGATGCCCCGCCCAGATCCCAGGCTATATATACTTTATTGACACCATCAGTCATACCTGAGAGGCTAATTCAAACTCCCCTCTTGGAGCCGGATTGGACAGTTCCTACGGGCCAATCAAATTACTACATTCTAAAATCCTACCTGCCTATTGTTCTGTGATCCACGCTCAAGACATAACAATGGGACAATCTCTCTCTCAATATTATGCGAGATGATTGACAGTTGTTGTCCCATCCACCCATCTGGGTCTCTTGTGCAGTGCTTCCCAAGTGCCCAGCAGCCAGCTGCTCAGAATCTGCAGCACAGGACTCTGCCAGCTCTGTGCTAGACAGTGCCAAGCACAGGACTGGCAAAACTACTGTCTGCAGGGATCGGCTGCATGATTTAGTTCCCCACATGGAACTTAGCTTTGCTGCCAAAGCAGCTCTGCCTAATGTCACATATGGTGGTTTGTGGTTTGGTGGTGGAAATGGCCACACAGACCATACTGGGATCTAAACTGGTCCAAAGTTGACCCTCAGGCTGGATGCCCCCCCCTCCATATGATAATCATTTCCTGTATACGTTTAATGATTCCACCTACCCTAGAAACTTCAGGTTTTTTTACACGTCCACCATACATGCATACAATCTGCTCTGTTTTCCTCACATTTCTAGCATGCATCACAACTACTTAGCAAACATCTGTCAGGTTTTCTATAATAATGTTTTAGGGATTTGTTGTGATTCTGTCCCCTTCATTTGAAGATCAATTTTTCATGATTTTGATTGTTACTGCTGTTCTTTTGTCATTTTTATCATAGGCTTCTAGTAAACTTTTTGATGATGCTTTGAGTACCTTTGATGGAAAAGTGACTCATAAATTGTAACATTAAATAGGAGGGAAACGAGACTGTCATATTTCTGCTTTGATTTACATTTGGAGCTATTGGCATGTGCCATTACGCAAAACAGAGAAATCCATTTTTATTTTATTTTTTGCATGTGAACAAATGGGATTTTAAAAGGTTTTGTAGGCAGATGATTTGCTATTGTTTACTAGTAGGCCCACGTCTTCTAGATCAGATCCAATAAAATTAAACATTAGTGTTGGTACATTTTCTGGCAATTTCCGACTCATTCGGGGGTGAGGAGCCTCTGGCTTGGAAGCCATATTAGTTCCACTAGGCCTCCCCATTTGGTCTGTGAGACCATTTCAGTCAAGCCTGAACTGCCTGCTCTACCACTGACATTGTACGTCCTGGTTCCTAGTTGTTCAAGAACAATAACTCAAATGAGGATGTTTCCAAAGGCACTAACACTTACATCAGTGCAATACCTATGTGAATAGCTGGCTGGAGGGACAGCAGGTAACAGAGTTGATCCAAGGCACAGAAACACAAAGGCATGGCAGGTGATCTAGCTTATATGTTCATCCAACATGGCCACACCCCTTGGTATCCTATTTAAATGGTTCAGGGATGGGCTCAACTTAGTGCAGCAAGTGCACTCCTTAGCCAAGCATTAGATTGCTATAGAAGGTGAATTCCGCTCCACCTTTTCACACCTCTTTTGGCACCTCTGGGGCTTAGGTGACAGGGGAGGTGTCATTGCTCTCTGCAAGGCAGGCATGGCAGGTAGAACACCTGGAGAAGCAGGGGTGGGCAGTGCAATAGGCACCATGGAAATATCCGATATAGGTTCGAGTGGCTGTGGGGAGGGAGGAAGGGCTTGTGGCTCTCAAAGCAGGGATGGCTGAGGTGAAAAAGCACCACAGGCTTAGACCCTCCTGAAGATCTACACCCAACTGGAGTCTTCCCCCAGGTCTCTAGAAAACAATCCATCTATATCATCCTTCCTCTGCCAGCTGTTTGCCCATGACTGCAAAGCTCTTTTCAAAGTAGTGTTTTCAAAAACAGCATTTTGAGTCAGGCTCTTGAAGATGACTTCAGAAACCACTTCCAAAATAGGGTCTGGGGGCTGCTGGGGGCAAATAAAAGGGTCACCTGGTATGATTGTGGCCTCAGGTGATTGCCAGGTGGGTGGTTCCACTCTTCTGTCAAACCTGGCTTGGGAGTGGTGGGAGGAGGTATCAATCTGGCTTGCTGGTTCCCCTGACCTTGGATTAATTGATTAAACACCAAATGTTCTTTCTGAGCCAGGACAAGCCTGATAAGCTGGACAGGAGGAGGGTGGGGAGGGAACATCTCCTGAAACTTTAGACCTCCTTGTTCAAGATTTTCTTGCCTTCCTCTGCAGTACAATCCACACACAAACCTCTTTTCTCGCCTCCTCACTATCCTGAGCTTAATACTATCATTTCTATTTTCTTCCCCTGGCTGGAAAAAAATAGGCATTCTCTCTCTCTCTCATTTAAAAAAAATGCAGCCATACTCGTGACGCACATTCTGGTTTCCTTGCATTACTTTCCTCATTTCTAGGAAATTGCCACTAGCCAGCCCTAATCCACTTGAACTGCACTGAAATGGCCTCTTTCCCTATGAAACATTGGAGCTTGCTTACAGCATCCATAATCAACTAGCCGGGGTTGTCGAGCGGGCACAAGCACCAGCCAGGCGCTTCTGTATTCTGTAACCAACACCAAAAGTGAGCATTACCGACGGGTGAAGAACAATTAAAAAGAGATTTGATGCTTTCTCTTTCTCTTGCCCGCTGCCGCCGCCACGACACAATTCAGAAAAGCCGCTAAACGTGAAGCTGTTGCCAGCAGTGATTCTGCATCACGGTGCTTTTAATTCAGCACACATTGCGAGGGAGTGCACAATATGCTTAGAAGAAAGGGGAACCTTTTCTCTGATAAGGACCACATTCTCTCTGGGGTGATCTATGGGGGGGGCACTTGCTGGTGGGCCTGAACCCAGTAGTGGATGGGACCAAATTTTGAAGTGGATGCACTGGAGCACTGAATGCTTTTTTAAATGCCCTCCCATGAAAATAGGGACACCCCATTCCATAATGATAATTTTACTATTTATACCCCACACATCTTACTGGGTTGCCCCAGGCACTACGGGTAGCTTCCAACATATATAAAAACATAATAAAACATTGAACATTAAAAAAAACCTTCCCTATACAGGATTGCCTTCATACAGCTCGGGAGTCGAATAACTTCATAACCTCCAACATTTCTCCAATGAAAATAGGGACGTCCTAAGGAAAAGTGGGACATTCTGGGATCAAATCAGAAACTGGGACGGCTTCTCTAAATCAGGGACATCCCTGGAAAACAGTGACATTTGGAGGGTGTGTTCTTATGCCATGTCATACCATTTGTCCATCCAACTTAGAACTGGAGGTGGGGAACCTTCAAGCTGCAGGCCAGATTTGGCACAGCACAGGTCCTAATCTGGCCCGCAAGGCTGTTTTCCCCCAAACCATACCCACCTGTCTGACCTCTGATGTCCTATGTGGGGCATAGTATAAGAAGTGGCTGGAACACACAAGCCCAGCCAGTTTCTGCAGAAACCACTTATTCCCCAGTGTTTGGGAAGCTTTCTGCAGTGCTTCCCAAATGCTTGATAGACGGGCTGTTGTCACTTAAAAACAATATTAGTGCTGTAGTATGTGTCTCCTCCCCAGGCGAAATGCTGGATGCATTTTGAGATCAAAGAGAAGAAATGAAAAGCAGTATTAATAATAGCAGCAAAAGTTATTGGGGTGGGGGTGTCGCACACTTTGCAGGTGCACTGCTTCACTGATCAAGACTTGCATGTTCAATTAGATTCACAGAATCATAGAGTTCTCCAGTGTTTCAGAGAAGGGGGTCATAGAATCCTTGAATGGCAGAATTGTAGAGTCAGAAGGTACCATAAGGGTCATCTAGCACAGAATCACAGCTTGTGCTGGGCCCGGGGGTAACTCGTGAAACACAGTCCAGAATCAGAAGGTTCCACTAGGAGTCAGTCCAACAGGGCCAAGGCAAGACATGAGGCAGGAAACCAGGCAAGGACAGGTACAGGATCTCAGGCAGGATCTGGCAAACAGCAATGTTGCTCCCGCAACCTGGGGCGGGGTCCAACAGCCTTTTATCTTTGTCAGGGTAGCGGTCGGTCCTGATCCCCCAGCGACTCACCTCCCTGTTTCGCCCAAATGCGAGCACTCCTCCTGCGAGTACTCAGGTCTCTCCTTCTCTCAGACTTTAGTCTCTGCAGCTCAGGAGTCATTGGTGGGTTACTAGACCCAGGGGTTGCCTCAGCCTCCCCTGACCAAACCGGTAGTGGAGCAGCTGTAAGTGATTGCCGAGCTGAAGGCAACGAGGTAATCCCCGCATCTGGAGCCAGGGCAGGCTCAGGCCCCTGACTCGGCCAAGCTGGTGTTTGTTGCAGGGGAACCTGTGCAGACTGGGACTCTTCAGGATCAGACCTCAGACTTGGGTCAGATGATGCCTGAGGCAAAGGATCCGGTGCAGACTGAGACTCCTCTGGTTCCGAGTCCGAGCCCGAGTCCCAGGCCATCAAACAGCTAAAGAATCCCTGATGGGTGGCTATCCAACCTCTCTTTAGAAACCTCCAATGAAAGTGATTCCACCATCTTTTGTAATCTACTGCCAAACAGCTCTTACCACCAGAAATGTCTTCCTATTGTTTAACAAGAATCCCCTTTCTTGTAATTTGTATTCATTGGTTCACATCCTACCCTGTGGAGCTGAAGGTGTCTCTCATATCACCTCTCAGTCGTCTCTTCTCCAGGCTGAACATACCCAACTCGCTGAACTGTTCCTTATAAGACTTGACTTCCATATCCTTGATCATCTTGGTCTCCATTCTCTATATCTCTCAAAGATGAGAGAGGACAAAATGTCCAGAATGTTCTGTTGTCTACAAAACAGTCACCCATAAATCAACTTATTTAATATGAACCACAGACAGAACAGAAATTGTTCCCCCCTTTGTAACAGAGCAAAAGTGTATATTTAACTGCAAAGAACTACATTGGTACCTCAGGTTCAGAACTTAATTTGTTCTGGAGGTCTGTACTTAAGCTGAAACTGTTCTTAACCTGAAGCACCACTTTAGCTAATGGGGCCTCCTGCTGCCACCGCGCTGCCGGAGCACGATTTCTGTTCTCATCCTGAAGCAAAGTTCTTAACCCGAGGTACTATTTCTGCGTTAGCGGAGTCTGTAACCTGAAGCATCTGTAACCCGAGGTACCACTGTATTCACAGAACAGCACTGGCTCTACCAAGAAGAGAACAAAGCTGAAGCACAATGAACACGGAGACTACAGAGGGTGAAAAGCAGCTTATCATTTTTCCTAATAGAGAAGAAGCTAGGTGGCCCACCTTAGCCGTACATAATTATAAGGATTGCATTTGGTTTACTGCAAAATCTGGTGTTTTAGCTGCCCACACTGCTAATCTGATCTTTCTTAAGGAAAATAACACCCACCGATCCAATCTGAACTCAAAACTGTTTTCATTGTTCATAGGCAAACTGGAAGCTGCCTTATTACTGAGTCAGACCACAGCTTCATGAGCTCAGTATAATCTACTCTGACTGGCAGAACCTCTACAGGGTTTCCAAGCCATATCTGGATACACCAGGGATTGAACCTGGGACCTGCTGCATGCAAGGCAGATATTCTACCACAGAACTATGGTCCTTTCCCTATGGTTCATCAGGCTGCCACTGTGATGCTGGATGTCTGAAGTTGTCAGGAAGAAGCATGGACACACTGATCAATAGCTAGCAAAAGCAAACCAACAAACATTGCAGTATTGAATCTTGCCGGCACAAAATCAAATGGACTTGCATATCTTTCAGTAGAGTTCGACTGGGCCTCCAGTCAAGAGTACTGGAGATGCTTAGAGTGTGTTCCTTTGCTAGCTGATCCACCAGGTTCTTAAATATGTTGTGAGTCGCTTGGAGACCTTCTGGAGCAAGAAGCAATTTAACAAGCTCTATTCTTCTTGTTGTTAGTGGCTGTTGTTGCCAATATTAATAAATAGTTAATAGTATTATCCTCCATATTTACTGTCCTAATCATTTTGATGAAGGGCATATTTGAACATAAATTTCCAAGTATAGATTTTTCTTTCCTGTTAAAAAAGGTACTTACTTGTCTGCTCTCCACGCAGTTCCTGGATCACCAAACCTATTCATAGGGTGGCACAGTTCTTGTGTGTGGAGGGGATTTGGGCTCAGTGCTAGTTCCAAACTGAACAAATGTACAATTCCAAATCTCACAATCACGTCTTTGCTTAATATTTAGGCTGAGTCATAAGCCGGAAGCATTTCCATCTTCATTTGTACGTTCAATATGACCTCCTCTTGTAAAATAGGTAGCAATCTTGAAGTTGAAATAACGTCATTTTGCCTGGATGCTGTTGAGTACAGTATATGTGCTTGCCAAAGGTTTTCATTTTGCATACTCTCAGTATTGGCATGCTGAGCCAGTAATGCATTCTGTGACCTTTTTTTCTCTTTCTTCTGTCTGAGGGACAAGAGAATTTTTTGGATGCTCTCCAAAGCAATAATTTTACGGAGCGTCTCTGTAGTTCTGGACCTCTTTTTTTTCTTCATTAAGCAGAGAGTTTGTGCAGGATTTATGAGCCTTGATGGTAGAAGTATATTACAGAGTCTTAGAAAATGAACAAAGTTCTACACTTGCCCTGCGACTGCAGAGAGAGTAGGACACTGGCCAGGGAATGGGGGGTTGCTAGGAGGCTGCACATCTCCCTGGAAGAAAGCAGCATGGCAATGGGGAGAGACCAACCTAGCTGCATCCATCAGACAGAGGTGGAAACAGAGTTGGAAACTGATGCTCCATATGCCAGTTGTGGTGGGGTTGCAAAGTTGAAAGGAATAAGACTGGCCTCTCTTCTCTTCTCTTTGGCACTCACTTGTAGCCGAGTAAGATTGTCTTCCATAAACACGGTTTTAACAATGAGTCTGTAAGTGACTGTGGAGGCCAATTCTGGATCCACACCTCCTTCCACAGTGGGGACATTGGTTCCCAGGTGGGAGCTGATCACAGTGTGGATTTGCCAAGTGTGCCTTCCTCTTAGCATGTTTCTCCCTTGCGTCCTGAGTTTGAGTGTCTTCAAAGCCCATGACACCTTTGGTAAAGGCTGTTCTCCAACTGGAGCACTCGCAGGCCAGTGTTTCCCAGTTGTCGGTGTTTATACTACATTTTTTAAAATTTGTCTTGAGACAGTCTTTTAACCTCTTTCGTTAACCACTAACATTACACTTTCCATTTTTAAGTTCGGAATAGAGTAGTTGCTTTGGAAGACGATCATCAGGCATCCGCACAACATGACCAGTCCAACGAAGTTGATGTTGAAGAATCATGGCTTCAACACTGGTGATCTTTGCTTCATCCAGCACACTGATATTAGTTCACCTGTCTTCCTAAGTGATGAGTAAGATTTTTTTGAGACACCATTGATGGAATCTTTCGAGAAGTTGGAGATGGCATTTGTAAATGGTCCATGTTTCACAAGCATAGAGTAAGGTTGGTAGTACAATAGCTTTGTAAACAAACATTTTGGTTTCCCTGCAAATGTCTCAGTCCTCGAACACTCTGCACTTCAATTGGGAGAAAGCCGCACTTGCAGAGCTCAGGTGATGCTAGATTTCGGCATCAATGTTGACCCTTGTGGAAAGATAAAAAAATTCCTTCCAGCAGCACCTTAAAGACCAACTAAGTTAGTTCTTGGTATGAGCTTTCGTGTGCATGCACACTTCTTCAGATACTTCTTCAGATGCTTGTGGAAAGATGACTGCCTAGGTAGGAGAAATGATCAACATTTTCCAACGTTACACCATTGAGTTGGATTTGTGGCACTGCAGAGGGGATATTTTGTACTTGTTGGTGCTGCACTTTGGTTTTTTGGATGTTGAGCAACAGGCCAAGCTTTTCATAAGCTTCTGCGAAGATACTTAGGATGGTTTCGAGGTCATCCTCTGAGCATGCACACACTACGTTGTCATCAGCATACTGAAGCTCTATGATGGAAGTTACGGTGACTTTACTCTTTTCTTTCAGCCTGCTCAGATTCAAGAGCTTTCCATCTGTTTGATATGTGATTCCTACTCCAGTGGGGAGTTTCCCTTCGACAAAGTGTAGGATCATGTCAATGAAAATAATGAATAGAGTTGGGGCAATAACACTGTTTAACACCTGATCCCACTGTGAATGGATCACTGAGAGCCATTGTTATCTGTGATTGTTGCTGTCATATTTTCATGGAGGAGCTGAATTATGGAGGAGCCTTTCAACCCTCAGCCAGAGGACTAAGACCAGAGGACCATGACTAGCAAAGCAAGGCCATCAGAAAGAGGAAGTTTGCCTGGGCTAAAACAACAGCAAACAGAAATGAAGAACTTAGGAGAAAATGAGTAAAATTCAAATCTATTTTGGGGGTGCTTTTTAAAATAATTGCATAAAGAAGGATGGAGTGGGCACATAGTTGAACGCATGAGAAACTGAAACAGATTGGAAATTGACTAATCCACCATCCCTGGAGCTGTACACATTTGTGGATTTCATCCCCCACTTTCATTACTGATCTTTCCAGTCTGAGGTTCAGCTCCTGACGTTTCCACATCAGCTTGCACTCCCTCCCCCCCATTTTACTGCACATTTCTCCAAATATATACATGCTTGTATGCCATTTTGCTGAATATACATATTTTTGCATAAAACTTCACTACTATAAGAAATTTTTGTATATTATTTTCACTAATGTATGCATTGTATGCTCACTTTCCACCAACGTAAGTATTTTTACACACCTTTTGGGGTTGGAGAACTTCATTGGAAAATTTGTAGCAGTGCAAATTTTGAAGGAAAGCTGTGCTTTGGTTCACATGTTGTTTGAGGCAGTGCAATTTAGTTAGCATTGGCATTAAAAGGTGAACCAAAATGAATTTGCCCCTCATCCTTATCCATCCCTATTCTGCACATGCTCAGAGACCTTTCCTATGACTCAGCTCAAAGGCAGTTTCTGGTTTGGAACTCTTACTCAAACTGTGTCCAAAGGTGAAACAGCACCCCCACACAATGGCATGTGTGTGTGTGTGTGTGTGCACAACACAGATGTTTGTGCATGCATTCTTGTTATATCCCGGTGGAACCAACAGAAACAATCGCTCCGCTCAGTCCGCTGTCTCTGTGGACAAAATTCATTACTATTTTTAATTGGAAATGATACAACATTTATGTGTACAGATCTCCAATATCAAAATGTAATTGCTTTTAAGCAATCCTCATTTGAAGCCTGCGGCCCCTAGAGATGAGGAGAAGGATTCTAATTACAAGAGATAATTTGGAAGAAGATAAACAAATATCAGAAGATCATGAAGGTCAACAACAGATAGACACAAAGGTAGGGGAGGTAGGATGAAAGTCTCCATTTGCAAAGGAGCTGGCAACACCTTATAGGTCATACTACCTTCATATCAAGGCTGGCACCAGAAACCAACTAAGGATTTGTGAGACCTTGGCATCGGGGAGCCAATTACACATCATTAAAAAAAGAGGAAACACATCACAGTTGCTTAGGTTAATGTTTATATATACAGTGGTACCTCAAGTTACAAACGCCTCAGGTTACAAACGCTTCAGGTTACAAACTCCGCTAACCTGGAAGAATTACCTCGAGTTGAGAACTTTGCCCCAGGATGAGAATGGAAATCGTGTGCCGGTGGCGCAGCAGCAACAAGAGGCCCCATTAGCGAAAGCATGTCTCTAGTTAAGAACAGTTTCAGGTTAGGGATGGACCTCCAGAATGAATTAAGTTCATAACTAGAGCATAACTAGAGGTACCACTGCACTGTAGATCATTATGGGGGACCTGTGATCCTCTAGATCCCATTAGGCTACAACTTCTATTGTCCCTGACTATTGGACATGGTGGGTGGAGCTAATGAGAACTGTGGTCCAACAGCATCTAGAGGGCCACAGACTCCCCATCTCTTGTATAGATGCAATTTTAGAAGCACCCAGTCTAAATTTTAACAGGAATTCAATGCAGATCTCACTATAGTAGGGTAGGCTGTGACCCAATGACCTGTGTGCCTGCTTAGTCTGCTGTGCAGTCACTCACTCTTGGTGGGCAACTCCCAGGTCTCAAATCTCTCCTCATAATGTTCTCTAAACTGGATGTGGGCGGGATAGCCCTTTTAATATATGACTGCCTTCTGTGAAAGGCAGGTGCATTGTATCCTGTTGTGGTTACACCTAGAGGGTATCCGTTATCATGAGAGTGCTAGGCTATCAGCTCTTTCCCCCATCTGTGTTGTATTTCTATGGGGTAGATAACAGTGCACACCAGCTCAAGCCCAGAACCCAAACTGAATTTGGCCAATTTGGGTCAACCTAGGATTTGGCTGGAATGGGTTGAGGCCTGGATCAAATTGGGTCCACTTGAATTGATCTGGGGTTGTCAAAGGGGGTGGCCTTGCACTGAGGAGAAGGAGAGGACATTTTAAACTCTAATTAAATGCAATACAAGACTCCTGAATAAGATTGGGGCACAGATCCAGGTAGGGCTGGCCCTGGGTAATTCTGGATCAGATCAGGGCCATTCCAAAGCATTGGAATGGGCTCTGAATTGGATTGTGGGTGCATGCACATCCCTAGTAGATAATACTGCATTTGTTAAAGGTTTTTTTTTATTGCATTTCTCTTTTATTGTCATCAGTCTGTCATAAGCTCACATTTTTTTCTTTAAGAAAAACCTATAGAAAATTCTATATCTGTTTTCAACAAAATTGAATAATTCATGCCAATACTTCACATTCTTCATTTTGATACACCCACCTCTCATATGAATCAGGAGAGTGTTTATAATTCATAGTTTTCTGCAGATCAGGAAGGGGGCAAGGAAACAGCCAGAAGATTCTGGATTTGGTGATGGCCTCAACATTGAGAGGAGACAAGTGATGCTGTGGTACTCATCTGTGCTGCTAGGCAACCAGGTTCCCTCCCCTCCCCGCAAGGAAACGAAGATTCAGAATGCCATCAGTCTCCTATTTGACCTCTGGCAGTGGCTGATACCCGAGGCCTCCAGTGCCAAGGAAAAGCAGTATGAAGAGCCTGGGCCAATTAAACAGAGAGGCTTGTGGTGGATGGAAAGAACATATCTCTTTGAACCCTACAGGTAAACAGCTTGCACCCTGAAGCAAAATATTTCATTGCCCCTCATTATTAGATGAAGCCGGGCAGCTAGGCATTCTGACAGCAGCCTCCAAACTTATAAAGAAACTAAAATGAGAAGGAAACAACCAAATACACTGTGATTTGAGCTTGCTGATCTTCCACAGTAGTAGGTTGGCTTTAATCGGTGCTATTTTTCTAGAAAAAGAGGTGCTGCAACTCATAATGAACACCTCCCTCATTCTCTTAAAATGGCAATGTTGCCCACCCAAGAGGTGCTGGAACTGAGTTCCAGCAAGTTCCAGCTGAAAAAAAGCCCTGGCTTTAACTAGGCTAAGAAATCTTAATGTCCAGGGCCAAAGGCAGCCCTCTGACCTCTCCATCAAGCCATAAAGACTTGTCCCAGGTCACAGCCTTCCCCAGCCCTGCTTCTCACACTCCTTGAGGGTCCCCCACTCTGGACTGGGAGTGTCTTGATACATTTAAAGAACATCCAAAACACAATTAAAGCACTTGACTTCCCCCAAAAAGTCCAAGTAGCTGTAGCTGCAATTCACACAGCTATGAATCCCAAGCATTTGTTACATTTCCAGAGTGTGGCCCTCAGCAGATGCTCAACAATCCTGATCCCTTGCACCTGGAGTGAGACATCCCCTAAATATGACACAAGCCTTTTCTACTGCGTTCCTAAATCTGGAGCATCTCTCTATGCCAGGATTTGTTTTCAGCCCCTTCACACCTGCGCTCTGTCTCCCTCTCCAATCATTCGAAGTCATGCCCACACCCTCATTTCCCTGACAGTCTCTATACTTTACACTTGTAGGTTTGTGCAGATCAAGGAAAATACATTTGTGCACTCTGTCTCCTTGCAGAGTTTTGCTGTTTTGAAGCCGGGGATCTTCAGACAGAACTTTCATCTTTCCGTTCCTACTTCTTGCTCCCTCCCCATGGTCCCCATCCCTTATTCCCTCACCTTTATTCCGCTATCTCACTCCTGCACACATTCACTGGGCCTTATCTGTTCCTGTGCAGGCTGGGCTGACATCCCTTTCTCTACTATTCATCCTCTCTCTCTCTTTTAAATCGGAATATGATTTAATTTACTGCAAGGAGAGACGATGCGATAGCAGGCAAGGCACTGGAGCAGGATGGAGAGAAATGTCCATTGAGTGCTTTCTTGCTGAGGTTAAATACATATCCCACCTTCAAAGGAAGGCAGAGATGGGGGACCTTTGTCAGTCCAGAGGCCACATTCCCTAGAAGGCAGCCTTCCAAGGGCCACATGCCATCGATGGAGGAAAAGGTTTCATCCAGGCAAAAGAGGCATCGTTGCAGTTCAAGGACACTTTCCAAACATTCAAATTCAGCCGAGGAGGGAATGGACCAGGATCAGTAACTGGTGTGGCCTGAGAAGGAGGCATGGCTTGAGGAGAGTCTGGTGAGTCAGATTTAGCCCTAAGCTGGAATTTCTCTACTCCCATTATAAGGCCTAGCTGACACATTGAGTAGAGCAGGGATGCAGAATCTGTGGTCCTCCAGATGTTGATGTGGCAAAAGATGTTGGAAGTTGAATCTGGCTCTTTATGGATGCAAGCGGGGCGGGGCGTAATCATTGGTAAAATTTGATAATGTTTACTACCTTCCACTCCATGATTTAAAGCTCAAGGAGACAGCAGGCCTGTCCTAATTTAAGACTGCTGTTTCACCACACTTTTTGGGAGAAAACTCCGTGGGGCTTACTTCCAGGTCGACACATATAAGATTGTACCACACACCCACCAAGCCATACGCCAAGTCAAACACAGGCAAAAAGAGGAGTAAAAAAATGGGAAGTAAAGCAAATAAATGTGATTGCTTTTGAAGTGCAACATTTAGCATAAAGTGAAGTGGGGAATGGTAACTTCCAAAGGATAAAGCTACATGTTAGCCAGTCCTATGTGAACAATTGTACACTAAATAACAGCAAGGAACTGCTAGCGTATGGTGAAGACATTCCTAAATGACCCAGGCCTTTAAAAATAGGAACAATAACTCAAAGGGAAGTTGTGAGAATGAGATATAGGCCATAAAACTGTTTTGAGTTCTATGTGGCATAATATATAATATTTAATAGCAACAATAATACTTATATTATTATGTATCTATAGCACTTAATACATAAGACAGTCTCTGAGAGGTTTCTGAAACAACAAAAACAATACATATAGCAAACAATGAAATTGAAAAACTATGACTTAATGCATTGCAATGCAAAATTATACAGTTGAGGGAGTTAGGTACCGTATTTTTCACCCTATAGGACGCACTTTTTCCCCTCCAAAAATGAAGGGGAAATCTGGGTGCGTCCTATGGGGCAAATGCAGGCTTTTGCTGAAGCTTGGAGAGCGAGAGGGGTCGATGCGCACCGACCCCTCTCGCCCTCCAGGCTTCAGGAAGACATCCGCAGCCTAGGCAGCCCTGCGGGAGGTCCTGCAGGGATGTCTAGGCTGCGGATAGCAGCCTGCCACCTGGCGCGAGGGGCCGTGCCGGGCAGACATCCGCAGCATGGGGAGCCTTGCAGGAGTTCCCCGCAGGGCTCCCCACGCTGCGGATAGCAGCCTGCCGCCCAGCGGGCGGGGTGCCCTGAAGCAGAGCGCCCCTTGCACCGGGCAGACATCGGCCAGCCCCACAAGCTCGGGGGACACCAGGAAGGCGCAGCGCCGCCATCCCACTGTTCCTCGACCTGGTTCGGTTTCCCCGACCTGCTTTTGGGGGGGAAATAAAGGGGGAAAATTCCTTTATTTCCCCCCCAAAAAACTAGGTGCGTCCTATGGGATGAAAAATACGGTATGTTTAGCCTAGAAAAGAGGAAACGGACAGGTGATCTGATAGCCATCTTCAAATATCTGAAGGACTGTCACAGGGAAGATGGAGCAAGCTTGCTTTCTGCTGCTCAAGAGGGTAGGAACCAAAAGAATGGATTCAAAGTAAACAGGAGGAAGAGCTGCCTGGTGGTAAGAGCCATTTGACCATGGAACGGACTACCTCAGAAGGTGGTGGGCTCTCCTTCATTGAGGGTTTTTAAACAGATGTTGGATGGCCATCTTTCAGGAATTGTTTAGCTGTGATCCCTGCATCACAGAGGGTGGATTAGATGATCCTTGGGCTCCCTTCCAACCATAGCTGTCAACTTTTCCCTTTTCTTGTGAGGAATTCTATTCGTTATAAGGGAATTTCCCTTTAAAAAGGGGAAGCGTTGACAGCTATGCTTCCAACGCTGCCATTCTACGAGTATAATAAAATCCTTTAAAAAGAGTAATAATAATATTCCAAAGTAGTACATCTCAGAAGTGCAAGAATTTCTGTGTTTGTGCGGTGAGATCCTGCCCAGTGGCGGAGCTTCATGCTCCAGTACTGGGGGGCAGAGAGCAGGTGAGGGCGGGGCTGGCGTGCTTCAAGGGGCGGGGCGCGTGTCCTGGGGGCATGGCGCCCAGCACAGGCGGAGGGCAGCCACAATGGCACCCCACCAGGATTGCGCTGCTGGGGGCGGTGCGCTCACCCCACACTCCTCTTCTTCCGCCAGTGATCCTGCCTCTTTCCCCCATGCAGCCCCTAAATCTGTTCTAGGGGCTCTCTCAACTCTCTGGGGCAGAATCAGAGAAGGGAGGAAGTCCCATTGCACAAGGTAGAAATCATTTTTCTGGTAGAATGCATCAGTTGGGTCTAATACTAATAAACAACGATAATTGAGAGTAATATGAGTAATAAAGAGAAAATTGAGCATGATCACATTTTGGAGTCACAATAAAACTGGAGAACTAAGGAAGAAAGTTTGGTTTTGCAATAGCACAGAAGGAGAATAAGCAGGAAAGGAAAGTGTCAGCAAGAAAGTGGCACAGTGTTTTATTTAAAAGGAGCAATAAAGCCTGGAACATTTTCATTTCTCCTTTCTTGCTTATCGTTTGTATAAAGATTAATTGGCTTTGACATTTAGGGGCGGGAATGCAATGGCTGTCATTTTATATAGACACATTAGCTCTCTTCAGGCACTGCCATAAGAAGTTAAGTGAAAAATGTGAGGGGCAACCACCCTAACTCTACTCCACCCACCCCCCTTTTGGTGTTCTTGTCACACACCCCTAAGCATGGGGGGGGGCAGCCTTCTAGAAGAAGAAGAGGAGGAGGAGGAGGAGGAGGAGGAGGAGGAGGAGGAGGAGGAGGAGTTTGGATTTGATATCCCGCTTTATCACTATCTGAAGGAGTCTCAAAGTGGCTCACAATCTCCTTTCCCTTCCTCCCCCACAACAAACACTCTGCGAGGTGAGTGAGGCTGAGAGATTTCAGAGAAGTGTGACTAGCCCAAGGTCACCCAGCAGCTGCATGTGGAGGAGCGTAGATGAGAACCCGGTTCACCAGATTATGAGTCCACCGCTGTTAAGCACTACACCACACTGGCTCTCTAACGAAGCCAGGCTTCTAACAAAGGAACAGAGGAAACTGACTGATACTGAGTCAGACCAGTGGTCCAATGTGCTCAGTATTGTCCGCATGGAGAAATGGCGGGGGTTAAAGGTGGGGCTTTCTGTGTGCAAATGACCCAGGGTTGCCATATGTCTGGTAAAACCTGGACATATCCTCTTTTTGAGGCTCAACATGCCCATCTGGGTGGATTTTTACATTTTAAAGGAAATGTTTGGGGCTTGGGCTTCACTGCATGCTGCATGCTGCAGCTACTGCCAGCCTGAGCTGGGTAAGAGGTGCATGGGTGCAGCCGCAGTGGCCCTGTGCACCCATGCCCATATACCTCTTTCCCCAGTTCAGGCTGGCAGTGGCTCAGGCTGTCCTCTTTTTTTGCTCTTCAAGATATGGCAACCCTAGCTCTGCCACTGAGCTGTAAAGGGACCCCTGACCATTAGGTCCGGTCATGGCCGACTCTGGGCTTGCGGCGCTCATCTCACTTTACTGGTCGAGGGAGCCGGTGTACAGCTTCTGGGTCATGTGGCCGGCATGAATAAGCTGCTTCTGGTGAACCAGAGCAGCACACGGAAACGCCGTTTACCTTCCCACCGGAGCAGTACCTATTTCTCTACTTGCACTTTGACGTGCTTTCAAACTGCTAGGTTGGCAGGAACAGGGATCAAGCAATGGCAGCTCACCTCGATGTGGGGATTTGAACTGCCGACCTTCTGATCGGCAAATCCTAGGCTCTGTGGTTTAACCCACAGCACTACCTGTGTCCCCCACTGAGCTGTAGCCCTTCCCCAAATATGTATCCATGTTAGCACTTGATTAAGGAACATAGGAAGCTGCCTTAATAGAATATAGAGCTAGATGGGCCAATAGTCTTGAGTAAGTATTGTCTACACTGTCTGGCAGCAGCTCACCAGGTTTTTGGACAGGGGATGTACTGGAGATGCCAGGGATTGCACCTGGAACCTTCTGCATGCAATGCAGATGCTTTGCCACTGAGCTATGAGCCTTTCTTCTCAACCAATCTATGATTTGAGCACCAGCCAACCTGCAATGGGCTGGAATTAGTCGATCAGCCCATCCCAAAAGCTCCATATCTGTCATGAGGAAAGTGGTCTGCTGTTGGCTTACTTACTCTTACAGATAATATTTGGACGCTGATATTTTCTGCAAAGCCCTGCAAGGGATTTAAACTATAAAAATGAATCAAAGAAGTGATAGTTACGACCCCCGTGAGCTCGCTCTGTTGCCTTGTGATAGGAAGACAGAAGGAACATACCACCCACAAGGAAAGGATCACAAAAACAGTGAAATGGGCCTCTCTGGGATAATTAGCAGTAGCTGCTGCACACGAATTGCCTACTTAATTATTTTCAGATCAATTAATTTGGGAGCTAGGTACGCAGTCAGTGTGCTTTGAATGCTCCTTACTGCAAAAAGGGTTTATGGTGGAGACTGCAATGCTGTGTAAGCATTTGGACATAAAAATGGATGTGAAAGGTGGAATGAGAAGATTGTATGAGACAATGGTAGCCTATCTGGTTCCCTCTATCATCTTCCCTGCTGTTAATACAAGGGGCGGGACGGGGGGGGCGGGACACAAGTTCATGGAGCAGGATGAAGCCTATTCTGCTCTGATGACAAGTGATGCAAGTTGGACCTTGGTTGTTTATTGTCAGGGATTCTAGGACTTGTACATACCAGCCATTTTATGGTTTTGAAAATGAGAGCTATCCACATTGAGTTATTGCTGCACCTATGTTCTAATATCTCAGAGCCCTGTTCAAGTGGAGAAGTGGTTTCCAACATTAGCTCTTGTGACTAGTAGCCTCCAGATCAGGGGTAAGAGTCACAGAATAATAGAATTGTAGAGTTTGAAGGGACCCAAATATTCATCTAGTCCAACCCTCTGCAATGCAGGAATCAGGCTAAAGACTCATTGACAGATGACCATCCAACCTCTGCTGAAAAGCATCCAATGAAGGAGAGTCTACCACCATCCAAGACCTCAGATTTGTTTGTTTGTTTATTTGTTTAGTAGAACCCCAAGATTCACCAACTGGAGGGCATGTGCAAAAGACTAACAACCACTTAGGAGTCATTGATCAGCTGGGCAAATGTTTACAGCTAAAGCCACTCCCGAGCTACGGAGGGGGGGGTGTTGCGGGCGCACGCCCCCATCCACACTCTTGCGGGGCTGGCACCAGCCCCGCGGGGACTCGGGGATCTCATCACTATTCATGTCTGGCAGCTCCAGCCAACGGGCTGCCACTGGGGGCGAGGCCAACGAAGGGCACATAAGGTCAGGGCAGCCCGGGCTCGCCCCCTTTCCCCCTTGCAGCAGCCATGGTTTCCCACCCACCCACCCTTTAGGCATGCATTCGGACTTTGCTATGGGCTTCGGCTGGTCGCCGCAAGGGGCCTGGTAGGAGTTTTTCCATTTGGCTAATTGGCTGAATTTTGAAGCCACTTGGTTTTTTCGCCTACCTCGTAGCAAAACGTCACAACTCTTGGGTTTTGGCGGTTAGGCATTGGCCAGGGTATTGTTATGCAAATGAGGTTGGGGGGAGGTTCGCCATCACCTCCCCCAATGCTTGGAGGGTAGTTTGTTAAAGGACTCCGGGGGGCGTCGCCTCGTCCGAAACCTATCGGGGCTAGGGCCTAAAGCGCGCTCCCGAGCGGTAACCCCTCGGGGAGCGCCTACGGATGTACATCTGGGGGGCTCCCCCTGTTGGTGCTTAACCCTCCCCGGTTAGACCGGATAGACTGTTAGGGCCAATGCCTAAGGCCAATACCACTCTTACCTGCAATCAATAAAGTTGTGGCCATTTTTCGCCCATTAACCTAAATTCTGGTGTCCGGTGTCTTTATTTATTCCTTCTGGGGAGGGGGCGGGTATCGCCACGCAACTACCAGCCAGCTTAAAAAAGGAACATGGTAGATATAAGATAGCACCTATACATAATAAGAAAGCAAATTCAATGCATTCAGCTGAGAAGAGACAACCAATCATCCCTGGCCATGGGCTACACTGACTGACGATAATGGGTTGTTGGATTCCAACAAGATCTGGGGGGCACCATGCTGGCTACCACTGGCATATGGCATTTTATCTGTCATGGATTGGCTGGATGCAGAGGAGTGGCAGGAGGCACCAGCGAGGGAACTCCCCCAAGGGAAGAAGGCTCAGAGTCAGGAGATTGATGGTGGGATGACAGTGAGAGAGCAGATGGGGAGGAGGAGGTGTCAAAAGCTGAAGAGGCAACAGGGTTCAGTGAGCAGGAAGAAGCTATGTCAGAGAGCAGTCCAGAATCAGAGGCGGAAGTGGAGGCTGGAGAGGAAGGTGGCCAAGAGGCTGAAGAAGCCAGGGAGTCTCCCCCTCCTGCTGTGACCAGCTCCCCTACCATGTCTCCCAGAACCTGCAGAGGGCAGAGTAAAGACAGACCAAGCAGAGAAGTCTCAGGCTGCTTGGGAAGGATGCAGGAAAGGAGGAGACTTAGAGAGTTGTGGGAAAGTGGGGACCTTCAGTCTTTCTTGCAACTTCCTCATGGGGGGGGGGGGGCAAGACTTACTGAGAAGAGTTGATGTGCTCACTAGACCTGAGCGGTTTTGTTTCTTTGAATAAAATTGTTAACTTCACAGACGTCTTGTGAGTTATTGCTGACTGGCTCCCAGCTCCCACCTTGACACCATTCAACTTTTTGACAGAGGAACGAAATCCTGCTGCTCTCCAGATATTTTAGATTACACGTCCTATCAATCCCACTCAGCATAGCTAATGAGCAAAGATGCGGTGGCTTGTAGTCAAAAACATCTGGAGGACGTGACATTTTGAAAGCATCTGAAAGTCAGCGTAGACAATACTGAGCTGGATGGAGCAGTGGTCTGATTCAGTATAAGAAAGTTTCCTATGTAATGATGATGTGGCTCACTCCATGTGTGAAGTCTAGGGCAATTGCCCTCACTGTTCAACTTTCACTCATATTAAAATGAGATGGGGACTTGTAAATTCTATGCAGGTTATACATCTTCTCCCAAGATGCTGTTAGCTAAAGAGAGGCTGGTCTGTGTGTCAGGAATTTGAAGGTTATTGAGGATTCAGCATGAGCCTCTGGAACCTGATTATGTCCTTGTGTAACCCACACCTCCAGTCTCTTTTACCAGATAAATATAGGGCAACCCATCACCCCAGCCAGGGTTGTGGGTGCAAAAGCCATTATCCCCTCTACTTAAACATGGCAAGGGGGCAAATTGAAACATCAACCCCCCTCACCTGCTAGTGGCTTTGGACCTTGAGCAGCTGAGCATTAGTTATGGATGGGAAAATCTGTCCACCACAGTCTACTTTCCCAGTTTTAAGTTCAGTTCATCACATCTGAGATTTCTTTTTTTAAAAAAAAGCCCTTATGAATAATAAACACAATTTTGCAATATTGTGCACCTTTGTATGCTGTTTTCAGTAATATATGCATTTTTTGTGCACACTTTACCTTAGTATATGCATTTTTGTATGTGGTACTTCGCTGGAGAACTGCATGGGAAAAATCAGGAACGTGAGAATTTCAAAGAGTGGCTCTGTTTCAATTTGCGTTTTATTTCAGAAAGTGCAAAGCAGATCACCATATTTTTTGCTCTATAAGACGCACCAGACCACAAGACGCACCTAGTTTTTGGATGAGGAAAACAAGAAGAAAAAAAAATTTTGCATCTCAGAAGCCAGAACAACAAGAGGGATCGCTGTGCAGTGAAAGCAGCAATCCCTCTTGTTGTTCTGGCTTCTGGGATAGCTGCGCAGCCTGCATTCGCTCTATAAGACGCACACACATTTCCCCTTACTTTTTAGGCGGGGAAAAAGTGAGTCTTATAGAGCAAAAAATACAGTATTTGCTTTTAAATGGAAAATGAATTTCTTCTCCATCAGTAGCTTTGGTGCGTGATGAAGGAATTCCCATCCTAATTTCACCAGTCATATGAATGAGCCCAGCTTGCATATCAGCCCAGAGGATGCTTACGATAGGCAGGACCCATTCAATGCACAGGAGCAATGGACCCTGTAGAATTCCTTCCTAAGTGCAACACTGTGTTGTTATCACTTGATTTGCTGAACATTTGGCTGATTAGGCAGGAATCGCCGCCTGGGTTTCAAGAAGTGACAGCAACATTTCCATCATCTCAAGGTAGACGAAATCTCTGGGTTGCACAATTCCATCTCAGCTGGGCTTTTTTTCAACCTTATCACTGTAGTTGCTCCAGCAGACTCTCAGAAAGGGACACATCACTCCATTCGCAACACAAAGCTGACTGGAAAAACGAGTTAATACAATAATAATAAAAATGCATCTTTATTTATCAAAGACGTATACCCCCACGGGCATATTGGAGTGGCGGAAGAAAATAAACTCAATTTCGAAAAGGGCAGTGAAGCCTTTTTGCCAAATAAAATACACAAAACAGCGGAAGGAAGCCAAATGAAAACAACCAATTAACCCCAGCACCTTGCAGAAAGAAACCACCCTGTCTAAGCAAGAAGACAACATATTTGGCCTAGTTTGAGGGAAGAAGAGAACCATCCACATTTGGGGATGGCTGGAGTAAGAATAATGTGATATGGATGAGATCATTTCTTTGGCTTAGGCGTGCAACTAATGTTTGGGATTTTTGATTCCCAAGCTACACACACGCACACACACACAGAGAGAGAGAGAGAGAGAGAGAGAGAGAGCGCGCCATGGAGAAGCAATAAGCAATGAGTTTCTGAACACTTATCACAGAGGAAGAACAGAGGGGACAAGAGGCAAAGTCATGCAGACTGTGGTGCCTAGGCTGTTAATTAGAACAAGAAGGTTCTAGCCCAATTGCATTAGCTGCTAGTTTGTATCAAAGAGTTGGTTTTTCACCTTTAAAGCCTTACATGATTCATGGCCCCAATACCTCCAGGGCCATCTTCCATATATGAACTTGTCCAGACCCTGAAATTGTCACCTGAAGCCTTTCTCTGCATATCACCCCCCTCCCTATATATTTGCTGAGGGTGATGAGAGTTGAAGTCAACAACATCTGGACAGCACCAGGGCTGGGAAAGCTCACAAAACCATAGGAGGGGAACTGGTGGTCTTCCAAATGCTGGACTTCAGTTGCATTCATCCTTAACCATTGGCAATGCTGGCTGGGGCTGATGGGAGTTGGAGTTCAACAACATCTGGAAGGTCACAGATTCCCCCCTGTTGATATAAACCAGCAGTTCCCAAAGTGAGTTTTCCCATCTCCTGGATTGTGGTTGGATTACCTGGGGGGGGGGCACTAAGAGGTAAGCGTACAGAGGCGGGGGCACTGGAGGTGTAAATTGGGCTTTGGATCACTGGATCAAGTTCATCTTTTTTATCAATTAAACTAAATAATTTTAATTGGATGTTGAGTAAAGGTGCAATTAATTGTTATTGTTTTGAATTTTATTGTGCTATTTTACCATCCTTAGTATGTTGTGCAAAACGCTATTCTGAATGATGCTTTTTACAGGGTAGGGTACGTGGCATTGGGGATGCGTTTATGGAGTCCAGAGGGAGATGGCCTAAAACGGTTTTGGAACCACTGTTCTAAATCATCCTGTGGTATCCTAAGAAGGGACTAGGATACCTCTTATTCTAGGCATATCTCTTTTCCCCTTCAAATGGCTATTATGGAGAAACACTCCAGGATGCCTACAGAAATGAGAGACAATTCTGGGTTTGGGATTTTTCCATTTATTCAATCCTTTCTTAACAGTGCAGAGCCACCTACTGAGGTCACGGAAGGCTCTGAAATAAACCTGCATGTAAGCATATTAATAGGAAGAAACTTTTTCCCCAAAAGAAAAGAAAAATCAGGATTGCTCTTTGCTATAAATACACTTCAGTTCAGAACAAAATGTTAGTAAGTATTCCTTGATAAGGCCAAGGACTGCCAAGTGGCTTTCTGAGAGAGGCAGAAAGCAACAGAATTGCCTCTTCCTTCAGATAACTGATGGCACAATGCTCTACGAGTGTACTCAGTAGTAAGACCTATTGCTGTCAATTGGCCTTTCTCGGAGGATCATGGCAGAAGGCCCAGCCCAATCTGGGGCAAATCTGAGGCTGTCTCCACCCAACTCAGGCAAAGACTGGTTCTGCACAAAGTGATTGTTCTCACACAGAACAATCCTGTGCATGTTTGCATGGAAGTAAGCCCCATTGCGGACGCGGGTGGCGCTGTGGGTAAAACCTCAGCGCCTAGGACTTGCCGATCGCATGGTCGGCGGTTCGAATCCCCGCGGCGGGGTGCGCTCCCGTTGCTCGGTCCCAGCGCCTGCCAACCTAGCAGTTCGAAAGCACCCCTAAGTGCAAGTAGATAAATAGGTACCGCTTTATAGCGGGAAGGTAAACGGCGTTTCCGTGTGCTGCGCTGGTGCCGGCTCGCCAGAGCAGCTTTGCCACACTGGCCACGTGACCCGGAAGTGTCTGTGGACTGGCTCCCGGCCTCTTAAGTGAGATGAGCGCACAACCCTAGAGTCGGACACGACTGGCCCGTATGGGCAGGGGTACCTCTACCTTTACCTTTAAGCCCCATTGCATTCAGTGGAGCTCATTCCAAAATGCAGGTGCCTAGAGGTAAAGGACCCCTGGACAGTTAAGTCCAGTCAAAGGTGACTATGAGGTTGTGGTGCTCGTCTCGCTTTCAGGCCGAGGGAGCTGGAGTTTGTCCACAGACAGCTTTCCAGGTCATGTGGCCATCATGACTAAACTGCTTCTGATGCAATGGGGCACCGTGAGGGAAACCAGAGCGCACAGAAACACCATTTACTTTCCCACCACAGTGGTACCTATTTATCTACTTGCACTGGCATGCTTTTGAAGTGCTAGGTTGGCAGGAGCTGGGACAGAGCAACGGGAGCTCACTCCATCATGGGGATTTGAACCGCCGACCTTCTGATTGTCTTTTTTTCTTAAAATGATATTTATTAGAAGTTTAAAAATTACAAAAAATAGAAAAAAGAAAAACATAAAAAAATTAACAGAATATACCTTACAATACATAAAAAGAAAAACATAAAAAACAATACAACAAAACAGCAAAAAGAAACAAAAACACTAAAACACACATCCAATGTTCCATATCTTTACCTTTCATTTGCTTGTTTCATCGGCCTCCTCACACCTCCCTTTTTTGTTTTCTAGTTCAATTAACTATTTCAGCAAATTATTTCCATCTTTCTCAATTTTTGTTCTATAGTTTATCTTAACGGTCTAACCTTATTTTTTTTCATTTTGGCCCATTATCAATCAGTTTTTACTTAATTCTTTATTACAATTCCGCTAAAACCATATACCTTCATTCCAGCATCCTTCTAACATTCATTAATTTTGCAATATTTTTGTAAATATACTTTAATTTTTTTCCAATCTTCTTCCACCGACTCTTCTCCCTGGTCTCGGATTCTGCCAGTCATTTCCGCCAATTCCATGTAGTACATCAGCTTCATCTGCCATTCTTCCCTGGTGGGTAGATCTTGTGTCTTCCAGTGCTTTGCGATAAGTATTCTTGCTGCTGTTGTAGCATACATAAAAAAGGTTCTATCCTTCTTTGGCACCAATTGGCCGACCATGCCCAGGAGAAAGGCCTCTGGTTTCTTCAGGAAGGTATATTTAAATACCTGTTTCATTTCATTATAGATCATCTCCCAGAATGCCTTAATCTTTGGGCATGTCCACCAAAGGTGAAAGAATGTACCTTCAGTTTCATTACATTTCCAACATTTGTTATCGGGCAAATGGTAATTTTTTGCAAGCTTGACTGGTGTTATGTACCACCTGTAAGTCATTTTCATTAAATTCTCTTTTAAGGCATTACATGCCGTAAACTTCATACCAGTGGTCTATAACTGTTCCCAGTCAGCCATCATAATGTTATGTCCAACATCTTGTGCCCATTTAATCATAGCAGATTTCACCGTTTCATCTTGAGTATTCCATTTCAACAGCAAGTTATACATTCTTGACAAATTCTTAACTTTAGGGTCTAACAATTCTGTTTCCAATTTTGATTTTTCCACCTGGAAGCCTAATTTTTTATCCAAATTATATGCCTCCATTATTTGATAATAATGGAGCCAATCTCGTATTCTGTTTTTTAATTTTTCAAAGCTCTGCAGTTTTAATCTGTCTCCCTCTTGTTCCAAGATTTCCCAATACTTCAGCCATTTGGCCTCCATATTGAGCTTTTTCTGAGCCTTTGCTTCCATTGGTGACAACCATCTGATTGTCAACCCCAAGAGACTCAGTGGTTTAGACCACAGCGCCACTCGCATCCCTAGACACCTAGAACTGCAGCCTCAAAGTGCTTTTCCAAGTTAAATAAAGTGCATCACAGGATTATTGTAAGCAATTAACATCACTAGCAGGGTTGTCTGAAGACCTGTAATGAGAAATTTTCTCCCTTTTTTATATTTATTTAAATTTTGGGGTATTTTGTAATGAGTGTAACTAGAATCAGAAAACACATAAAATGCAATGATAATAAAGTGGATAATAATGATGTGATTGTATATTACTAAATGGAAATATATATATATATGTGTGTGTGTGTGTGTGTGTGTGTGTGTTCTCCATGTAGATATTATATTATATTATATTATATTATATTATATTATATTATATTATATTATATTATATTATATTATATTATATTAATTATATTATATTATATTATATTATATTATATTATATTATATTATATTATATTATATTATATTATATTATATTATATTATATTATATTATATTATATTATATTATATTATATTATATTATATTATATTATTATCATATTAATGTACATCAGATAGAATTTGGTGCCCAACACTTCTGATTTTTATAAAAAAATATTTCATGAAATTTATAGACCACTTGATTGTAAGAAACCTCAAAGCGGTTTGCAAAAAGATGAAACAAGAAAAACTCTCAACCCTAGTTTAAAACATGCAATAGTTGAAATACTAAGACAGATTTAAATTACCTCAACTTTCGAAGCATCTGGGTAGGCCTGTCTAAATAAAAATGATTTTAGCAGGCACTGAAAAGAAAGAGTACTGTATAGCAAAACATCTGCTTGATTTCAATAGGCAGGGAATTCCAAAGCGCAGGCACTATCTGACTAAACAACCGAGTTTCTTTTACAAATGTGGAATGGGCATGATGTGGCAGCTGTAGTTGTGCCAATCTCCACTGATCAAAGTGGCTAAGTGGGCACATATGGGGTAAAGCGATCTTGTAAGTAAACAGGTCCCTCCAACATTTCTCTGATGAAAATAGAGACATCCCTTCCATAATGATAATTTTACTATTTATACCCCACCCATCTGACTGGGTTCCCCCAACACTCTGGGCAACTTCCAACATATATAAAAACATAATGATAATGATGATAATGATGATGGTAATAATAATAATAATAATTTATTTATACCTCACCCTCTCCGGCCGAGACCGGGCTCAAAATAAAATAAAATAAAATATTAAACTTTTTTTTAAAAAAAAAACTTCTCTATACAATTGTACCTTGGAAGTTGAACGGAATCTGTTCTGGAAGTCCATTTGACTTCCCAAATGTTTGGAAACCAAAGTGCAGCTTCTGATTGGCTGCAGGAAGCTCCTGCAGCCAATCGGAAGCCGCATAAGCCACACCAGACGTTCGACTTCCGAAATTCATTTGAAAACTAGAACACACACTTCCAGGTTTTGATCGTTCAGGAGCCAATTTGTACAGGAGCCAAGGCATTTGAGATCTAAGGTACAACTGTACAGGATTGCCTTCAAATGGCTCAGGAGTTGGATAACTCCATACCCTCCAACATTTTTCCAATGAAAATAAGGACATCCTCAGGAAAATCAGGACATTTGGGGATCAAATCAGAAACTGGAATGGCTTTCCTAAATCAGGAATGTCCCTGGAAAATAAGGAAACTTGGAGGGTCAGCAGCTAGCAACTCTCTGAACCATTGAAAATACAGCAAAACAACAGCCACCTTTTAAAACTCCTCCATCAAACCAGAAAAGGCAGAATGTTATTATATTTAAGGCCAAAGCCATTCTTAATAGCAGCTGCATTGGTTTGATTCATTTGCCTCATCTTTCAGGAGATGATAGCTATTTCCACGCGACCTCCATAAGCAAATGGCTACAAACTATTGCCATCAATCTCAATGCTTCCTTTCCAATAGCAAACAGAGGCGACTCATGCTTTGTTTAGAACTCAAGCGCTCCAGACAGGAAGCCTTACCCATAATCCCAGATAAATGGAGCCTGTTTGGGTGATTTCTAAATTGAGATGGGTGCAAATCCCAGTTTGGGCAGGGTGCAGTGCCATCTTGACTGCTCAGTGGTAAAGTGAACAACACAATCATCCCCAAAGATGTGCTTGGTACGTCATAGTTTCAGGTGTCATAACTGGACAGTACAAGGAACTAGACACAGACAAGGCTTCCCCTTCAATCATGAGAACGTAAGACTAGCTCTGCTGGATCCAGCCATAAAGGTAAAGGTAAAGGGACCCCTGACCATTAAGTCCAGTCGCAGATGACTCTGGGGTTGTGGCGCTCATCTCGCTTTACTGGCCAAGGGAGCCGGTGTTTGTCCACAGACAGCTTCCAGGTCATGTGGCCAGCATGACTAAGCTGCTTCTGGCAAACCAGAGCAGGGCACGGAAATGCTGTTTACCTTCCCACTGGAGTGGTACCTATTTATCTACTTGCACTTTGATGTGCTTTCGAACTGCTAGGTTGGCAGGAGCAGGGATCGGGCAATGGGGGCTCACCCTGTCACGGGGATTCGAACCACCGACCTTCTGATCTGCAAACCCTAGGCTCTGTGGTTTAGGCCACAGCGCCACCCGCATCTATTTCATCATCCTTTCATCATAGTGGCCAACTAGATGCCTCTGGGAAGCCAACAAGCAGTACCTGAGTGCAATAGCATTTTACCCACTTGTGATTCCCAGTAACTGATACCCAAAGGCAAAGTGTCTCCAACAGTAGAGGCAGAACATAACCATCATGCCGAGTCATTCCTTAAAAACAGACCACCCACCACACAGTGCCTCAGTCTCCTAATTCACAGAACCAGTCCAGAACAACATCAAAAGTTGCTGAGAGAATAAGGGGAACCAACAAGACCACACTCCATCTGTCTTTCTCCCAATGAAGGTCATCAGTCAGAGTGACCAGGGCAATTTTGGTCCCAATGTCAGTCTTGAAAACAGACTGAAATGCGTTTGATAATTGGCTTTCTCCAGACACACTTGAAACTGACTAGTCACAGCCTCCCAGATAACCTTGCCAGAAATGGGGCATTTGCAACCAGGTAGAAGTTGCCTAATGCAGGGCTGGGAACCCTTTTCATCTCAAGGAATGTACTCCCTTTGGGGGCCACAATCTGTTCCATTCAGCATACATGGATTAACAATTTAATTGCAATATGTTGTGGTATTGTGGCTATGTATTGCCCTGTTTATTTTTATGACCTTGTGATTTTGTGGTTTTATGGCTGTTGACGTTTTAATTTGTATTTCACTGTCCTTAGAAATTTTGTGGAAAGGGAAGTCTAATAAACATGACATAAAGAAATAAATAACTAGGTCTCATGAATGTTTGTTTCTGGTCAAGCCTAGGCAAGGTCCAGTTTTGGATGGAACCACTGATGCCTGGTGTAGTGGTTAGAGTGCTGAACTAGGACTTGGGAGACCAGGGTTCAAATCTCCACTTGGCCATGAAGCTCACTGGGTGACCTTGGACTAGTCACTACCTCTCAGCCTAACATACTTCACAGAGTTGTTGCGGGGATTAAATGAGGAGGTGGAGAACCTTGCACACCAGTTTGATAAAGGGTGGGGTATAAATGCAAACCTAGACAACATCTTAAAAAGTAGAGACATCACCTTGCCAACAAAGGTCCGTATAGTAAAAGCCATGGTTTCCCCAGTAGTGATGTATGGAAGTGAGAGCTGGACCATCAAGAAGGCTGATCGCCGAAGAATTGATGCTTTTGAATTCTGGTGCTGGAGGAGACTCTTGAGAGTCCCATGGACTGCAAGAAGATCAAACCTCTCCATTCTGAAGGAAATCAGCCCTGAGCACTCATTGGAAGGACAGATCGTGAAGCTGAGGCTCCAATACTTTGGCCACCTCATGAGAAGAGAAGACTCCCTGGAAAAGACCCTGATGTTGGGAAAGATGGAGGGCACAAGGAGAAGGGGACGACAGAGAATGGGGTGGTTTGATGGTGTTCTTGAAGCTACCAGCATGAGTTTGATCAAACTGCAGGAGGCAGTGGAGGACAGGAGTGCCTGGTGTGCTCTGGTCCATGGGGTCACGAAGAGTCGGACACGACTAAACGACTAAACAACAACAAAATAAATGCAATTAAATAAGCAAGTAGTAGTAGCAATTTTTTTAAAAGAGGAAGGAGCAGATTGTGCTGTATGTACAGAGAAACTGCCTTGAGGTCCTTGGAGGAAAGACCAGATATAAATACAATGAAAAATAATTGGGAATCCAAACTGCACAACTCAGTACTAGCAGGAATAGGATCCCTGTTCTGACCTCTGAAACTAAAAACTGATTTCAGGTCTAAGCCTGGCAGAAATTAAAAGGCAGGGCATTCTGTCTCCTAAACAAACTAAGGGATCCACTGTCTAGAGTGAAAGTGCAAGACCAGTGTTGCCCCTAACAACACGTTTCCACTTCCCTAGAGTGGCTCACTTTCCCATGTGCAAAGCCCTGATTCCACAAGTGTACTTACACAATGCTTTTGTAAGGCTGAGTAAAGACTCCCGGTGGGGTTTCAGGAACCTTCCTTCAAATTATCTGCAAAGCTCCTCACAGCTTCAAGCTTGCCTCAATTCAGTAGTAAAGGTAAAGGGACACCTGACTGTTAGGTCCAGTCGTGGATGACTCTGGGGTTGTGGCGCTCATCTCGCTTTATTGGCCAAGGGAGCTGGCGTACAGTCATGTCGCCAGCATGACTAAGCCACTTCTGGCGAACCAGAGCAGTGCACAGAAATGCCATTTACCTTCCCGCCGGAGCTGTACCTGTTTATCTACTTGCACTGCGTGCTTTCGAACTGCTAGGTGAGCAGGAGCTGGGACCAAACAACGGGAGCTCACCCAGTCGCGGGCATTTGAACCGTGACCTTCTGATTGGCAAGCCCTAGGCTCTGTGGTTTAACCCACACTGCCACCTGTATCCCATCAATTCAGTGATAGGTCCCAGCAAACAAATGAAGTGTTACTTGTGAGTCTCCCTTTGCTACAGGTATGCTATTGCATATTGAGGCAAAATACATAGCAGTGACAGGTTCCTCCTTAATGCAAAGCCAGCAGTCAGGATGGAACCGTCTCTTCTGCGCATATGGTTTAGCTCTCCTGCATTTCAAAGGAATGCCTATCAAGGAACACGTCTCTCCTGCTTTTAATGCTGCTCTTCTCTGTCTCGTTTTTCAAAAAACGAATCTGATGCACATGACATTAATATTGAGGATGCCTGTTTCCCTCTTTGTGTCTCTGATATAGGATATTATGGCAATTTCAGATTTCAGTTCCTGGCTTAGGAAAGGGTGCACCTTAAAAATGCAGCATGCCTCTGAATACCAGCTGCTGGGAAATACAACTGGAAAGATTGTTGTTGACCTCGGGTTCTGCTTGTGGGCTTGCCATAGGCATCTGGTTGGCTACTGTGGAAAAAATGGGCTAGTGGCTTGAGGCATCAGAGTGGCTTTTAAAATGTACTCGGAGTTGACTAGGACCAATCAGACTGCTGCATTTTGGATCCTATTCAACTCAGTATGTAACAGCTGTTATGCTCTTAAGCCATGGGTAGGTAAACTAAAGCCCAGGGGCAGGATCCAGCCCAATCGACTTCTAAATCTGGTCCACAGACTGTTTGGGAATCAGCGTGTTTTTACATGAGTAGAATGCGCTTTTATTTAAAATGCATCTCTGGGTTATTTGTGGGGCATAGGAATTCATTCCCCCCCCCAATATAGTCCAGCCCCCCCAAGGTCTGAGGGACAGTGGACCGGCCCCCTGCTGAAAAAGTTTGCTGACCCCTATTTTAAGCCGTTCTGGCCAGAAGAAAGGGAGGCTAACGGCCAAGTTAAGCACGTTGCCTGTCTGAATCCTAAAATTGCTAGTGATGAGTAATGTCCAATTTGCAATAATTTTTTTGCAAATGGTTGAAGAGGACATCTGAAAGACATTTGTTGTGTTAGCAGAATATAAAGTTAGGGGGCAGAGCAGATTATTTGTGATGGCCATGGTGCTTTCCATCGAGTGCCATCTTTATACTCATAAAATGCCAGATGGTGAGGAGGAAGCGTTGCCCTCACTCTGACTTAGCTTGATACTCTGTAGCCAATGAGATGCTTTGATGTACATATTTTTACATGATGATGATTAAAGCCAAGTTACAGTGAAGTCAACGAACTGCATACAGTGCTAGTCTTGCTTTCAGCAAACCCTTGAAAGTTTTTGCCAAACTAATAGTTCATCTAGCTCAGTACAGTCTACTCCAATTGTCATCTGAAAGGAGCTTTGGAGGTCCAGGAGTCCCAGACCCATAGTTCACCTAGTCCAGAGTTTGGGGACCTTTATCAGATTCCCTCCTGGGGGGCAGTATTTTGGGGTTCATGTGCCAGTGGTGGCAATTGTGAGCAGAGCAATTAATTTTTACCATTGTACAGTAGGCTTCTTTACACACACACACACACACACACACACACACACACACACACACACCCTTCATCTAGGTAAGCAAAAGGCTTTATCAGAGTTCTAGGACACATACCAAACAAGCAAAAAGACTCAAGGCGGGTGCAGAGCAGACTGTGAGGGTTGTGGCCTGGAGAAACGGGGTGTGGCCTAGGGAGAATTCCAGGGGCCAGGCAGAGGGGCCTCAAGGGCCACATTTGACCCCTGAACCTAATCCACTACATTCTGCACTGAGCACCACACTGGGTTGTTCATAGGTCCTAGCCCTGCTAGCTGAACTCATTTTATTAAGAGATGTCAGGTATTTAACCCAGAACCTTCTGCTCTTCTTATTAAAGTTCCTCTCTTTTTCTTCTTACAGCTAAATGAGGCCTGTGAAGGGCGCCCCCAGTGGCCTTGCTTGGAATGCAGCATCTTCTTCCTTCCCTCTATGCTATGCAGCACACCGGTCACTTACGATTCATCCATCAAGCCCCCAAAAATGCCTCTGTATTTAATCCTCCCAAAGAGAGCACAATCAAATTATTATGATGTGCAAGAGCGATAATCTGCCGGAATATATATTTTTTTAAAAGGTATTCTTTTCCTCCTGCTGCCCCTAACAGGCCAAAAAGGTCTAATAAGAAAGCCATCGGCAGGAAGGCGTGAGGAGTGGGAGCATAACAAGAATATGAAAACTCTCTTCATCTTTTCCAGATTGAATGAAATCTAATTACACGGCGTATTGATTGTTGTGTATTACTGGAAGAGGTGAAAAGGGGGGAGTGGGGGAGAAGCAATTACAGTAAAATTGCCGGCTGACCCTTTCAATTGCTTTTGGCATAAAAGGATTATGCATGAGTTGGAGATATTAAACCTCCCCACCCCCACCGCTGCCGCCGGCGCCAAAAAAACCCCACCCTCTGTTGAATTATTATCTATGCAGTTAAATGCAAAACCCTGGTGAGGAAAATCTAGTCAATTAAGCCAACAAATCTAAAGGTCCTCATTACAGATGAACTCTCTAGGATTTACTTCTGAGTAAATATCCTTTAGGTTTCCATTGTGTGTAGGGAGCCTTTCTGAAATATATTCATCAGCTCAGTACATAACACTTTCTTATTAAGCATCCATCCTAATCTGTTTCTGGGGAGGCTATAGGACATTGCATCAAGAGTCATCTTGTCAGGTGTATGTTTGTCACTCAAGATGGTGATGGTGGAGAAGTTTGATTCAGTCCAAAGGCTAATTCACTTTCCACCTTGTCAGCGGCAGGTTATAAGGCCCTTGACCACCTTTGTGGTTAATCCCATCCACCCCACTTTAGGATTTCAGTCTTATTTCCAAGGAATGCAAATCACACCTTGATTAAATGACACGGGGTCCTTGCTGGTCAGAAGCAAACCTTTGTTCTTGGCAGGGCTAAGTAATAATGGAATAGAGGTGAATGCTTCCATCAGCAGCGTGACAAATTTCACAGGTGCATAATTAGGCATTATCATAATCCAAAACCTGTGTGCTTAATCCCACATGCACAGCGTTAGGGAGGATAGGAATGTTTGCTTACTTTGGCCATAATCTTGCACTCATTGCACACAGAGCAAAGCGAAAGGAGTGGAATACTGTGGGCGCCAAGTCTAGAGTGTGGGCTGCCCAGGTATGAGACCTTGGGGTCATAGTAGATAGCATGATGAAGATGTCAACCAATTGTGTGGCAGCAGTTGAAAAGACAAATTCTATGCTAGGGAGCATATGGAAGAACTTAAAATAAAACTGCCAGTATCAAAATGCCATTATACAAAACTAGGGTATGGCCACATTTGCAATACTGTGTATGTACAGTTTTGGTTGCCTCAGCGCGAAAAAGATATTTTGTTGAGTTCAGAAAAGATTCAGAAAAGGGCAACTAAAACGATCAAGGGATGGAAACGTTCCCCTATGAGGAAAGGTTCCAGCAGTTGGGGCTTTTCAGTTTATAGGAAAAGAGAGTTAAGAGGGACATGTTAGAAGTGCATAATAGGCAAGGCATGGTGAAAAGCTTTTCTTTTTCTCTCAATGCTAAAAGTCATGGATGCCCAATGAAGCTGTGTTGGAAAAACCAGGGACATATAAAAGGAAGTACTTCTCCTCACAACTACAAAACTCTCCCGCTGGAGGCAGTGATGGCCACCAACCCAGATGGCTTTAAAAGAAGATTTGACAAATTTATGGGGAAAGCAATTGATGGCAACTAGCCACAATGGTTAATGCTTTGCCTCCACAGTCCGTGTGTGTGTGTGCACACACAGAGAAAATATTGTTATAAATATCAATCAGCATTTTAGTGCAAATTTCTCCCAATATACTTACGCTGGTATGCAATTTTGCCTAATCTATGCATTTTTTTGGCCAAGCATTTTCCCTAAATATGTTGAAGTTAGTTTCACCAATATATGCATTTTAACAAATACTTGACCTTAGTATATACGCATTACTTAGCTGGAGAACTGCACTGCAAAATTCACAGAAGTGCCCATTGTGAGGGATAGGTGAGTTTTGATTTGTACATTGTTTCAGAAAGTGCAGATTGGGTAAATTCATATTTAAATGTGCATTTAACTCAGTTGCATGCTGTCATGGACTGGCTAGATGCAGAGGAGTGTGGAAGAAGAAGAAGAGGAGGAGGAGGAGGAGTTTGGATTTGATATCCCGCTTTATCACTACCCAAAGGAGTCTCAAAGCGGCTAACAATCTCCTTTCCCTTCCTTCCCCACAACAAACACTCTTTGAGGTGAGTGAGGCTGAGAGACTTCAGAGGAGTGTGACTAGCCCAAGGTCACCCAGCAGCTGCATGTGGAGGAGCAGGGAAGCGAACCCGGTTCACCAGATTATGAGTCTACCGCTCTTAGCCACCACACCACACTGGAAGGTGCCAGCTGGGGTAACCCCCCCCCCCAAGGGAAAAAGGCTCGGAGCCAGGGGATTGGTGGTGGGCTGACAATGAGTGGTCAGAGGGAGAAGAGGGAGCAGAGTGGCAGGAAGAGGTGTCCGAAGCTGAAGAGGTAACAAGGTCTACTGAGCAGGAAGAGGCTGTGGCAGAGAGCAGTGCTGAGGCAGAAGCAGAGGCTGGAGAGAAGGGAAGCCAAGAGGCAGAGATGAGGCAGGCTCCTGAAGAAGCCAGGGAGTTTCCTCCTCCTGATGTGACCAGTTCCTCTCCCCACTATCTCTCAGAACTTGCATAGGTATGAAGAGGGTGGGGTAGAGCAAAGACAGATAAGGCAAATAAGTCTCAGGTTACTTGGGAATAGGGTTGCCATATTTCAAGAGGTAAAAATCCGGACACAAAAAGTTGATGAGGTTTTTTTAGGACAATCACCCAATAGCCCCTCTGCCGCCACCAAGCCTGAGCCCCACACCAGAGCCCAGGTTGCCAGAGCAGACCCTCCAAATGCCCCTGTTTTCCAGGGACACCCCTGAATTAGAGAAATCATCCCAGTTTCTGATTTGATCCCAAAATGTCCCGCTTTTCCTTAGGACGTCCCTAATTTCATTGGAGAAATGTTGGAAGGTATGGAGTTATCTGACCCCCAAGCTGTCTGAAGGCAATCCTGTTATAGTGAAGTTTTTTAAATGTTTAATGATTTATTATGTTTTTATATATGTTGGAAGCTGTCCAGAGTGGCTTCTGGCAACCCAGTAAGATGTGTGGGGTGTAAATAGTAAAAATATCATTATGGAATGGGGTGTCCCTTTTTTAATCAGAGAAATGTTGGCAGGTATGCCAGAGCCTGAACCACAGCCACCCACCCACCCACCCACACTACACACACACACGCACGCATGCACACACACACACACACACACACACACACCATCTTTTTCCATTTATAAGACGCCCCCCATGTATAAGACACCCCCTATTCTGGGGGACTCAGATTTAAGAAAATGGGGGGAGATGTATCCATGTATAAGATGCCCCAGAATTTTTGACATTTTTTAAAGGAAAAAAAACTAGTGTTGTACACAGAAAAATACGGTATCTGTCTGCCTGCCTGCCTGCCTGCCTGCCTGTCTATCATCTCCCTGAAAAAGGACATGTCTGGGAATTCCTGGACATATGGCAACCCTACTTGGGAAGGACCCTGGAGAGGAGGAGACTTAGAAAGTGGTGGGAAAGTAGGAGCCTTCAGTCCTAACAACTGCCTCATGGGGGGGGGCAGGACCTACTGGGAAGAGTTGCTGTGCTCACTAGGCCTGAGCTCTTCTGTTCATTTCATTGACACCTTGTGAGGTACTTATGACCTGCGCCCAACTTCTGCCTTGACACACCCCTATCCATGCTCCCTACTGCAGTGGGTCTGGCTTCACTTCTCTATAATTCTAGACAGTTGGTTGAGACACATTTTAGGGAGACAGGTGTCTGGAAGGAGTGTCCTGAGTACTTCTGCCATTGGCAATTGTTGTTTTGCTATTTTATTTTATTAAATATTTGTATTTCTGTCCAGCAGTGCCCAACCTGGTAATAACAGAATAAATGATGCAAGGAGAGAGCTGAAGCCCAAGATACAAAAAGATAGGAACAGCTAGCTACTTTAAATGAATCCAAATCTCCAGGGCCTGAAGAGCAGCTGCACTCAAAGGTACTAAAGGAGCTTGCAGGTGTAATCTCAGAGCCTCTGTCTATAATCTTTGAGAACAACTGGAGATCATGTGAGGTCCCTATGGACTGGAGGCAGACAAATGTTGTTCCCACCTTCAAAAAGAAGGAAAAGAAGTCACAGGTAACTACTGACAGGAAAGCTTGATGTTGATACAGGTCCTAGAACAGATAATTCAACGGTCTGTGAGGACTTAGAAAAGGATGTTTACTAAGACCCAGCACTAGTATCTCAAAAACAAGTCATGCCAGAAAAATCTCATTTCTTCATTTGATAGAGGTTACAAGTTTGGTGGATCAGAGGAATGCTGTGGACATACTGTATCTTGATTTCAGTAAAATGGTAAGCTGAGATTCCTGCATTGCAGGGGGTTGGACTAGATGACCCTCAGGGTCCCTTTCAACCCTACAGTTCTATGATTCTATTATTCCATGCTTTGACCACCCTGTCACTTGAACAAAGGGCATTTATAAATCATATAAACAAAAGGACGGCATCAACTTTTTACTAAAGCAGGGATGGGGAAGTCTGTGGCCCTCCAAATGTTTCATGGACCCTGACTTCCATCAGCCCCAACTGGAGTTCAGCAACATCTGGAGGGCCACAACTTCCCCACCATTTAACAAATCCAAGGATGAACTGGAGCAAGAAAATGTTTCTGCGTTTGACAAAGGCTGGATTTCCAAAACTTAAAGAATAGCGGATTTATATGAACCTGCTTATACAAGACAAAGCCACATTCATGTGACTCCTCCCACCTCCCCCTCCAGCAGCTGTTAGAAACGCAAATGCTCCATGAGCATAGGAAATGAAGGAATCAATCAAGGGAAACTATTGTCTAGGCATTATAACAGCTCAGACAGAGGGAGCTAAGAATTCTCTTCTGCTCTTTTTTATCCATGAGCTACAGACCTGAGGACACAACACTCTGAGAGACTGCTCTCCCTGCCTTCCAGTAAGAACATCCTGGCCAGGAGGAGACCCACCAGAACCCATTCATGCGCCAAAGAAGCAGCAGATGAATGGAATTCGGTTTTCATACCTGAAAGAACAATGAGCTCCACCTACCAGTAGCCCTTCAGCCACAGAAGCAAGTTTGGGAGGTCTGACCCTATTCCTTGGCCAACAGAACAAGAGTCGCCAACTGCTATTCAAGCAAGAATGCTACCAAGGGAAGATGAGCCTGGACTGAACTGGAGATGAATTGTATGAAAGGCCACTTGGTTCTGGCCTTGAATAACTGATCTCCCTCCTCCACAGTCTCCCTCCACCACACCCCTTTTCTTGTGTGTTGTATGAGGTTGGTGGCCTGATTAATTGACAGGTCCAGATGGCAATTTGTTATTGTGCTTTTTAGTGCATTCGTGATGATTTGTGCTCATGAGGGTAATTGGGATGGTTGTACACCATGGGTAGGCAAACTAAGGCCTGGGGGCCGGATGTGGCCCAATCACCTTCTAAATCCGGCCCACGAACGGTCCGAGAATCAGCGTGTTTTTACATGAGTAGAATGTGTCCTTTTATTTAAAATGCATCTCTTGGTTATTTGTGGGGCATAGGAAATTGTTCTCCCCCCCCCAAAAAAAATATAGTCTGGCCCCCCACAAGGTCTGAGGGATCCCTGTTGTACACAGTCCCCCTTTGACAACGCTTTGTACCTTTGCAGCAAGTAGAGTCTACTAATGTATGGAACATTGCTTTATCTGAATGTTTGGTTAGATATAGTCATGTAGTCTGGGGTGAACTCAAATCGCACCGTTTTGATTTAGGCTAGTTCCTATTATTTTATTGCATAAAAAGGGAGAGTCCTATAAGCACTTCATCTATGACTCACTCCTCACTGCGGCTGGTCTATATAGACACCTTTGAAACTTTGTTAGATGTAACTGCATTTTTTTAACTTGTGCTTTATACTATGCTCCATGCATGGTTCCATTATTGTTTGCATTGTTATGTGTTAGCTTGTACACATCTCTATGACAAATCAGTAAAAAAGATTATAAAAAATACTGATTGCACATGTAAAAGGATAAGGATGGGCATCTTGCTTTGTTTCCAATTGATGCATATCCCGTGGCCTCCTTCTGAGATCCTGTAACTTTCATACCAAAAATAATCTAGGGGTGTTGATGCTGGCCCCAGTTTTGCTGCACTGTTGCACAATACTGCCCCCTTCCAGATGGCTATAATGCTCCCAGATCCTGGTGCAAGATGAAAGTGTTGTTCAGCTGATTGGAATCAGTAACTTTAGAGCTATCAAATTCAACATATACGTATGCAAATGGACAGTTGCTCAGAAAATCCAGCACTGGCACGTTTTACTTCAAAAGCAGAAACTCACCAAAATGAGGAGTTTGGTGAAAGGGAAATGGAAAGGCAAAGTGAAAGGGTCAAGTCTCTCCAATATGCCTGGTAGTTAAAAAAGAAGTTTAGCTAGAAGATCAGAAAAGGTACTACCAGGGTGAAAAGGATGCCTGCATGGCTAACATGCAGAGTCACGGAAGCTATTTTAGGCAATAAAGCTTCTTCTTTGTCTAAATGAGAATAAAAAGGAACACTAACTTTGGCAAAAGAAATCCAAGCATACAATAATGCCTGGAAAATAAAAAAGTGTTTTGTTTGCTAAAAACAAAAAGGCCAACAACAAAACAAAACTTTTAAATGCATTAGTAGCAGGAGACCAGCTAGGAATGAAGTTGGATTTTTGAATGACAAGTCAAAATATGTGTTAATGGAGGAAAAGAAGATAGCACAGAAGCTAGATTCATTTCCCAGTACAATGCAAAGGGCAGATTCCTGTGCCTGAACTAACATTATGGGAAGGGAGTCTAAGAACGGGCCTTTTTGGTGCTGGCCCCCTGCTTGTGAAATGGACTCCTGTCTCCAACTATGCAGCATGCATGGCACCATCTTTGTTTTTGGAACTGGGCAGAGACTTCCCCTTTAACTTAGACATTTGGCCCTTGATTTGCAATGTTTCAGCAACAAACAAAGATCTAGGTCCTTTTGAATAAATTAAAAACTGATAAACCATTTGATCTGAAAACACTTGACGTGTTTTAAAGAACTCCCCAGCATTATCTGCCAGGCTATGTAGATGACATTTGATGTTCACAACTTTTATATCAGGCAAACAAATCACCATGTGGTCTGCCTGCCCATCACACACCCAGCTATCTAAGTCCCTAATGCTTCCATCATCCACATGCTAAGATCTTTCCACCCACCAGAGGAGCACCCTCAGGAAAGGATAGCTCTTCATCCTGAAAGAGGCAATGAATGCCTTCTAAGAGATCATTTCCCTCTTCCTCAGATTGATGCTTTCCTTCCATGAGGCATCCATGGCAGCTAGGGAACTCTCATCCTGGGATTGAGAGGCAGCTATCACATCTCTGAGGTCCTTGTCAAATAACCTTTCTGACTCTCTATGCTTCTCCAGGTCAGCTACCTTGGCCTCAAGGGAACGAACTTGCTCCCTGCAGATCAGACATTTATTGATTACACACTCATAACCTTTGTCCAGCAAGCAGATAGTTATACATGTGACGTTCTGTAAAATATATTGAACAGTCCTCACAACCCTGCTGGCTTACTACCTGCATATTTGTTTTTATAGGGTAGTGAGTTAGTTTACCTGGAAAACTGAGATACGTTAGGTTACTAAGGAGAAGAGCAGAGTTGCCCATCTCGACCTCCTTGTCTTGCAGCTGGTCTCAGTTGCCTGCTTAACTTGCTTGTTATTTTGATGCTCTATCACAGGCTGAGACACTACATCATCTGGGACTCCCCTCTTGCTCATGGGGTAGAATCCCTAGGTTGTTCCAAAATTATAGTCCTGGCTACATCCCAGTGAGCAGAAACTTGAAAGGAAGGTGGGTTTGGGGCAATTTACCTTCCTGGGAATAGGAATTTTTTTCACAGGAGTAGACAATGGGTAGAGTTTAACCCTCTGGCTTTAAAAAACAAACAAACCTGAAGCTAGGTTTTATAGTAAACTGAAAGCTGAAACTGAAGGCTGTACTGAGCTTCGCACAAAAGCTTAAGTCTACCTTTTTAATTCTAATCTGAATCTCCCATTAGCTGCGTCTGCACTGCATGAAAGTGGGTTTCTTTTTCTTTTCTTTTTTTACCCTCTCTATAAAAATTGGGATTTTATCTAGGTTTATTGTAGCTCATCAAGATTCCCTGCTGCAAACGAAGTTTCTACAGGCTTAATACCTCTAGGATTAATCTCTGAGTTTTTACAGGATTTAGCTTCCAGCATACAATGCCCTTAATTGTGGTCTCCTCACAGTTTAAACTGATGCTTTAATTAATTAATTAATTAATTAATTAGGTGGTACTTTCCCTCTCATCACTTGTTCCCTTGACTCTTTGTCACTGGAGCTGGGATGCTTCATCTTGGGCTCCCATCTTACTCAGGGGTGTGTGTGTGTGTGTGTGTGTGTGTGTTTCTGCACAGATGGAGAATGGTCTCTGTGTGTAGTTATTGTCCAGCATCGTTAGTACAGCCTCTCTCCCCCTCTCTTTCTTTCCCTCTCCCTCTTTAATGGAACCAGCTGCGAACATTTTAATTGGGATGCTACAGCCATGTATTTCCTGTATTGGCATGGTGTTGGATTAGATTACCTTTGAGGTAGCTTTTAATGCCATTATTCCACGAAAGGCATGTTCTAGATAAGTGTGTGAGAAGGTGCACAGAGATCCTTGCATACATCTGAAGATTTTCCTCCAGCTGCTGCAAATTAGGGTATGCGGAGCTAGATAAGGTGCTGTGGTCAACGGTTCTTCTTAAAGGGGTCCTCCACATTTGCCCTCTTGTTACAACTGGTTCTTGTTGAGTGGGAAGCAAGCAAAGGAAAGGAAAGATAACTCATGGGCAGCAAGAGCCAAGTATCCTTATTAGCAATACTAACCCAATGATGGGCTTAAGGAGTGCCACCTGACCTACTCTGGTTGTTTCATGTAAGCAGTCCGGTGCAATACCAGTTCCCGTCTTTTACCAAAGCAGTGTGTTGGTGCACACACAACCTGAATCCCCAGTTAGCATCTCATAGGTTGCCTATCTAATACCT
This sequence comes from Podarcis liolepis, assembly GCF_965112155.1. Taxonomy (NCBI): domain Eukaryota; kingdom Metazoa; phylum Chordata; class Lepidosauria; order Squamata; family Lacertidae; genus Podarcis; species Podarcis liolepis. The sequence goes on along the minus strand of NC_139566.1, from coordinate 37,165,937 downwards.
GATAGGAGTCCTTCCTTCTTCATCCACACATTTATAGTTACAGATATTGAAATCCATGTGTCTTAGTGCTCTGAGCACATAAGCATGGACAAATATTTCACTTAGATGTTCTACATCAGGGCTGGGGGACCTGTGGCCCTTCAGGCATTCATCACTGATCATTGACCAAGCAGGCTGGGACAAATCAGTCCAGCACTTTTTGTCCCCTTTATTATTGGAAATCTCAGGTGACTCCTTGGAAACACAACTAATTCATTTATTGCAAGATTCTGACCCGAGTAGGTCCCTTTCTGTTGCCAGATTTCTGATAACAGTATTAGCCTATAAAAGGAAAAATGGATTACTCTATGATTATTGATTTTGCCTAAATAATATTGATTTATACTGACAGTTTGATATTTTAAGCGCTATATTGTTCTTATTTTAATGGAATTTAGAAACTTACGGTCTGAGATGTACTTGATTTAAACGTAATTTAATTTATTAATTTTATCTTGTTATACCTGTGTTGCTGTATGATGTATTGAATATGGGCCTATGGCCATAATAAACTATCTTATTGATTGATTGAAATTGATCAGTCCAGCAACATCTAGAGGGCTGCAGAATTCCCATCCACATTCTACATCTTGACCTAGAGAGTGGACATCTTCCTCCTCCAAATATTATTTGCAAAGTTCTCATTTTGGGTCTTAGAAAAAGAGAAACCACCAGCAGTAATGGATCATTCCATGAGTACCCTCTTCACGCACTGGAGGGCCTGATCCATGTCTTTAAAAAAATCACCGAAGTTTCAACAAACTTTGTTGCACAGCCTCCTCATGCAAAGGCGTCACAGTGCAACTTCACTGTGAAATATACCAGCAAGCAAAGCACTGCGTTACGCAAAAACATCAGAAATATAACCATTGATTTTAACCATTTTACTTTCTCTGCTTTTGAAAGTTGAAATGACACCTGTTGACCAGAGAAATCCTATCCCACAGATCCATTGGCTGGATCTGAGCAGAGGTGCATCCCTTCCAGTGAAGAAGAGCTTCACCAGGGCTAGTGCATGTCTGTTATTAAGTTCCACAGGCATAGTGCTACCACTGGTAGTTGTTTCACTAGTGGTAGCTGATATTAGGCCCACAGAAGAATGAAAGCCACACTTCCGTTCATTGACGAGTCCCTGGATCAGGCTTCCCCTCTATGCCTGCCTGCATCTGCTGCAACTCAGTTTCTTTCCATTGAACCCAAGGGTGGGGGAAGAGTACCCCCATGTAGGGAAAATGTGGTAAGTCTGCCACCCACCATAAGCATGCAAGATTCTTGAAGATATGGGTGATCTTTGAAAACACATACCCTGCCCAACTCCATTTAGTATTGCACTGGAAATCAACTTTCTGCATATGACAAGTGTGCACTTACTCTTATCTATGTAGCTTTATTGGTCGCTAAACATGAGTTGAGGCACAACATTACATCTAACACATTCCTTCCTCCCAAATTGTTGCAAAATTTCATTACTGTATGCTGTAACTCCCTTAGGGGTTCATATGTAGCTGCTTATGAATATCTGTAAAATCAGAATGCACTTGTGACGCATCAGGCACAGGGAAGATGGGGAGTAACATAAACAGGTTTTATTAGTCATCTTGTTTCAAACCCACAAATAAACATGTTCTCATCTGTACATCTAATGATATCTTTTTTAAAAAAAAACAACACCCTCAAACTTGGGGGGACAGCAAGTAGGATTAATAAAAAGCTGTTGTATGCTTTCATAAAATAAAATTGGTCTCTGCCCTTCATGAGGACTAGGAACACTGGTAGCAGAAGTGATACAGAAATGGCGCTCAAAGAAGAGTACAAAGGATGTTAAACATCCACCTTCAACATAACAATGCAACCTTTTACTGCAACTATATTTTCTATCACATTTTTAATCTTGCAAAGTGCTTTACAATGTGTACTATGTTTGCAGTGCCAATAGAGAGGTCAGTATGGCTGGCTCATGCCTGCTGATGTTCATCACAATAAGTGACTCCAGTATCAAGAGCTGACTTCTGTCAAGAGGTGAGCCATCACTGGACATCAGAGATCAAACAGCATAGCCAGAACTTTCATGTTGGCTTTGATTACAAAAGAGATGGTTTACACCATCATCTGTGAGCCTTTCATGACTGGTATTTCTTCACATCTTGTGGAACCAATACATAATTTGATTATGTGAATGAGTCAGCACAGGTCAATAGCCACAGATAGAACATTTGTATCACACTGCCCAGTGAAGTCAGTATGCAGTTAGGATAGCAACCACCAAGATCTTCAAAGTGTGCCTTGGACTGAGGATAGTGGCTTGAACCAGACTGGGATCCTCCTCTGCCTCCCTCTTGGGTCTGCTTCTATACCCCAAACAGAGCCCCCTAAGATTTCTCCTTAATCAACCACATCCCTACTATTACATGCACCCTTAGAGTCAACCAACCATATGGGGCTTCTTAGCTCTCTGGTGATGTGAGGCCACCCACATGTTATGGCAACAACTAGACTACAACTCTTTGTGATACTGCACCTTCCAGTTCCATGGGAGCAAATCCCCATAACTGGGAGAGTGAAGCCTCTCTTTCCCAATGGGCTGTGGGCTGGGTCCATGGCATCATTCCTTGCATTAGGGTTGAAGAACAAGTGACCTTCCAGATGTTGCAGAACTCCAACTGCCATCAGCCCCCATTAGCATGCTCAATTGTCATGGGTTATGGAAGTTGTAGCCTACCAACATCTGGAGGTTCTCCATGTTCCCTATCATGCCTTACACTGCCCACCATCATTTTTGGTACTACCATGGCTGTCACTCCCACAGTCAGTTTATAATTCACTTCCTGAGCATGGTGAGATGAAGTGATGCATGTCTGAACCAGTCCTAAGTGTTGCATAAACATGTGATGAGAATTCAAGTGATATACATACAGGTGAGAACACACAATCCCATTTTTACAGATGGGGAATAGAAGTTCATATACTGCAGCAGCAAACTATGATTATGTGGCACAAGTGAGTCTTGAACACAGACTTTTTATAAACCACTTTGATCTGAACTGCTTTGAAATTACGAGAAAGGAGATTCCAACTAAACATTAAAAATAACTTTCTGAAAGCAAGAGCTGCTCCACAGTGAAACAGGCTGTTTCAGAAAGTTAAAAACCTCCAATGAAGGAGAGTCCATAAATAGAGGTTGGATGGCCATCATCTGACTGGGATTCTTTTTCAGTGATTCCTGCATTGCAGGAGGTTGGACTAGATGACCATTGGGGTCCCTTCCAACTCCACAATTCTATGATTCTCTGAGGTTTGTTTGAAGTGGTTAAAAAAAAAATCAAGCAAACAAGCAGTTTTTAACAGCAAACAAGCAGAAAATAAAGAAATCCACTTGTCTCACCATTGGCCTACACAAAATGCAGATCTCCTTGAAACTTACAGAGATTGTAAAATTATTGGCCATTATCTATCTACATTGTTAGACCCTTCAATAAATGCAATAAATCCTGGCTGCTATTAGGTATAAAGAAGAACAAAGGACCCTAAACTATGAGTATGTGATATATGCCCACTTCGTGCTCAAGTTCTAAAGCCCCAGAGTTACCCTAGCTGCCTGAGCAGAACCCCAGAGTTACCCTAGCTTTACATTCAAGAGGCAGTACTCAGAAGATGCTTGAATCAAAATATCCTATATTGTCCCCTTTTCCAGCAACTCCTCTATCTTAAACACACCTCCTGTACCTGTGAGGCTTGTGGGTATTCCACTGACCTGTTCAACAGGGGCACCATGTGATTTGTCCAAGCCTTAGAAAACTCCACGTGGTCTAACCATTGCATGGTAAAAACACACACAAACACACAGAGAGAGCTAGCTGAGTATCAGGCTGTACTTTTAAATCCACCCCCAAAGCCCTCTATGAACCCTCCCACCGCCCCCAGACACTTGTGCTCATCCTCCTGCCGGCTTACCATTGAGCTGGTTGTACACAACTTCCTCCAGGTGGTCCAGCCGCTGCAGGATGGACTCCCTGTCCAGGAGGGCTCCCACCTTGGTATTCCGGCTCCTCATCCGCCGGTCGGCGCTCCTGACGATCTGCACCAACTCCTGGGAACGATCCTGGATCCTGCAGTAGACCGAGAAGAGGATGATCCCCACAAAGACCAAAATATTCACAGTCAACAAAGTTTTTATTTTCCTTGCCACCGCCATGGACACCGCTGGGGAGGGTGGCGGGCATCAAGGCATGGTCGCCGGTGCTCTCGGAGCTGCAGCAGCATCTAAGGCAGAAGTACCTGCCTGCAGAAGGTGGGGGTGGGAGAGCTGAGGGAGGGAGGTCTGGGCAAGTCCCCCGCCCTACGCTCTTCCTCCCCTATCCTTGAATAGAAAGAGGCAGGGAGGAGAGAGACCGGCGGGTGTCTAGAGCCAAAGCGATGCTGAAGAAGGAGCTGTCCTTTCAGCACCACGGCGCTCTCCGCTTCCTCCTCTTGCAAGCAGCAGCTGGTAGGACTCAAGTCACCTTCCTATCTACTCTCTGGCGGCGGCTTTGCGGGCAAAGAGAAGACCCTTCTTCGCGGCTCTGGAAGGGAGGTTGCAGGGAGGCTCTCGCGATGGGGGCAGGGGATAGGGATGGAGATGGGGGGGGGGGGTCGCACAGACAGTAAAGGACACGGCCAAGCGGGCGGGCGCGCGCGCGATCCAGGCTTTCCAAGCAGCCCTCGTCACAAGGCCAGCCCGGCTCGTGCAGCAAGAAAGAAGCGAGACATACATCCAGAGAGAATAAGGATGTTAGGAGGGAACGATGGAGCGAGAGAAAAGGCGTCGCACTTGATCGCAGCCTCCTTCCTTGTGTGTGTGTGTGCGTTTCGCAATTGCATCGTTTCTCCCTCTCGCAGAGCGCCGGTGCGAAGTCACGTGCTTTGTTGGTGGGGGGGGGGGGGAGAGAGAGAGAGAGAGAAAGGGAGGGCGAGGACCGAGGAGATGAAAAACTCATCTACATTCACATAGTCGAGCTGCCTGTTCGCTTCACTCGCTCGTCTTTCACCAGCCGAGGAAGCCCGTCTGGGACACCTATCCCAGCGCAGGAGGGGAGGCTGAGATGAGCAGGCTCACTGTTCGCTTCAGCTAGAGCGTCTTGCTTGAAAATGCCTTTCTTGGGTAGGTGGTTGGTTGGGAAGTTTCTTCCAAAGCGCTGGGTTTGGAAGGGAGCAAAGCCATTGAGGGAAGAGGGTGAAGCGAGGCCAGCTCTTCGATTCACTACTTCAAAAGTTGTGAAGTCGGAACACAGTGCCTCTGAACATGCACAAAGTGTCTTCCTCCCTCACCGCAGCTGGGGTTAGGGAGGGAGAAGTCTCTGCCAGTGAGTAATACAGCTCTGCGGTGTTAGCCCTTTCTCCTGCTAAATAGCAAGAATATGCATTTGTTAGGTTTGACTACTATCATGGGCGTAGCCAGGATTTTTTTTGGGGGGGGGGCGCAGAACTGACATGATTGGTCAGTTAGTTAAGTATTTCTATTGTTTTACTTGATCTGGGGGAGGGGCAGATTTGTCCTTGCTTTATAATCACATTATTATTATTATTATTATTATTATTATTATTATTATTATTAGCATTCGCATTTATACTCCACCTTTCTTCCAAGAGCTCAATGTGGCACCCATGGCTCTATTCCTCTCCATTTTATCCTCACAACAATCCTGTGAACTAGATTAGGCTGAGAGGTATTGATTGAGTCAAGGTCACCCAGTGAGCTTTGCGGGCCAAGAGGGGATTCAAACCCTGATCTTCCAGGTCCTGGTCTGACACTCTAACCACTACACCACACATTCCTACTTACAGTTTTAGTATTCTTAAGCAAAGTGCTTCATGAGGTTCACCCGGGGGGGAAAATGGTATACAAATATTTTAAATAGGCAATGAATACATCCTGTGCATTTTTATTGACACAGAACTAGAATAAAAGCAATGCTTACAATATAAGAAAAAGAGTTACTTGAAACGAGTTGGGAGGGGGGAGTATGCACTGCCTGGCTCAGCGACAGGCAACATGGTGCCCTCCAGGTGTCATCCATGACTGTTCTCTATGCCGATGGAGTTGGCTACTTCTGGCAAGCTGCTAAGGTAATGATTGGGTACTTTGGGGGAGGGGGGCTGCAGTTATGACACAAATGCCAACTTGTGAAATTCTTGTTTGACATGAGAGTAAACAACTGCATCTATTCAAGATTTCTCACTGCTTCCCTGAGCAGTGAGAAATCTTGGATCCGTGCCAGTGGAATTTGGATGAGAGAGCACACTGGAGACTTATGCTATTTTAGCTTTTGTTTGTTTACAACTGTGCAGTTAGCATGTATTAGAATCAAGCAGACTTCTAAAGCAGGCAGCACAGCTACTAATGCTGCTCCATATTGCCCCCCAAAAGCAGCTGCTTGCCAAGTATGCTTTGTGAAGAGCTACAATGCCCTGATCTAGCGCCAGTCCATCAACAACTGGCCCATCCCACTTCTCTCTTCTTGCCACAGGAGTCAGCAAACTTTTTCAGCAGGGGGCCGATCCACTGTCCCTCAGACCTTGTGGGGGGCCGGACTATTTTTTTTTGGGGGGGGGGGATGAACGAATTCCTATGCCCCACAAATAACCCAGAGATGCATCTTTAATAAAAGCACACATTCTACTCATGTAAAAACACCAGGCAGGCCCCACAAATAACCCAGAGATGCATTTTAAATAAAAGGACACATGAGTAGATTTCCGGACAGTCTGTGGGCTGGATTTATAAGGCGATTGGGCTGGATCTGGCCCCTGGGCCTTAGTTTGCCTACCCATGCACTATACGCTTATTGGTCACCTGGGACAAGGAGTGCAGGATTTCCATTGCCTTATGGTGGCCTGCTATGGTGGTTGTAAGTCGCTTTGGGCTGCTTTGGGCAAGATAAAGCAACAAGCAAAATATAAACAAACAAACAAACAAACAAACAAACAAATAATAGCTGAAGCCATTATTTCATCCATTCTATATAGGCTTTCATCCATGAAACTTGATGATAATAGAATATTAAATTTGATAGGACATGCCTGAATTCAAAGCACTAGGTGGCATCTGGCATCTTGCCAGATGAACCCAATGGTACGATATATATTAATTAGTTGCAAATTCCTGGTGACACTGGACTTTGTGATATTTTATTTGAAAAAGAATGTAAAAATACATAATCGCTTTGGGGTGAATTGCAATGGTCATACCACTGGTCATCTTTTGCCTTCTTTCACTATCTTCTTTTCTCCCTATCTTATTTCAGGCTGTTTTAAGAGGGCAGTAGGAACTATAGCAGTCCAAGCTAGAAGCTTTAGAACCCCAAGCCTCAGAGCTAATTGACTCAGCTAGACACGGAGGATTATGAGAAGGCATCTTCTAACAGTTAAGCATTGCTTGAATTACAAGAATGCCAGTATCCTTTGAGCCTAGTGTCTGGCTTGCTCCATTACCTTGCTTGTCCGTTGATTCTTTCGAAGGCTGCAATCCTAACCCTATCTACTCAAAAGCAAGTCTCATTGAAATCAGTGGGGCTTTCTCCCATGTAATTGGGGTTAGGATTGCTGTCTTATTATTCAGCCCTGATTGCTGGCTCCTAGCTAACAGCCATTGATAGCGTTATCCACCGTGATTTTGTCTAACGCTCTTTTAAAGTCATCCAAGTTGGTGGCAATCAATACCTCTTGGGAGAGCAATTTCCGTAGTTTAACTAAGCTCAGTGTGGAGAAGTAGTCCTATTTTTTGGTCTTTCTTGAATCTCCCATCATTTAGCTTCATTGGATGTTCCTGAGTTCAAGTGTTATAAGAGAGGGAGAAAAACTTTTCTCTGTCCTCTTTCTCCATACCATGCGCAATTTTTTATACATTTATCTTACTTGCCTTTTCTCGAAATGGTAAAGACTCAAACGCTGTCATCGTTCCTCCAACAGAATTCATTCCATCGCCTTGATCATTTTTGTCACCCTTTCCTGTGGTTGTTGTTGTTGTTTAGTCGTTTAGTTGTGTCCGACTCTTCGTGACCCCATGGACCAGAGCATGCCAGGCACTCCTGTCCTCCACTGCCTCCTGCAGTTTGGTCAAACTCATGCTGGTAGCTTTGAGAACACTGTCCAACCATCTCGTCTTCTGTCATCCCCTTCTTCTTGTGCCCTCCATCTTTCCCAACATCAGGGTTTTTTCCAGGGAGTCTTCTCTTCCCATGAGGTGGCCAAAGTATTGGAGCCTCAGCTTCAGGATCTGTCCTTCCAGTGAGCACTCAGGGCTGATTTCCTTAAGAATGGATAGGTTTGATATTCTTGCAGTCCATGGGACTCTCAAGAGTCTCCTCCAGCACCATAATTCAAAAGCATCAATTCTTCGGCGATCAGCCTTTTTTATGGTCCAGCTCTCACTTCCATACATCACTACTAGGAAAACCATAGCTTTTACTATACGGACCTTTGTTGGTAAGGTGATGTCTCTACTTTTTAAGATGCTGTCTAGGTTTGTCATTGCTTTTCTCCCAAGAAGCAGGCATCTTTTAATTTTGTGGCTGCTGTCACCATCTGCAGTGATCATGGAGCCCAAGAAAGTAAAATCTCTCACTGCCTCCATTTCTTCCCCTTCTCTCTGCCAGGAGGTGATGGGACCAGTGGCCATGATTTTTGGGTTTTTTTATGTTGAGCTTCAGACCATATTTTGCACTCTCCTCTTTCACCCTCAATATCCTTTTTGATGTGAGCTGACCAGAACTGTTGTTACAAAGTCCTCCAAGTGTGTGACACCATCAGTTTGTATAACAGCATTAAGATACTGGCAGTTTTGGATTTCTTTCCTAATGATCCCTAGCCCTAAAAGCCCTAAATGGCCTCGGCCCAGTATACCTGAAGGAGTGTCTCCACCTCCACCGTTCAGCCCAGACACTGAGGTCCAACTCCGAGGGCCTTCTGGTGGTTCCCTCACTGTGAGAAGTGAGGTTACATGGAAGCAGGCAGAGGGCCTTCTCGATGGTGGCGCCTGCCCTGTGGAATGCCCTCCCACCAGATGTCAAAGAGATAAACAACTATCTGATGTTCAGAAGACATCTGAAGGCAGTCCTGTTTAGGGAAGTTTTTTAATGACTGATGTTTTGATGTATTTTTAATCTCCTGTTGGAAGCCGCCCAGATGTTGGAAACCCAGCCAGATGGGCGGGGTATAAGTAATAATAATAATAATAATAATAATAATAATAATTATTATTATTATTATTGGATTCACTTTTTTCAGCATTGCTGTTGGGTCTGTACCTTTCTGCAACTTTTGGTACCCTGGGCTTGCTGATCCTTACCTCCTGTATGTGTGGTGCTGTTTTGTTTGTATAAGGACTCATATTCTGAAAATGAGTTTATTAGTATATAATGAGGGTGGACAACTTGCAGCCCTCCAGATATTGTGGGACTCAAACTCCCTTCAACTGCAGCCAGCATGGCCTGTAGTCATGGATGACGAGCTTTGTCCTCAAGCAACATCTGCAGGGCCACAGGTTGCCCATTTCTGATATATAAGATGGATATCTTTCTAGTATGCATAAACATCTGTGGGCATTTCCCCACCCCAGTCACAATACTAATGCTGTTACAAAGCATTTTGCTGGAAACGCATTCATTAAATACCAGAAAATATCTTGAATGTATCCTCCAGGGTCTTTTATTTATTTGATGCCTTTCAATCATTCAGAATATTACAGCAACATCTGCTGGTAGTGGTACAGTTAAGAGCCTGATAGCTCGTACTCTTCCTTGCCAGGAGCAACAAGAAGGACCTGTTTATCCAATCAATGTCAAGGGTCTTTCTGTAACAGAGCATTTTAGATGGCAGATACAGGGGGTGTTGCATGTTTGAATGCACCTCACATAAACCTTCCTTGCCTGATTTTTAAAAATGTAAGGTAGCCTTTCAGTGAGAAGGTTTGGCTGTGCTGTTCTAACCCTGATCATTTCTCTTAGATGTAAGTCCTATGGAATTCAGTGGGGCTTACTCCCAGGTAGGTGAGTTAAAGATTGCAGCCATAAGTTTCTATTGCACTGAAATGTTTGGGGTTGTTGTTGCCTCCCTGCCCACCCTCCAAATGAGATCTGGGAGATGTGAGTTCAAATCCCCACTTTGCCATGAAGCTCATTAGTTGACCTTGGGCCAGCCACCGTCTCTCAACCAAAGCCTACTTCACAAGGCCATTGGGAAGATTAAAAAGAGAAGAGAAGAGAAGAGAAGAGAAGAGAAGAGAAGATTTTATTTATTTATTTACGGCTATTAGCCCATAGAGTATGTACAAACATAGAAGCACAGAGGCATAAAGACCGATATATTCGGCACCAGAAGGTGAAAACCAGAAGGTGAACACCATGATGCAGGGGTGGGTCATTGAGCAGAGCCAGATAACAGCTTGGGGCCCGGATAGCTCCAAGGGATGGATCCCAGAAAAAGGAAAACTGAAGACGAGATCCGACATGCACTCTCTTCAAAACTGTCCAATTAGTTTTTGATGTTGTTGTTGTTTTTGATGGTTTTTGTGTGTGAGATAACCGCATTCAGGAATCTCGCCACCTGCAGAGTTACAGAAGGATCTGTATCCTGCAAAAGTAGTGCGGCATGTGACTCAACAGGCCTGCCAACCAAGCGCAGTAAAGCAGGACCCAGGAATTTAGTCCTGGCTATGCTATGTAGGGGACAGTTGAACATTATATGTGGGAGAGAATCAACAGTTTTCCCGTCACACACGCATAGCGGAGACACCAAACCCTTGGAAAGAAGAGAAGAGAAGAGAAGAGAAGAGAAGAGAAGAGAAGAGAAGAGAAGAGAAGAGAATCATAGAATCATAGAATCATAGAATCATAGAGTTGGAAGAGACCACAAGGGCCATCGAGTCCAACCCCCTGCCAAGCAGGAAACACCATCAGAGCACTCCTGACATATGGTTGTCAAGCCTCTGCTTAAAGACCTCCAAAGTAGGAGACTCCACCACACTCCTTGGCAGCAAATTCCACTGTCGAACAGCTCTTACTGTCAGGAAGTTCTTCCTAATGTTTAGGTGGAATCTTCTTTCTTGTAGTTTGGATCCATTGCTCCGTGTCCGCTTCTCTGGAGCAGCAGAAAACAACCTTTCTCCCTCCTCTATGTGACATCCTTTTATATATTTGAACATGGCTATCATATCACCCCTTAACCTCCTCTTCTCCAGGCTAAACATGCCCAGCTCCCTTAGCCGTTCCTCATAAGGCATCGTTTCCAGGCCTTTGACCATTTTGGTTGCCCTCCTCTGGACACGTTCCAGTTTGTCAGTGTCCTTCTTGAATTGTGGTGCCCAGAACTGCACACAGTACTCCAGGTGTGGTCTGACCAGAGCAGAATAC